>NC_080026.1:109055886-109680886 GCF_030020395.1 Manis pentadactyla | reverse complement strand
TATTTTAGGGTTTTGAGAAATACCAGATCCCCAACTCACAGAGTGCAAAAAAAAAAAATCATCAGTCACTCCTTTAAGCTGTCATGGTGTGGCTTCAGTTATAGGGCATGGATTTGGGTCACAGTCACAAATAAGTAACTCTTTTTTGCCCCTTTAAATGACTACAACTTATCTGCAGATTTGGAAAACCTTTCCTAAATTATATGGTGGGTCTTTTTCCTTTATGTAAACTCATGCTTGTTAGGCTTAGGTCTTACTCCAGGCCTGGCTTGTCAGATCAGATACAGACTTTTCCTATTCTAGGCTTATGACCTTGGCAAGTTGATTAGCCTCTGTGAACCTCAGGAACTTCATATGTGTACCTAGATGTTCTGCTTTTACCAGGTACAAAGTGAATGTTCAAAATTAAATGACTCTGTATGCTCTACTTCCTTTTGATCATCTATCTATCTACTATCTATCTATCTATCTATCTATCTATCTACTTATAATTATGTGGAAATAACTCCTCAGAGCTATTATGGAACCTAAGTAAAAATCATTGCCTCTGGCAGTTGGCCAGAGGTACTTATTTTCCTCTCTATATACTTTTGTACCATCAATTTTTTTCCATGTTCAAGTATTACTTTTTAAGAAAGAGCAAAGAAAAGTCAATATGAATGCCCCTATGTTGTGAATTGTGAGAAATATTTTCTATTCTTGGAGTTTGTTTTTCAGATATTCCTAAGGTTGCTTTCCCAGTCCTAAGTGATCCATCCTCTTGAGTGTCAATAGCAAGTCTGCCATGCCAGCAAAGGATTTGTACCCTGATGCTGTTGCTATTTCTCTCTCTTGTAGGGTGGCTCCTTTATTCAAGGACAACTTGTAGTACCTGCTAGTTTCTGCCCAGAAGCACAGCTTTGTTTGCTTCCAGATTTGGGCCTCCACCCTCCTCTTCCCATAGTCTCATGGCCTTGCACAGGCTGCAAGCAGCTGCTCGGAAAGAACACAGCAGGAATGATGAACTAGTAGAATTGCAAATGTTTTCAAGAAGTCTCCTCTTGCAGAAAGCTGTCAGCTCTGTTTTTATGGGTAGGGATTCCATCGCTTCCCTGGTAGATGCGGTCCAGTTCAGTCTTTACCTCCTATATTGTCAGTATTACATTTCTCTCAATAACTTGGATGAAGATAGAGAATACATATATGACATGATAATGGTGATAACATCAGGATCCAAAAATATCTGAGGAGGCTGTAACTAAATTAAATATAACAAGATGGATCTATATATATGTAGGCAAATGGTCTATTACTTTAATGGGAAGAGATGTCTGAACATCAGTCTGTGTGAAAAAGAAGTAGGATTTTAGGTGAAAGTAATGGGCTACCAAAAATATTTATCCTCAGTCTGTTTGAAAATATGAAAAAATACCTAGAATGAGAGCAATGATAATCTCATCCAGTCAGACTATATATAAACTGTTACTTTATCTATCAACAACTTATTTTTGAGGGGGATAGTAACAAACTGCATTTATAGGAGAGTAACGAAAATGGAGAAGAACCTGAATCTTTGTGGTGATGTTTAATTGTGAGAGCTAGCATCTGTTCATCAGTTTTTGTGTACCAAACATTCTGTTATGAGCTTGTTGCGTAACTTGTGGTAAATTAGATTATTATTTAGTAAATATTCACTCCTCCCTTTCCCAAATCCACTAGAAGAATAAACTTTCCCATCCCACTGATGTTGCTATGGACTCATGATCCACAGTGTTTATTTCCCCTCCTCTTAGCTTTGGACCTGGGCACAAACTTTCTTTGATCAATGGTAAGCTAGTAGATGTGACAGGGAAAAGCCCAGATTTTTGTGTTTTCTTAGTTGAATTTACCCTCTTACACTCCTGCTTTTCACCATGAGAGGAACATGCCTCGGGTAGTTGCTGGTCTGAGGAGGATAGGACATATTTGGAGCAGATCAAGAACTAGTCTGCAGCTTTTGAAGTGCATCACAGCCAAAACCAGCATAAATCAGCTGAACCCCAGTCAACCTGTCAGTAAGAGAGCAGAAATAAATGCTTGTTTTGTACACTATTGAGTTTTGGCACAGTTTGTAATGCAGCTCTATTGTGGCAATAGTTGATGCATATTGTAACAGATAACCTTGAAGTCTCGATGGCTCATAACAAAAAATTCTTTTTTCCCCAAATTCTGTGAATCACTTGTGGCTCTGCTGGACTTGGCTGAGATAGGCTAGGCTTGACTTCAGATGCAGGTTGGGTTCAAGTCAGCTTTGTGTGTTTTCTTACCTTCCTTGGACCAGTGGCTCCCTGGGAACATATTCTTATGGAAAATCATCACAGCATAAGAGAGTAACCAAACCATTCAAGGATGTTTAAAGTTTCTGATTATGTCACTTCTGTTAAGATTACATTGGCTAAAGCAAGCCCTTTGGCTAAACCCAGTGTCACTGGGATAGGAACATATACTCCACCCCCAGTGGTAGGCCCCACATACATGGCAAAGAGCATGAAAATATATACTTCTAACACAAGGAGGGTCTGAAAAGTTGAGGACAGTGCTTGTCCCAGTCACCCTAGTGCTTGACATATAATTTATTTTAATCTTAGTAACAATACTATGGAATCAGTATCTTTAATATTTCTCTTTTACAGATGGGGAAACTGAGATACAGAGGGAATAGTAGATATCCAAATATCACACAGTCAGCAGGTTGTGGTTATGGGATTTGAACCTTCAAAATGTGATGTGAAAGACTGTACTCTTACTACTATGATTCGCCTCCTCTCAAACATGTGATATGGGCAATATCTCAGGGTATCAGAACTGCTTTGCCTAGAGAGAAGAAGCCATGTGTTCACCATCCTACTAACTCTGTAGGGTTATCATGCAGAACAGAGAATAAGGTATGTTTTATGTGTCCTCAAAATGTAGGAGTAGTGGGTAGAGAGATCAAAGGGACATAAATTTTGGCACAATTAAAGAAAACCGTTTTAACTGTTAAGTCAAAAGTTCTCAAAGAAGGAATATATCCAAGTAGATGCCTAGATGACCACTAGGGATGGATTTTATAGAGATTTCAATATCATATGGCAAATCCAGTTAGCTTAAGAGAGGATTGAAACTTTAAGGATCCTTCCAGGCAAAAAATTTTGTAATTGTATGAAAATATAAGTTGTTCTAAATGTAGATATTTATTCTTAGTTTAAAAACTTTACCAGTAAATCCTACCATTTGCAACAACATGGATAGAGCTAGAGGGTATTATGCTCAGTGAAATAAGCCAGGCAGAGAAAGACAAGCATCAAATGATTTCACTCATCTGTGGAGTATAACAACAAAGTGAACACTGAAGGAACAAAACAGCAGCAGAATCACAGAACCCAAGAATGGACTAACGGTTACCAAAGGGAGAGGGACTGGGGAGGGTGGGTGGGAAGGGAGGGATAAGGGGGAAAAAGGGGCATTACAATTGCACACATAATGTAGTGGGGGGGAACACAGGAAAGGCAGTATATACAGAGAAGACAAGTAATGATTCTATAGCATCTTACTATGCTGATGGACAGTGACTGTAATGGGGTATGTGGGGGGGACTTGATAATAATAGGGGGAGTCTAGTAACCATAACGTTGTTCAAGTAATTGTATATTAACAATACCAAAAAAAACTTCACCAGTAGTAATAAAGCAGAGTTTTCAAATGTTTAAAGTGGCTAGAAATTTTTTTGAGCTAGTTAATAATACTTTCTCTTCTAACTTTATCTCAATATGCTCTGAATCAGCTATTCCCCACTCTATAATATTCCATGAGGTTTTGTGACAAACTTTTAATTTAAAAGTTGATAATTAAAACTCGTAGTAAAGATAGCATTTGAAGTTTCTACGAACTACGTCAGGTTTTAAAGAATTTTTTTTAACAAGAAAATATACTAAAATAGTTGTCTGATAGAAAATTCCAAATTCTCATGAAATTCTTGTCCAGAGGATGTTTGTTGATGTGGTAAACTGTAATTTGTTGACAGGGTCACATGCTAATGTCCTCCTGGTTTGATAAGCCCCATGACCTTTCTACTCCTGTAGTTTCTTATTTATACATATAACAGAAGCTGTCAGCTAAAAGTCAGAGGATGTCCCAAGACAAAAATTGCTTGCTGGTAACAAAAACCCCACTCTACACTTTATATTTTTCAGGACAGCAGTCAGAGGACCAGCCAGTGTAGTGATATTTGAACCTTCTGTTTCTGCTGAAGGCGTTGGTTAGAGTAGAAATATCAATTTCTTTGAGCAGATGTGTCTTTCTATGCTTAAGTGGCATGGTCTATCATAGAAATGTACTTGTTACAACAAATTATGAGGATAGCTTCCTGAAGTCTTTATATATTTAAAATTACATAATTAGTGATATAATTTCCTATAGAAATAAGTGTGGAGCCTTATAACTATTGTAGAAAAATTTTGGCTTTAATGATACTTTTTGTTCTTCTAACTTTGTCTCAGTATAATGGAACTCCTGAGAATCTGCATTATCCTAAATTAGCAGCATGACATACTATGATTGTTGTCTAGTATTCTTCATGGCATTTTGTCAGATCTAATTTTCTTTTTTTTTTATTTTGGTATCATTAATATACATTTGCATGAGCAACACTATGGTTACTAGATTCCCCCTATTATCAAGTCCCCACCACATACCCCATTACAGTCCCTGTCCATCAGCATAGTAGGATGCTGTAGAGTCATTACTTGTCTTCTCTCTGTTGTACTGCCTTCCCCATGCCCCACCCCACCACATTATGTGTGGTAATCATAATGCCCCTTTTTCCCCTTATCCCTCCTCTCCCACCCACCTTCCCCAGTTTCTTTCCCTCTGGTAACTGTTAGTCCATTCTTGGGTTCTGTGAGTCTGCTGCTGTTTTGTTCCTTCAGTTTTTTCTTTGTTCTTATACTCCACATATGGGTGAAATCATCTGATACTTGTCTTTCTCTGCCTGGCTTATTTCACTGAGCATAATACCCTCTAGCTCCATCCATGTTGTTGCAAACAGTAGGATTTGTTTTCTTCAAATGCAGAGCTGGTTTAACATTTGAAAATGTACATATACACCTTTATCATATACACCATTTGCAAGTAACATCTCACATTCAGTAGGTTGCCTTTTCATTTTGCTGATCGTTTCCTTTGCTGTGCAAAAGTGTTTTAGTTTGATGTAGTCCCAATAGTTTATTTTTATTTTTGTTGCCCTTGCCTGAGGAGACTGGTCCAAGAAATATTTCTAAGACTGATATCTAAGAGTTTACTGCCTATGTTTTCTTTTAGAAGTTTTATGGTTTTAGGACTTAAGTTTAGACCTTAATCTATTTTGAGTTTATTTTTGTATATGCTGTAAGACAATGGTTCAATATAATTCTTTTGCATGTAGCTGTCTAGTTTTCTCAACACCATTTATTGAAGAGACTGTTGTTTCCTCATTGTATATTCTTGCCTCCCTTTTTGTAGATTGATCGTATTGGTGTGGGTTTTTTTCTGGGCTTTCTATTCTGGTCCATTGGATCTATGTGTCTTTTTGTGCCAGTTCCCATGCTGTTTTGATTACTATAGCTTTGTAGTATAGTTTGAAATCTGAAAGTGTGGTATCTCCAGGCTTGTTCTTTCTTCTCAAGATTGCTTTGGCTATTCAGGGATTTTTGTGGTTCCATACAAATTTTTGGATTGTTTGTTCTAGTTCTGTGAAAACTGTTAGCTGTATTTTGATAAGGATTTCATTGAGTGGATACATAACTTTGGGTACTACAGACACATAAGCAATATGAATTCTTCCAGTCCGTGAACATGGTATATCTTTCTATTTATTTATGTCATCTTCAGTTTCTTTCATCAGCGTCTTCTAGTTTTCAAAGTGTAGGTCTTTCACTTCTCAGTTAAATTCATTCCTTGGTGTTTTATTCTTTTTGATACAGTTGTTAATGGGATCGTTGTATTAATTTCTCTATTAGTTCATTAATAATGTATAGAAATGCAATAAGTTTTGAGTCCTGCAACTTTACTGAATTCATTTATTAATCTAATTGCTTTTGGTGCAGTCTTTAGGGTTTTCTATTTATACTATGTCATCTGCAAATACTGACAATTTTACTTCAATTGGGCACCTTTTATTTCTTTTTTAAAAAAATTCTTTTTGATTGCTGTGGCTAACACTTCCAATATTATGTTGAATAAAAGTGATGAGAGTGGGAATGCTTGTCTTGTTCCTAATCTTAGAGGATTAAGTTCTGAATGTATGTACTACTGTGAGCATACTGAATTCTGAGAGGCTTTTTATTATTACACTTTTTCTCAATCAAAAGAACTAAATACTGCTTGGGTTTATATCCTAGCTCTGCCATTTGCTAGTTTCCTGACCTTGGCCAAGTTCTTTAACTTCTCCAAGCTTCATATAGCTCATGAGTAAAATGAGGAGAATAATATTACCTTTTGGCCTTATTGGCAGATGAAATGATATAATTGGTGCAAAATATTGATCATGGAGCCCAGTTTATAGTAAGTCCTCAAATGTCAGCTGTTATTGCTTTTAAAAATCACATAGTTAATCCAATAAACACCCACTGATGCATAGCTCTATGTGTTGGCATCCAGCTTATGATACTGATTTCCTATTGGAAACCATGTACTTTTGCAGTATCTCTGTGGCCGTTTACCAAGAATGGTCTGCAGTGTCACTTTAGCAACTTAGAAAGAACGTTCTTCTCCTTTATGTAGTTATTTTTATAAAACTTTGACCTTCTTCTTTTTAACAAAATATTACAATGTGGTGCAAATAACAAATATAATTAACAATGTGTTCTGAATTTATTCCTTTTGCACTTTTCAAATTAAAATTCCAATTGGTTAAACTTCGGTATATAAAATTCATTTTATATAGAATTTCAGTTAAAACAGGGTGACGTCTGGCAAGCCCTTTAGTCTTCTGAAATACCTCCTAGAAATGTCTCCTTTTTGGACCAATTTTCTAGAATAGAGAATTTAGTTTGTTAATATAATAAATTTTATTGATTGATTTTCAAATGTTAAACCAGCTCTGCATTCCTGGGATAAACCTTACTGGTTGTTATATATTATCCATTCAATATATTGTTGAATTTAATTTGTTAAAAAATTTTTTTAGAACTTTTGCATCATGTTCACGAGGAATAAATCAGTTTATACTTCCTAATAATATCTTTGTTTTGACATCAGGGTTATGCTGGTCTCGTAGAAAAAGTTGAGAAGTACTCCTTTCTTTTCTATTTTAATAATTTGGTACTATTTCATCCTTAAATGTGGGTAGAATTTGACAATGAAACCAACTGGACATGGATTTTTCCACAGGAGGTTTAACTACAATTCAAACTTCTTTAGTAGATATAAGACTATTTAGATTATGTAGATCTATTTGTAGAATCCAAAGTGATGCTGTCTTTTTCACTCCTATTACTAACAATTTATGTCTTCTCTTTCTTTTTCCTGATTAGTCTTGCTTGAGGTTTATCAGTTTTATTGCTCTTCTTAAAGAGCCAGCTTTTAGGTTAGTTGGTTTTGCTCTGTTATTTTTGTGTTTCATTGATTTCTCCTTTGATCTTTATTATTTCCTTTCTGCTGGTTACTTCGTCTTTAATTCACTCTGCTTTATCTAGTTTCTTAAGGTAAAAGATAAGACCTAATATAGGAATTTAATGCTATAAAAATTCCCCCTAAGTGTTGCTTTAGTGGCATCCCATAATTATGATATGTTTTTCATATTCATTCAGTTCAAAATGCTTTCTAATTTCCTCTCTCTGTCTTTATACAGGCTTATTATTTTAGAGCAATTTTAGGTTCATAGCAAAACTGAGTGGAAAATATAGAATTCCCATATACTCTCTGCCCCAACACAGGCACAGCCTCCTCCACCATCAAATTCCGAAACCAGAGTGGTACATTTGTTATAATAGATGATCAATATTGATATATTATTATCAAACCAAAGTCAATAGTTGACATTATGGTTCACTCATGGTGTTGTAACTCATGGTGGTGTAATGATATGTATCCACCATTATAGTATCATACAGAATTGTTTTACTGCCCTAAAAATCCTCTGTGCTCCACCAATTCATCCCTCCCCACCCTCAACCCCTGTCAACCACTGATCTTTTTACCATCTCCATAGTTTTACCTTTTCCAGAATATCATATAGTTAGAATAATACAGTAGGTAGCCTTTTCAGATTGGCTTCTTTCAATTAGCAGTACGTATTTTAGGTTCCTCTACACTTTCAGTGACTTGAGAGATCACTTGTTCTTAGTGCTGAATAGTATTCCATTGTCTGGATATACCACAGTTTATTTACCTATGCACCTATTGCATCCAAATTTGGTCAATTATGAGTAGAACTGCTGTGAACATCATGTGCAAGTTTTTGTCTGGAATTAGGTTTTCAGTTCATTTGAGAAATACCAAGGAGTGCAATTGCTGTATGATATTAAGAAATGTTTAATGTCATTTACAAATGTTTAGGATTTTTCTAAAGGTCTTGCTGTTACTGATTCCTAATTTAATTCCACTGTGGTCAATGAACATACTTTGTATAACTTGACTTTGTTTAAACTTACTGTTTTATGGTTCAGAATATGGTCTTTTTAGTAAATTATTTGTGTGTTATTGAGAAGAATGAGTATTCTGCTGCTGAGTAGATTGTCCTATAAATGTCAGTAAAGTCAAAATATTTGATAGTATTATTCAAGTCTATTCTGTCCTTGCTAATTTTTCTGCATACTTTTCTATAAATTATTGAGAGAATGGTTTTGGAATCTCTGACTGTAATTATGGATTTGCCTATTTCTCCTTGCCTTTCTGTCGGTTTTGCTTCATGTCTACTTTGTGTGATACAAATATAACTAGCTTTTCTTTGACTAGTATTATTTTGATGAACCTTTGCTCATCCTTTTGCTTTTAACCTGTTTGTTTCATTTAGTTGCTCTTGCTTTTTTATCCAATCTGACAACCTTTGCTTCTTAATCAGGGTATTTGGAGAATTTATGTTAATTACTGATACATTTAGGTTTGAGTCTGTCATCTTATTTGTTTTCTATGTGTCCCATCTTTGTTTCCTTTATCCTCTTTCTCTGCCTTCTTTTGGATTGATTTTTTAAAATGATTCCATTTTGTTGTCTTTGTTGGCTTATTAGCTATACTTCTCTTTTGCTATTTTAGTGACTGTTTTAAGATTTAAAGTATACATCTTTAACTTTTCATAGACTACCTTTAAGAGACATTATACCACTTCATGTATACTATAAGAAGCCTACAATAACATACATCCATCATCCTCTCCCAGCCTTTGTATCATTTTTGTCAAGCATTTTACTTTTATATGATATAAACTCCACAACACATTGCTATTATTTTTGTTTTAATAGCTAATTACCTTTTTTTCATTAAGGTATCATTGATATACAGTCTTATGAAGGTTTCACATGAGCAACATTGTGGTTAGAACATTCACCCATATTATCAAGTCCCCTCCCACCCCATTGCAGTCAGTGTCCATCAGTGTAGTAAGATTAATAGCTAACTATCTGTTAAATATATTTAAATCATTAGAAAATAATTATGTATTTACCCCTGTGCTTTCCACTTCTAGACTCTTTATTCTGTATGTAGATCCAGATTTCCATCTGCTATTATTTTCCTTCTGCCTTAAGGGCATTATATAACATTTCCTGTATTTTAGGTCTGATGATGAATTATTTGATCTTTTATATTCTGAAAATGTCTTTATTTCACCCTTATTTCTTGAAAGCTATTTTTTGCTGGCTATAGGATCCTAGATTTACAGGGTTGTTGGTTTTTTAAAACTTATTTTTAAGTTCTTTATAGATGTCCTAGTTTCCTCACATTGTTTCTAATGAGAAATCTGAAGTCTTAATTATCTTTGCTCCTCTGTATGTAACATATAATTTTTTCCTGTGGCTGCTTTTAATGTTTTCTCTTTATCATTGGTATTGAGCAATTTGATTATGATGTGCCTTGATGTAGTTTTCTTTATGCTTCTTATACTTGAAGTTCTTTGAGCTTCATGGATCTGTGCTTTTATGGTTTTCATCAGATTTGTAAAGTTTTTATCCATAATTTCTTCAAATAGTTTAAAAATCTTCACTTTCTCTATTCCTTCTGAGACCCCAACTGTCTATGTATTAGGCTGCTTGAAGTTGTTCAGTGAGCTTAGTTATGATCTACCATTTTTTTGGATTCTTTTTACTCTGTGTTTCATTTTGGATAGATTCTGATACCACTCCTTCAAGTTCACTAATATTTTTTCTTGTATTTTCTAATGAACTGTTAATCCCATCCAGTGTACTTTTCATCTCACACATTGTAGATTTTATCTCTAAAAATTTGATTAGTGTCTTTTTTATATCTTCCATGTCTCTCACTTTCTGAACATATAGGAGGTTGATTTTGATTAACTGATTATTTCTCTTATTATTGGTCATATTTTCCTGCCTCTTTGCTTATCAGGTAATCTTTGATTGAATGACAGATACTGTGAATTTTACCTAGTCAGGATCTGTATATTTTTGCATTCTCATACATTGTTTTGAGACTTATTTATGAGTAGAGTTGAGTTACTTGGAAACAATCTCATCCTTTCATGGCTTGCTTTTATGATTTGGCAGGAAAGTTTTGGGTAGTGTTCAGTTTAGAGCTATTGTTCTCCATAACTGAGGCAACTCAGACCTTTCTGAGTACTCTATCCAAAGTGTTGTGAATTATGAAACTTTCCACCTGTCGGGTGGCAATTAGTACTATTCTCAGTCTTGGTGAGCACCTGGCAGTACTATCTATAATTTTTTTTGATGATTATTTCCATGCCTTCAGGTAGTTTATTCATGTTCATGTGCTGTTCTCTACTGTGCTGAATACTTGAGGAGAACTTTCTACAGATATCCAACAGTTATGTTTCCATACTTTTCCCTCCTTTCTGGTACCCTGAACTAGGTGCCTTGATCTCCCCAGGCTCTCATTTTCATCTTCCCAAATCAAGAAGTCTACTATCTTCCTCTTACTTTTTCCTCCCTGTGCCAAAGCCTATAAACTGTCTCAGATTAGAAAGATGAGATATTATAGCGCTCACCTTATTTGTTTCTTATCTTTCAAAGTTCACTGTCCTTTGGTGTTTGATGTCCTATGTCTTGAAAATAATCATTTCACGTATTGAGTCTGTTCCTTTTACCCCACCTTGGCTGGAAGCAGAAGTTTCCTACATTTTCCTTTAAACTACATTTAATGCTTAATTTGAAAATATCTTAGGAATCAGTCAACATACTCTCTATTTTTTTAAAAATTTGTTTTTAAGTAATTTTGTTTTCTTTTTATGGCCACCAAGATTAAATAACCTCCTCTAGTTGAGAAGAGAAAGTTCTTCACTGTAATTCAAGTCTGAATTCTTCTTCTACCTAGGGGTATCATTATTGTGCTCCCATTGAGATTATCTTCTATGAACTCTTTTAACACCAACATTTTATATATCTGTTTTCCTGTGACAATAGGCACAAACTATTTTGGTAACACTTTATAATGATAGAAACAGTGAACAAAAGAAAATTAATTTGACCTAATTAAATATCATTGCTGCCTGCTAAAATTACCCAATGCTAAAACCAGCTTTCACATATCTTCTAAGGTGTTGAAACAGGAAATGATCTAAAAATGATAATTTTAAAAATTGCTTTGATTATTAGGAAGTGAAAATTTCAAAACATTAAAAAATGTTGTTAAATAATACACAGTTGATCAGTAGTGCTCAAAAAGTATTCTAATACTAAGCTAGTAAAAACTTTCTAGGCATAGTCAAATAATGAAGGTCAGAGGAAAAAACCTGGCAATTTATATAGTAGCTTTTCCTCATGCAGAATGCATGGCTTTAACACTGTCATTCTTTAGCAGCAGGTTTTTCATTTGTGGGTATCCTATTTGGCCCGGGAAATGTGTGATGTATAGTGTTTTCAGATAGTTCTGATGTGGGCTTAGTGAATCTAACAAACTGAGTAATTTTGTTTAGCTTCTCTTAGGCTCATTGTCTTCACCTGTAAAAATGGTAATAATAATAAGATCTATTTTAGTATAAAGACTAAATAAGATAATTCCTTAGTCCACGCATTCTCAATAGGGTCAGTATAGCCCTCAAGTTGGTGAAAATTGATTCTTAGGGGAGTGTGGATGAAAAAAATTTAGATATTACAGTGCTCTGTACCACTTCAAAGGGCTTCAGTAATAAAATAGATATACAGTATATGTGTGGCATTAAATTTTATGGGGGAGGGAGGGTGATTAAGAAAAATTTCCAAAAGGGTTCCCAGGGAAGTTATCAAGAAAAAGTTGAGACTAACTGCTTTAGTCTAGTATTTAGCCAGTCTCATTAGTATTATTAGTTTGGCTGACTGATTAGAACCCAGGATGCATTTTCTGTGTCAGATTAGTGTTGTAAGTTAATGGTTCTGAACATGTAGACTTCAGGTTTCTAGGAACCTCAGAATTAGAAGAGGTCTTTGAATCCATTTACATACCAATTGTTATCTATAGGCTAAATAAATTTTATTTTGCATAGTATATATAACTTGTCAATTACATATATATATGTGTGTGTGTGCATATTGTTATAATAGTATAACTTCTCAAATATATATTATGATGATTACAACTGAAATTCACTTAAAGTTTTAAGGTCATAACAGCTTTCTTCATTATGTATTTTTTCAACTAATAGATCCTAAAAAATCCAGCTATCATCATTTGAGAGTTCAGAAGATGTTTTTCTATTAGAAAAAGCTC
The DNA here is from genome assembly GCF_030020395.1 of Manis pentadactyla. Classification (NCBI taxonomy): domain Eukaryota; kingdom Metazoa; phylum Chordata; class Mammalia; order Pholidota; family Manidae; genus Manis; species Manis pentadactyla. The sequence continues at coordinate 109,668,037 of NC_080026.1, read as the reverse complement.
CTTATAATTGTATTAGATTGGTAAAAATACTTACAAGTGAGAATTAGGGTTTTTAGGCCAACATTGAAGATCTATTTATCTCAGAGCATGACTGAGCTGTCTTACCAATTGTAGGCTTGAGTAGCTCTGAGATGAGCCCCTTCTAAACTGGAAGCAGGAGGGTGTGGTAAGTTTCTTCTACAGATTATCCTTTAGTGGCACTGCATAGGGTGAACAGAAGCCAAGGAGCAGCAACTGTGTACATATGGGTAATTCAGAGGGCAAGTATTCCTAAATTGGGAACTATGTCTATATTTTTATTTATTTATTTATTTATTTTGCCAGGTCTATTCCTTTTCCTAGCCTTTCAAATTAGTGACAATATCTCCCAGAAATAATGTCAATGATTGGGGCACTGGAGTTTCTTGGATCCTATTAACTGCTTTGTTATTTCCTTCTCATATTTTTCCAAGGCTTGGGTCTCATTGCCTGTGACTTCGTGGAATCATGGATTTTATTTTCTATGTACAAACAACATTGTTTCCACATCTGGTCCCAAGAATCCTAATCAGGCCTCCTTGATAGTTATCTCTTGCCTGCTCTCCTCTTTTGGAACTTCATGCACAATGCCATTGTTTTATTCAAAATTTTCCTTAGGGATCCTATTTTGTATTATGAAGCCTTCCATGATCATTATCCCATAGCCAAAAATAACTGGACTCTAAACTGATGATCTGATAATAGCATTAAAGGGATGAATATTTTCAAATTTATCATCCACACTTTAATATCAGGTTAGCAACACTGTGAGATAGGACAGCCATGCTCTGCTGATCTCACTGAGACCGAAAACAGAGGCAGTTTGAAAGATTTACCAGCAGTAGAAAGTGTGCCAGAGGGGCAGGGGTTTGAAGGAGCTCTCTCTGGAGGAGAAAGGGTAGGTGGATGAGACTTCCTTGGTCCCTCCTCAGCCCAGATGGCCAGACACTTGTGGGAGCCAGCTCCAAATGCTTCATCTCCCTTGTGGTGGCATGCCACTGCACACCTGCACAGCCCAGCCCAGCCCACTCAGCCCAGCAGCAGTCTAACTTTGCTACCTGGAAGGCAGAGGGAGGACACTTTCCTGGCTTTTCTGGCCCTCCTTCACCCCAACTGGTGGGCCCAACTCTCAACTCTGTAGCTCCCTCACCAGCGGCTCATTCCCACAGTGGTGCTCCACTGCACATCCACCCAAACTGGCCCACCTGGTCCAGAAATACCACCATTGCTACTGGCAGGCAGAGGAAGGACCCACCCACAAAGAATCCTAGCAGAACCACCTCGCAGCACACAAAGGGCATGCAGAGGCCAGCTGTCAGCCTCTGCTAACAGAGATCAACCACTGCCAGAAGACAGGAAGAAAGGTGGCACTGCCTAGAGCCCAGCACCAAAAAACTACAGCTCCACCGCAAAGGAGAAGTAGGCACTGCTGAGCAAAGAGTCTTTAGCTTTTGGACACCACAGTACACCTTCCTCATAAAGCCATTACCTTCTAGTCCAGGAAGCATAGCTGAGCTATATAATATAAAGGAAAAAACACAGAAGCCCAGACAAAATGAGGAGGCAGAGGAATATGTTCTAAATGAATAAGATAAGACATAAGAAAAAAGGCTAAATGAAACCGATTTCCAGTCTTCTTGATAAAGCTTTCAAAAAACATTTGTAAAGATGCTCACTGACCTGGGGAAAAGACTAGATGATCTCTGGGAGAATTTCAACAAAGAGATAGAAAATTTTAAAAAGAGTGACTCAGAACTGAAGAAAATAATAACTGGAATGAAACACACAGTATAGGGAATGACTAGTAAAACACTGGAAGTAGAGATGATAACCAATAGGATGGAAATCAGAGAACAGGAAAGCAACCAAGTTGAGGAACAGAGAAAAATAGAATTCCTAAAAATGAGAAGTTGCTAAAGAGCTGTGTGACAACTCCAAATGAAACAATATTTGCTAATAGGGGTCCCAGAACAAGAAGAGAGAGACAAAGGGGTAGAAAGTCTCTTTGAAGAAATAATTGCTGAAAACTTCAGTCTGGGGAAGAAAGTAGACACCCAGGTCCTGGAAGCACAGAGATCCCCTAACAAAAGGAACCCCAGGAGACAACACTAAAACATTTAGTACTTAAGTGACAAAGATTAAAGATAAAGAGAATCGTAAAAGCAGCAAGAGCTAGGCAGACAGTTACCTATAAGTGAAACCCATGAGGCTATCAGAAGATTTCTCAGCAGAAACTTTACAGGCCAAAACTGAATGGCATGAAATATTTAATGTATTGAAAGGGAAGAACATGAAACCAGGAATCCTCTACTTAGCAAGGTTATCATTCAGAATTGAAGGAGAAATCAAAAGTTTCCAAGATAAATGAAGGTTAAAAGAATTCACTACCACTAAACAACCTCATAAGATATGTTAAAGGGATGTCTGTAAATGGGAATGTTCTTAAGCCTAAAGATTTTTCATTAGTGAAAGTAAACCTATGTAAAGGTAGTAGACCCATTACTTACTAAGCAAGTATGAAGTTAAAAAAAAACAAGTGAAATGAGCTATACAAAAAATCTGTTGAGGGATATACAAAAGATGTAGATTATGATATACATAAAATGTAGAGGAGGAATAAGAATAAAAAAAGAAGTACTTTTAGATTGTGCTTGAAATAGAGCAATCATCAACTCAATATAGACTTTTATATAGTCAAGAAGCTATTTTTGAACCTTATGGTAACCACAAACCTAAAGCCTATAATAGATACAGAAAAAATTAAAAAGAAGAAGCACAAACATAACACTAAAGAAAACCATCAAATCACAAGAGAAAATTATAAGAATGGAATAGAGAGGAATGAAAAAAGCAGGAAATAATTACTAAAACGGCAGTAAGTACATAACTATCAGTAATTACCTTAAATATAAATGGCCTAATGAACAAATCCAAAGACATAGGGTTTCAGAATGATAAAGAAACCAGACCCATCCATATGCTGCCTACAAAAGACTCATTTTAGACCTAAATATGTACATAGATTGAAAGGGAAGTAATGGGAAAAGATATTTATGCAAATACTGGAAAGAAAAAAAGCAGTGTAGGACTTATATGAGACAAAAACAAGAGACAAAGAGGATATTACATAATGATAAGGGGATTAGTCATATAAGAGGATAAAACAATCATAAATATCTATATACCCAACATAGGTGCACCTGAATTTATAAAGCAAATACTAAAAAACCTAAATGGAGAAATAGCAACACAGTTGTATTAGGATATTTTAACACCCCACTTAACTTCAGTGGACAGATCATCCTCACAGAAAATAATTAAGGATATAGAGGCATTGAACAACACATCAAAACAGACTTAACAGATATATACAGAACTATCCACCCAAAGCAGCAGGATACATATTTTTCTCAAGTGCACATGGAACATTCTGTATAATAGATCACATATTAGGGCATAAAAAGAGCCTCAATAAATTCCAAAAGATTGAAATTGTATCAAGCAACTTTTCAGATCATAGTGTTAGGAAACTAGAAATAAATTACATGGAGAACACACAAAAAATCCAGGAACACATGAAGACTAAGCAACATGCTTCTAAATAATCAGTGGATCCATGGAGAAATCAAAGAGGAAATCAAACAACACATGGAGACAAGTGAAAACAGAAACACAACAATTCAAACTATATGGTGTGCCGAGGATTAAAGATGGCGGCGTGAGAGGAGAGACAGAGGCTTCCTCCTAAAACTGGATACAGTTAGAAAATTTAATTTAATTGGCATAACTAATCCTGAGAGAGCAACAGGAAAGAAGATGGCATCAGACTGCACACAACTGGACAAAAGAGCAGACCTCAGCGAACGGGGTAATGTACCAGATCAGTGCCTCTGTGGGCAGGACCCGAGCCCCTTCCCCACCCCAGCTCACTGGCGGGAGGAAGACAAATGGAGCAGGGAGGGAGTGGAGGCCTGGGACTGCTGAATACCTAGCTCTGGAGATCTGCGCTGGGAGCACAAACCTACATTTCATGGTGCTTTTATGAGACTCACATGACTACTGGGTTGGACAGTTAATACAGGAAGAGTTCCTGGGGAGACTGGGATACCGGCTGCTTGTGGAAAGCAGGGATCCATATCTGGCTGCTCTGGGACAAAAACTTACACCTGTGTGCCTGGCCCACTGGCTCAGGCAGTGGAGACAGCACAGCAGCCGGGAGGTGAGAAACAGCTCTTTCCTACCCCCAGGCACCAGTATAGCTCCCCTGTGACCCCCGACATTGCTTCAGGGGCTCAGCAGATCCAGAATAGAGCTTCTGGACACTAGAGGGCGCCATATACAAACATGAAACGCCAAAGGAACCTTGTCCAGAGTAAAATTGTTAATACAACTCCCGAGAAAGATTCAAATGATATGGACCTCATGACTCTTCCTGAAAGGGAGTTCAAAATAAAAATAAAAATAATCAACATACTAATTGAGGTACAGACAGACATTCAAGAACTCAGGGATGAATTCAGGTCAGAGATCCAATTATTAAAGAGCACAATGGAGGGTATTAAAAGCAGGATGGATATGGTGGAGGAGGCAATAAATGAAATAGAAACTAGAGAAGAGGAATACAAAGAAACTGAGGCACAGAGAGAAAAAAGGATCTCTAAAAATGAAAGAATACTGAGAGAACTGTGTGACCAATCCAAGCGGAACACTATTTGCATTATAGGGATACCAGAAGAAGAAGAGAGAGAAAAAGGGATAGAAAGTGTCTTTGAGGAGGTAGTTGCTGAAAACTTCCCCAATCTGGGGAAGGAGATAGTCTCTCAGGCCATGGAGATCCACAGATCTCCCAACACAAGGGACCCAAGGAAGAAAACAGCAAGACACATAGTAATTAAAATGGGAAAGATCAAGGATAACGACAGACTGTTAAAGGCAGCCAGAGGCAGAAATAAGATCACATACAACGGAAAGCCCATCAGACTTCTCAGCAGAAACCTTACAGGCCAGAAGGGAGTGGCATGATGTATTTAATGTCATGAAGCAGAAGGGCCTGGAACCAAGATTACTTTATCCAGCAAGATTATCATTTAAATTTGAAGGAGGAATTAAACAATTTCCAGATAAGCAAAAGCTGCGAAAGTTTACCTCCCACAAACCATCTCTGCAGTCTATTTTGGAGGGACTGCTATAGATGGAAGTGTCCCTAGGGTTGGATAGCTGTCACCAGAGGTAATAAAATCACAGTAGAGAGGGTGGAGCAGCTGATTGCGAGGCAAATGCAAAATTTAATTGACTATCCCCAAAGTCAATGAAGAGATAGAGAAAAAGTACAGAATTTGATACCTAATATATAAAGAATGAAGGAGGAAGAAAAAAGGAGGAGAAATAGAAAAGAACCTTTAGATTATGTTTGTAACAGCATACTAAGTGAGTTAAGTTAGACTCTTAGATAGTAAGGAAAGTAACCTGGAACCTTTGGTAACCATGAATCTAAAGCCTGAAATGGCAATAAGTACATACCTATTGATAATCACCCTAAATGTAAATGGACTGAATGCACCAATCAAAAGACATAGAGTCACTGAATGGATAAAAAAACAAGACCCATCTATATGCTACTTACAAGAGACTCACCTCAAACCCAAAGACATGCACAGACTAAAAGTCAAGGGATGGAAAAAGATATTTGATGCAAACAATAGGGAGAAAAAAGCAGGTGTTGCAGTACTAGTATCAGACAAACTAGACTTCAAAACAAAGAAAGTAACAAGAGATAAAGAAGGACATTACATAATGATAAAGGGGTCAGTCCAACAAGAGGATATAACCATTATAAATGTATATGCACCCAACACAGGAGCACCAGCATATGTGAAACAAACACTAACAGAACTAAAGGGGGATATAGACTGCAATGCATTCATTTTAGGAGACTTCAACACACCATCCACTCCAAAGGACAGATCCACCAGACAGAAAATAAGTAAGGACACAGAGGCACTGAACAACACACTAGAACAGATGGACCTAATAGACATCTATAGAACTTTACATCCGAAAGCAACAGGATACACATTCTTCTCAAGTGCACATGGAACATTCTCCAGAATATACCATACTAGGCCACAAAAAGAGCCTCAGTAAATTCAAAAAGATTGAAATCCTACCAACGAACTTTTCAGACCACAAAGGTATAAAACTACAAATAAATTGTACCAAGGAAGCAAAAAGGCTCACAAACACATGGAGGCTTAACAACACGCTTCTAAATAGTCAATGGATCAACGATCAAATTAAAATAGAGATCCAACAATATATGGAAATAAATGACAACAACAACACAAAGCCCCAACTTCTGTGGGACGCAGCAAAAGCAGTCTTAAGAGGAAAGTATATAGCAATCAAGCATATTTAAAGAAGGAAGAACAATCCCAAATGAATAGTCTAATGTCACAATTATCAAAATTGGAAAAAGAAGAACAAATGAGGCCTAAAGTCAGCAGAAGGAGGGACATAATAAAGATCAGAGAAGAAATAAACAAAATTGAGAAAAATAAAACAATAGAAAAAATCAATGAAACCAAGAGCTGGTTCTTTGAGAAAATAAACAAAATAGATAAGCCTCTAGCCAGACTTATTAAGAGAAAAAGAGAATCAACACACATCAACAAAATCAGAAATCAGAAAGGAAACATCACAATGGACCCAACAGAAATACAAAGAATTATTAGTGACTACCAAGAAAACCTATATGCTAAGAAGCTGAAAAACCTAGAAGAAATGGACAACTTCCTAGAAAAATACAACCTTCCAAGACTGACCAAGGAAGAAACACAAAATCTAAACAAACCAATTACCAGCAAAGAAATTGAAGCGGTAATCAAAACACTACCCAAGAGAAAAAACCCCGGGCCAGATGGATTTACTTCGGAATTTTATCAGACATACAGAGAAGATATAATACCCATTCTCCTTAAAGTTTTCCAAAAAATAGAAGAGGAGGGAATACTTCCAAACTCATTCTATGAAGCTAAAATCACCCTAATACCAAAACCAGGCAAAGACCCCACCAAAAAAGAAAATTACCGACCAATATCCCTGATGAATGTAGATGCAAAAATACTCAATAAAATATTAGCAAACCGAATTCAAAAATATATCAAAAGGATCATACACCACGACCAAGTGGGATTCATTCCAGGGATGCAAGGATGGTACAACATTCTAAAATCCATCAACATCATCCACCACATCAACAAAAAGAAAGACAAAAACCACATGATCATCTCCATAGATGCTGAAAAAGCATTTGACAAAGTTCAACATCCATTCATGTTAAAAACTCTCAGCAAAATGGGAATAGAGGGCAAGTACCTCAACATAATAAAGGCCATATACGATAAACCCACAGCCAACATCATACTGAACAGCGAGAAGCTGAAAGCTTTTCCTCTGAGATCGGAAACAAGACAGGGATGCCCACTCTCCCCACTGTTATTTAACATAGTACTGGAGGTCCTAGCCATGGCAATCAGACAAAACAAAGAAATACAAGGAATCCAGATTGGTAAAGAAGAAGTTAAACTGTCACTATTTGCAGATGACATGATATTGTACATAAAAAACCCTAAAGACTCCACTCAAAAACTACTAGAACTGATATTGGAATACAGCAAAGTTGCAGGATACAAAATTAGCACACAGAAATATGTGGATTTCCTATACAGTAACAATGAGCCAATAGAAAGAGAAATCAGGAAAACAATTCCATTCACAATTGCATCCAAAAGAAAAAAATACCTAGGAATAAACCTAACTAAAGAAGTGAAAGACCTATACCCTGAAAACTATAGGACACTCTTAAGAGAAATTAAAGAGGACACTAACAAATGGAAACTCATCCCATGCTCTTGGCTAGGAAGAATTAATATCGTCAAAATGGCCATCCTGCCCAAAGCAATATACAGATTTGATGCAATCCTTATCAAATTACCAACAACATTCTTCAACGAACTAGAACAAATAGTTCAAAAATTCATATGGAACCACCAAAGACCCCGAATAGCCAAAGCAATCCTGAGAAAGAAGAATAAAGTAGGGGGGATCTCACTCCCCAACTTCAAGCTCTACTACAAAGCCATAGTAATCAAGACAATTTGGTACTGGCACAAGAACAGAGCCACAGACCAGTGGAACAGATTAGAGACTCCAGACACTAACCCAAACATATATGGTCAATTAATATTTGATAAAGGAGCCATGGACATACAATGGGGAAACGACAGTCTCTTCAACAGATGGTGCTGGCAAAACTGGACAGCTACATGTAAGAGAATGAAACTGGATCACTGTCTAACCCCATACACAAAAGTAAATTCAAAATGGATCAAAGACCTGAATGTAAGTCATGAAACCATAAAACTCTTAGGAAAAAACATAGGCAAAAATCTCTTGGACATAAACATTAGCGACTTCTTCATGAATATATCTCCCCGGGCAAGGAAAACAAAAGCAAAAATGAACAAGTGAGACTATATCAAGCTGAAAAGCTTCTGTACAGCAAAGGACACCATCAATAGAACAAAAAGGTACCCTACAGTATGAGAGAATATATTTGTAAATGACAGATCTGATAAAGGCTTGACATCCAAAATATATAAAGAGCTCACACACCTCAACAAACAAAAAGCAAATAATCCAATTAAAAAATGGGCAGAGGAGCTGAACAGACAGTTCTCCAAAGAAGAAATTCAGATGGCCAACAGACACATGAAAAGATGCTCCACATCGCTAGTTATCAGAGAAATGCAAATTAAAACCACAATGAGATATCACCTCACACCAGTAAGGATGGCCACCATCCAAAAAACAAACAACAACAAATGTTGGCGAGGTTGTGGAGAAAGGGGAACCCTCCTACACTGCTGGTGGGAATGTAAATTAGTTCAACCATTGTGGAAAGCAATATGGAGGTTCCTCAAAATGCTCAAAATAGACTTACCATTTGACCCAGGAATTCCACTTCTAGGAATTTACCCTAAGGATGCAGCACTCCAGTTTGAAAAAGACAGATGCAGCCCTCTGTTTATCGCAGCACTACTTACAATAGCCAAGAAATGGAAGCAACCTAAGTGTCCATCAGTAGATGAATGGATAAAGAAGATGTGGTACATATACACAATGGAATATTATTCAGCCATAAGAAGAAAACAAATCCTACCATTTGCGACAACATGGATGGAGCTAGAGGGTATTATGTTCAGTGAAATAAGCCAAGTGGAGAAAGACAAATACCAAATGATTTCACTCATCTGTGGAGTATAAGAACAAAGGAAAAACTGAAGGAACAAAACAGCAGCAGAGTCACAGAACCCAAGAAGGGACTAATAGTTACCAAAGGGAAAGAGACTGTGGAGAATGGGAGTGTAGGGAGGGATAAGGGCAGGGAAGAAGAAAGGGGGTATTATGATTAGCATGTATAATGTGGTGGGTGGGGGAAAGGGGAGGGCTTTGCAACACAGAGAAGACAAGTCGTGATTTTACAAATCTTACTATGCTGATGGACAGTGACTTTAATGGGGTTTGTGGGGAGGACTTGGGGTAGGGGAGAGCCTAGTAAACACAATGTTCTTCATGTAATTGTAGATTAACGATAACAAAATTAGAAAATATATATATGGTATGCCACAAAGGCAGTTCTAAGAGGGAAGTCCATAGCCATGTAAGCCTACCTCAAGAAACAAGAACAGTCCCAGATGAACAGTCTAAACTCAGATCTAAAGGAGCTTGAAAAAAAAAAGAACAAATGAAATCCAAAGATAGTACAAGGAGGGACATAATAAAGATCAGAGCAGAAATAAAGTACAGAAGAATAAAACAATAGAAAAATATAAATGAAAACTAACAGCAGGTTCTCTGAAAAGGTAAATAAAATAGACGAACCCCTAGCCATACTTAACAGGAGCAAAAGAAAGAGAACACAAAGTCAGTAATAAAACAGGAGAAGTTACAGTTGACACCACAGAAATAGAAAGAATTGTTAGAGAATTATATGAGAAATTATATACCAATAAATTTGACAATCTAGAAGAAATGGACAAATTCCTAGGAAAGTACAATCTTCCAAGACTGACCCAGGAAGAAACAGAAAATTTGAAGAGATCAATTACTATGAATTAAGTTGAAATGGTAATAAAAAAAACTCCCAATAAACAAGTTCAGGACCAGATGACTTCACAGGTAAATTCTATGAAACAGTTAATGATGAGCTATCTTTCAAAAAATAGAAGAGGAGGGAATCTTCCGAACTCATTCTATGAGGCCAGCATCACTCTTATACCCAAACAGAAAGTATAGACCAATATTCTGATGAACACAGATGCAAAAATCCTCAACAAAATATTAGCAAACAGAATTTAAAAATACGTCAAAATGATCATCCATCGTAACCAAGTGTGATGTATTCCAGGACTGTAAGAATGGTACAATATTCATAAATCAATGAGATACACCACATTAACCAAAGTCAGGATAAAACCATGTGATTATCTCAATAGATGCTGAAAAAACATTTGACAAAATCCAAATCCAATATCCATTCATAATTAAAACTTTCAACAAAGTGGGTATAGAAGGACCATACCTTAACATAATAAAGGCCATATATGACAAACCCACTGCTAACATTTTACTCAGTGGTGAAAAGCTGAAAGCTTTTCCTCTAAGATCATGGAGGATGCCTACTTTCACCACTTTTATTTAACATAGTACTGGAAGTCCTAGCCATGGAAATCAGACAAGAGAAAGAGATAAAAGACATCCAAATTACTAAGGAAGAAGTAAAGCTGTCACTATTTTCAGATGACATGATACTATATATGGAAAACTCTAAAGAGTGCACCAAGAAACTATCAGAACTAATAACCAGATTTAGCAAAATTGTAGGATACAAAATCAATATACAGAAATCTATTGCAATCCTATATAATAATGAACTTGCAGAAAGAGAAGTCAAGAAAACAATTCCATTTACAATTGCATCAGAAAGGATAAAATATCTGGGAATAAAATCTTACAGGTGAAATACCTGTACTCTGAAAACTATAAGAGATGAAAGAAATTGAAGAAGACACAAATGAATGGAAATCTATCCCATGCTCAGGGATAGGAAGAATTAATATTGTCAAAATGGCCATTCTGCCCTACGCAGTTTACAGATTCAGTGCAATCCCTATCAAAATACAAATGGTATTTTTCAATGAACTATAAGTAATAATCCTAAAATTTATATGGACCAGAAAAGGTCCCAGATAGCCAAAGCAATCTCGAGAAAGAAGAACAAAGCTGATGGTGTCACACTTCCTGGTGTCAAGCTCTACTACAAAGCTACAGTGATTAAAACAGTATGGTACCTGCACAAGAACAGACTCATAGATCAATGGAACAGCATAGAGAGCCCGTAAATAAACCCATGCATATATGGTCAATTAAAATATGATAAAGGAGCCATGAATATCCAGTAGGAAAAGACAGTCTCCTCAGTAACTGGTGTTGGGAAAATTGGACAGCTACATGAAAGAGAATGAAACTGGATTACCATCTAATAACACACACAAAAGTAAAAGCTCAAAATGGATTTAAGGACCTAAATATAAGATATGAAATTATAAAATTCTCAGAGGAAAACAAGCAGAAATCTCTTGAACATAAGCATGAGCATGTTTTTCTGGACATGTCTTCCCAGGCAAGGGAAATAAAAGAAAAAATAAGCATGTCAGATGAAATCATACTTAAAAGTTTCTGTACAGCAAAGGACACTATCAGCAGAACCAAAAGGCAACCTACAGTATAAGAGAATATATTCATTAATAGTTTATCTAATAAGGGGTTAACATCCAAACTGTAAATAACTCATATGACTCAACACCAAAAAATATAACCCAATTTGAGGAAGGGCACAGGATCTCAATAGACATTTTTCCAAAGAAGAAATACAGATAACCAACAGGCACATGAAAAGATGCTCCACATTGCTAATCATCAGGGAAATGCAAATCAAAACCACATGAGATATCCCTTCATACCAGTTAGAATGATCATTATCTAAAAGACAAGAAATACCAAGTGTTGACGAGGATGTGTAGAAAAGGGAAACTTCCTACAGGGAATGTGAATTGGTGTAACCACTATGGCAAGCAGTATGGAGGTTCCTTAAAAAACTCATATAGAAATACCATATGATCTAGTAGCTCCATTTCCAGGAATTTATGCAAAGAAAACAAAAATCTCTGATTTGAAAAGATATGCACCCCTATGTTTATTGCCACATTATGTACAATAGCCAAGATGCATATGCAACCAATGTGCATCAATAGATGAATGGATAAAGAAGATGTGGTACATATACACAATGGAATATTATTTATCCATAAAAAGGAAAGACCTCCTGGCATTTGTGACAACATGGATGAATTTACAGGGTATTAAGCTAAGTGAAATAAGCCAGGCAGAGAAAGGCAAATGCCATATCATTTCACTTATATGTGGAATCTAAAATCAAAACAGAACAAAGGAACAAAACTGCAGTAGGCTCATAGACACTGAGAAGTGACTGGTGGTTGCCATTGGGGAAGGGTTGGGGAGGGTGGGTGAAATAGTTGAAGTGGATAAAGAGGCATAATATACATTTATCACCTGGATGAAAAATAGAGCATAGAGGATTGTCAGTAGTTCTTTAACATTTTCTGTGTTGACAGATAATAACTACACTTGTTGGGGTGAGGATTTAATAATGTATATAACTGTTGAATTACTATATTGTATACTTGAAACCAATTTACTATTATATATCAACTATACTTCAATAAAAATTGAAACTAGAGATTTTTCTAAATTTCTAAGAACTGGCATTTGGAATATATGAGACCTTCAGGTGTTACCAATTTGAAGATCATGGATAAAACCCTTTAATTTCCTTCCTCTATGTTTTTTCTCTCTGGATGTCAGCATGCTGTCTCTTTTCATGGGGGCTCATGTTGTGGGCCTGATCTCTAGTACCCTTGACGCCTTGGGGCTTTGTTTCCAGATTATAAAGGTGTCACCTTCTTATACAAAATGGTATATCAATCTGAGCCTTTGCTCCAACCCAGCTAGTTGGACCCCTATGAATGGACTCATTTCTTAATATGTCTGCTAACCAATGTTTATTGGGAGCACATAATTTTTTCTCAGTTTAAGCATGGATTTTCATCTTAATATCATATTGGACAGCTTATTATTCCTCTCAATACTCGAGAGCCTGTATTTCAAAGATTCACCCTCTCCACTTGATATTTAAATCATGAGACTTCTTGGAATCATAAATATCAGTGGCCACATTTCTTATTACTGGTGGCACTAGGGTCCACCTCCCACAGTGTTGAGATGTGGCCTGCTGAGCTCTTTTTCCTGCATCCTCCTTTTGATAGTGATAGTCGTCTTTTGCCTGTCCAGGGATATGGTGCCCTCTCATGTCTGTCCTCTCCTGGATCCATCAAGATCCTTTCTTGACCTCATATCTATCAAAATTTATCTTCACATTATGTCAACAAGAGATACTGAATGATGATCTAGTAAGTAATAAAGTAATGGTGGGTGAAAGTGCATGAATGAGTTAACATTTATCTTAATATGGTTTCCAAAGTCAAATTATGCCCTGTGTCCTAGATGTTCTGTGGTGGTGCTCCCGGATCCCTTGGGAGGTAGAAATATTCTAGATCTACCCCTTCCCTGCCTCTCCAGCCTCCACTGCTTCAATCACAGAGCTTTAATTTCACTTATTTTAGAATTTGGGCCTCCCATGTGGGATTTCATTCAATGAAATATTCAGGGAATAAGAAGATTGGAAGAACACTGTTTATTCTGGAAAAGAGGTGAATGTTGGAGCTTCTGTTTCTTTGGCTAGATCTTCTATAAAAAAAAGAGCTTCCCCAAGCCCTGTATTTGGCTATATTTAGGTCTTGCTTCAGATAGTTATGTGGGTCAGAGAAGAATATCTTGACTATGACTCACTTTGAATATTTAATGAAACCAAGCCTCCCTACCTTTCATAATGAGAATACTTTAATATCTTTATCAGCTGAGGAATTGTCTTCATTCTTCATTCATCCACTCAATCAGAATGCATTTGTGAAGCACCTTTAGAGTATGAGATAGTGAACTGTGTGTTCCTTCCCTCAGTGTGCCTAACATCCACATTTTATTTGTGTATGTGCCTGTGGGAGGGGGGGAATGGGACATGTAAATCGGATTACAGAGTAAAATGAACTGAATGCTTTTATAAATGTGCAGAGAACTGATAAAGCAATTAGTGTAATTATTTTGAACTTGTGGGTATAGGGAATCTGGGGGAAAGGTTTCATAAAGAAGCTGGCATTTAAGTCTTAAAAACTGAGAATAAAAATTGAGAAGGCTTTCAAAAGTTGAAAAAGAGGATATATAGCTTCATGATTAGTGGGCAATGCACAATATTGAGATTGTGCTTTCTTGCCAGGGTTTACATCTGGGCTCTAATACTACCTAGAAGTGTTACTTGGAACAAGTCATTCAAATTCTCTTGGTCTCACTTTCCTCATTTGTAAATGGGCATATTAGTAGTAACTGTTTCATTGAGTTGTGAGGATTAAATAAAGCAATGAATGTAAAATACTTAAATTATATAGAAATGCTCGATTTCATCAACTCATAAATGTTGGTTATCTTTATTGTTTTTATTTTTGGTTGGGGGAGGGTATTCCAAGTTCATTGAACAGCATAAGCAAAAGTAGGAAAGTATGACTTTGAAAGGTTGACTCTGATATTCAGGGCTTCCACGGCTGGGACATCACCGGAGTTCTAAAAAGAGCTCAGGTCCCTTACTTGGGGATGTCTTATGACAGCACAGTCATATTTTAAATGATACTCCTTTTTGCCAGCCAACCTGGGAATGAAAAAATCATTTATAAAGAGGACCAAAGTTTTTCTGTGAAGGGAGAGGTAGTGTGTGAATGTGTGTGCTTTAGGCTTTGTGAGCCATATGATTTCTGTCACAACTCTGCTGTTGTATGTGAAAGCAGCCCCAGGCAATACATAAGCAAATGACTGTGGCTGTATTCCAATAAAACTTTATCTATAGACACTGAAATTTGAATTTCATGTAATTTTCATGTCTTCAAATATTAGCTATCTTTTGATTTTTTCAACCATTCAAAAAAATGTAAAAACCATGTTTAGTTTGTGGGCCATCCAACACAGGTTGTGGGCTGGATTTGGCCTGCAGGCCATAGTGCTGATCCCAGATTTGGAACATTTTTCACTTGGTGGAATAAATTCTGCATTCTAAATAATTGAGTTTGAAATGGACTTTTGTAATACAACCTGTTGGTAAGGTAAGGGCTACATAGCCTCTACACAGTACTTTTTAGCACCCCCTCTGCTGGTTGATTTTATTTACAAACATATTATGAACACATTTCTCAGGAATTCATTCTCCTTACAAATGATTTGTAATACCAATTCACATTTACTAGTAACATTGAGTTTGACATCCTTCTACACAATTCCAAAGAGGCTTTTTCATCAGCTTTCTCTCTCCTTTCAATCACTAATACCAATCACTGTTACTTCTTCACACTCATTTTAACTTCCTACAGATTTATCAGTGAAAGTTGTCGCAATTAAGACCATGGAAGTCAACTTACCAAGTACAGAAATGAAATTCCTAATGTCAAATTTGGTGTTCTATTAATTGCCCTAAAAATATCAGATTTTAAAGTTGCCAAGGAATCAAAGCTTAACAATCACACTCCAGGGTTTATTTCATTCTGTTTATGTTTTGTATTTTTCATAGGCTGCTAATTGCCACACTTACTCTATTCCAGACAGTCAAGGTCAAGAGTAGTAGAATTTACAGTTTCTGAGTCAGTCCTTCTCTTGATATCTGAAAAAACAAATTTCAGCCTCCAGAGGTAGGGATGTTAATGAAAAAAACATACTCATTCTTGTAGGCATTAAGCAATTACTGCTGTAGCACTGGGCAAGGTACTTCAGCTTTCTGAATCTCAGTAGCTTGTCTGTAAAATAGGAAGAATAGCTACTTTGAAGGATTGTCAAGGACTGAGTGAGATTATATGTGATACCTGATAGCTATGATTGTTATTTGATAGCTATTATTATAATTTCCCTCTAAGACCAGTGTTTTTCCTGTATAAAACTCTTTCTCAAATAGTTCAGTCTCCACCTTTTTTCCTACTCACAATGTTTTGTTTCCACTCTGCATTCCCTGTGTCAGATAATGCATAAAAATGCTAAATAAAACTGTGTTAGATTAGATCTCTGGGTAACTCCATTATTAATACTTGTTTATTAAAAGTCATATACATTTAATTCTTTGTTTCTGATCATTAATATAATTCTCTTTCTAGTGTAAGACCCAACTCCATGGAGATCCATGGGGTAGATTTTTTATGTCTTTGGAATTTGGTTTGGGGGATGTGTGTGTTTACTGTTGTGTATTTCAAAACATCATTTTTTATGTTATAAATATTATACTTCAAGTAATATGCTTTGGGGGATTATTTAAAAATTGATGGTGTTTGGTGTTCACCACCAATAAAGAGGTATTTGTGGCTCCAAAAAATCATACTCTTTCTCCCCCAACTAGCAATTGGTAGGGATGAAGTGCCTTCATATTGTAGTGAAGTATTTTCTAGCTTATACAGGAATATAAACATGTTTTTTTTTCTATTACATATATGTCTGGCTACAAAGTACAGATATGACTGCCTCTCTTCCTGTGTAAATAAGGTACTCAAAGGGGACTGTAAGTAAAATAGATGATCCTGGAATAAATAGGAAGGGCTGATTAGCATTATTAAGTGAATAAAAGGTATAAGAGTCAGAGGATGAATTAGCCTACAGTCCCAAGAAGGGACCTTCCATATTTGGTCTGATATCTCCTGAGAGATGATGTCTCTGAGTGACTCTACTTACAACTTTTTGTGATCAATACTTGATAGACACAGGCCTGGAGGTAAGGTCCGCCTGAAGAGAAGCTGAATGTGAGGAAGTCATGGAGAGGGAAAGGAGACATTTCCTGTATTATGGAAAAGCTAAACCACCTGCTGGGTTGCTGAGTCTTGACCAGACTGCAGCTGATCATCAGCTTCCTGGAGTAGCAAAGGTTCTTCTGTGGGGATAATACTAAAGTAGGACCTATTACATTGTTTCTGATTTTTTTACTGGAGACAATGTATAGCTACATGTGAGATGACAGGGTGGTACTTTAGTTGGGAAAGGCAAGGAGCAGGGTTTTCATTCTGTTTTCCTGGTTTAGCTTTAGTCTTAGATAGGCATTGTGTCCCTTGGTCTCAGAGGTGAGGGTTTTTCATCAGTGATTCTGCCTCATCCTGGGTGATAGAGAATCCCTAACGGTCTGAGTCCAGGACTGTTTCCTGCCCCACCCAGAGGGGTAGTGGGTTTTTTCTTTTTCTCTTCACACCCTCAATTGCAGTGCATTTTCAATTGTCCCCTGAGAGTGATAGGGTGTGCTTCTAATTTCCCAGGAGTTTAGACCTTTTGCATCTTAGAGAAGATAGGGGGAAGGACCTGGACAGGCTTCATGCCTTTCCCGGAATAACTGTTATTTTTCTCACTTCTCCTCAACCCTCCCAGGCCTGAACCACCAAGGAGAGGTCTCCTTGGTTTCCCATTCTGCCCTGGTGCCACTCTGCCCATCACTCTAATGCTTGCTCACTGAGATCCAGAGAGACGAGACTACAGGTAGTTGGCAGGACTCTCTTTGTATCTCAGAATTCCAGGCACTCTATACTCTCATGCTAGCCCACATTCTGCCTTTTGCAATTTGTTGAGATTTTTAATTGAGTTCCTACCAGCTTGGGTGGGTCTGGCATCTCCTACCCCCATGCTCTTCCCCAGATAAGCAAGTACAGGCATCCCATCTCTCCTTGGAGGTACATGTCTTTCATTAAAATTCAGCCTTATTGGTTGCCCTGAGATTTTTGAACCGTTTCTGATGGATTCAAGAAATAAGTTTGTAGATTATCTGGCTTTTTCTTGCATTAGGGTGGGAGTGAAGCTTCCTATATTTTAAGAAGGCATCACAAGTCCAGTGAATTGACATATTCCTCTTTCTTTGTTAACTTTATTGGTTATGATAGGTGAATATTATGTATAAAGAGCCTCAGTGGTTTAGAATAACTTCCTATAAAACAAGTATAGAAAGTTCAGGTTTTCTTTCCCCTCTCTGGTAGTGAGTGTCCCTCCCTTTTTTGTGCACATACATCTTGGTTTTCATATGCTTCTCAGTATGGTCTTTACATGCTCTATGTTCTTCTCTTTTCTCCTTTCTAGAATTTCAGTTCCTTGTGGACAGCAGTTTTTATCCATTATTCATATTTGTCCCTCCCCACCTCCTCCTAGCATACTGCCTGTGTGAAGCAGTAGGTTCATACATGTTTGCTAACTTCCAAATTTAACCTTAGTTATAGATCACTAGCCTAGTAGGTCTTTAAAGTCATTTCATTCCCTGAATGGAAAGCTGAAATGTCATGAATTGGTCTTGACAAGTAATAAAATACTGACAGTAGTGCCTAATGATACATTAAAATAAACAAAAAAAACTAAAAATAGGTTTCAGTCTTCTCTTGTGTGAACAATGCATTTAACAATTCATAATTGAATTTCTTGTAAGTGAACCTTGAGATAATTCTCTTCGCTTGATTACACAGTAAACCATTTATCATAAAAGAATCATTAACTCATGAAATAGCCATTATGATGCAAAGCGTGCATGTAATGTACAATATAAGGGAAGCTGTCTACAGGAAACTATGAGAAAGAGCAGAGGACTTTCAAGAAACCTTTACTTGTAAATTTACCTGTAAATTCACATTCTTGCCTATAAGATCATCAATTCCCAGAGTAAAGGAAAAAAGGCAGCTTTTTCTTGTTCTATGATTTCAGATTGCTTGCTTTTCTTAGCATAATTAAAAAAACTTTTGAGATATACAAAGCTTACTTACTGTCTTTATATTTCTGATCAATTTACTTAGAAAGAAAGACCAAGTACAGATAGAAGATAATAATATTCTTTCACTTGTTTAGTGCTTTACAGTTTGTAAAACCATCTCACATATCTCTTGTGTGAATGAAATAGGACCTTTAGTTCATTTTACAGATAACAGAAGCTCAGAGCAGATACATGAGTGGCCCAAAACCATGCAGTTAGTAAGAAGTAGAGTTAGACCATCTCTTCTGACTTAGCCTCATAAATTGCCTTTTTCTGTCTGCTCTGTCCCTGTTAGGATTCTTTTATAAACACATTCAGGTTCCGAATGTATGAAATAGTTGTTGCTGAGGAAGAGACTACTGTGGGTACGTGGGGTTCAGTGGGAAGGTAGTACTTCTGTTTTTCTTGGCCATTTTACTCAAAACCATCATCTCACTATGCCAAAACATTTTTCCTAATGATGCATGTGGAAAGGAAAGGAGATGAAAAGAAAAAAAAGAAAGGTGTTAAGAATATGAGACCAAAAAAATAGAGGAAAAAGAATGAGAAAAGGATAATGATAGGAAGCTCTGTTTTTTGTGTTATTTATTGTCAATATCAAAGGCAAAAACATAGACCAGAAGAACTCCAATTAGAACTTAGTTCTTGGGGAACTTTGTTTGCTAAAGCACCTTGCTTCTCTGGAAAGGAATGGAACAAATTGCCTCAATCCCTTTACTTGGCTTTATAGCAAACGTAAGAGGGAAAACATCTCCCCTTTGTTTGTGTTTTCTTTAAACATCCTCCACAAATGCTCAGAACTTGCAGGGAAAGTTTTGCTGTTCCTCATCATTTAGCTATGAGAATAAAATGGCTTGGCCTTCCATAAATTGCCTATGCATAAGAATTTTTCAAAGAAGATTAATGACAAGGATATTTATGAAAATGTTTCGGTGACTTTCATTTGTAATGATTCAGATATGTGGTTTTTGCCATTTGTATTTAATTTACATTTTAAAACTTTTGTTTTGGAGCTGAGCCAGACAACATATAGCCCAGCAGAGGGCCTTGAAACTGTGTAAACAAATAAATAACTGATCCAGTGGCTTTATATACATATAGGAAACTTCTCATTTCTTGTTCAAGGAAATCAGCAGTGTTCTAGTGGCAGGTGGGTAGAAAAACTCCATTTCTTGTTTTTCCTAATTTCTTTCTTCAGTTTCTTCCTTCAGTTTGTAGGGTGTTAGAAAAAATTCAGGGTCATTCCTTTTGTGAAATCTTCATCTGAAGAGGATTAGTTCTTTGAATGTAAATGAAAATGGGGACTACCATAGCTGGACACCAGTCTTGCCGACATGGTGGATTCATGATAAACCCTATTTAGCATTATTTTAGCATCTCTTTCTCCCAGCTCTCTTAGAAGACAAAGTAAGGGAGAAGCATTACCAACCTGTCTTTGTCTAGGTGATTCTAGGTGATACTGATAACTTAAGACACTTGGTTGTAGAGAAAAGGACTCCAGAAATAATTGATCTGATCTCATGTAGAAACTTTCTTGGAAGTAGGGGTGAGCTTATCTGCAGCACAATTAAAAACTAGTTTACTTTTTCTCTTAATGACCTCAAGAAGTTGGTATTCTAGCTAGGCTTTCATGGAGGTGAGGGTAGGATTAGAGAACTTTTTAAAGAAAATCATTTCAAAATGCAAAGGAATCTAGGAAAAAAGACCCAAGTGGTGAAAGGCTACAGAGAATCTGCAGAGAAGGTGTTGTTCCATGTGAGAGACACTTGCTTTTTTCAGAAAGAGGAAGAGCAGAAGGATCTGGGAAGAGGCTACAAGAGAGGCACGAGTTGGTTGGGGGACATATTTTCTTGAGGAATACTTTCCTGGCTTTGTGCTGAACAAAAATACAGTTTTCAGCCTTGAACAACATAGGTTTGAACTGTGTGGGTCCACTTATACAGCATTTTTCAATAAATATGGTACTGTAAATGTATTTGCCCTTATGATTTTCTTAATGTTTTCTTTTCTCTAGTTTACCTTATTGTAAAAATGCAGTATATAATAGGTGTAAGATAAAACTGTGTTTATCGACTGTTTATGTTATTGGTAAGGCTCCTGGTCAACAGCAGGCTCTTAGTAGTTGAAGTTTTTTGGGGGGAGTCAAAAGTATGCACAACATTTGACAGCATGTTGTGTGGGCATCAGCACCCCTAACACCAATGTTGTTCAAGGGTCAACTGCATAAAACCTTTTCCCTCTCTAAAAACCTGTGCAGCAGGTGTTTAAGGATATGTGGAAAAAGGTAGAGTGCATGGGATATGGAGGATCCCAGAGAAATAGCAGCAACCATAGCACCACTAAAATTTAAACCTTCCTCTGTTCAGTCAGGCTGCCTGAGTCTCAGGTAACTTCTTGCCCCTGTTATCAAGACCTTTGTAGGTTTCACTTCCAAAGATCTGTAAAGGCCCAGATCACGTGGATGTCTCTCCTGAGGTACCTCTTCTCTTCCAAATTCACCTATACTCAATATGTATGGTTGGCTGGTTAAATAATGTTATTAATGTGTTGAATAATCTCAAAATACAGACTTTTAGTTTCAGATATTTAGTTTTAGTCACATTGCCAACTCAGTTTGATGTGGGTTTCCAAAACATCCCAAGTTTTAGAATCATTTCTGGTCTCCCTTTCTTGTTCACTTGCTAAATCAACATCTGTTTCTCCCAGCTCTTTTGGAATATAGAGAAAAGCAATAGCTACCTGGTTTTGTCTAGGAAAGTTATTCAACCTCTCTGAGATTATAGAGACCTATAAAATGACAATAATAATATCCACTTTACAGGCTGGTCAGGAGGATTAAAGTAATACTTCTAACTCATCTAGCATAATACCTAGATCCTCGTAAGCACTGGAGTCTACTGACTTGTTTCAGATAGTTACTTCTAAAGTTGCTAGAACTGTTTTTTATTAATTCTTTCTTCATCACTTCTAACCTGTGTTACTCACTTACAGAAAGTCTTGGAATATCTGTTGAACAATGTCAAATTGACTTGGAATGTGTGGTCCACTCCATATGGAATGATTTGTGGGTTACACAGAGGCCTTTTCTATCAGGAAACTTTTCCTGTATAAAACTAAAAGTGATGTTATTGGTATATTTGAGTTCACTTCTTCATATATCAATAAAAAATAAAAAATTTTAATTCTATTTTCTTAGTTTTACTTTTTAGGTGAACTTACAGCTAAATTATCTCTTCTTTATATTTATCCTTATATTGAGAAAGAGGAATGAGTCTTACCACTTTTCTAGCTCTTATCTTTCCTTTTTCTTTAGAAGATTCTATGGTTATAGTAAAGCCTTGACTTTCCCTTCCAAAGCTTTGGGTGAATCTGTTCCTTAACTTCCTGGTGATGAATCCAGGACTCTTCTATCTTGGTCTTCCTTCCCTCCTCTCTCCTTCACTCCCCTGCCCCCTCTTCCCTCCTCTCTCCTTCCCTTCCCCTTTCCTTACTTCTTTCCTTCTTTCTTTCACCTCTTCAGCCCAGCTACATTTCCTGAGTGCTTCATCTTGATCCTTAAAATGTACTGCCTTTTGCAGGAATAGTTGCCAGATATTTCAAATCTTAGCTTACTCTTTTGCTTATTTACTCTGCTATTTAATAATGGTGCTCACTTGCTTAGCCTTTTGCAAGATGTAGAGTACTTTCACGTATATTTAATGTCATCCTTTACACACATGTGTGCATGTGTGTATGTATATGTGTGTAACATGTGTCAAAGTATATGTGTATTAATTATGTAGCCTATTGTGACACAGTTAACTGGGAGGGAAAGAATGTATCCTTCACTTTCTTCTCACTCATTCTTTCTCTGGCACTTCTCCATTTCCCATATTCTATAGTAGAGGGCTAGTATTGGACAATTCACTTAATGTCTTTGGGCTTCAGTTTCTTCGAGTATAAAAGGGAGATAGTAATTCCCTGCCCTGTGAGATAAAGTGCTTTGTAAAGTGCTGGGAAATTATAAGGGGTTATTTTCTTCTTCCCCACTGGACTGTGGGCCTTGGTGTGGCAGAGAGTGAATCTGATTTGCTTGTGTAAACTCAGAACACTTGGAATGTGGCAGGCCCTCAAAAATGTCTTGTGAGAGGAAGGAAAGGAAAGAGTAAAAATAGGAGGGAAAGGGAGCAAGGGAAGGACAAAAGGGAACACAAGGCGAGGGGGGAGTAAAATTCCCCAGTGCAGAGATTCAAGATGGCGGCATGCGAGATGAGACAGAGAAATCCTCCCAAAACCACAAATAGTACAAAAATATAGTTAGTTAATACAACTAATCCTAAAACAGCAACAGGAAAGAAGGCTGAACCAGACTGCATACAGACCTCATGAACAGAGCAGACCTCACGGAACAGGGTAACATACGAAAGCCTTAATCCGGCGGGACCCAAGCCCTTCCCCCACCCCAGCTTACCTGCGGGAGGAAGAGAAACGGAATGGGGAGGGAGTGGAGGCCTGGGACTGCTGAACACCCAGGCCTGGAGATCTACTTTGCGAGCAGAAACCTACACTGTTTGGTGATCTGGAGGTTGGGGAGCTCAGACAGGCCGAGTGTTTGAGAGACTTGAGATTCCGGCCATTTGTGGAGGAAGGGATCCACATCCAACCGCTCTGTGTTGGAGGAAAGGCAGGCAGTCTGAGAGACTTCCTAGCAGCGAGGGCTGTTGAAGGGGCGGGGTTTGCACGGAGATTGCTGTGTAGGGGAGGGGAGAGCTGGACAAGGTTTTCTGGGTGTACTCCGCCCAGCTGGTTGGGAACTTTGAGGAGCTTCAGGCACTCCATCCTCCTGGCTGGCTGCTCAGCTCTGAGGCTCCCCAACTGTGATTCACAGCCTGCCGAGCCAAGCCTTCCTCCTGGCCTGCAAGCACTGGCTCACAAAACAGCAGTCACTGTGCTGGCATCAGGCCAGCAATAGGGAAGCCCTGCCTACAACAGCTAGAGATGCTAAGCACAGAGGCTTACACCTGTGTGCTCTGCCCACTGGCTATGATACTGGAGACAGGCACTGCAGACCGGAATCAGGAACCAGATGTTTCCTCCCCCAAGCCATCAGCTCTGCTCCCCTATGACCCCCAACCTCACTCAGCCAGGCAGTAGAGGGCACCACATACAAATATGAAATGTCAAAAGAACCTGGTTCAGAACAAAATCTCATAAACCCCAGAAAAAGGGCCAAGTGAAACTGAACCCACCAATCTTCCTGAAAGCGAGTTAAAAATAAAAATTATAAACATGCTTATGGAGGTACAGAAAAATATTCAAGAACTCAGGAATAAATTTAAGATGGAGATTCAATCATTACATAATTCCATATCTGAAATGAAACATACAATGGAGGGATTTAAAAGCAGTTTAGATGTAGTAGAAGAGATGATAAGTGGAATAGAAATTAGAGAAGAGGAATACAAAGAAGCTGAAGCACAGAGAGAAAAAAGAACCTCTAAGAATGAAAGAATATTGAGAGAACTGTGTGACCAATCCAAACGGAACAATATTCGCATTATAGGAGTACCAGAAGAAGAAGAGAGAGAAAAATGGATAGAAAGTGTTATTGAGGAGGTAATTGCTGAAAAGTTCCCCAATCTGGGGAAGGAAACAGTCTCTCAAACCATGGAGGTGCACACATCTCCCAACACAAGGGACCCAAGGAAGACAACATCAAGCCATAATAATTAAAATGGCAAAGTTCAATGATAAAGACAGACTTTTAAAAGCAGCTAGAGAGAGAAAAAAATCATCACATACAAAGGAAAACCCATCAGGCTCTCATCAGATTTCTCAACAGAAACCTTACAGCCCAGAAGAGAGTGGCATGATATATTTAATGCAATGAAGCAGAAGGGCCTTGAACCAAGAATACTCTACCTGGCAAGGTTATCATTTAAATTTGAAGGAGGGATTAAACAATTTTCAGATAAGCAAAAGCTGAGAGAATTTACCTCCTACAAACCACCTATACAGTGCATTTTGGAGGGACTGCTATAGATGGAAGTATTCCTAAGGCTAAATAGCTGTCACCCAAGGGGTGACAAAGAGTACAGAATATAATTCATAACATACAAAGAATGGAGGAGGAATAAAAAGAAGGAAAAAAAAGAAGAACCTTTTGGTTGTGTTTGTAATAGCATATGAAGTGAGTTAAATTAGACTGTTAGATAGTAAGGGAATTACTCTTGAACCTTTGGTAACCATGAATATAAAGACTGCAATGGCAATAAGTACATACCTATCGATAATCACCCTTAATGTAAATGGTCTGAATGCACCAATCAAAAGACATAGAGTCGCCGAATGGATAAAAATATAAGACCCATCTATATGCTGCCTACAAGCTACTCACTTCAAACCCAAAGACATACACAGACTGAAAGTAAAGGGATGGAAAAAGATATTTCATGCAACTAATAGGGAGAGAAAAGCAAGAGTTGCAGTACTTGTATCAGACAAAATAGACTTCAAAACAAAGAAAGTAACAGGAGACAAAGAAGGAAATTACATAATGATAAAAGGGTCAGTCCATTGAGAGGATATAACTATTATAAACATCTACACACCCAACACAGGATCACCTACATATGTGAAATGAAAACTAACAGAATTAAAAGGGGAAATAGAATGCAATGTATTTATTTTAGGAGACTTCAACAAAGCACTCACTCTGAAAGACAGATCCACCAGACAGAAGAAAAGTAAAGAGACAGAGGCACTGAACCACGTATTAGGACAGATGGACCTAACAGATATCTACAGAACACTCCATCCAAAAGCATCAGGATACACATTATTCTCAAGTGCACATGGAACATTTTCAACAATAAATCATATACTAGGCCACAAGAAGAACCTAAGTAAATTCAAAAAGATTGAAATTCTACCAACCAGCTTATCAGATCACAAAGGTATGAAACTAGAAATAAATTATGCAAAGAAAATGAAAAATCCCACAAACACATGGAGGCTTAATAAAATGCTCCTAAATAATGAATGGATCAATGACCAAATAAAAATAAATCAAGCAATATATGGATACAAATGACAAAAATAATTGAACACCACAAAATCTGTGAGATGCAGCAAAGGCCATGCTAAGAGGGAAATATATTGCAATACAGGCCTACTTCAGGGAAGAAGAACAATCCCAAATGAATAGTCTAAACTCACAATTAATGAAACTAGAAAAAGAAGAACAAATGAGGTCCAAAGTCAGTAGAAGGAGGGACATAGTAAAGATTAAAGCAGAAATAAATAAAAGTGAGAAGAATAAAATAATAGAAAGAATCAATGAAAGCAGGAGCTGGTTCTTCGAGAAAATAAAGAAAATAGATAAACCTCTAGGCAGACTTATCAAGAAAAAAAGAGAGTCTCCACATAAACAGAATCAGAAATAAGAAAGGAAAAATCATGATGGACACCACAGAAATACAAAGAATTATGAGAGAATACTGTGAAAATTTATATGCTAACAAACTGGATAACCTAGAAGAAATGGACAACTTTCTAGAAAAATACAACCTTTCAAGGCTGACACAGGAACAAACACAAAATCTGAATAGACCAATTACCAGCAAGGAAATTGAACTGGTAATCAAAAAATTACCTTAGAACAAAACACCTAGACCAGATGGTTTCACTGCTGAATTTAATCAAACTTTTACTGAAGACCTAATACCCATCCTCCATAAAGTTTTCCAAAAAGTAGAAGAGGGGAGAATACTCCCAAACTCATTCTATGAGGCCAACATCACTCTAATAACAAAACCAGGCAAAGACACCACAAAAAAAGAAAATTACAGACCAATATTCCTGATGAACATAGATGGAAAAATAATCAACAAAATATTAGCAAATCAAATTCAAAAATACATAAAAAAGATGATCCATCATGATCAAGTGTGATTCATCCCAGGGATGCAAGGATGGTACAATATTCGAAAATCCATCAACATCATCCACTACATTAACAAAAAGAAGGACAAAATCACATGATCATCTCCATAGATGATAGAAAAGCATTTGACAAGAGTCCACATTCATTCATGATAAAAACTCTCAACAAAATGGGTATAGAGGGCAAGTACCTCAACATAATAAAGGCCATATATGACAAACCCACAGTCGACATTATACTTAACAGTGAGAAGTTGAAAACTTTTCTTTTAAGATTGGGAACAAGACAAGGATGCCCACTCTCCCTGCTTCTATTCAAAATAGTTCTGGAGGTCCTAGCCATGGAAATCAGACAACACAAAGAAATAAAAGGCATCCAGATTGGCAAGGAAGAAGTCAAACTGTCCCTCTTTGCAGTTGACATGATATTGTGCATAAAAAACCCTAAAGAATCCACTCCAAAACTACTAGATCTGTTATCTGAATTCAGCAAAGCTGTGGGATACAAAATTAATACACAGAATTCTGTTGCGTTCCTATACACTAATGATGAACTAGCAGAAAGAGAAATCAGGAAAACAATTCCATTCACAATTGCATCAAAAAGAATAAAATACCTAGGAATAAACCTAACCAAGGAAGTGAAAGACCTATACTCTGAAAACTACAAGACACTCATGAGAGAAATTAAGAAACCAATAAATGGAAAGGCATCCCATGCTCATGGATAGGAAGAATTAATATTGTCAAAACGGCCACCCTACCTTAAGAAATCTACAGATTCAATGCAATCCCTATCAAAATACCAACAGCATTCTTCAGTGAACTAGAGCAAATTGTTTTAAAATTAATATGGAAGCACAAAAGACCCTAAATAGCCAAAGCAATTCTGAGAAGGAAGAATAAAGTAGGGGGAATTACACTCTCTAACTTCAAGCTCTACTACAGAGCCACAGTAATCAAGACTATTTGGAACCATCACAAGAACAGACCTATAGACCAATGGAATAGACTAGAGATCCCAGATATAAACCCGAGCATATACAGTCAACTAATATATGATAAAGGAGCCATGGATATACAATGGGGAAATGACAGCCTCTTCAACAGGTTGTGTTGGCAAAACTGGACAGCTACATGTAAGAGAATGAAAGTGGATCATTGTGTAACCCCATACACAAAAGTAAACTCAAAATGCACCAAAGACCTGAATGTAAGTTATGAAACCATAAAACTCTTAGAAAAATCATAGGCAAAAATTTCTTGGACATAAACACGAACAACTTCTTCATGAACAAATCTCTCCAGGCAAGGAAACAAAAGCAAAAATGAACAAGTGGGACTATATCAAACTAAAAAGCTTCTGTACAGCAAAGGACGCCATTGGTAGAAAGAAAAGACATCCTACAGTATGGGAGAATATATTCATAAATGACATACCCTATAAGGGATTGACATCCAAATTATATAAAGAGCTCATCCACCTCAGCAAACAAAAAGCAAATAAGACAATTAAAAAATGGGTAGAGGAGCTGAACAGACATTTCTCCAAAGAAATTCAGATGGCCAACAGGCACATGAAAAGATGCTTCACATCCCTAGTCATCAGAGAAATGCAAATTAAAACCACAATGAGCTATCACCTCACATCAGTTAGGATGGCCAACATCCAGAAGACAAACAACAACAAATGTTCGTGAGGTGTGGAGAAAGGGGAACCCTCCTATACTGCTGGTGGGAATGTAAACTAGTTCAACCATTGTGGAAAGCAGTATGGAGGTTCCTCAAAAAACTCAAAATAGAAATACCATTTGACCCAGGAATTCCACTCCTAGGAATTTACCCTTAGAATGCAGGAGCCCAGTTTGAAAAAGACATATGCACCCCTATGTTTTGCAGCACTATTAACAATAGCCAAGAAATGGAAGCAACCTAAGTGTCCATCAGTAGATGAATGGATAAAGAAGATGTGGTTATATATACATACACAATGGAATATTATTCAGCCATAAGAAGGAAACAAATCCTACCATTTGCCACAATATGGATGGAGCTAGAGGGTATTATGCTTAGTGAAATAAGCCAGGCAGAGAAAGACAAGTACCAAATGATTTCACTCATCTGTGGAGTATAAGAACAAAGAGAAAACTGAAGGAACAAAACAGCAGCAGACTCCCAGAACCCAATAATGGACTAACTGTTGCCAAAGGGAAAGGGATTGGGGAGGATGGGTGGGTAAAATGGTTCATTATGATTAGCATGTATAATGTAGTGGGGGTGACATGGGGAAGGCAGTATAACACAGAGAAGACAAGTAGTGATTCCATAGCGTCTTACTATGCTGATGGACAGTGACTGTAATAGTTATGTGGTGGGGACTTGATAATAGGCAGAGTCTAGTAACCATAGTATTGTTCATGTAATTGTACATTAATGATAACAACAACAACAAAAAATTTCTCCCGTGCATTTGGTGTTTACTCATCTTGGGTGAGTTTAGCAGGTGAGACTGGTGCCGCTAAAAGAATGTGCTGGAGCTAAAGCTGTGCTAGCAGTCCGACTTCCCTGCCACTGTCTCAGGGCCTAGGCACTCACCCATGTCCATGGCTCCTGAAATGTATGTTCTGTTCATTGTATTCCCAAGGCTACTTCTGACCTATCTATTTTGGTGCAGTGATAAAAATTGCCAGAATGTAAGCAGTAAGTAAATAGGCCTTTAGAGTCTGACATGACTTTTATGAGTTTCCAGCTTTTACCTGATTCTCTTTTTCTCTAACTTTGCTGCTCATTGGCCTTTCTTTGTTTTTAATCCCTCTGCTTGCCTCCTGCTAAATCTATTTTCTCTTTTAGTCTCAAATCCTTAAAACTTCCTTAGCTGTGGACAAGTCTACTTCATCTTAGTTTCAATTTTTTTGAGACTGTTTTTTTTCACTTGAATTATTTTATATATTGTGTACACAGAAAACATCTAGCTGGTGCATAAAGATTTGTTAACATTTAAAAATCCATATGCTGGTTCTTATTGTTCTCCAAGCCCAGTTGAGTGATCAAATTCTTGTGGAAAACTCAAGGCTGCTTGCTGTTTCCCACAAATAATACAATGACCATACAACTTGGATAGTCTAATAAAGTACTAATTAAGTTAATTCTGTAAGTTGACAGACCGAGTTTTTTTATCTTATTCTGGCAAAATATGGTCATATGGACATGACAAGCTGGTCTACAGGTTGTGTACCATATGTAGAGAGAGTAATATTTCATAAAGGATACATTACCTAGCTAAGGCAGAGTTGGCCCATACCTGATATGTATGTTGCTGCTACCTCTTTCACCTCTTACTTAGAGGAGGCATTAATAAATTATCACAGTTCTATTTCCCACTGAGGTCCCACTTTGCCTGGGAATCCAGGAATACATTCCTGATGCAAGCAGATTGACAGAGAACATAAAATCCAGTAGCTGTGCTGGAGTAGTGGTTAAAACTACAGACTTTAGTGATTAGGCAAATTTGGAATCAATCTCAGCTCACACATTTATTAACTGTATAACCTCTCTTAACCTTAATTCCCTTAGCCATAAAATAGGGACAATAATAAATGCCTCCTATGGTTTTTGTAAGTATTAAATGAGATAATATGAAGAGCTCAACAAATGACTTGACACATAACAAGTGTTCAGTAAATGGTAGATGCTACTGTGATTAGAATTAAAAGAGATACCAAATGAATTTTGGGAGGCTGTATGACCCATCTTTGACTGAGAAGCAAGGGAACATAGAATCTGCCCTGAACACAGCATCCTCATAGCTCTGGGGAAACCTTTTAATAATATGGAGTTTGTATTTCCAATCAAATGTTGTTGAATCTGAAGACGGATGGTGAATTGAAGAAAACAACTGTACCAGACTGTCAAAGGTATTCTTGGGCTACGTTCAGCCGTCAGTGTCCTTTCTTTGTATTTTCTTATATATTTATTTATTTATTAAGGTATCACCAATATACACTCTTACGAAGGTTTTACATGAAAAACATTGTGGTACTACATTCACCCATATTATCAAGTTCCCCCCATACCCCATTAAAGTCACTGTCCATCAGCATCGTAAGATGCTACAGAGTCACTACTTGTCTTCTTGGTGCTACACTGTCTTCTCTGTGACCCTCTCCCAACACCATGTGTATCAGTCATAATACCCCTCAGTCCCCTTTTCTCTCCCTCCCCACCACCCTCCCCTACTTCTCTGCTTTAGTAGCTGCTAGTCCCCAGTTGGAGTCTGTGAGTGGGCTACTGTTTTGTTCCTTCTGTTTTGTTTTGCTGTTATACTCCACACATAAAGGAAATCATTTCGTACTTGTCTTTCTACACCTGGCTTATTTCACTGTGCATAATACCCTCTAGCTCCATCCATGTTTTTGCAAATAATAGGATTTCTTTTCTTTTTATGGCTGAATAATATTCCATTGTGTATATGTACCACATCTTCTTTATCCATTCATCTACTGATGGACACTTAGTTTGCTTCCGTATCTTGGCTATTGTAAATAGTGCTGTGATAAACATAGGGTTGCATATGTCTCTTTGAATTTGAGATCTTGTTTCCTTTGAGTAAATTCCTAGAAGTAGAATTCCTGGGTCAAATGGTATTTCTATTTCTATTTTTAGTTTTTTGAGGAACCTCCATATTGCTTTCCACAATGGCTCAACTAATTTACATTCCCACCAGCAGTGTAGGAAGGTTCCCCTTACTCCGCATCTTGCTAGCATTTGGTCCTTGTCTTTTTTATGTTGGCCATCCTAACTGCTGTGAGGTGATATCTCATTGTGGTTGTAATTTGCATTTCCCTGATAATTAGCAATGAAGAGCACCTTTTCATGTGCCTGTTGGCCAACTGAATTTCTTTTTTGGAGAAGTGTCTGTTCAGATCTTCCACACATTTTTTAATCAGGTTATTTGCTTTTTGGGTGTTGAGACATGTGAGTTATTTATATATTTTGGATGTCAGCCCTGTGTTGGATATGTCATTTATGAATATATTCTCCCATACTGTAGGATGCCTTTTTGTTCTGCTGATGGTGTCCATTGCTGTACAGAAGCTTTTTAGCTTGATGTAGTCCCATTTGTTCATTTTTGCTTTTGTTTCCCTTGCCCGATGACATGTGTTCAGAAAAAAGTTGCTCATGTTTATATTCAAGAGATTTATGTCTATGTTTTCTTCTAAGAGGTTTATGATTTCATGACTTACATTCAGGTCTTTGATCCATTTCGAGTTTACTTTTATGTATGGAGTTACACAATAATATGGTTTCTTTCTCTTACATGTAGCTTTCCAGTTTGCAAACACCAATTGTTGAAGAGGCTGTCATTTCCCCATTGTACATCCAAGGTTCCTTTATTGTGTATTAATTGACCATATATGCTGGGGTTTATATCTGGGCACTCTATTCTGTTCCACTGATCTACAGGTCTGTTCTTGTGCCAGTACCAAATTGTCTTGAGTACTGTGGCTTTGTAGTAGAGCTTGAATTTAGGGAGCATAATCCCCCCAGCTTTATTCTTCCTTCTCAGGATTGCTTTGGCTATTTGGGGTCTTTTGTGCTTCCATATTAATTTTAGAACTATTTGCTCTAGTTCACTGAAGATTGTCATTGGTCTTTTGATGGGGATTGCATTGAATCTGTAGATTGCTTTTGGCAGGATAGCCATTTTCACAACATTATTTCTTCCTATCCATGAGCACGGGATGTGTTTCCATTTATTGGTATCTTCTTTAACTTCTCTTATGAGTGTCTTGTAGATTTCAGGGTATAGGTCTTTCACTTCCTTGGTTAGGTTTATTTCTAGGTATTTTATTCTTTTGATGCAATTGTGAATGGAATTGTTCTCCTGATTTCACTTTCTGCTAGTTCATTATTAGTGTATAGGAATGCAACAGAATTCTGTGTATTAATTTTGTATCCCTTAGCTTTGCTGAATTTGGATATTAGATCTAGTAGTTTTGGAGTGAATTCTTTACAGTTTTTTATGTACAATATCGTGTCATCTGCAAAGAGGGACAGTTTGACTTCTTCCTTGCCAATCTGGATGCCTTTTATTTCTTTGTGTTGTCTGATTGCCGTGGCTAGGACCTCCAGAACTATTTTGAATAGAAGCGGGGAGAGTGGGCATCCTTGTTTTGTTCCCGATCTTAAAGGAAAAGCTTTCAACTTCTCGCTGTTAAGTATAATGTTGGCTGTGGGTTTGTCATATATGGCCTTTATTATGTTGAGGTACTTGTCCTCTATACCCATTTTGTTGAGAGTTTTTATCATGAATGGATGTTGAATTATATCAAATGCTTTTTCAGCATCTATGGAGATGATCATGTGGTGTTTGTCCTTTTTGTTGATGTGGTAGATGATGTTGATGGATTTTCAGATATTGTACTGTCCTTTCATTCCTGGAATAAATCCTACTTGATCATGATGGATGATCTGTTTGATGTATGTTTGAATTTGGTTTGCTAATATTTTGTTGAGTATTTTTGCATCTATGTTCATCACGGATATAGATGTGTAATTTTCTTTTTTTGTGTGTGGTGTCTTAGCCTGGTTTTGGTATTAGGGTGATGCTGGCCTCATATAATAAGTTTGGAAGTATTACATCTACTTTTTGGAGAACTTTAAGGAGGATGGGTATTAGGTTTTCACTAAATGTTTGATAAAATTCAGTGGTGAAGTCATCTGGTTCAGGGTTTTGTTCTTAAGTAGTTTTTTGATTACCAATTCAATTTCTTTGCTGGTAATTGGTCTATTCAGATTTTCTGTTTCTTCCTTGGTCAGCTTTGGAAGGTTGTATTTTTCTAGAAAGTTTTCCATTTCTTCTAGGTTAACCAATTTGTTAATATATAATTTATCATAGTATTCTCTATTAATTCATTGTATTTCTGTGGTGTCCATAGTGATTTTTCTTTTCTCGTTTCTGATTCTGTTTATGTGTGCAGACTCTCTTTTTTTTTTTTGATAAGTCTACCTAGGGGTTTATCTATTGTTGATTTTTTTTTTAAAAACCAGCTCTTGTTTTCATTGATTCTCTCTATTGTTTTATTCTTCTTGATTTTATTTATTTCTGCTCTAATCTTTATTATGTCGCTCTTTCTACTGACTTTGTGCCTCATTTGTTCTTCTTTTTCTAGTTCTGTTAATTATGAGTTTTGACTATTCATATCAGTTTATTCTTCTTTCCTAAGGTAAGCCTGTATTGCAATATACTTTGCTCTTAGTGCGGCCTTTGCGGCATCCCATAGATTTTGCGGTGTTGAATTATTGTTGTCATTTGTCTCCATATATTGCTTGATCTCTATTTTTATTTGGTCATTGATCCATTGATTATTTAGGAGCATGTTGTTAAGCCTCCATGTGTTTGTGTGCTTTTCTTTGCATAATTTATTTCTAGTTTCATACCTTTGTGGTCTGAGAAGCTGGTTGGTACAATTTCAATCCTTTTGAGTTTACTGATGCTCTTTTTGTAGCCCAGTATATGATTTATTCTTGAAAATGTTCCATATGCACTTGAGAAGAATGTGTATCCTGATGCTTTTGGGTGAAGTGTTCTGTAGATGTCCATCAAGGCCATCTTTTCTAATGTGTTGTTCAGTGCCTCTGTCTCCTTACTTATTTTCTGTCTGGTTGATTTGTCCTTTGGAGTGAGTAGTGTGTTGAAGACTGCTAAAATGAATGCATTTCATTCTGTTTCCCCCTTTGATTCTGTTAGTATTTGTTTCACATATGTAGGTGTTCCTGTGTTGGGTGCATAGATATTTATAATGGTTATGTACTGTTGTTGGGCCAACCTCTTTATCATAATGTAATATCTTTCTTTGTCTCTTGTTACTTTCTTTGTTTTGAAGTCTATTTTGTCTGATACAAGTACTGCAATGCCTGCTTTTTTCTCCCTATTAGTTGCATGAAATATCTTTTTCCATCCCTTCACTTTTAGTCTGTATATATCTTTGGTTTGAAGTGAGTCTCTTGAAGGAGCATATAGATGGGTCTTATTTTTTTATCTGTTCAGTGACTCTATGTCTTTTGATTGATGCATTTGGACTGTTTAAATTTAGGGTGACTTTGTATTTTCTACTTGCTTGAAATTTTTCTAGGTTGTTTTGCATCTTTGGATATACACTCTCTCTGACTTTCACAGGATATTATTGAATTCATCTGCCTACGTCAGTGTGAGCCCTGTCATTGAAAACTGTGCCACTGCACCAGTTTGGCAGCTACTTTAGGGAAGGTCATTTTAAAGAGCATTTGTTTATTTTAATGATTTTTTTTTTTTTTGCTTCTTGCCTTGTGTTTCAGTAGCTTTTCATTTTTTAGGTTGTACTGGAAGTGTCTTCCTTAATGATAAACATTTTTGAATTGTGCATCAGTTATTCCAGAGATATTTCCAACAGATGCTACCCAATTCCTGGGTTTTCTTAACAACAAGTGAAAAATTTGTGCAGGAGATATGTAGCAAGGCCTGTCTCCACACTCATCACACTCACATATAG
Organism: Manis pentadactyla; assembly: GCF_030020395.1. Taxonomy (NCBI): domain Eukaryota; kingdom Metazoa; phylum Chordata; class Mammalia; order Pholidota; family Manidae; genus Manis; species Manis pentadactyla. Next base: position 109,632,520 of record NC_080026.1, on the reverse strand, counting down.
CATTGTACTGTATGTATTTTCAGGTTCCTTTTAATATAATCAGGAATTTCAAAACACAGGTCATTATAAAGTAATATAACCAAGTGTAGGAAGTAGCAGAGCTTAACTTAAAGGTCCAGGAGCCTTGGATCCTAGTCTGGGACCTGGTTCTAATTGGTTGTCTGACCTTTCTTGTTTAAATCACTTAACTGCTGTGGACCCTAATGTCTTTGACCCTATATGAAAATGTAGGTCCACATTATCGATTCTTGGTGACTTGGTAAAATCTCTGAGGCATTTTAGAATGCAGTGGAGTGGTATATGAGTAGTCTGAGAAATATATTCAATACTGTAATGTTGTATTTGAAAAACAAAAAGTATATATCATTGCCATGAATAAAATTAGAGAAACAAAAAGTCAAAAAACTCTCCTTGGTTTGTAGTGCTAAAAGAGTTTGAGAAATAAAATTTTGCAAGTATCTCAGACCTCTTCTATATTTATTTGCCATGTAAAGATGCAGAACTCTATTAGAGTTAGCATTTCCAAATGTGAATATAACACAATTTCTGGCCTCTAGGAGTTATTAATTTGACAGTAATGCCCTTCTACCTTTACTTTCTAGTCTCTGTTTATTAAACTCTTAACATTTTGAAATTATTTCTTGCTAGTTTCAAGTCACCATTTGTAAGTAATATAACAACTGCCATTTCAGAGTTTTTCTATGAACATCCCTTAAAATAATGCTTTATGTTTTGTGTTTCCAAAATCCAAAATATGAACTCTGAAAATAATAGCAATCATGTTTTAAAATTTATCTTATGCTAATGAATACTCTAGTTGAAAGTGGTGCAAACAATTTAATGTTTCTTAATATAACTATCAAAAAATAACTTAAAATAATTAATATATGAAAATGGTTAGTAAAGCCATTATGTTTTATTTTCCTCACAACCAAGAAATTGTGTGTTAGATGTAAATAGAACATTGTGCTTTTGAAAGCATTTTCAAATATATATTTATGTATAGTGATTCCAGGAGGTAGGCAGGCAGGGTATAATATAACTATCAAAAATTTCAACTTTAAAATTCACAAAAGCTGATACAGACTTTTTAACCCAGCTTAACGTCTTCTCAAATACAAGTTTCTGTCAGTAAGCTTATAATAATATATTTCTCTGCAGAATCAGCCATGACAAAAACCCATCTGATGGTAAATAATTCTAGCTGTAGAGAGAATCTGTACAGTTATCTTGCTTTATAGGAGACAGAAACCTCACAGCACATGCCAGGCCCGAGGCCTCTTATTGTGCATCTGTTCAAGAGGGAAATACTCTGAATGGAAAATAATTCTTACTGGTTGGGAAACATACCTACTGGTAATTACAAACTCTGATTCCTTTACTGAACAGTCCCAAGACAATTAGCAAGAGTTTGTGATCTAAAGATTCCAGCTGCCTTCAGTGCAAATGACCCAGTTCTCAGCCTTATGTTAGTTCCTGACACACCTGTGTGCTGACCAGGACACACTGGAGAGTAGACGGGAAGTCCCTTGTCCAGCCCGCCTGAGCTACAGACCAGAGACACACACCAGGTGTGACTAGAAAGTAATGAGGCTCAGTCAGAAACAAAACAAGACAACGGAACCAAGAACAGGATTTATGCATCCAGTGGAGGACTGTTCCTCAAAGTGGTCACCATGGAAAACATAAAATGCTGCCACAGCACATAATACTTTTAGTTCTCCTTGCAAATGGCCTTTAAAGATTATAATGTCCACAACAAAATCTGTCCATTTCTTTATACTCACATATCGGTCTTTTAACCAAAACTTTGTGATTTTCTATATATATGTGGTAGTGCTCAGAAGGGAAGTCTGTATGGAGATAGGCACCACCAGAGATCCACCATTGCCACCAACCACTTATTAGAAGCAGTAAAAGGAAATGAGAAACTGATGTTGAAAGGCCTCTGGGGGCTGCTCACTGATGTTCAGCACTGCAGCATTGGCATGAGTGGGGAGAGGGGAGTAAAGCAATGAGCTCTCCTGCCCTGACCGTGCTCCTGACTTAGCTTGGTAAACTTTTTATTTCCTTTTCTGCAAGTCTTCCTCATCCTGCCTCACTCTGAGGCATCTCCCTTATTCCTAGCTATCGCTTACCACTTTGCCCCTCCCAGTTACAACTCTAAGAGTTGCCTCCATTTCATTTGTGTCTCACTTGACAATGCCTTCAGCCAAGAAATAAAAATCTTAATGGCATTTAACAACTGGCTTACCTTGCACATAACGGAAACAAATGCTCTTGATTTGATGTAATTTGTTAATGGAGGAGTACACTGGACAGAGGTTGGAGTTTGCAGTCAGAAAGCCAGGATTAGAATCTTGGTGTTCTCAAATATGTCACCACTGTGAGTTTCAGATTCCTCATCTGTACCAGGGAATAGAAATGCCTGCTTTCCAGGATTTGTTGTAAAGATTAAATATTAGATATATATACATACATAATATACACTTAATATCTGGTAGCTAATATTAAATATAAATGCTGAAGCTCAGAGGTTAAGTGATTTTCCTATGGTCACATGGTTGATTGATATCCTGGTATGGACTGGGATTCACCTGTCATCTGTAATAACTGCTAATCCATGGTGCTGACTTTTCATTTCATTAATATTTCTCTGTCTTTGTCTTGGAAACTTTCCTATGTACATGTCAAAAATTGACAAAGGTCTAAATTCTTCAATTTACTGTCCAGTTCTAAGGAATTATTGTTGGACATACTGCTACCATTTAAATAATTACCAAAACCATGTAAGAATATGAATAGCTTAATATCATTAACTCAAGCATAGCTCCCAACTCCAAAATGTAAGCAGCTTGACATGAAGATCCTGGTAGCCTAGAGACTGACCACTCCTGCATACTCAGTTTTTACTGGAAACTGTAACCTTGCAGATGACTTCTGAGAAAGCTCCTCACTCCTTCTTTTATCCTTACCAACCCAAAGACTATCAGATTTGGAAGAGACCTCAGAACTCAGTTAATCCACGTCCTAAATTTGCACATGAGGAATGTTAGGCCTAGAAAGGGAAAGTGACTTTGCCTGTCGAGGATATACAGCATTAAGTAAGGAAGACTAAGCCCTGCCACAAATCATGGAATTAACTCTACTGGAGGACACTGTACTTTCTCTCAATGTTCCTCTGGATTGCCATCTGCCCCCACCTTTTTTCAACCATATTTTCTACTCTTTTCCTTTACTTACTATATAATCCAGCCCAGCTGAACTATTAATTCACTTTTCCTTGTAAATGATTTCCTGCCCCATCCTGATAGTCAGGAGGTTTTCTTAATTAAAAGGTAATTTTTTTTACTGGAATGAACAATAGGGATGAAATAAGACAATTTGAGTTTAAGTTTTTCAGTTGTAGGATCTTGGACAAGTGACTGAATTTGTCCAAGCCCCAGTGTCCTTATCTGCAAAATATAAAATCCAACTGAAGATTGTCCTAAGGTTTATATAAGGATGTATATTTTTAAATGAAAATGTGTATTTTAAAAATGCTTGGTAAAATGTTTTTAAGTGTTATTACTGCCTCCCATTTCTGTTTCTCAAAGATGAGTTCAAATGTCACTCTTGGAAATTTTCATTTACCATCATCATCTCTTCTTCCAACTGAAAGTAAATCCTCCCTTTTTGACCCCCAGTAGCACTTTCACTATACTTTACTTGGGTCACTTAACCTATATATCTTTTATTATAATTATTTATATGTGTGTCCTACCTTTCCTACTAACTTGCAGGGATCTGGAGGACTGGATTTCAGATCACTTCATCTCTGTGTTCACCTCTGAGAAGGCAGTATGATGTTGGGACATTGTGGAGATTTTATTACACTTAATGGATAAATGAGGAATTTGAATTCATGATCACAAAAGCATTATTTACTTTTTTAATAATCCATTTCTTCATCTAATCTGCAGCTTATCTTTCATGAACAGAATACTGGTGAGGTTTGGGAAAGGGTTTGAATCTGGTGAGAATTTAGGGTCTCATAACTGATATCAATGCAGTAGCACTGCTAGAGTCAAATTACCAGATGTCAATAACATGAGAAAATGACCTCTCCTGACTTTTGGATTCAAACTTTCAGCCTTAATGTTGCATGGCTTTGCTTTTGGCCTTTAATTTATAAAGTTTCTCTATTTTAATTATGTCAAGATGAATGAAGTGAATGTTCTTTATATGGCTCATTACCTACATTAGTAAAGACAGTGTAGTAAAATGTGAATCACATAGTTTTCACTGGCCTATTTCTAGAACTGTCTGTTGCAATTTTATATTAACTTCTTTAGATGGTTCATGAATTTTAAATATAGACTAGATCATAAATTTCCAAACTCCTGTACCTGGGTGAAGACTGTGTATGGGGTCCACAGCTGTGCCCCTGTGTGCATTGTCAGTTGAGCTCTGCTTCATAGGAAGGCAGCTGAGGGTTTACAAGGCCAGTAGTATAGATAAAATAGGGCAATGGATACCTTCCCACATTCTTTTACAATCATTTAACACCTAGTAGTATGCTTGGTGCTATGAGGAACATAAAAATGAGTCAGGCATGGATCCTTCTCTAAAAGAAAGGATGAAAATGTAAGAAGATAATTATATTATCAACAGGGTTGACAGAAATAATACAATGCATTTAACTCTATGTGCCAGGCTGTTTGTACATTATTGTTATATTACGATGTAGCTAATCTTTACAGTAAAAGGGTAAGATACACACTATTATCACCTTTTTACAGATTAGAAAACTGAGGCTCAAAGGGATAAAGTAATTTGTTCATAGTCACTGAAATAGTGAGCTGGGATTAAAACTCAGCTCTGTCTGACTCAAAAGGCAGTTACAGCAAGATTTGAACCATAGGTGAGAGGTACAAATTGCTATGGGAAATTAGAGAGAAAAAATATTCCCAACCTGTAATTTTAGGAACAACTTCAACTGTTTTTAAAATTATAGTTGATATACAGTTTTATATTTGTTTCAGGTGTACAATCTTGGAAAATTTCAACTATTTTGACAGGAATTTGTCTGAAATACATAATATACTTCCCTGATGTCTTTTTTATAAATTATGTAATAGTTCAAACATACAGAATAGAGAATAATACAATGAATATCCATGTATCAACTATACAGATTTGTCATATATTACTGTTACCAAATTTGCTTCATATATGTATATTTTTTTCTTTTTAACAAAACCTTACATATTTTTAAAGGTTTCTTTGTACCTCTCCACAATCCAATTTCTTCTCTCTGCTGACTTAATGGCTATTCTGATTTTGATATTCCTAAATCTGATCTTTTTGGGTCCTATATATAGAAAATAGGAAACAGTAATAATGCTAATGGGTGGCATCAAATGGCAGCCTTAGCACCCCCCCAACACTTTCTCGTACCTGCTCCAGTGACAATACAGTTGTCATTTCTCTACCTTATGTACAGTGCAAACGCTGTTTACTCTTTCATTCTAACAAGCTTACTGACTCTAAGCCTCTCCAACACAAAAATTCTTGAATTATCACTGAATGAAAATAATGCATACATTTCTTGATGTAGCTGGGTCAAACTATGAATATTAATAATGATGCTGTCTTAAACTGTTGTGGTATTTTGTTATGTCAACTAGGCAAGACTAAAGTCCCCAACTATTTAGTCAAATGTCAACCTAGGTATTACTATGAAGGTATTTTGTAGATGTGATTAAAGTTCATAATAACTTGACTTTATTCAATAGAGAGTATCCTAGGTAATCTGGGTGGATTTTTTCAATCAGTTAAAAATCCTTAAAAAGCAGGGTTGAGATTTCCTGAGGTAAGAAGAAATTCTGCCCGTGGACAGCAGCTTTAGCCTGTGCCTGTGAGTTTCAGTCTCTCCTTAGTGATGGCCTGTCTGGTGCATTTAAGAGTTGCTAGCCAGACCCATGTTGCATAAACCTTGTAATAAACCTCTTAATATATGTGCAATATATTATATATTATTGTACATATATATATATGTATGTCTCCTTAATATAATTATATATATATATATCTCCTACTGGTTATGCTTCTCTCATTGAATTCTGAGTTCTATACTATATTGGAAGAACATTCTGGGAGGGTGTTTATTTCTTTGCTCCTTCCTTCTTCCTTTCTTCTTTCTTCTCTCCCTCCCTATTAAAATATTAGTTATGTTATTGTTATTCAATCATTCAAAAATTATTATTTTGAGTTGTTCATCTTCTCTCTCCCTTTGAGGCTGTTTTTTATCATCCATTGTTTAACAGTGTATTGTGTATTTAGTAGGTACACAATACACATTTGCTGAATTGATGGTCTATAGCTATCCCTCTTCATTTCTAGTTTGTTTCTAAAATACTATAAGCTTACAAACCACACAAGCCGGTATTTAAGAAAAGTGCATAAAGTGAGAATAGATAAAACAGAATAAATGGCATGGAGTTCTATGCATCTGTCTCAGAAATTTGAATTCTTTTCAAAATCCACCTTAAAGTTTGTGAGGTCATATATAATTGGTTTCCTGAAAATCTGCTTTATGCCAATCTACCGCAAGGAAGCAGATAGATTGTGAATTGATAAAGACAGCAAAGCATTCCAGGTTCCATGCTAGAGATTTGCATGGGGTACTTTAAGGGTCTGAAAGAGGCAGAATATTGCTTTATAACCCAGGTTAATGACTAAACATGTGAAACATTACTTCACTTGCAAAGGTAGTTTTAGATTCCAAAGAAAAGGTGTGAGAACACGTGATTAGAAAGTTATAGAAATGAGAATTTGAGGCGCATATAGTAGTATCCCATCTTCTTTTAAATATGTAGTTGAAGATTGGTCTTTTGAGTTGTAGCACTTCCATCACTATAGCATAATGATTAAGACAGGCTGTGCACTCAGTCCTGCACTGGAAAGGATTGAGTGGCCTAGGAACATGTCATATCTTAGTGATTCTAAGATGGACTCTTTAGAACTTGATGAATTATAATAAGATGAGCACCTTTATAACCACCACTGAGGTTAAGTAAAACTTTTTGAACCATACCAAATCCCTTCAATGTGCACCACCCCAATTAATCCCCTCCCTCCCTCCAAAGTAACCATATAACAATCAGTTCCTTGTATTTCTTTATATTTTTACCACCCAAGTGTGAATCCCTAAACACTCTAGTTTAGTCTTCTCCATTAAAAAAGAATCATGCCTTTGAAGTCCTTTAATAAGTTCTCCCTTCCTCCTTTTCTGTTCCTTGTAGTTTGTATGTGCAAGAATCCAGGGCATTTGACCCAGAGAGTTTACCACAATCTGAGTTGTGCTGATTGCATAGTTATGTTGCAGTTGAACATGTTCTTCTGTCCTCTGTATTTCTGGAAAATTGACAGCTGGATTCAGAGGCTTGATCAGACTCAGGTTCACTCTCTTTGGCAAGACCAACAGTTCTCAAACATTTTAATTTCAGGATTCCTTTATTTCTTAAAATTTTTGAAGACCCCCTCCCAAAATCTTTTGTTTATGTGAGTCATATTTATCAATATTTGCCATTTTAGAAATTAAAACTGATAAATTTGAAATATCTATGTAAGAATTCATTAAAAATAATACAAACCCATTACACATTAACATAAATAACATTTTTAAATGATAAATACTATATCTTACAGAATGAAAAAATGGTGAGAAGAATGACATTGTTTTACAGTTTTTGCAAATCCCTTTAATTTAGTCTGCCTTACTAGAAGACAACTGGATTATCATATCTGCTTTCATATTCAATCCATTGTATCATGTTTTATTTGAAGAGCATGAAGGAAACCTGCTCTCACATTAGATATATAGTTGGAAATGTAGGGACTTCACAGATCCCCCAAAGGGTTCCAAGGTCTTTAGATTACCCTTTGAGAATCTCTGGACAAGTCTATAGGTGGTTTTGAGTTTTTTCATCAAGAGGGACATGATGCTAAGCACCCAAATGGATTAAATCATTAGAGGATGCAAAATGGTGATACTCTATCATTTATTTTTAATTAACTGATTGAAATAGTTTTTGCAAAAATCTACTTCCCACATCTACTGGTTACTCAGTAGCACAATTAATATAGGAAAGGTAGAATAAGTAATTCTTTTCCCTGTTTACCATTTTTCAGGATAATTAATTAGTTGTGTATCATCCTCTGAAGGTGACCAGTTGGTTTTTAAAATGTCAGTATGGGTTAATGGACTTAAATATATTTCATGTCTTCAAATCAGTTGCAGTTATTATCCTTTTTGAAGCTTATATTGCTCTAAACTAGTTGGAGCCTCTTGAAGTTGCCTCCAGAGTCCTAATAGTGAAGAAGCTAAGCCCTGTCATTTTTTTCACAGTCCACATCTCTGAAATAAGGGTGTGTCTTACAATTAGTTGGGTGTCATTGTTGTTTATTTAGCAACATTTTTTTCTTTCTTAGTGATATATAGAATAATAGTGTATGAAATAGTCAATAACATTTTAGATTTATTGAAATACTTTAACACAAATGAAATTTATTTCTTGGTTAAAGTCTGATGGAGGCATGTTAAGCAGCCCTCATTCATGTTACTATATCATCTGAAGTGCTGGCCTCTAGATTTACTGTGGCAGATTTATAAAAATCAGAGGATTGTAGCAGATGCTTAGTCTAGGCTCAGAAGTGTCATGTATCACTTTTATCCAATTCCTCATTGGTTGAATTTAATCACGTGGTCGCAACTTGATTACAAGGGATTCTAGGAATTGTAGTCTTCCATTGTGCCTAAGGAACACAGCAGTGCCTCTATAACATTAAGGTAACTTGCTTAACATCTATGTCTCAGTTTACTCATCTATAAAATAAAGATGATAACAAGACCTACTATATAATATGTTAAAGATGAAATAAATTAGGACATATAAAACATTTCATATAGTACCTGACATATAGTAAGTACTTAATAAATTTTACCTATTAATAATAATATTATTTCAATAGCAATGTCTTAAAACAAATGCCTAATATGTTCCAGAATTCTGAAGCATGGGTATTCCTTAAAAGGTATTCTTCAGAACATGGTCAGAGTCACAAAGCATATTTGGTTTTAGCAGGTACATCCATGCTCCAAACCAGTCCCCTGATGAAGCCATTGTTTTTGAATTTACCTTGAATTGTCAGGTCAAAGAATAAAGATCTCCAAGAAGAAAACTAGTTGGTAGTCATGACTTGATTTTTGCTTCTTCACTAAGGGATCTGATTCCATTTTTTGCTTCTCTAAGAGCCTCATGGATTGTTAGGTGTTTGGAGAGCTGTCTGCCTCTTGACTATTTGAGTACGCTTTTAAAAGGTTCCAGAAACTGCTGTTTGTTGATAAATCAGAGTAATCAGAAAGAAGAGTATTAGTGAAACTGTAAAAGTAGGAACAAGATTTTATGCAGTGGTGCCAGCTGTCATCCCACTTAGGAACACACATCATAGATTTCAGTGCTTTTCAGACATCTGCTCTCATAGCCATATTAAACAGTTGTTCTGTCAGCAAAAGTCCTGGCAAAAGAGCTCCATTATTTCAGGAATCACATTCCCAGGCCTGGTGTCTGTATCTCCATACTTATGGGTATGAAGAAGTCTTATACTATTTTCTTACAAAATTAGCCCATGCCCTAGGACTTGTGTACACATTTTCTTGCCCCATGGCTGGAATTCAAGCTTCTTTCTACATTAACTAAATCTGTAGCCCTAGATCAATAGTATCTGAGCACCCTTTCTATCTGGTAATCTGAAAAGAGTAGCCACTGTCTAAATCCTTTCCCACATGGATCACGACCACAAGTTGTCTCTAATCACCTGGTGCAGATCCTTAGCTACCTCACCTAGACTTTCAGAATCCTCCAAGCTGAACTCATACCTCATGACAATTATCTAAACCCATAACATTTTTAGATTGAACCCAGGTCTTGCAGTTTATTTCAAGCTGTTTGTCAGCTTTCACTTGAACCTAGAAACCATTGTTGTCATTTGAACTCTTTACCATCTGACGATTGAAAACAGACCCCCACGCTGGTCTTCCAAGCTTTTTAATGGCAAGAGATTGAACCCAGACCTCATTCCTGATATCCAAAATTCTTACCATTTGAGGATTAAATTCACTCCCAGATATTGTCCAAGCTCCTTGCCATTTGGGGACCAAACTTTAGGTCTTAGGACTTTTATCTAAGCTCTTTACAGTTTCTGGATTTAACCCATGCTGCTCCTGTGTTATCAAAGTATTATCTCAATTGGAGATTGACTGCTCTCCACAAGGCAGACAGCCAAGCTCTTTAGCAGTGAGATATTGAACCCAGACCTCACTGAGAATTGTCTTCCAAGTTTTGTGCCAGCTGGATTTCCAGCCCAGTCTGCAGCTCCCTTCCAACCCCTTACTGGTGGGGGAGAAACAGAGGTCCCCAGACCACTTTAAGCATTCTATCCAGAGGGACCAAACCTATCTGTGGTCATTATCCAGCCTCTTTACCAGCTGTGGATTGGACTCGGCTGTCAAAAAAACAAGCGGAAAGATTGGTTGAAAGTCTGTTTATCTTTTTCAGCTGCTAAAGATCTTGAATGATGATATTAGTAGCTCTAAGAAGCAGTACTTCTCAAAATGTGGCTTCCCACCACCTGCCTCAGAATCACCTGAGGCTGCCTATTTAAAAGGCAGATTTCTGAGCTCTCTCCAGGTTCTTCTGGCTCACAATTCCTAAGCTTGTGACCATGGAAGCTGCCTTTTTAGCAAGCACTCTAAGTGATTGCCCTGCACACTAAAATTTGAGAACCACTGCCCTTGAGCAAGGTCTCCCTTATCTGTTAGAGAACAATCCCAGATCTCCCAGCTGCCATCCAGCTGTTCACCAGCTGGAGCTAAAATGCAGGTTCTTATTAATATATTTTATCAGTATATTACTTTATCAGCTGGGATATATAAGCCAAGTTTTTCCTAACATAGTTGTGCTAGTTTTACTCATTCCCCTGGTTCCCCTCCTCTGCAGGGAAGGGAGTGAGTTGAGTTGAGGTACAGCATAGCCAACTCTGCCACAGGGATTTTATTTCCCATTCAGAGAGGATCACCAGTATAGTACTTGCCTTGGGTGATACCCATCAGCAACCCCGAATGCATGCTCCTAGGACCACACCATCCAGTAATTACAGAAAGGCCTGTGTGTGTGGCTTCTGTGAAGGTTAAAAACTGGTCCTTCTCCAGCTTCTGTCTAGGAGGCAAGCTAGTCAAATTGGCATAGCAGTGAGACCTTAAACTTCTTGTCCACCCTACTTCTTTCTGCTTTCTTGCACTCTCCCCTCCCCAATATAAAAAAATAAGAACATTTGCAAAACACTGTTCTAAAAGGAAATGCAGAGGGATGGAGAATGAAAAACAAACAATCTAGATGTTAACATCTGGAGCAGACCAAATTAAGACATAAGAACTCATTACTGCAACAATTACTTACTAAGTCTGGGAAACTTAAACCTAAATCTGGGTTGAAATTTTTCAAGCATGCCTTAATATAAAAATAACTTGGGAAAAAATCTGCATGGACTATTGTGAATCAAATTGGATTTCATGTCCACTATTGAAAATGTGTGGCCCTACTTTCCCATTGATTCTGAGGGGAGAATCCTGCTGTCTAGGGCTGAAACACGTTTGTTTGCGTTTAACCAAGGAATGCTAAGTTAAACCATCAAGTCTTTTTCCACATACAAGATGAATGTTTATCTTTCTAAATTCTTCCTAAAAGTGAAGCAAAAATTCTCATAATGTTAGAAGTTTTGTTAATAAACCTTGCTTATGTCTACTCAAGCACTTTTACTGGAGGTTCAGATTCAGGAAGTGTCAAGCATAATTCTTGTAAATTCTTCTTCCCAGGAATCCCTGAGGCTCAGGGTTTTGTCAGTGAACCTACTATTTTTGTCCTGAAGCCTTTGTTTCAGAATCATAGATATATTTTGCCCATTAAGTAAAGGAAGGCATGATGCTGATCTAAAATGCTCCCTTCCTCTCCCTTAAGGCCTATTCCTTAGCTGGCTTTCTTTTTCTTCATCTTTCCCTCCTCCTTTTCATTCCCCTTCTGTCCCCTCCTCCCTGCCACTCTTAGGTCACCATTGTTTTCTGTCTTCCCCACTGAAATGTAATCTCCACTAGGACAGGGACTGAATCGGCCTCACTCACTGCAGTTTTATTAGTGCCTGACACATAGTAGACAATGATATTTATTGGCCAACTGCAAGAATGCCTCGTTAAATAAATGAATGAATAAGAACAGCCAGAAAAGAAATAATTAACTTAAAAAATGACCAGTGATAATGGAGAATAGCAAGATGTTAAAAAAAGAGATAAAAAAAAAAAGAAGTTAAAAAAATCCAGATATATGTCAGAAATATTGTGGGTTCAGTTCCAGACACTGCCATGAGACTAATATTGCAATAAAGTGAGTCAAATGAATTTTTTGTTTTCCCAGTGTATATAAAAATGTTTACACTATACCAGTCTATTAAAGTGTGCAATAGCATTATGTCTTTAAAATGTACATGCATATACATAACATAAAATTTATTATTTTAAGCATTTTTAAGTGTATAGTTAAATTGCATTAAGTACACTCACTTGTGCAGCCATCACCACCAGCCATTTCCAAAACTTTTTCCATTTTGCAGAACTTAAACTCTGTACCTGTTAAACAACAATAATACCCTATTTCCCCTTTTCTTAACCTCTGGCAACCACCATTCCACTTTCTGTCTCTATGATTTTGAATACTCTAAGTACCTTTTATGGGTATAATCACACAGTATTTCCTTTGTAACTGGCTTCACTTAGGATAATGTTTCACTTAGGATAATGTCCTTAAGGCTGATCCATGTTGCATTTATCAGGATGTTCTTTCCTTTCCAAGGCTGAATAATATTCCATTGTGTGTATATACCACATTAAAAAACTTTTTAAATTGAAGAATAGATGACATACAATATTACATTGGTTTCAGGTATACAACATAGTGATTCAGCATTTCCCTAAATTACTAAATACCACAGTAAGATAAGTTACCATCAGTCACCAATAACAAAGTTATTATCATATTGACTATATTCCCTATGTTCTGCTTTACATCCCCATGACCTACTTATTTTGTCACTGGAAATCTGCACTTCAAAATGCCTTTCACCTATGTCACCCATCCCCCCACTCCTTTTCCCTCTGGTGGCCACCACCTTGTTCTCTGTGTTTATGAGTCTATTGTATTTGGTTTGTTCATTTGTTTTGTTTTTTAGATTCCACATATAAATGAAATCATATGGTATTTGTCTTTGTCTTACTTATTTCACTTAGCATAGTACTCTCTGACTCATCCATGTCGTCACAATTGGGAAGATTTCATTTTTTATGACTGGGTAATATTCCTTTGGTCTGTGTGTGTGTGTGTGTGTGTGTGTGTGTGTGTGTGTGTGTGTGAGTGTGTATTTACCATGTCTTCTTTATCCATTCTTCTATTGATGGACACTTAGGTTCCTTCCATACCTTGGCTATTGTAAATAATTCTTCAATGAACATAGGGGTGCATATATCTTTTTGAATTACTGTTTTCTTTTCTTTGGGTAAATATCCAGAAGTGAGATGGATGGTAAGATTGTATGGAGTTTCTATTTTTCACTTTTTCAGGAACCTCCATACTGTTTTCCATAGTAGTAGCTGCACTGATTTATATTCCCACCAACAAGGCAAAAGTGTTCCCTTTTTTCCACATCCTCACCAACACTTGTTTTTTTTCCTTGTATTAGCCATTCTGACAGGTACGAAGTGGTATCTCACTATGGTTTTGATTTGCATTTCCCTGATGATTAGTGATGTTGAGCATCTTTTCATGGGCTTTTAGCCATTTGTATATCTTCTTTGGAGAAATGTCTATACAAGTCCTTTGCCTTTTCTTGAATTGGGCTTTTTCAGGGTTTTGTTATTTTGTTTTAGGAGTACCTGATCTTTGACACATTCAGACGGCAGGATGATATGACACCAATAATTCTTACCAAGAATCAGATGACTATGAATTCTAGCCCAGGCTTTACACTTAGCAGGTTTGTGACTTTGGAAAATTTCTTTATTCTTTCCAAGCTTCAGCATCCTAGATATTTTCACTCTGCTTACCTTTCAAGATTGTAGGCATCCAATAAAAAATATGAATATCTTCTGAAAATGACAAAACTTTATGCAAAGAGGAAGCCATGTGATTTAGTTAGTGGTCTCCAGAGAAAAACAGAACCAGTGGGATGTGTATGCAGTGGTGTGTGTGTAGAGAGAGGAAGAAGGAAGGAGGAGGAGGGAGAGAGATTGGTTTATTTTAAGGAATTTTCTCTCACAGTTGTAGTGGCTGGCAAGTCCAAAATCTGCAGGGCAGGTTGGCAGGCTGGAGGTCCAGGAAGAGTTGCAGTTTGAGTCTAAAGGCAGTGTACTGGCAAAATCTCTTTTCTGCTAGGGAGGCCAATATTTTTTCCTATTAAACCTCCAATTGATTGGATGAGGTCTACCCACATTATAGAGGTTAATCTGTTTTACTGTAAGTATACTGATTGAACTGTCAGTCTCATCTAAAAAAATACCTCCACAGAAATATCTAGAATAATGTTTGACCTAACATCTGAGTACCATAGCCTAGCAAAGTTGACAAATAAAGTTAACCATTACACAGTGATATGGTGGGCAGATATATTCTTTGGCGGTACCTCTGACCCAACAGTCTTAAAATACCTTTTAATTATTAACTTTCATCACATGATAAAATATGTAATTCATTCACCCTTCCGTGTCCCAGTCCTTTAACCACCATAATTATAGTTACTATTATTGTTTCTCTTTTGTAAACAAATTTAAGCTGCCCTACTCTAAGCATCTTTCTGCCCTTTTCTGTCGAAGGCTGTTACAGTGATCTACTGCTGCCTTACAAACCACTCCCAAACATAGTAGTTTACAACAGTAATTATTTAGCTCACAAGCTTTCAATTTGTCCAGCACTTGGCAGGGAAGGCTCATCTTTGCTCCCTGTGGCATCAGCCAGCTGGACAACTTAGCCTGGAGTTGGTGGATCAGCTTCCAACATGGCTGACTCACATGGCCAGTAAGTTGGAGCCCGCACAATACCTACTGGGGTTGAGGGCTAGGGGCCTCAGGTCCTCTCCACATGGGACTTTCCATGGGCTGTTTTTCTTTCTCATGACATGATGGCTGGGTACCAAGGGTGAGCATTATAAGAGACAGGAAGTAGAAGCAGGCAGTTTCTTAAGAGGCCTAGTTCTAAAAATTGGCACATTGTCCCTTCTGGAATGTTATATGGTCAAATAGTCACAGAGTCCAGATTCAAGGGCAGGTGATAAAGACTCCACTTTTCAATGGGAAAAGTGCTCCTACACAATACACACATTTTAAATCCTTCAGACTTTTCTCATGCATTCATTCAACAGATCTTTACTGAGCATTTACTATGTACTTTGTATTTTAAGCACTTGGAATACAATGGTGAACATGATAGACAAGGTCTTGGCATTCTTTGGCATATATGTTTTAGTGGGGAAACAACATGAAAATCAGATGATGATAGATTTTCTTCAGAGAATTAAACTACAATGATATGATAAAATGCCTGAAAAATGAATGCGTTCAGCTGCAAGTAACAGCTGCAATGAATTGAGGTAATTTAAATAAGAAGTCTGGAAATAGAGTGGTTCTGGCTAGTTAACCTAGTGGTCAGAGACATCATCAAGAGCCCAGATGCTTTCTGTTTTTCGTCTCTCTGTCATCAAACGGCGGCAGGTGTTCTGGCATTGTGTGCGTCCGTGCCTCTGTCCTTTCACAGGTGAAGAGAAGGGATGCATACACATCTTCTCTTTTCATAAGTGAGGGAAGTTTTCCCAGAGTTAGGTTTCCTTCGTGTCTTATTGGCTAGGATTGTGTCACATGCCTATGTTCAAACCAATCCTAGAAATGGTAATGAGACTGCTATAACTGACTTAGACCATGGAATTCATCCCCTGTCCCCTTGTAGGCATCAATCTACTTAAGTGAAGGGTAAATAAAATTGGAGTTTTGTTAGAAAAGAAAGAAGGGGAACTGGCTTTACCTTCAGTGACTAAAATTTAAGTTGGGTGGTTAGAAAAGACCTTTCTTGAAAAGGTGACATTTAAGCTGAAATTGGAATGAGAGGAAAGAGCCAGCCTTGCTTGAAGGAAGGAAACCCTTAAGGAACTATGTAATTGTCATCTTACCTACTTCTCCAAGGTTCTTTCAAATTATTATCTATGTATCCATGCCAGCCTTTGGCTTACGACATTCCCTGTGGCTCTATGGGCTTCTCTCCTTTCTTTCATCATAGTAGTACCTATTTTTCCCTCAGGAAAGCTCAGTTCAAGCATTACTTACTCAGGAAAACTTTCTTTGCCTCTCCCCACCCCACATACAGTCAAACACCAGATCAAATCTCCTTGAACTGATGAACTCTAAAGAACTATGTATCTTTTGTAAGCTGTATGTCTCTCTTTGGTTGTAATTATTACAGGAGAGTTTTTGAGTATGATTATTAGAATAGTGTGTGCTCCTCCTATTATGCCTTTGCCTGCAAAAACACAGACACCATATCCATGTTTTTCATAGTATTATATCCCTAATGCCTAGCACAGTCCCTGACACATAGTGAGTGTTCCATAATGTTTGTTGAGTGAATAAAAGGGAGGGAAGGATAGAAGGAATTCTTAAGAAGCATATAGGCTACTAAGGAAGATAGAGAAATAAGCACACAATTTCAGTGTGGCCTGCTAAGAGCTAAATTAGAAGCAAGATATTAAAAGGCTTTTAAGAACAGAACAGCAACAACTAAATCTGCCTGAAGGGTTTTCTTGAAAGCAAAGCCAACTCATGAAGGGGTTTCATATTCTAGGCAAGTCCCATCTTTTAATTATGTCCTCAAACAGCCCAACTAAATAGCTTAAGGGAATAAAATAATACTACAAGAATCAGAAAGTTCCTAAATATGTCCCCTTGTTTATAGAATCATAAAAGATTAGAAATGAGACAGACATCTGAAGTCATATAAATACTAACTTCTTCATTCTAAAAGTAAATTAAATGATACTGTTAACCTAGTGAGCTCTCTTGATGGTGAGAGACATTAGCACACACACAGTCTTTAAGTACCACAGGAAGTAAAAATAAAGGAATATTGTCTGACTTATTGTTAATAATTAAGTTGTTTTGAATTAAAACATACATGCAGAAAAGTGTATGCAGCATTAATGACTAGCTAGAACATATTTTACACTTTTACAGTGAACACAACTATATAACCACCCATATCAGGAAATAGATCATTACTAGTACTGAGAAGGTCTCAACATGAGCACTTTCTGTCACTAGCTTTAATCTTCTTTTTGACTTCTGTTTTGACTTTAAGCACCATAAATTAGTTGTGCCTGGTTTTGAACTTTATATATACATATGGAAACAGAATTCATACTCTTTCATGCTTGGCTTCTTTCATTCAACATTATTTCTGTGAGATTCATGTTGCATATAGCTATAATTTGTTCATTATCATTGCTATATAGTATTCTATTATTTGAAAACACCATTTATTTAATATATCTATTGTTGATAAACATTTGGGTTTTTCCAGTTTGAGCTGTTAAAAATAGTACTTAAAAATAGCATTGAATACTAAAAATAATGCAAGAATGTCTAGAGACATTTTTGTGTTTTGGTGAATATATCTTCACATTTCTATTTGGTACATGCCTAGGAGTGAAATTGGCAGATCATAGGATTTTATACTGGGCTTTATGTATTGCCCAACAGTTTCCCAGTGGGTATCCAGTTTACACACCCATTAGCTGCTCTAGTTTTTCTGCATTCTTTCCAACACTTGGTAGTGACAAACTTTTTCATTTTAACCATTCTGATGGTACGTAGTGTTATTTCATTGCATTTTGCTGATGACTAATGCAGTTAAGCATCTTTTCAAATGTTTGTTAACCGTTGGTTGGCCTCCTTTATGAATTGCCTTTTCAAGTCTGTTCATTTTTTATTACTTGTGTTTTTCTTACTGAATAGCTATTCTGTTTTTATATATTTTAAATACAATCCCTCTGTTGAGTATATGTATTACAAGTACTTTCACCCTCTCTGTTCTGTTCACTGGCTTCATGGTATATTTTGGTGAAAAGAAGTTCTTAATATTATTGTAGTTCAATTTGTCAATCTTTTCCCTTTTTGGTAGTGCTTTTCTGTTTAGGAAATTATTGCTACCCCATGTAATGAAAATGTTCTCCTGTGTTATTTTTTAGAATCTTTATTGTTTTACCCTTTACATTTAGAACGATAGTACCCATTGAATTGATGATTTTGTATATGAGGTTATGAGGTGGGAATGGGGCAGGGCTAGGTTAAAATTTTTTTTCTATTTGCATATCCAGTTGACCAAGCACCATTTTTTGAATAGATAATCCTTTCCCTGCTTATCTTCATGGTAACCTTTATCATAAAGCAAGTGTCCAGATATGTATAAGTATGCTTCTGGGGAGAACTAATACTGAGTTTTCCAGTCCATGAACCTGATATATCTATTCATTTATGTTTTCCAGCAATTATTTCATAGTTTTCTCTGTAGATGCCTTATACATCTTTTACTTTATCCAAATTATTCAAAGAAATCTTGTTTCAAATGCAGTATGTTATTGGAAAGATAATGTCTCATGTTTTCCTGACTTCATTTTCTCATTGTTTGTTGATGAAATATAGAAACACAATTGATTTTTTATATGTTGATGTATATCCGGGAACCCTCTTAATTTATTTATTCATTTGAAAATCTTATCTGCAGATATTTTATATTTTTTTATGTATATAACATGTCATCTATGAATGACAGTTTTATTACTTCCTTTCCATTTCTTATACCTTTATTTTTAATTCTTGACTTGTTAGATGATGTGGACCTCCAGTATAATGTCAAGAAGAAATGCTGATGGGCATCCTTATCTCATTACCAATATTAGAGAGAAACCTTTCACTTTTCTATCATGACTGTGAGGTTTGTGGTAGATATTTATAAATACCCTTTATCTAAGGATGTTCCTTCAGCCCTAATTTGTTCAGATTTTTTGTTGTAAATGGGTGTTGAATTTTTTAAAAATTTATTTACTTTTATTTTTTTGAAGAACATTATGTTTACTAGGCTCTCCCCTACCCCAAGTCTCCACCCCCACAAACCCCATTACAGTCACTGTCCATCAGCATAGCAAGACGCTGTAGAATCACTACTTGTCTTCTCTGTGTTGCAAAGCCCTCCCCTTTCCCCCACCCCCAACATTATACATGCTAATCATAATACCCCCTTTCTTCTTCCCCGCCCTTATCCCTCCCTACCCTCCCATTCTCCCCAGTCTCTTTCCCTTTGGTAACTGTTAGTTCATTCTTGGGTTCTGCAAGTCTGCTGCTGTTTTGTTCCTTCAGTTTTTCTTTTGTTCTTATACTCCACAGATGAGTGAAATCATTTGGTATTTCTCTTTCTACGCTTGGCTTATTTCACTGAGCATAATACCCTCTAGCTCCATCCATGTTGTTGCAAATGGTAGAATTTCTTTTCTTCTTATGGCTGAATAATATTCCATTGTGTATATGTACCACATCTTCTTTATCCATTCATCTACTGATGGACACTTAGGTTGCTTCCATTTCTTGGCTATTGTAAGTAGTGCTGCGATAAACAGAGGGCTGCATCTGTCTTTTTCAAACTGGAGTGCTGCATCCTTAGGGTAAATTCCCAGAAGTGGAATTCCTGGGTCAAATGGCATGTCTATTTTGAGCATTTTGAGGAACCTCCATATTGCTTTCCACAATGGTTGAACTAATTTACATTCCCACCAGCAGTGTAGGAGGGTTCCCCTTTCTCCACAACCTCGCCAACATTTGTTGTTGTTTGTTTTTTGGATGGTGGCCATCCTTACTGGTGTGAGGTGATATCTCATTGTGGTTTTAATTTGCATTTCTCTGATAACTAGCGATGTGGAGCATCTTTTCATGTGTCTGTTGGCCATCTGAATTTCTTCTTTGGAGAACTGTCTGTTCAGCTCCTCGGCCCATTTTTTAATTGGATTATTTGCTTTTTGTTTGTTGAGGTACGTGAGCTCTATATATTTTGGATGTCAAGCCTTTATCAGATCTGTCATTTACGAATATATTCTCTCATACTGTAGGGTACCTTTTTGTTCTATCGATGGTGTCTTTTGCTGTACAGAAGCTTTTCAGCTTGATATAGTCCCACTTGTTCATTTGGGTGTTGAATTTTATCTAATGCTTTTGTTGTTTATCTATCGAGATGATCATATAATTTTCTCATATATGGTGAATTGCACTGATTATTTTTTGAATGATAAGATAACTTTGTAGTCTTAGAATAAACTCAGTTTGGTTTTGATGTATTATCCTTTTAATATATTGCTAGATTTTGTTGGCTAAGATTTTATTTAGGATTTTTACATATCTGTTCATGGGAAAACCTGATTTGTATTTTTTTCTTTCTTGTAATGTCTTTGTTGGATTTTTGAATTAAGGTTACGCTGGATCTAATCATATCAAGGTTATGCTTTATCTAAAAAAATTGATTGGGAAATGTTCCCTCTTTAATTCTCTCAAAGACTTTGTATAAGTTTGGTATTATTTCTTCCTTAATTTGAAGGGAGAATTTATTAGTGCAACCACTTAGTTATAGAGATTTTTTGTGGGAATATTTTAAAATACAGATTAAAAATTTTAATAGGTATTAGACTACTCATATTTCTATTTCAATTTTTTTAAATCGAGGTATTATATTAGTTTCAGGTGTACACCATAGTGATTTGATATTTGTATACATTGTAAAATGATAACCACAGTAAGTTAGCTAATACCTTTCACACCTTATATAGTTATAAAAGTGTTTTCTCGTGATAAGAACTTGTTAAATCTATGTTCTTAGCAACTTTCAAATATACAATACAGTATTATTAACTGTAGTCACAATGCTGTCCAGTATATCCCTATGTCATTTATTTTATAGCTGGAATTTCGTGCCTCTTGACCCTCTCCACCCATTTCTCCCTACCACCCCTTGCCTCTGGCAACCACCAATCTGTTCTCTGTATCTGTGAGCTTGTTTTTATTGTTGTTGTTTGGTTTTCAGATTCCACATACAAGTGAGATCATATGGCATTTGTCTTTCTATGATTTGTTTTACTTAGCATAATACTTTCTAGGTCCATTTGTGTTTTAGCAAATGGAAAGATTTCATTCTTTTTTAATGGCTAGATAATATTTCATTGTATTTATGTACCACAACTTCTTTATTCATTCATCCATTGATGGACACTTAGGTTGCTTCCATATCTTTGCTATTGTAAATAACGCTGCTGTGAACATATCTTTTCAAGTTGCTGTTTTCATTTTCTTTGGATAAATACCCTGAAATGGTCATATAATAGTTCCATTTGTCAGTTTTTGAAGGGCCTCCCCACTGTTTTCCATAGTGGCTGCACCTATTTGCATTCCCACCAACAAGGCACAGGTTTCCCTTTTCTACACATTCTTGCCAACGCTTGTTACTTCTTGTCTTCTTGATACTAATCATTATAACAGGTGTTAAAATGAGATATCTCATTATACTTTTGATTTACATTTTCCTGATGATTAGTGGTGTTGAACATTTTTTCCTGTATCTATTGCACATTTGTATGTCTTTGGAGAAACGTCCATTTAGATCTTCTCATTTTTCAGATTGTTTGTTACCTGCTATTGAGTTGTATGAGTTCTTTATATATTTTGGATATTAAACCTTTATCATTATATGATTTGCAAATATTTTTTCTCATTCAGTAGGTTGTCTTTTCATAGTTTTGATGGCTTCCTTTGCTATGCAGAAGGTTTTTGATTTGGTATCATCCCACTGGATTATTTTTGTATTTGTTGCTTCTGCTTTTGGTGACAGATTCGAAAGTTTATTGCCAAGATCTATGCCAAGGAGCTTATTGCTGCCTATGTTTTCTTCTAGGAGTTTTATGGTTTCGGGTCTTACATTAAAGTCTTTAATCCATTTTGAGCTAATTTTTGTGTGTAGTATAAAATAGTAGTCCAAATTCGTTCTTTTGTATGTGGCTGTCCAGTTTTCCAAGAACCGTTAATTGAAGAGACTGTCCTTTCCTCATTGTATATTCTTGGTTTCTTTGTCATATATTAACTGATGTATGTGTAGGTTTATTTCTGGGCTCTTTATTCTGTTCCTTGATTCTGTTTCTTATATATGTCAATTTTGTTAGATTGATTTTTATGGGAGTTTCCGTGTTGACCTATTCTTTCACCCATGTGTTACTTAAAAGAATGTTGCTTAGCTTTCCAGTTATCTCTTAAAATATTTAAATTCCATTGTAGAAAAACACATTCTTACCCTTTGAAATTTATTAAGACTTGCCTTGTGACCAAGTATATGTTTTATATGGTAAATGTTCTTTGAAAAGCATTTTTTTTGTTTGCTTGGAGTTCTGTAAATATTGATTATGTAAACTTCATTGACTCTGTTCTTTAAATATTACATATCCTTCTTGATAGTTTTTACCTGCTTCTGAAAGTTACTGATAGAAGTATGTTAAAATCTCCCAGTTATGATTTGTGGACTTGATTATATACATTGTTAGTTCTGTTAACTTTTGCTTTATACATTGAAGCTATGCTCTTACATGCATGAAAATATAGAATTATTATATGTTCTTGGTGGATTACCATTTAACCACTTTTTCTCTTTATAGAAATCCATCTGTATTAGTTTATATTGCTGTGGTAACAAATTACCACAGATTTAGTGGCAAATCATATAATGATAAAGGTTTAAATTTATTCTCTTGCAATTTTAGAGATTACTATTCAAAAATGGGTCCCCCAGGGTGGTGTTCTTTCTGGAGGTTTCTGGGGAGAATATGTTTCCCTGCTCATTCTAGGTTCTAGAGGCTGTCTACATCTTTTGGTTTATGGCTCACTTCTATCTTAAAAGCCGGCAGCCTAGCATATTCAACTCTCTTTCCATCTATCCCTTTTCTGCTACTGTCACATTGTATCCTGATTCCTTTTGCAACTCTCTTACAAGTAGTCTTTGATTAAATCAGGCCTATCTAGACAATCCATTATAATCTCCCAAAGTCTAGATGTACAATTTGAGCACATCTTCAAAATCCCTTTTGCCATACAAAGTAACATTCACAGGTTCTTGGGATTACAATGTGGACATCTTGGCAGTGGGGGAAGGGAGCCATTTTTCATCCTGCCACACTATCTTTTAAGGTTTCATTGTCTGATAGAAATATATAGGTACATACAACTTTATTTTGGTTAGTCTTTGCATGGGATTATTTTTTCATCCTATTACTTTTGTCCTTTCCCTATCCTTATATTTAAAGTTTGTCTCTTTTTCGTAATACATAGTGGGTTTTGTTTTTCTGTTCAGCTGAAAGTGTTTGTCTTTTAATTGGAATTCTTAATCCATTTCCATTAAATGTTGTTACTTATATGTTTGGATTTACATCTATAGTTTGTTATTTACTTTCTAACCATCCTATTTTTTCTATGTTCCTGTCTTGAATTTTAAAGTTCATAACTTTTATTAATTCATTTTCCCCTTAGTAGCTAGTTTTATAAACATTCTGTTACAACTTTTTAGTGATTATCCCTCAAATTATAGCCTACATTATTGACTTATGATATAAATTAGTACTTTTATTTATTTATTTACTAGATAATGCAAGGATCATGAACTCCCTTAAATCCATTCGTCTACTTCCCATCTTTTGTGCTGTTGCTGTCATATCCTTTACTTCTTTGCATATTTGGAAGCCCACACTCCCAGAAGGGAGTAAGCATGAGCTGAAATCCACTAGGTACCTTTGCATCCCTTGATAGCTACTTTGACCATGAAGGAATTTAGAGTATAATGGCTGCTGCTTACTTTCTGCCTTTATATCTTCCATAAATTCCTTTTGGTCAACTCTAACCCAGAAC
Source organism: Manis pentadactyla (assembly GCF_030020395.1). NCBI lineage: Eukaryota > Metazoa > Chordata > Mammalia > Pholidota > Manidae > Manis > Manis pentadactyla. The sequence goes on along the minus strand of NC_080026.1, from coordinate 109,608,414 downwards.
TACATAGGAAGGGGTCTGGGAAATGTTCCCTACTTAACCAAGCCAGCACGTCATTTTCCTCCAGAAACCATTTACTTTTGTTGCTATCCAACAGAGTAGGGGCAGAATTACCTTAATCCATTTGGGGACAGAGCTGACTTGAAACTTGTTATAGTGTTTGTGGGGACTTCTAGTTTGTGGGGACTTCTACTTGTGGTTCATTCTACTCCTAGGATGCATCCTTTTAGAATTCCAACAGAAAGTTCAGGACAAGTGTTATATCCCAGTACTGTGAGACTGGGGAAAGCTGTGCTCAGTGTCTCAGCCCTTTAGCTGCTATTTTCTTCTTGAATGTAGCTGCTTGGCTGTGCACTGCAGGTGAAACAGCAAATGCTTTGAGAAAAGGACCATGAAGGTACATTCAGTTAACCTCAGTAAGGTACACCCTTCTTTCATAGATTTACCTCTTAGGTCCTGACTGTCAGGTAACTTCCCAATGTCTTTATACTGATTTTTTAAATCCAGTTTTTCTAGCAACAGGAAGGTTTGTCTGATACAGCATGACTCTTTATAACCAAGAACGAATATCTCAGAGTAATTTTTAAATTTATTGGTGACAAATGTATAATACAACAAATTATATTGGGTGAGAAACAGGAAGCAGGCAGAAATAACATTAAGAAACAATAAATAATTGTTATTTTATTGGCTGACTTCCCTATTGTTGAAGAGAATTGTTTACCATAGTTACATAAATAAACTCTGCTGCTTCTCACTGTGAAGCATCATAATACATAGGATTGCCCAAATGAAAAGTGGACATAAATTGTGATTTGGTATGTCTGCCCTTAATGTGCTCCTTAATTAGTTGTTTTCTTCTGTCCCTGGTATTTTAGTAAGTGTGGCCTTTTCCTTCAGTAATAGACTATCAGCCTATTCAACCTGTGAATAGACTAATCGCAAGTTATGCCCTTCAAATTTGATGAAAAAATCCATGTGGCCATTTTTTAATTTGGAATAGAACAGAGAAATAGACAATTATGTTTATGTGGATTGGATCTGTATAATCTACAAAAAGTACTGGTAGGACTAATAAGTAAATTTATAAAGATTGTAGGCTATATCATCAATTCACAAACAATTCTATTTCTACATAGTAGCCATAAACAATTGGAAAATAATTTTTTTTAAATACCATTCTCAACACCATCAAAACAAAAAATATTTAGCAATAAATTTGATAAATTGGATCTATGAAAATTTATATAAAACATTTTCATTGATATGTATGGGGCCTTTGGGTTAAACAAATTCAAACCCTGGTTCCACCAATTCCTAACAGGGTAATCTTGGGGTACTTACCTCTTTAGACTTCAGTTTCCCAAATAAGGATTGTAAAAAATATCTCAAGGGGTTCGAATAAGTTAACTGTATGGCACATAGCAGGTGCTTAATGTATGTTAGTGGTATCTCTTTGCTTTGTATAATAACTTAAGAATTACACTCTACCTTTAAACTGAAATGTTTTATTTCAAAGGTGGCCAAATTGGCTATTTTAACTTTTTCAGATGCTGGTTGGCTGATTAAAGCAAAAATATATATTTCTATATGTTATATATATTCATAAATAATATGTAATATGCTTATATATACTATATATATTTATATATAAATAAACAAGGTATTTATTTTATATATTATAGATAGTATATTAATATGTACTTATATATTATTAGTCATATAAATATTACATATAAAATATGTATTTATAAAATTATAAAATATATTTTTATCATTATATAATTGTTATTTATTACATGAATTATTTATGATAAATTTTAGTGAATTCCTTACATATTTATATAAATACTTATAAACTTTACCCGTCAGCAATCCTACAAAGCATTTTCCAGTTGATGCAAGTGGAGGTTAGAGAAATAAAGCAAGTCAGTCCAGGCAAATAGCTGGTTAGCAGTGGAGTTGGAACCCCGTTCCACACTGAGTGATTCCAGAATCTATGTCTTTAAATGTCACATTTCACTCTTGTATAGCATTTTTTTCAGTGATCTGGTTCTGTTTGGCTCTTGAGGTCAGGGCCACTTTTATACCTAGATGGAGAAGGAAGTGATTTTAGGGATTCTGACGTCAACACTTCCTCCTCTTCAGCTTCAGAGTGATTTGAAGCCGATGAATTGAAGCTTCTTGTTAAGGTGGCTAGACTCAAGCTAATGACTGGGGCACTGCCTGTAAAGCTGCATCCTGCTTCTATCTAGGGAATTTAGTTTAGATACCCAAAATGCTGATATTTCTAGGCCTTTCCATGATTTGTTGGAAGAAAATGAACTTCTGGGCATGCGACTTTGATCCAGGTTTCTTTAGATGGCTCAAGTGTCACAGTAAATGTCATTTATTATTATTATTTCTATTTCTTGATAGGAATGATAGATCAGAAAGCAGTTTTTCTGGGAGGAAGAAAGAGAAGTCATTGGGATTATCTTTGAGATAAGGGGAAATAAACAGAACTGGGAGGCAGGAGAAAGCCACCACTGACTACCAATTCTTTATTGTTCAATGATCTCTTTATCATGTCTTTGGTCTCAACCAGAGCGTAGAAAATATTTGTGTGAGAGCCCACATGAACTGTGGTCCATACTTTGCTGCTGTGAGTTCCAAACTTATCTGAAAATATGAACCATGTTAAGAAGCATAAATTCTTGGGGTTCTCCCCTCAAACCTGCTAAATTAAAATTTTCAAGAGAGAAACTTATTTATCTATATATTTAATAAGCATTCAAAGAAAAAAAAGAAAATTCAAAGAAAAAAAGAAAATTCAAAGTTAAGAAACATTGCTTTAAATCTGTGCTGTTGAATACAATAGCCACTAGCCACATGTGGCCATTGAGTGCTTGAAATGTAGCCAGGACCATATGTCAGATGATAACATTTGGACATATTGTGCTAGAGAAAAGGTATTATTATTAATTTCATCTTTTTTTTATTTTTATTTTTTTAGTGGGCCTCCCCAAAATTTTTAAATTACACATGTAGCTTGTATGACATTTGTTTTTCTGGGCAGTGGTGCTTTGAATAGGTAAATATTTCTCAAATATGGTTTATGGACCACCTGCATCAGACTCTCCTGGAGTGATTTTTAAAGTAGAAGATTCCTAGGTACTAGCACAGGAATCTCTGAGGTGGGGCTAAAAATCTGTGTTTTTAACAGGTGTTCACAAGTGATTCCTGTGCACTGTCAAGTTTGAAAATTCCTATAAAGGGCCTTTATTCCTGTATTTCCAGTTTTCAAATCATAGGAGTCAGGACAATTCAGGTCAATTTGGGTAATCTCCTCACGTTAACTCTTGATCCACTCATAATCCTCCCTGAACAGTATTCCTTGTAGATAGAGGATGGAGCAAGAGTCACTCATAAGAAGATTGTCCTGTGGTTGAAATCTGTCTGATATTAATATAGTACTGGCTAGTGCTAGATAGGCTTATGAGAAAGAACCACACTAATCAAATGAAAGCTGAAGTGGCTTTATTAAAATGAGACAAAGTAGACTTAAGAATAAGGACTATTGCCAGGATTAAAGAGAAACACCTCATACAGATAAAGGGGTTGAGTCATCAAAAAGATGTAACAATCCTAAATATTACTGTACAAAGCAGCAAAGATTCAAATTATATGAAGCAAAACCAGATAGAATTGAAAGGAGAAATAGACAAAATCACATTTCTACTCAGTGACTTCAACACTCTTTCACAATTGATAGGATAAACGGAGAGAGAACTAATTAAGGGTATAGAAGATCTGACAACACTATCACCCAATTTCACTTGATTGACATTTACAGAACATTCAACCCAAACAAATTACATACCCTTCAAGTGCACAGAGAGCATCCAACAAGATAGACCATATTCCAGCCATAAATCCAGGCCAAATTTTAATGAAATTAAAGGGACTGAAATCAAAGTATGTTCTCCGAGTGGAATGGAATTAAATTAGCAACGAATAACAGACATATACCTGGAAAATTCCCCAAATATTTTGAAATTCCTCAAATATTTGAAAATTAAACCACACATATCTAAATAACCCACAGGTCCAGGAGGAAGTACAGAGGGCATTTAAGAGTACCTTAAGTAAAATAAACATGAAAATACACTCTATTAAAATATGTGGGATGTAATTAAAACAGTGCTTGGCGGGAAATTCATAAGCATCAGTGACCTGAGCTTCAACATTATGGAACTGCAAAAATAAAAAAATTAAACCCGAAGCAAGTAGAAGGAAACAAATAGTAAAGATAAGAACAAACATCCATGAAGTTGAAAACAATAACAGTAGAGAAAATCAATGACACAAAAGCTGGTTCTTTGAAATAAATAAAATTGACAAGTCTCTAGCCAAACTGACCAAGAAAAAAGATAATACATAATTTATATGTACTAAAGTTCAAGAACTTAGATGAAATAGACAAAGTTCTTAAAAGACCAGAACTACCAAAATTCACTCAAGAAGAAATAACTTGAGTAATACTGTATTTATTAAAGAAAGAAATTGAATTAATATTTAAAAACCTTTCAACAAAAACTCCTGGCCAACACTGCTTCATTGGCAAATTTTGCCAAATATATAAGCAAGAAATAAAACTGATTATATACCAGCACTTCTAGAAAATAGAAAAGGTGGAATCACTTCCCAGCTCATCTAATGATGCTGGTATTACTCTCATACCAATATCAGACAAAGCCATCACAAGAAAACTACAGGTCAATATCTCTCATGCACATAGATTCACAAATCCTTAACAGAAGTTTGGCAATTGAATCCAAATATGTAAAAAGGATCACATGGCACTTATCCTCAAAATGCAAGGCTGATTCTACATTCAAAAACCAATGTTCTACAAACTAAGTAAGAAAAACTATGTCATCATCTTAATAGAGGCAGAAAAAGCATTCAGCAAAATTCAACATCCATTAATGATGAAAACTCTAGGCAAAGTAGGAATACAAGAGATTTCCTATGCCTGATAAAAGATCATCTGCAAAACCCACTGTAATCTTAATAGTGTAATGCTTAAACATTTCTTCTGAAATAAAGAATAATGCAAGGATGTCTACTTTTTCCTATTCAACAGAACGATAGACAAGAAAAAAAAAGGCATCCAGATTAGAAAAGAGTAAGTAAAGTTGTCTCTATTTATGGTATGGACAATGTGATTCTACAGAAAATTTCAAAGAATCTACAAAATATCACTGGAATTGATAAATGTGGTTAGCGAGGCTGCTAAGATTAATATAAAAAAATTTGTATTTCCATATCCTAACAATGAACAACTGGGGACAGAAAGATATCTGGAAAATTCCCAAAATATTTTGAAGTTCCTTAAATATTTGTAAATTAAACCACACATATCTAACTACAATGTAATATTTGTAATATAATATGTTCGTGTATATAAATACATTATTGCATGTAACATATAATATATTATGTAATTATTATTATTATATAGTACTGAATAATACATTGATAGTAGCATCCCAAACCATGTAACTATTAGATATAACTCTAACAAAATAGGTGTAAAATCTGCATGCATGCTGAAAACTACAAAACACTGATAAAATAAAGAATATCTGAATAAATGGAGGTTTTGCTGTGTTCATGTTTTGCAACACTCATTACTTTTCAGACGTTAGTCTGACCTTTAGAGTTGTTAGGGGAGGCTTTGGGTATTTTCCTCGGTTCTTGTCTCCACCACAACAAAGAATTGAAGAGCAGAGACACAGTAATTAAGCAGAGTAAAAGTTTTATTTAAAGTTACTTAAAGAGAGAAAAAGTGCGAATGACCTCAGGGAGGAGAGGTGCCCTGAAAGGTTTAAGTTTTATTTAAAGAGAGCAAATGCACACTTGGAGAGGGGGAGTATGAGCTACCTCATAGAAGAGGTACACTGAAAGGTTTAAAGTTTTAAGGCTACACACTTAGAAAGTGCGGGTGATCTCAGAGAGAGGAATGCACTGAAAGGTTTAGGGTCTGGGGTTTTATAGGTGGTTGAAGAGTTTTAGGAATGCAACACAGGGCCAGGTGCAGACCAGCCAAATTTTCCCAGAATGTTCATCTTTGTTAAGTCATTAAGTTTCTTTTTTTTTTTCACCTTAACACAAGAAATATACTGTTTTGATTCCTTTCCAGGATATCAGCTTCTGTCTGATATCCTGGAAAGGATATCAATCAAGACACTCTGCCCTGCCTCCAAGGTGGGCTGAGCCACTGTCTTTCTGATTAAAATGCAATCTTAGCTTTAAGATAGAATTCTTTCTGAATAAGCTGGGCCTTTTAGCAGGTGCTAAAGTAAATCTTACAATGCTATGTTCTAATTGGCACAGTGAAAACATAGGCCATGCAGAGAGATACTTTTCTTTATCTGGGGAGTATTCAAACTTCTAGGCCAAGTTGCTCCTGGCCTTTGACCTTTCTATTTTTAACTGGTTAACTCTTTGAGTCCCTTCTAGTGGACTTTACTGGCCTTATTCTCTTTCCAGCCTGCTCATATCTGTTTTCCTGCCTAAGAGAGTGACCTGAAGAGTGGTATCACCATCAAAATCCAGAAAGAATTTTTGTAGAAATTAACAAGCTAATTTTAGTATCTATTTGCTTAAGGTTGTTCTGAGGATCAGATGATATAACTACATATAAAGAGTTTGTTACAAAGCCTAGCACACAGCAAACAATGCATATTAGCCAATATTATACAATCTTTTTTCACTGCTCCCTTTGACCTGTGGTTGCCCTTGATCTTAGACACTATAGTTCCTTCCATATATACAAAGAGTTGTATCCTCTTGGGCTTTCTTCCTCATTCATTCATTCATTTCTTCATTCACTATACAAAAATTTATTGAGCACCTACTCTGTGCACAGCATTATGGCAAACTGGGGAAACAATGAATAAACAAACAGAATTTTCATTCCAGTAGCAAAAGAGGCATTAAATTGTATCTATAAACCATAAAACTATAGATATTTTATACAACTCTGTAATTACAATTGGGAAAAGTGTTTTGAAGAAGTAGAGAATACCATGAGTGAGGTGACTGGGAGATTTATCCTGGGCTGGAAGTCTTCCTTGACAAAGTAGCATTTGTAGGGGGATAGGAGGAGGGGTCGATCACAGGGAACAGCCTATGAACAGGTCCTGAGACTGTGAGAGAAGGCGGGTGGTATAGAATGTAAAAAAGGCCTGTGTATCTGGGTATATACAGTAAAGAAGAGGAGAGTTCAAGAGGCTATTGGAGAGGAAGGCAAGGGCTAGATCATGCGGTAGTCTTCATCTTAAGAGTAATGGGAAGCCAGTGAAGGGTTTGTAACATGGTTTGGTAAACGGAGGATTAATCCATCCATCCCTGCTTTCATGCATCACAGCTGTATTTTGAAGACCTATGTATAAGGCACTAACCTGACTTCTTCATTCAGCAGTGAAGAAGCCAGATGTATGTAGATTATGTTGAAACTGATGAAGCTTAGAGTTTAGGACCAAGCATGTGCACAGGCCCCTCTGAGTGCCAGTAGCGGGAAAGGAAAACCAGGTTGCACTCAGGATGCATTTCTATGTAAGCATTTCTAGTAAAATGTCTAAAAAAGTCTCAGAAGAGAGGGATCTTAATCTCTAAAATCTAATGTAAAGTTTCAATAATCTCTCATGGTTTCTTTTTTCATTCTAAATATATATATATATTTATACATAATTTTGTATTTATAATTTATATTCTTTTCTTAATGCTCCCTAAGTTGTATTAGTTGCAGGTCCCACAAAACCTGAACCTACCCCTGATTGTAGCCTTCTTACAGTCTCATAGGGGAGGCAGATAAGTAAAAAATTTCAGTATAATATGAGGAGTCCTGGAATAGAGAAAGGCACTGGACCCCAGACATGTGTGCGGAGGTAGTGAAAAGCAGGGAAATTAGTACCTGAAGGTTATAATAATTCATACATAAACACAAAAGCAAGGAGAAGTGCAGATCCACTAATAAAAATATGGAAGTAGTAGGAGTGTCTTTGGGCCAAGCAGGAAGTTACTGGCTACTGGTTGCCATGGAAACACAATTTGACTCCAATCATGATTTTGAAGAAAATTGTGAATATGGACCAGACTAAAGGGCAAGAAAATATTTTATGGTTTTCCTCCATCTGTTCTGCCTATAACAAGGAAAGATCAAAGAATTAAGTAAAATCTTGCCAGGAAGTAAAAGAAGGCAGTCCCAGATAAGGTTGATAGGAAAAGCACTTAATTAAAGTCAATTTCTTGAGAGAGTAGGTCAGACAATAGGATTTTACCTTCAATATGTAGCATTCTTTAAAGTATAGATGTCTACTATTAGTATTCTTTAGTATTTAATATTCTTAATAATTCATCAGGTCCCTGTAGCACTAAATATTTTAGTTATTATTATTAATATTACATATTTTTAAAAATTTACAGATGCTGGTAAAAATACAAACTTCATTGCATTATGTAGAGTAAGACATGATCATCCACTTTTATTCCTCCTAATTCCCAGCGTTAGTTATCATTTTGTTTGGTCTTTTTCCAGCCAAATAGGTAAATATATATTGCAGGTAGGCAAATATATACACTCATAAACACAGAGAGCTTTCAAAACTCCAGAATGGAACCATGCTATACTTACTATTTATTAACTTGCTATTTTCACAGCAAGTGTTAATAAAGCTTAACACTGTATCATAGCCTTATTTCTGTGAATACAGATTAACATTGTTTCTAGTGTTACATTATATTCATAGTAGGCAGGTACCTTAATTTAAAAAATTCATGGAAAAATTTTAAACATAAGCAAAAAATCAGAGAGAATTGTATAATGAGCCCATCACTCTATTTTAGCAGTGAACAAAATTCATGGCAATTTTGTTTTGGCTATACACTCACCATTTCTCCTACCCAGTTATGATTAGACATTCAAGTTATGTCTAAGATTTTACTAAATAAATACATCTATAATGGATATGTTTATTTTTTAAGTATTTTTTAATTGAAGCATAGCTGGTAGTATTATATTGGTTTCAAGTGTAAAACACTGATTCAACAGTTACACACATTATTAAATCCTCACCCCGAATAGTGCAGTTACTATCCATTAACAGAGCCATTGAGTATATTCTCCATGCTGCACTTCAATATATTATGACTGAGATTTTTGCGCCCCTTTATCCGCCTCACCCACCTACCCACACCCAGCCCCTCCCCCCTGATAACCACATGTCACTTCTTAGTGTCTACGAGTCTACTGCTGTTTCGTTCATTTTGTTTTGTTTTGTTTTTACATTCCACATGTAAGTGAAATCATATGGTATTTGTCTTTCCTATAGTGGATATATTTATAAATGTATCTATTAATGCATATTATCAAACTTTGAGCCCCAGAGCACAGGAGTGAGTGAATGACAACTGGAGTGTTCTCTGATGGAAGAGGTACCTGGGAAGGTAGATGTCTAGACTCTTCTAGATTGCAAGAGAAGCTCCAAACAGAAAACTAAAATCTGGGAGTTAATGATTTTGTAGAGCCAGGGGCTTGGAATAGAAACCAGTAATTAGAGATAAATGTTCTCAGTTAAGATAAGTTCTAGCTTACATATTAAGCTAGTAAACTGGAACTTCAGAGCTATGTAGCTAGGACACTAATTGGAGATTATCAAGACTGGAATTTTATGGCACCTTTGAAGGGCTCTCTAAATGTAATAATGGGAATATAAGTTTTTATATAGAGACTGTAAAATTAGGAAAATGTGAGAGGTATTTGAGAGGGCCCAGATTGTGCTCAGATTTTATTGGTGTGATTTCTCTGAAGATTATCAGATGTTTGCATCATTCAGACCTAGTTATAAAATAACATGTTTTACCAATAAAGAGAACTTTGTTTTTTTCTGGCTCTGAAAAAGGACTTAAGTTTTTTTAAACTTTCCCAAGTGTTAACTGAAAGACTGCTGAGTGTGACTCTCAATTCTGAGATGAGTTCAAAATTCTGTTTTCTTGATTAAAAACTATATGCCAGAAGTTGTATTTGATCAACCACATGAGCTATTGCATTAATTAGGTTGTGAAGTTGTAATGCCCCCAATTATTGGAGTTGGGAGTGGAGTGGAGCGAATAAAAAAAATATTTCTAAAGAAGACTCACTCTCCTTTGGAGTTGAATTGGGTATAGGAGATAGGGATTTTTAAAATGGAAGGATGATACTGTGGCTTAAGACAGGATGACCAGAAGAGTGACAGTACCATCCACAGAAACAGGATTTCTGGGGGTTAAATAGAGTTTGGGGGATGATGATGAGCTCAGGAGATCAGAGTCAGAGAATTGTGGGCTGGAGATGGTGCTTTTAGAGCAGCTCATATAGAGAAGTAGACTGAAGCCATAGACAGGAGTCATCTAATGAAGTTTGTAAAGGAATTCAAGGCTGAAGAGTAGGTCTCAGAATATCTCCCTATTTAGTATGCAGAAGGATAAAGTGATTCGGGGAAGAATCTGTCAGTGATTAGTGAGCCTAGTCAGAGCAGGGGCCACCAAAGAGGGGAGTTAATGCTTTCTGGTGTCTTTTGCAGTGAATCAGTCATTAAAGGGAAGTCAAAGGAGCTTTTGATTCTCCCATCAATACACTTAATAAGGGGCTGCAATGAGTTGAGAAACTCCTCACTTTGGCTATTAGAGCTTATTTTATTACTTTTATAATTAAGTACTATCATCACAATATAAAGAACTTCATTACTTTTCTACAAAGACTGTTTTCATATAGGAAGCTTAATTAGATTTATATGCCCTGCCTAGATAAGCTCTAAGGGAACAATGAAGAAACATCAAGAAAACAGTCCAAATAAAACTTTGGAATCATCACGTCAGTAAATGGAATTCACTGTGTGATCAGCACAGCTTTATGGGAACGGTCTGTACCGTGGGAGTGGGGCTGGTGAGTGAACTAGCAGTTATTGGGTCTCTGCTATTGATATTACAGTGCATTTTTAAAAGTTCACAGCACTTGGAGAGAGAGGTAATATGATACCCATGAAGGGGACACAAGATTAGAGCAAAAATGTTGCATGTGAGTTTGGGAAATTGAGGTGTTAGACATCTGATTTAAAAAGTGAGGTTCTTAAAATCACGGAGTAGATAGATGGGGAGTGGTTGGTTTAGATGATACAAGAATAACAGATATGACATGAATGTACATAGTGCCTTGAACTATACACTTAAAAATGGTTAAAATGGTAAATTATATGTCGTGTATTTTATCACAAGAAAAGAAAAAGAATGGCAGAATTTTGAAAATATTAAAGCTGGGTAATAGGTGTAAGGCAAACCTCAGAGATATTGCACGTTTGGTTCCAGACCACTGCAATAAAGCAAATATCACAATAAAGTGACTCAGATGAATTTTTTGGTTTCCCAGTGCATATCAAAGTTATGTTTACACTCTACTGTAGGCTATTAAGTGTGCATTTAGCACTGTGTGTAAAAAATGTACATACCTTAATTTAAAAATACTTTATGGCTGAAAAGTGCTACCTATTATGTGGGCTTTCAGGAAATCATTAGCACTGGTCACAGATCACTATAACAAATATAATTATGATGAAAAAGAATGAAATATTGCAAGAATTACTATATATGACACAGAAACACAAAGTGAGAAAATGCTGTTGGAAAAATCACACTAATAGACTTGCTCAGCTCAGTATTGCCACAAACCTTCAATTTGTAAAAAACACAGAATCTGTGAAGTGCAATAAAAATGTAATAAAATGATGTGTGCCTGCACAAGGGTACTCATTGTATTCTATTTACTTTGTATGTGTTTGAAATTTTCCATAAACAAAGTTTCAAAAAGTTAAAATTCTTTAAATTCAAATTTAAATGTATGTAACATCTTTCAGAAGCATGAGAATTAGGGATATAAACTGTTGTACAACATCCACATTAACAGTCTTCTTACTTGAACGACATCTGTTTAATCAAATTGTGATTATGAGATAATCATCATAATAATACATCCTAATGGTTTTAATATTTAATTTAATGTCTTTTACAAAGCATTCTTGCATTGAGTATAACAATTTTATGAGGTAGGTCTTATGACTCCCCTTTTATAGGGAGTTGCGGTGATTGCCCACGGTCCCAGAGAGAGGCGGAGGCAGAACTGGGACTCAAGTACTAGTTTCCTGACTCCAAGTCCAGTGTTCTATCTCCTGTGCTCCTAGCTCCTGGTGCTATTTGATAGTGACATCTTCGTGACATCTTTACCAACCTTTTGGGGCTCTGAGCCTGGACTGTCTGCTCATTAGTAGTGTCACTGTTAGGTAACTTTGGGCAACTTAACTTCGATCACTTCATTTTTCTCATTTGAAAACTGAGGGAACTAAACTCAACAATAGTCTTGGTTCTTCATCTCTAAAATTCTGCTGATTCTATTTGATGGTAGTTTAGGCACTAATAGAGGTGTAGAAATGAAAAGTGAGCAGCAGTCCTGTAGTATGTCCTAGGTCATATACAGAATTCTCATTAGACCTCTGGATACCTATTTTCAGACAGACGTGGATAAAGAACTGTAACTGGATAACAACCATAGTCCGTGTCCTCAAGGCCCCTATGATCCAGAGGTCTAGGTCAATTCATGTTACAACACTCTTACTCAATACCAACCATTCTCATTTCATATATGTTATATACAGACTTTGGATTTTCTGGTCTTTTCCTTCTATATTTTTCCTGGTTACAAGGTTTCCAACCACACCTTTCTGGTTTGCTTGTGGCTTGTGTTTGTGGCGATATTACTCCAGTCCACTGCAACTGAAGGAAAGCTGCACCGCCCTGGAGACTGTTGCTCTTGCCACTGGGTGTGTACGCTAATTTCAGTTTCATAAATGCTCACCAATTCCTCTTTGCATTGCCTATGTAAAAGAAACTTATTTATTTACCTAAATATTTCCTCTATTTCATTCAAACTCAGTAGATTCATATTCACAATCACAGTTATTTTTATTTGTTGGAAGTTTATGAATGTATCTTTGTCCTTATTAAAATATTCTCTTTTCCATCTATTTCTTCCTTAATTCTTTAGTGACTCTTGAGATTCTCCTAAAGCCATATATTCAGGGTTTTGAACAAGTAAGGAAAGGCTTCTTGCGTTTAATTCGTTGGCATTTGTCCACATTATATTTTTATTCTTAGAATTAACAGTTCTTTTTGCTACCACCTAAAGCATAAACATACATTAATCTCTCCCTAACAAAAGATAGATTTTTTCATCACATCCTCCTTACATATTAGTAATGGAACAAATTGATATTATATACCTCCTGATATTCTACACTGAAAAGGATAAAATTTTCATAAGCTGAATTTAATCTCAAGGAAACGTCAAACAAACCCAAATTTAAGGACATACTGCAAAACAAATAGCAGTTCTTCAAAAAAATCTCAGTGCTATGAAATACAAAGAAAGGATGAGGCACAGTTCCAGATTAAAGGAGACTAAAGACACATGAAAATTAAATGTGTGGTACTAATATTGTTTTAATGTTATTTTCTGATTTTGATAATTATTGGTTACGTAGGTGAAAATTTCCTGATTTTCATAATTGTACTTTCATAATTGTCCTTGATCTTAGGAAAAACACACTAAAATATTTAGAAGTTAAAAAAAAAACACTTTACTTTCTTCAAATTCTCTCGTGTATAACTTCATAATTTAGCAACCCAGACTGCTTCCTTGGCCTATTTTAACTCATGTCCTACCTCCCCCTCCCTTTCACTGGGATTCAACAACCTTGAGCCTCTTTTCCTTAATCATTCCAAGTTCCTTCTGCTTCCAAACCTCTGTATTGCTGTTCTCTCGGCCTATAGCATTTTTCTGCTAGGTCTGTGCAGGGCTGGCTTCTTGTCATAGTTGGGCCCTGGCTCACATGTGCCACCTCGGCACCTTGCCTCAGGCCAGCAGTCCCTGATACTCAAGCAAAAGTAGTTCTCCACCCAGTCTCCATAACCCTCACATGATTTCTCTTACTTACAGGACTTAATCAGATCTGAGTTTATTTTGTTTATTTATTGCCTGTCACCTCCTTCACTCCCACTCTTCCTTTCCTACCTATTTAGAAAATAGGTCCCTGAAATCAGAGACCTTGTCTCTCTTGGTTACTGCTATAAACCCATTGTCTACAATACTTGTCACATAGCAGGTGCTCAGGAATATTTGTTGCATGGATGAATGCACTTATATGTACAAAGACTAGATTTGAATAACAGCAGAGAAAAAAAATCAGGTGTAGAAGGTGGTGATATGGATAACTAAGCAATTTGTTCAACACCACTAGCCAGTTGATTTTATACTAGAAAGTGCCCATGACTGTTTGTAGGGTAATAGCTATGTCCTTGAGAGAGGAGAGGTCTTCAGGCTCATGGGAGTGGGGCGTTCACACATTCTGAGGACAGCACATTGGCCTGAGGGCCCACTCTAATGAAAAATTTCACATTCCAAGTTACTTTTTTTGTCTGTGAAGTGGGCATGTCATTATTACTTTACCACATTTTGAGATGTGCCAGGGAAGAGCTAAGGCATGCATTTGTTTAATAAAGACACTAAGTAACAACATTCCTCATTTCATCTTCTTTCGACCTTTTCAAAGCCCTTATTCATAGCTGTTCTCTTTGAGGCTGTATTTACTCCATATTAAATGTCTCTCTGAGTAAATTCTTTGGACAAGGGCCAGTCTTCAGGGTGTTCTTGCTAATACAAGACTTTGGGGCTGTCTACAAATGGCAGATCTCCTTTGTACAATTGGTTAGTGCAATAACCACCACTCTGACCCCTGGATGGCAGGAACAATTTCCCATTCTTCATTTTTTTGTGGGAATTTGTAAGGAGCTGGGCTTCATTAGACTCTTTTAAATGCATAATAATGTCAACCACACTTTGTAGACATGATGTTTTCAGACACTTTTAAGTTCAAAAATACCCTTTATTCTTCCCAAATCAGTAAGGAGGCTGTTCCCCTATGGAGGCCTAGCCACAAAAGCAAGTTTGAAGTTTTCTTTTGTTTGGCTTACGTAGAGTTATTCGTGAACTAGTTATAGAAGCCTTTCCACTCTTTTTGCTGTGTTTGTGGTGGGGGAGGTGAACGGGAGAAATAAAGCTTAAGTTGTTTTCATTTCACTATTCTTTATGTCTAAAAGGATCAAACACATTTTTATACAAGTACAGACACTAGTAATGCTTTATTTTGATTATAAAAAGAGATTAAAATAAATGGCTAATAGGTTGGACTTACTGGCCAAAAAGAAAACTGTTTTGGATTGTGTGATGGGACTGTATTCTAGAAGAAGTACCTATACACCTGAAATATCAGGCACAGGATTTTACCTCTTCAGTGGTACATTAATTTGTAAGTTCTTAAGTTCAGCTCAAGGTTATACTCAGTTTGTAAAAACCAGAGATGATAATAAGCGTATTTCCCATACTTTTCTGGAGACAAGTAATTTTTAACTATTGCATATCTGAGATAGCACAGAAGATACTCAAAGCAGGGTATTTCAAGGAGCCATTGTCATTTTATAAATAAAATTAGATAAGTGAAAAACTTGAAATAGAAATCAGTAACAGGAAAAATAATCTGTAGAAGAGATGGAATTAGGCATCAGAAAACTTAGCCCATGGGTCTATTTCTGTCTAGTTGTGCAATGTTAAGGAAATCCTATGATCTCTCTAGGCCTTGATTCCAATATTCACTCTATGGGCAGTATAATATAAGAAACAGATATGAAATTATTTTGAGAAGAAGTAAGTGCTATAATATTGGGGGACTAATAGGGTTATTTAGTTGAGTAGAAAAACCTCTGCAACACAAATGCATTTGTTTTGTAGAGATACTGTTATGAGAGGCCAGCTGCCACTTAACAGGTATTTTAGTCAAATATTTGAAGCATAAATAAGGAAAACAAACCCTTTTTGGGGAAGGGATTTCTCATAAGGAAAAAGTCTACCTGGTTTCCCGCCTATCCTTCACAACAGGTGTGCTAAGCACATAGTCTGTCTACTTCTTCAGCACATTTTCAGTCCTCAACACCAGGCTCCCTGGCTTCCATCTCCAACAGCACTGGTTTTCTTGAAGCTCATCAATCAGTATCTAAGAGCCAAATCTAACGGCCTTTCCTTAAGGCTTTATACTGAGTATCTGCAGTAGCATTACACTTGTTCCCTCCTCTAGATTTTAATACCGTTGCCACCCCCAGTCAATGCCGACATCGTTATGTATTCATATTTTAAAGGGAAAACAAAAATAAACTTTTGGAAAATGATAGAATGTGAAACATGATGTTCTTGTATGTTCTTATATTATATGTAAATTGTGAAACAGAAGGTATTTGTTCTATGACAATAAAAATTTTGCAGAATGCTCATTGATAGAAACTCAGAAAAAGAGGAAGTATGAGTGCCGTGTTGTGGCAAGGCATGCCCTGCCACATGTAATTTGACACCTTGTTGTCCCCTTTTCCCCCGTGTTTTAGCTTGCTCTGCTTGGATATGGCTATGGCTATGTCATTTGACATTGGAGTCCGTTTTTTTATTTATTTTATTTTTTTATTTTTGTAGATAATTATTTTTTATTGAAGGGTAGTTGACACACAGTATTACATTAGTTTCAGGTGTACAATACAGTGATTCAACATTTATTGGAGTCCGTTTTTTTAAAGCATTTTTATCCCCAATCTCTGAGTCATTGCTGTGACTCTAGGTTTTTATCTTCCTTTATCTATCTTCTTCACTTTTCAAGGGTCAGTATTATATCATTTTATTATTTTAAAAACCACCTCCTTCCTTGTATCTCTTTGCTATTTAGTTCATCTTGGTCCTTGGATCATTCTCTGATTCCCTCTTACCTTGTCCTGACAGTCCTACTTCTTTCCTGACAACTGTGGCTCTACTCTAAGACAGCCCTTAGTAGAGTTGCCAGATAAAATACAGAACACCCAGTAAAATTTGAATTTCAAATAAACAAATAATTTTTTAGTGTAAGTATGTCCCAAGCATTACGCAGGACTTGTTTGTATTGATGAAATACCATTATTTGTATTTGTATTTGTTAAATCTGGGAGTCCTAGCCATCAACTTTCTCTTCCTTCACCATTTGTGGTAGGTAAGGAGATGTATTGCTCAGATTTCCCTTCCAAGAAATACTTGCTGCCCAGCCCTGGGGAGTAAGTTCAGCAGACAACCCCCAGCTGTCAACACCTTTAGGATTCTTCTCACCCAAGGTCAGCCCTTCTCAGGGCAGCCTACATCAGAGGCTGAATGAATGAAGTGGGGTGCAAGGCCCCAGCATGTTGGTCTGAGGCAGCACCTCTGACAGGCAGTATTTGCTTCAGACTTCCTCATCAGGCTGGCCAAGGCAGTTTTAGCCTGCATTGTGGTTTGACTTCTTCCTCTGTCCAATCCACTTACTTCCCTTCCTTTCAAGAGTATTGATCCTTAATAAATGTCAAGACTTTGTCTCAGTGCCTGCTCTTGAATAACCTAACCTGCAACACTCGTCCTCATAAGGAACGCATTCCTGTGACTTCAACCATGGCCTCTCTGGCCATGTTATGTTCCCCAGTATGCATCTGTGGGTCTCTTCCACCTGAACTTACTTCTCCCCTGGAAGGCCTGGCTGTTCTCCAGAAAGAAACTGAACTTACCATTTTGTTCATTCATCCAACAAATATTTCTTGAGTGCGTACCACTGGGATTGCAACAATGAACCAAACACACAATATCCCAGCCTCCATGGAGGGCATTCTACTGGGAAAGACAGATAAAAAAACAAGATAAATAAATAATGTATTGTAAGTTATAGAGTGACAAGTGCTAAAGAGAAAACTGGGCAAGAAACCTGGGATGGGAAACATATATGTGTGTTTGGGGTTTGTTTTTGGTGGTGGGAGGGGGGATTTTAGTTATGGTGGCTGGAAAATGTGTATTAAGCAAAACAGGCTATGCTATGCTATAGTAATAAAACTAGAGGTCAGTGGTTTAGCCTGTTTAGTCTTTGCCCGTAGGAAGTCTAATATAAGTGATTTATTATGCTGCCCAGAGATTCAGGATTCCAGGCTTCCTCCATCTGGTGATGTTGCCACAGTGGCACATAGTTTTTAGGGGCAGAGAAAAACATACATCAGTAGCAAATAGGTGCTTTGGCTTGGAAGTGACACATCACTCCTGCTCACATTTTCTTTTGCCAAAACTAAGTCACACGCTCTCACCCTTAGCTACAGGGGAAGCCAGGAAATGCCCTCCTGTCTGCTAAGAAAGGAAATGGTGCAGTGATCATACCATTTTGTTTCCTGCCACAGAAGCCTTCCCTGAGAAAGTGACATTTGAATAAAGACCTGAAGGAATTTTCCCAGAATTTTTGCTCTAAGATCTATTTGTTCCAAAGATATTATCACTCATAACCCCTTCCCAATTTTGAAAATGTGCAGTTATTGTGTATTCTTCTTCCATCTTCTCTAACCAATAAAAAATTTAACTCTTGTCCACAGTATTACAATAATCTCCTATCTTCTATTACCATCTCTAGCCCTTCTCCATTCCCCAGCCCCCAATTCGCCTTTATGCCACAGCTGAAGTGAAAGTTCTAAAACAAAAATCCTTTTAATATATACTTTTCCTTAAAATTTTTTTACTGATAATAAAGACCCAACTGTAGACTTGCATCTGTGGATTTCCCACTAATTACTATTATTTACATGTCTTAAAAGTTAAACTAAGAGCAAGACTGAAAAAAATAAACATTGAAGTACAAATGAAATAATCTTTCTAATAGAAATTTAGTTATTAATCATTGCCAACGTTTACTGATAAATAATTTTCTTTCTAAGAATTTTAGATTTCCATGTTTTGTGCTTGCCTATGGTTTCATTTTTTGTATTAGCATTTTTCAAGCTTCCCTTGGCTCTCAAATGATCTGCCTATAATTTAGCAAAAAGAAGATATCACCTGTTTTCGAGTACTTTGTGAATTCTGCCTTTCTAATTCTGTCTCCTTACATATACTGTTTCTCTTTCCCTTTCCCTTTCTTCCCTACTTTTGTCTTTATAGAGGGAACAGTTTTTAATTCCAGGTAATTTTTAAAAAATTGCTCCGAGAATTCCAATTTGGAGGAACAAAAACCATATTATGGGAGACCTCCATTCTTACAACCCATGTTTGACTTTTTAGGAAGTCTCTTCCAAATCAAGCAACTTCCTACTCTTTGAAGTCAGCTTTTTAGTAAAAACCTTTGAAGTTAACTCCAGTGGTATGGACTTGAAGATAATGTCCTTAAAGATATCAGCGTTATTAGGACTGGTTTCTAGTTTGTGAACTTTTTGGGATTAGGGGCCCTGTCTTCTTTATTTTGTATTCTCTTAACTTCACTCAGTATATGCCATAGCTAGTTAGTCAGTAAATGTTGAATGAATTAATGAATGAATACTAGTCTTCTTAAAAGAATCTTGCTAGTTTTGCTTCTGAACATCTAAAAACACATTTTAAAATATAAGTTTTTGAACAACAAATATTAATTTTCTAATTCTCAAGATAATTCCCTATTAGGGTTTGAGTGGATAGAGCAGAGCCCATGGTGCTTGTAAATATTCGCCTTTTCTAGTGTTACTGTGTGCCTGAAGTCTCCCTCCAAATAAGAGTGGAATTGCGAAAAGCAATACTTTCCCTCATTTGTGCTCCCACTGCTCATGTTGGATGAGTTGAATGATATGGGCGTACTTCTTCCTCTAGCTTTACTATAATTGATTCCACCCCACCCAAGTGTCAGTTTTAATGTGTGGAAGAGCTCTGAGTCGTTTGGGAAAAAAAGAGAGATGAAGAGGTGAATAATTTCAAGGTATTTCTGTGTTAGTGATTTCATGCATTAATCTTCCCCAAAGCTTCTAATGATTTATCTCTGCATCTCATAGGTGAGGGTGAGACACTAAGAAACTAGTGGGCTGGGTCATGGGCTGCATTAGTATCAGCAGATTTACACAGACTCTACCCCCTGAGCCTGTTTTCTGCCTGGTAACCAAAATGGAGCTAAATTTCATACTGCAGCTTAAAATTAATCTCCCATTTAACATCTGTTTCATCATATTATTTAGATTTTCACGTGTAATTTGATATAAATCTGAAAGATGACACATTTTGGATTTCTGTTATATCATTGGTGAAGCCAATTACACTTGACTGTGGTTAGGAACTTTATCCTTTATTTGACTTTCACAACTTATTTGAGATGATTTCTCTTAAAAGAAGAAAAACCTCTTCTATTCCAGAATTTATCACACAAGTTCCTTTGAGATGTCTCTAGGGCAACCTCATAGATTCATGGAGACAGAGCAGAGAGCACGTAGACATTGGAGATCATCTGATTTAACCGCCTCCTTTATAGATGAACAGACTGAGGCTCCGTGAGGATAAGGGGCTTTCCCTAGCAGAGCCATCCCGGAAGCAGAATCCCGGCCTTCTGGCTTCCTCCGTGTATAGACTTGATCTTGGGTGTTCTCGTGTCTAATATGCTTGCATTAGGCATACCTGTGGCATGCATGACCACATCATATTTCCCTAGATCACCACCAAGAAATCCTGGTGACATGAGAGAATCTATGCTTCAAGGAAGTATAAGTAGTTAAATATGGCTGTAGCATAGGCAGTAAAAGAAGAAAGGAAGGACAGGAAGACAGGGTCTCCTTCAGGTTATTATTCTAAATGCAACAAGGATTTTATCAGGACTTGGCATAAGGCTTTCTAAAAATTGTTTTATTTTGTTGTGAGCCATGAGAAAACTCTAATGTAGAAGAAAAATAGAAAATTATCAATACTATCAGAAGAAAAACAGATTCAACCGTTCTGTTTATAAAAGGTTAACATGTTTACTCTTTGCAAACTTTTAGTATCACATAAGGCACTTTATTGATTTGACAGTTAAAAACTCCAGGACATAACTCAGTTTGTTTTCTTCATCTCTAAAATGAAGCTAAGTATCTCATTTGGTTATTATGAGGATTCAATGAGATATTGCTTGTAATTGTTTTTATATTCTTTTGTGTAAAAGAAAATGGCTGGCTTAAATTCAGTTTGTTCAACTACCTAGCCACTTCTATATATAGCTTTTAAGTCTGGTATTAACTTGCTTATTGTGCTTACTTGAGAATTAAACCTGCCCAAGGTGCTGGAGCTGAGAGTAAATGGTTCTGGTTATTCAACACTAATGACCTCCCTTCCATTTTTTTTTCATAGACTTTCTCCAAGCAATTCAAGTTGTTTTTGTAACATGGAATATGTATACTGGAAGAACAGTTTAATGGTAATGACTAGCCTTACACTCTGTTTTTTTCCTCCACAACATTTTATTTTGAAAAATTTTAAACCCAAGAGAAAGTTGAAAGACTAGAGTCATCAGTTGTTTATATTTTGTTTTCTATCACCTATCTGTCCACCTATGTAACTGTTTGCTGAATTGTTTGAGAGTAAGTTACAGACATCATGACATTTCACCTCTAAATATTTTAGCATGCACTTTGTAGGGACAAGACTTTTCTCCTGCAAAACCACAATACTGTTACAACACCTAAGAAACTTGAAATCTATTTACTCAATATCACCTAACACATGGTTCATATCCTAATTTTCCTAATTATTCCAATAAAATTAATATCCCATGTTAGTCATTCCCACTCCCAACCCCTCAATCCTGGATGCAAACAAGGATAATGTTTACATTTAATTTTCTTATCTCTTTATTCTTCTTTAATCTAGAGCAGTTCCTCTGATTACATTTGGTCTTTTGTGACATTCACATTTTTGAGGTCCAGGACAGTTTTCTTCTGGAATGCACCTAAATCTGGATTGGTCTGATTGTTTCCTTATGGTTAGATTCTGTTTAAATATGTTTGGCAAGAATACTGCATGGAAGAGGTGTAGATCTCCTTTTTAGAAAGGTCTCTGGGCTGTAGTATGAAGATAGGATTGAAGGCTGTTAAATGGGGAGGTTGTGGATATTATCTGGGTGAATGGTATGGTGGTCTGAATTACAGTAGAGGTCATGGGGATTGAGAAAGGTGAGATGTGGGAAAGATTTAGAAGATCAACTTGATGGCTAGACTTGGTTGTGGTAAGTGATAGGGAGGAACCGAGAATAATTCTCAGGGTTACTAATAAATGACTGTGTCATTCACAATTTAGGAAATATAAGAAAAGAAATGTTTATTGAGGTGACTGATGAGTTTATTTTTCACATGAACCATTTGAAGTGCCCATGGATTATTCAGATAGAGTCCATTGATACAAAGAGTTCAGGAGATGAAGCCTTGACTGGAGATTTTAATTTGGGACTAAAGTACTAGCATACAGGTAGTGGTAAAGCCATAGGGATGGATCAGATTGCCTAGAGGGAGTATGAGTTGAAGAGTGATGGGGAATAAAGCTTTCTTAGTTAAGATTTAGCCATAGCTCCTAGTCCAGTGCAATTTGCCTAGAAAACTTAGTTTTTCAACATTTTAAGGTCTGAGTTTGTTCCACTGATTTGGTCTTTAGTCACCAATTAAGCTCAGAATTGTTGGGCCTCATCACAGATTGCATTTGCCTCAATTAGACAAAAGAATCACTGGCATTGACCCCACTGATCCATGTTTATCCTGGTTCCCATGGGTAAGTGCGGAGCTGCCTCCTCCAAAGGAGCTGACCATTTTTAAGATGGGCCTGCCAGACCTCCCCCATCAGCACCTGGTTCAGTCCCTGAACATGCTGAGGCACATTATGCAAATAAACCAAACACGGTAAAGGTGGTCATACATCAGCTGTGCATGTGCACATGTGTTTCTGTAATCTGAACTGCAGTTCTGCAGTGGAATAGTTCCAGACTAGCAGAAGAAAAGAAAGCAAACCTGAAGAATGTTCTCTCAGCTCCATTTATGCTTTGACTTTATCAAACTTGTGTGCTGTGTTTCTGCCTGTATCCCTCATATGGAGAAAAAAGACTCAAGACCCAGTCATTCCTCCACAGTCCTCCAAGGAATCTTTTCTGCTTCTTCCACGGGTAGAAACCTTAGTCACAACAACACCAGAAGAGTGCTTTATTGACACTCGTGGAATTCTATTACCAAAAACCTTCCTATTCCCAACATGCTTAGAATCTTGTCAGGTGTGAATCCCTACAAAATGGAAATTCTTATTCAATGACCTCTAAAGAGGAGGTGAAGGAGATTGGGGGGATGCAAGAGGAAAAGGGAAAGCCTAAATACTTCTTGCAGGGAAAGGCAAGGCCTAACTCAGGAGGGAGGCTGAGTGTTCAGCTGCCAATACCTGTTACTGAAGGATTGACATCTTCCAGATCGCACTTCAGGGAAAGCAACACCTGATTTCACTTAAAACTGCAGCATCTGCCCTGCAGCTTTCCCCTGACCAGGCCCAAGACTCATCAGACAGAGCCATAAGGGCTGAAAGAAAGGAGGATGCAATTAGCAGGTGAGGGGGGTTGGAATGAGTGGGAACTTCTTGAGAGTTCTGATCTGACTGTGCAGCTGACTTAGGAGGTTTCTCCCACACACTAGCACACACTAATACTATAGTCCAGTGCCAAGAAGTAAGAATGAGAGCTGACACAGTCATTTTTTTTTTGAGAGGGTATATCTTATATTTATTGATCAAATGGTTGTTAACAACAATAAAATTCTGTATAGGGGACTCAATGCACAATCATTAATCAACCCCAAGCCTAATTCTCAACAGTCTCCAATCTCCTGAAGCATAACGAACAAGTTCTTACATGGTGAACAAATTCTTACATAGTGAATAAGTTCTTACATGGTGAACAGTGCAAGGGCAGTCATCACAGAAACTTTCGGTTTTGATCACGCATTATGAACTATAAACAATCAGGTCAAATATGAATATTCGTTTGATTTTTATACTTGATTTATATGTGGATACCACATTTCTCCCTTTATTACTATTATTATTATTATTTTTTTTTTAAATAAAATGCTGAAGTGGTAGGTAGATGTAAGATAAAGGTAGAAAACTTAGTTTAGTGTTGTAAGAGAGCAAATGTAGATGATCAGGTGTGTGCCTGTAGACTAAGTGTTAATCCAAGCTAGACAAGGGCAACAAAACATCCACGGGTGCAGACAATTTCTCTCAAAACAGGGGGGTGAGGTTCTAAGCCTCACCTCTGTTGGCCCCCATTTTCTCACCTGATGGCCCCCCTGCGACTGTGCCTGTCTTAGGTTGTTCCTCCCTTGAGGAATCTTACCCGTCTCTGGCTAACCAGTCATCTTCCGGGGCCATACAGGGAGTTGTAAAGTTGGTAAGTGAGAGAGAAGCAATATTGTTTGAAAAGGTTACCGTCATTTAAACACTCTGCTGGATTTTGTTTTGGTGGTGGTTGGTGGTGTGTGGGTTTACTAGCTGTGGCTCTCTAGTTTCTGCTTTCTTGAATCACCAACACTGTTTGATATATGAAGCAGATAGGAATTTTTCTCTTAAATACTATATTTAAGACAACCATAAAGTTGATCAGAACACTAATGCTTATTTTGTTATTTTCTGTTCTGGTCCTTAATGTCTTTGTCTTCACTGTATTTTTTTTGTGTATGGGTGTTGTCCATATTTATGGGTCTATTTCTTTTTGTTTGTTTTGTTTTTTAGATTCCACATATAAGTGAAATCATATGGTATTTGTCTTTCTCTGCCTGGCTTATTTCATTCAGCGTAATACCCTCCACATCCATCTATCTTGTCACAAATGTCAAGATTTCCTTCTTTTTTGTGGCTGGGAAATAGTCCACTGTGTCTATATACCACATCTTCTTTATCTCTTCATCTATTGATGGGCATTAGGGTTCCTTCAATATCTTTGCTATTGTAAATAATGCTGCAGTGAACATAGGTGTGCATATATCTTTATGAATTAGCCATTTTGTTCTCTTCAGATAAATTCCCAAAAGTGGAATTGCTGGATTGTATGGTGTTTATATTTTTAGGTTTTTGAGGAAGCTCCATATTGTTTTCCTCAGTGGCTGTACCAATTTACATTCCACCAATAGTGTAGGAAGTTTCCCTTTACTTCACACCCTCACCGCTTAGTATTTCATGTCCTTTGGATAGTAGCTACCCTGATTGGTGTGAGGTGACTCGTCATTGTGGTTTTGATTTGCATTTCCCTGATGATTAGTGATGTTGAGCATCTTTTCACAAGTCTGTTGGCCATCTGTATGTCTTCTTTGGACAAATGTCTATTCAGGTCCTCTGCCCACTTTGAATTGGATTATTTGTTTTTTTGGTGTTGAATTGTATGAGTTCTTTATATATTTTAAATATAAGTCCCTTATCAGATACAGCATTTGCAACTACATTCTCCCAAAAAGTAGGTTGCCTTCTTGTTTTGTTGTTTTCTTTGCTGTGTGGAAGCTTTTTAGTTTGAAGCAGTCCCATTTGTTTATTTTTGCTTTTGTTTCTCTTGCCCATGGAGATGTATCCATAAAGAAATTTTTCATGTTGATGCTCATGAGATCTTTTCTGTTTTCTTCTAAGAGTTTTGTGGTTTCATATATTACATTTAGGTCTTTAATCCATTCAGGGTTTACTTTTGTGTATGATGTAAGAAAGCAATCTAGTTTCATTCTCTTTAATGTAGTTGTCCAGTTTTTCCAGTGCCATTTATTGAAGAGACTGTATTTTCTGCATATTAATGACTCCTTTGTAATATATTAATTGACCATATATGTGTCTGTTTATTTCTGGGCTCTTTATTCTGTTCCATTAATCTATGAGTCTGTTCTTGTACAAATACTATATACTGTTTTAATCACTGTAGCTTTGTAGTATAGCTTGAAATCAGGGAGTGTGACATCCTCAGCTTTGTTCTTCTTTTTCAAGATCGTTTCGGCTTTTAGGGGTCTATTGTGGTCCCATATAAATTTTAAGATTATTACTTCTAGTTCATTGAAAAATGGCACTGGTATTTTGATAGGGGGTTGCATTGAATCTGTAAGTTGCTTTAGGCAAGATGGCCTTTCTGACAATATTCATTCTCCCTATCCATGAGTATGGGATAGATTGCCACTTATTTGTATGTTCTTCAATTTCTCTCATCAGTGTGTTTTAGTTTTAAGAATATGAATTCGGAATACAGGTTTCACCTGCTTGGTTAGGTTTATCCCTAGGTATTTTATTCTTTTTGATGCAATTTTAAATGGAGT
Source organism: Manis pentadactyla (assembly GCF_030020395.1). Classification (NCBI taxonomy): domain Eukaryota; kingdom Metazoa; phylum Chordata; class Mammalia; order Pholidota; family Manidae; genus Manis; species Manis pentadactyla. The sequence continues at coordinate 109,582,146 of NC_080026.1, read as the reverse complement.
TTTTTTCCTGATTTCTCCTTCTGCTAGTTCATTGTTAGTATATGGGAATACACAGTTTTCTGTATATTGGTTTTGTATCCTGCTATTTTGCTGAATCCAGTTATTCCAATAGTTTCTTGATGGAGTCTTTTGGGTTTTCTATATATATAGTATCATGTCATCTGCAAAATAGTGACAGCTTTACTTCTTCCTTACCAATTTGGATGCCTTTTATTTCTTTTTCTTGTCTGAGTGCTGTTGCTAGGACTTCCAGTACTATGTTGAATAAAAGTGGTAGGAGTGGGCATCCTTGTCTTGTTCCTGATCTTAGAGAGAAAGCTTCTAGCTTTTCACCCTGAGTATGATATTGGCTGTGGGTTTGTTGTAAATGGCCTTTATAATGTTGAGGTATGACCCTTTATACCCATTTTGTTGAGAGTTTTTATCATTAATGGATGTTGAAGTTAGTCAGGTGCTTTTTCAGCATCTACAGAGATGATCATATGGTTTTTATCCTTCCTTTGTTAATATGGTATATCACATTGATTTGAGAATATTGTGCCATCCTTACATCCCTGGAATAAGTTCCTTGGTTGTGATGAATTATCTTTTTGATGTATTTTTAAATTTTTTTTGCTAATATTTTACTGGGGATTTTTGCATCTATGCTCATCGGGGGTATTGGCCTGTAGTTTTCTTTTTTTTTCCTAGTGTCTTTATCTGGCTTTGGTATTAGAGTAATACTGGCTTCATAGAATGAATTTGGAACTATTCCCTCCTCTTCTGTATTTTGGAATACTTAAGAAGGATAGATATTAGCTATTATTTATATGTTTGGTAGAATTCATATGTGAAGCCATCTGGTACTGGGATTTTGTTTGTTGGGAGCTTTTTGATTACCAATTCAATTTTGTCACTGGTAATACATCTGTTCAGATTTTCTGTTTCTTCCTGGGTTAGTCTTGGAAGATTGTATATTTCTAAGAATTTGTTAATTTCTTCTAGGTTGTCTGATTTATTGACATATAATTTTTCATAGAATTATCTTGTAATTTTTTTTATTTCTGTAGTGTCAGTTGTAACTTATCCTTTTTCATTTCTGATTTTGTTTGTGTCTGCTCTTTTTTTCTTGATAAATCTGGCAAATGATTTTTCTGTTTTGTTTATCTTCTTGAAGAACCAGGTTTTGGTTTCATTGATTTTTTTCTATTGTTTTCTTAGTCTATTTTATTTATCTCTGCTCTGGTCTTTACTATGTCCTTCCTTTTCCTAATTTGGAGCTTTGTTTGTTCTTTTTCTAATTACTTTAGTTATAGGGTTAAATTATTAATATTGGAGATTATTCTTGTTTCTTGAGGTAGGCCTGTATTACTATAAATTTCCCTCTTAGAACCACTTTTGCTGCATCCCACATATTTTGGACCATTTGTTTCTGTTTTCATTTGTCTCTGTGTATTCTTTGATTTCCTCTTTGATCTGTTCCTTGATCCACTGCTTGGAGCATGTTGTTTAGCCTTCCCATGTTTGTGTTTTTCCAGTTTTTTTCTTGAAATTAATTTCTAGTTTCATTCCTTTGTGGTTTGAGAAGATGCTTGATATAAAATTTCAATCTTAAAAATGTGTTGAGATTTGTTTTGTGTCCTAATATGTGCTCTATTTTGGAGAATGTTCCAAGTGCACTTACAAAAATATGTATTCTGTTGCTTTTGTGTAGAATGTTCTATATATATCTGTTAAGTCCATCTAGTCTAATATGTCCTTCAGTGCCTCTGTTTCATTTTTTATTTTCTGTCTGGATGTTCTGCCCATTGATGTAGGTGGGGTGTTAAAGTCCCCTACTATTACCTGTTGCTGTCAGTTTCTCCTTTTAGGTCTGTTAGTATTTGTTTTATATATTAAGGTGCTCCTATGTTGGGTGCATAAATGTTTATGATTGTTAAATCCTCTTGTTGGAGTGATCCCTTTATGATCACGTAATGTCCTTTGTCTCTTGGTACTTTGTTTTGAAGTCTTTTTTGTCAGACATAAGTATTGTTTAATAACTTTTTATAACAAAATGAAAATTTTGTATTTATTGTTTTGTAGCCTATTTTTCACTCAATGGTATTAATGTTTTCCCATGTCAGAAAATATTTTTCTGTAATGCATTTATTGAATCTGTCCTATTGATTTATCTATTCACACTGTATTGTTGGAAATTTAACCAGTTAGTCTCATTCTCATTCTCTCCACTATTAAATAAAACTGTGGTGATTCTTTTTTTTTTTTTTTTTTTTTTTATTGAAGGGTAGTTGACAACAGTATTGCATTACATTAGTTTCAGGTGTACAACACAGTGATTCAACATTTATATACATGATAATTCTAGGTACCAGGTATCATCATACCAAGTTGTTACAATGTTTTGACTATATTCTTTATGCTATACATTACATCCCGGTTACTTATTTATTTTACAATTGGAAGTGTGTTTATATATATATATTTTGTGAGGGCATCTCTCATATTTATTGATCAAATAGTTGTTAACCACAATAAATTTCTGTATAGGGGGGTCAATACTCAATGCACAATCATTAATCCACCCCAAGCCTAATTTTCGTCAGTCTCCAATCTTCTGATGCATAATGAACAAATTCTTACATGGAGTACAAATTCTTACATAGTGAATAAGTTACATGGTGAACAGTGCAAGGGCAGTCATCACAGAAGCTTTCGGTTTTGTTCATGCATTATGAACTATACACAGTCAGTTCAAATATGAATATTCATTTGATTTTTAAACTTGATTTATATGTGGATACCACATTTCTCTATTATTATTATTTTTAATAAAATGCTGAAGTGGTAGGTAGATACGAGATAAAGGTAGAAAACAGAGTTTAGTGTTGTAAGAGAGCAAATGTAGATGATCAAGTGTGTGCCTGTAGACTATGTGTTAATCTGAGCTAGACCAGGGCAATAAAACATCCACGTATGCAGAAGATTTCTCTCAGAACAGGGGGGGTGAGGTTCTAAGCCTCACCTCTGTTGATCCCCAATTTCTCACCTGATGGCCCCCCTGCGACTGTGCCTGTCTCAGGTTGTTCCTCCCTTGAGGAATCTTACCCGTCTCTGGCTAACCAGTCATCTTCCGGGGCCATACAGGGAAATGTTAAGTTGGTAAGTGAGAGAGAAGCCTTATTGTTTGAAAAGGTTAGCTTTTTACTTCTTTGCATATTTATGCCCTGTGGCTTCTATGCCCAGCATTTGTCTTGAGGTGTCTTTACCACTTGGAAGAATTATGATACTCGGTAAATTCGACATGTAGCACGAGTTCTATTTAAAGGTTGTGATTAGGTAGGAAGAAGAAAAGCTATAGAAGTAGCAGGCAGAAGAAAACCTGGGAAGATTGATTATTTCTTTGACATATCTTCTTGTAGAGTAACTTCAGCATGGATAGGTTTTAAACTACTACTTAAATTGTGCACACACATTAACATAATAGGAGTATAGTTACCTAACCAAAGCATACCTGTAATTACCAGCCATCTCCAGTGAAACCAAGAAAACCAGTTAGGCACCTTAGGCATTTGTGAAAACTTATCTATGATATGGTGGATATTGTCCGACTGAACTTAAACAGTCTGAGAGAATTCAGATAAACTAGAACAACCCATTCCTGGGGACTGTTCATATCCCGTATGTTCTTTTAACGATAAATAGTCTGTGGTTGTAAGATTTTGGAGTGCTACAATTTTCACTTCTCCTAATTCTTGGTTGAGTTCCAACAGTATAGATCCAGTCCAATTTTTGTTTACTGTATGCACAGTCCAGCTTAGATATCTCCTTCATCATTCCCATGGCAAGTCCAGGAACTGGTGGGATGAGTGCATCTACACCTGTGACAGTGCGTGGATCTTTGTTGGAGTTTTTTTTTTTTTCTGATCATCTTCTGTCATGAGTCTTCCCGAGAGTGCTGATGTTGGAAGTTCTTTTTCATATCGTATCTTAGTTCATTTTCGGGGTAGCCAAATTAGGCTTTGATCCTCTGTATAAACACAAACAGACCCTTTGCCTACACTTTTATATGCCCTTTATATTAGAGGTCACCACATAGGAACTGCTTTTTTTTTTTAAATCATTAATCTACACTTACATGATGAATACTTTGTTTACTAGGCTCTCCCCTTTACCAGGTCCCCCCTATATACTCCTTTACAGTCACTGTCCATCAGCGTAGCAACCTGTTGTAGAATCACTACTTGTCTTCTCTGTGTTGTACAGCCCTCCCCTTTCTCCCACCCCGCCATGGATGCTAATCTTAATACCCCTCTTTTTCTGCCCCCCCTTATCCCTCCCTACCCACCCATCCTCCCCAGTCCCTTTCCCTTTGGTACCTGTTAGTCCATTCTTGAGTTCTGTGATTCTGCTGCTGTTTTGTTCCTTCAGTTTTTCCTTTGTTCTTATATTCCACAGATGAATGAAATCATTTGGTATTTCTCTTTCTCCGCTTGGCTTGTTTCACTGAGCATAATACCCTCCAGCTCCATCCCTGTTGCTGCAAATGGTAGGATTTGCCCTTTTCTTATGGCTGAGTAGTATTCCATTGTGTATATGTACCACCTCTTCTTTATCCATTCATCTATCGATGGACATTTAGGTTGCTTCCAATTCTTGGCTATTGTAAATAGTGCTGCGATAAACACAGGGTTACACTGGTCTTTCTCATACTTGATTGCTGCATTCTTAGGGTAAATTCCTAGGAGTGCAATTCCTGGGTCAAATGGTAAGTCTGTTTTGAGCATTTTGATGTACCTCCATACTGCTTTCCACAGTGGTTGAACAAGGTTACATTCCCACCAGCAGTGTAGGAGGGTTCCCCTTTCTCCACAGCCTCGCCAACATTTGTTGTTGTTTGTCTTTTGGATGGCAGCCATCCTTACTGCTGTGAGGTGATACCTCATTGTAGTTTTAATTTGCATTTCTCTGATAATTAGCGATGTGGAGCATCTTTTCATGTGTCTGTTGGCCATCTGTATTTCTTTTTTGGAGAACCGTCTGTTCAGTTCCTTTGCCCATTTTTTAATTGGGTTATTTGTTTTTTGTTTGTTGAGGCGTGTGAGCTCTTTATATATTCTGGACTTCAAGCCTTTATCGGATGTGTCATTTTCAAATATATTCTCCCATACTGTAGGGTTCCTTTTTGTTCTATTGATGGTGTCTTTTGCTGTACAGAAGCTTTTCAGCTTAATATAGTCCCACTTGTTTATTTTTGCTGTTGTTTTCCTTGCCCGGGGAGATATGTTCAAGAAGAGGTTACTCATGTTTACGTCTAAGAGGTTTGTGCCTATGTTTTCTTCCAAGAGTTTAATGGTTTCATGACTTACATTCAGGTCTTTGATCCATTTTGAGTTTACTTTTGTATATGGGGTTAGACAATGGTCCAGTTTCATTCTCCTACATGTAGCTGTCCAGTTTTGCCAGCACCATCTGTTGAAGAGACTGTCATTTCGCCATTGTATGTCCATGGCTCCTTTATCAAATATTAATTGACCATATATGTCTGGGTTAATGTCTGGATTGTCTAGTCTGTTCCATTGGTCTGTGGCTCTGTTCTTGTGCCAGTACCAAATTGTCTTGATTACTATGGCTTTATAATAGAGCTTGAAGTTGGGGAGTGAGATCCCCCCTACTTTATTCTTCTTTCTCAGGATTGCTTTGGCTATTTGGGGTCGTTGGTGGTTCCATATGAATTTTTGAATTATTTGTTCCAGTTCATTGAAGAATGTTGCTGGTAGTTTCATAGGGATTGCATCAAATCTGTATATTGCTTTGGGCAGGATGGCCATTTTGACAATAGTAATTCTTCCTAGCCATGAGCATGGGATGCGTTTCCATCTGTTAGTGTCCCCTTTAATTTCTTTTAAGAGTGACTTGTAGTTTTCAGAATATAAGTCTTTCACTTCTTTGGTTAGGTTTATTCCTAGGTATTTTATTTTTTTTGATGCAATTGTGAATGGAGTTGTTTTCCTGATTTCTCTTTCTGTTGGTTCATTGTTGGTATATAGGAAAGCCACAGATTTCTGTGTGTTGATTTTGTATCCTGCAACTTTGCTGTATTCCGATATCAGTTCTAGTAGTTCTGGGGTGGAGTCTTTAGGGTTTTTTATGTACAGTATCATGTCATCTGCAAATAGTGACAGTTTGACTTCTTCTTTGCCAATCTGGATTCCTTGTATTTTTTTGTTTTGTCTGATTGCCGTGGCTAGGACCTCCAGTACTATGTTAAATAACAGTGGGGAGAGTGGGCATCCCTGTCTAGTTCCCGATCTCAGCGGAAATGCTTTCAGCTTCTCGCTATTCAATATAATGTTGGCTGTGGGTTTTTCATAGATGGCCTTTATTATGTTGAGGTACTTGCCCTCTATTCCCATTTTGCTGAGAGTTTTTATCATGAATGGATGTTGAACTTTGTCAAATGCTTTTTCAGCATCTATGGAGATGATCATGTGGTTTTTGTCTTTCTTTTTGTTGATGTGGTGGATGATATTGATGGACTTTCGAATGTTGTGCCATCCTTGCACCCCTGGGATGAATCCCACTTGGTCATGGTGTACGATGGTTTTGATGTATTTTTGAATTCGGTTTGCTAAAATTTTGTTGAGTATTTTTGCGTCTTTGTTCATCAGGGATATTGGTCTGTAGTTTTCTTTTTTGGTGGGGTCTTTGCCTGGTTTTGGTATTAGGGTGATGTTAGCTTCATAGAATGAGTTTGGGAGTATCCCCTCCTCTTCTATTTCTTGGAAAACTTTAAGGAGAATGGGTATTATGTCTTCCCTGTATGTCTGATAAAATTCCGAGGTAAATCCATCTGGCCCAGGGGTTTTGTTCTTTGGTAGTTTTTTGATTACCGCTTCAATTTCGTTGCTGGTAATTGGTCTGTTTAGATTTTCTGTTTCTTTTTGGGTCAGTCTTGGAAGGTTGTATTTTTCTAGGAAGTTGTCCATTTCTCCTAGGTTTCCCAGCTTGTTAGCATATAGGTTTTCATAGTAGTCTCTAATAATTCTTTGTATTTCTGTGGGGTCCGTTGTGATTTTTCCTTTCTCATTTCTGATACTGTTGATTTGTGTTGACTCTCTTTTCCTCTTAATAAGTCTGGCTAGAGGCTTATCTATTTTGTTTATTTTCTCGAAGAACCAGCTCTTGGTTTCATTGATTTTTGCTATTGTTTTATTCTTCTCAATTTTATTTATTTCTTCTCTGATCTTTATTATGTCCCTCCTTCTGCTGACCTTAGGCCTCATTTGTTCTTCTTTTTCCAATTTCGATAGTTGTGACATTAGACCGTTCATTTGGGATTGCTCTTCCTTTTTTAAATATGCTTGGAGTGCTATATACTTTCCTCTTAAGACTGCTTTTGCTGTGTCCCACAGAAGTTGGGGCTTAGTGTTGTTGTTGTCATTTGTTTCCATATATTGCTGGATCTCCATTTTGATTTGGTCATTGATCCATTGATTATTTAGGAGCGTGTTGTTTAGCCTCCATGTGTTTGTGAGCCTTTTTGCTTTCTTTGAACAGTTTATTTCTAGTTTAATGCCTTTGTGGTCTGAAAAGTTGGTTGGTAGGGTTTCAGTCTTTTGGAATTTACTGAGGCTCTTTTTGTGTCCTAGTATGTGGTCTATTCTGGAGAATGTTCCATGTGCACTTGAGAAGAATGTGTATCCTGTTGCTTTTGGATGTAGAGTTCTGTAGATGTCTATTAGGTCCATCTGTTCTAATGTGTTGTTCAGTGCCTCTGTGTCCTTACTTATTTTCTGTCTGGTGGATCTGTCCTTTGGAGTGAGTGGTGTGTTGAAGTCTCCTAGAATGAATGCATTGCATTCTATTTCCTCCTTTAGTTCTATTAATATATGTTTCAGGTATGTTGCTGCTCCTGTATTCGGTGCATATATATTTATAATGGTTATATCCTCTTGATGGACTGAGCCCTTTATCATTATGTAATGTCCTTCTTTGTCTTTTGTTACTTTCTTTATTTTGAAGTCTGTTTTGTCTGATACCAGAATTGCAACACCTGCTTTCTTCTCACTGTTGTTTGCTTGAAATATCTTTTTCCATCCCTTGACTTTAAGTCTGTGCGCATCTTTGGGTTTGAGGTGAGTCTCTTGTAAGCAGCATATGGATGGATCTTGCTTTTTTATCCATTCTATTACTCTGTGTCTTTTGATTGGTGCATTCAGTCCATTTACATTTAGGGTGATTATTGATAGGTATGAATTTATTGCCAGTGCAGGCTTTAAGTTTGTGGTTACCAAAGGTTTAGGGTTAGCTTCTTTACTATCTTACTGTCTAACTTAACTCGCTTGTTGAGCTATTATAAACACAGTCTGATGATTCTTTATTTCTCTCCCTTCTTATTCCTCCTCCTCCCTTCTTCATATGTTGGGTGTTTTGTTCTGTGCTCTTTTTAGGAGTGCTCCCATCTAGAGCAGTCCCTGTAGGATGCCCTGTAGAGGTGGTTTGTGGGAGGCAAATTCCCTCAACTTTTGCTTGTCTGGGAATTGTTTAATCCCTCCTTCATATTTAAATGATATTCGTGCTGGATACAGTAGTCTTGGTTCGAGGCCCTTCTGTTTCATTGCATTAAGTATATCATGCCATTCTCTTCTGGCCTGTAGGGTTTCTGTTGAGAAGTCTGATGATAGCCTGATGGGTTTTCCTTTGTAGGTAACCTTTTTTTTCTCTCTGGCTGCTTGTAATACTTTGTCCTTGTCTTTGATCTTTGCCATTTTAATTATTATGTGTCTTGGTGTTGCCCTCCTTGGATCCCTTGTCATGGGAGTTCTGTGTACCTCTGTGGTCTGAGAGGCCATTTCTTCCCCTAGTTTGGGGAAATTTTCAGCAATTATTTCTTCAAAGACATTTTCTATCCCCTTTTCTCTCTCTACTTCTTCTGGAATACCTATGATTCTTATATTGTTCCTTTTCGATTGGTCACTCAGCTCTCTTAAAATTCTTTCATTCCTGGAGATCCTTTTATCTCTCTCTGCATCAGCTTCTCTGCGTTCCTGTTCTCTGTTTTCTAGTCCATTAATGGTCTCTTGCATCTTGTCCATTCTGTTTTGAAGTCCTTCCAGAGCTTGTTTTATTTCTGAATTCTCCTTCCTTAGTTCTTGCATATTTCTCTGCAAGTCCATCAGCATGGTTATGACTTTTGTTTTGAATTCTTTTTCAGGTAGACTGGCTAAATCTATCTCCCCAGATTCCTTCTGAGGGGAAGATGTAGCAGATGCCGAAGCTGTCTGGGTTAGTCTTGTCTGGATCATATTTTTTTGCCTTTTCATGTTGACAGGTGCTATTGACTGTCAGCTGGGAGGGCCAAAATTTTCACTTGCTACTGGCCTTTCTTTACTGGGACAACTGCGACCCCTAGTGGCTTGTGTTGTGTAATTGTGTGTAGAGTGGGTCTTTGTGTCTTGCCTGGCCGGAAGGGAGAAATTTCCCTTTCTGTGGGCGGAATTTGTCTCAGGCTGCTTCTCTGCTTTCGCAGCGCCCGGTGGGGTGATGGATGGGGGGACTGCTTGACTGTTTGCCTCCGTGAGGGGTCTCAGAGCTGTTGCCCAGGGGGTTAGTGCACCCGGTTTTCCCTGTAATTTCCAGCTGCTGTACTGTGACCTGGGTTGTTTCCGTCAAGCTGTTAAGTCCCTGTCCCTTTAAGACTTTCAAAAAGCCCCCGCTTTTCTTTGTCACAGGGGCATCAGCTTCGGCACCCGCTCAGAGGTCTTACTCCCTGTTCCCCCAGTATTCATGGCCCCCTGGGCACGTACTGTCTGCGCTCTGGCCCGGATGGCTGGGGCTGGGTGTTCAGCAGTCCTGGGCTCCGTCTCCCTCCCGCTCTGCATATTCTTCTTCCGCCGGGAGCTGGGGGGAGGGGCGCTCGGGTCCCGCCGGGCCGGGGCTTGTATCTTACCCCTTTCACCAGTCGCTGGGTTCTCGCTGGTGTAGCTGCAGTCTGGCCACTGTCCTGCGTCTTCTGGTCTCTCTTTTAGGGCTAGTTGTGTTTGTTGTATTTGCAAAAGTATATATGGTTTTGGGAGGAGATTCCCACTGTCCTACTCACGCCGCCATGTTGGCTCCGCCTCCTCTGTGGTGATTCTTATGCATGTACTTTACATCCAGTTCTGTTTCCTCAGGGAAAATTTTTGGAAGTGGAGTTTTTTAATCAAAATGTATATGTATTTTTAAAGCTTTTGATACATATTGTCAAGATGTCTCTTTCCAGGGAAGGTTATAAAGTCTAATGAGGATTTTCTAATCTGAAATTTCCATAAGCAGATTGAGATTTAGGCCATAGGAGTACAAAATACAAGGGAGGTCATTGCTGTATATTCTAAAAGTGTCAGGACCAGAATAATTGGGATAGTGTCATTGATCACTATGCAAGAATAAGTCCTCTCTACCATTCTGTCTGGATCAAAGAGAGCTAATATGAGAACTGGGCTTCTGATTCTCTATTGATCGTGTACTCACTGATGCATAGGTAGTGCTTGTATCTAAATGAATCCACAGGGTCTGAGATTGAGAATACTAAAAGCCCACAGTCTCATTTTAAAAAAAAACAAGGAAGTGTAAGGAGATAATAGTAGAAAAACAATTAAAATGTAAGAGAATGGATTCTTGTTGTGTCCACTGAATTAAATACTTCTTTTATATAGTGTATCCTTGACTTAGGGGGAGAAATTCATCTACCTCTGGCTAGGACCTTTGAAAGTAAGCTTTTAAGTAGAAATCAGCAAAGTAGAAGTTAAGGGCCTTCATAAGAAGAGGAAATAAATCTTCCCTAATTAATCACAATTCTTTGCTGGCCTCAGTTTGCTAATGATAGTTTTGTCTTGGAAATTTATGCATGGAACATTACTTTCTGTAGCCATGTCTAAGGAATAAAACCTTTCACCTTAATTTCCATACCCATTCTTGTAGTAAATCAAATTGATCAACAAGTACACATCTATTTGCATTAGGGACAATTCTAGGACTCCATTTATTACCTGACCTCTGTAATCTCCATTCTGATATGCTGTTCAGGTTGACACTTTGGGTCTCCAGGTGTCACTGTCCACTCAGACCCTGTGCTAAATATTCCTCAAAGCATCTGGGTGTTCACTTTTCTTAGTGTATAGTTTCCTGAGTAAATGACTATAGGTCCTTCTTTGGGGAAGGAAAATCATAATATATGATGCTGCAGTGTTCCTTTTAAAGACCTGGCAGTGTCTGTGTCAATGGGTTCTGGATCTGAAAATTGGCTTAGGACCAAGAACTAGCAAGGTATCAGGACTTTTCATTGGGGCAACTATCCTCAGCCTCTTGCCCATCCATTTTTGTCTTTTTGTGGTTGTAGATAATAACCAACACTCCTATTTGGTTCCCATCTTTTTGCCTCTAGGAATGTCATGCTCTATTAAAGGTCTCCACAGCTCCCTGCCTGTCTAGCCCCATTAACTACCCCCCTTAATTGCCATTATGGTAATTGCAATATTTTGGCTTCTTACAGTTAGACACTGCCACCTGGGCTCTACTGCTTTGGCTCCCATCATCCCATCCGCATGGTTTTTGACAAGCCCAAACCTGGCCTGAAGACCAGAACCACCACTGAACTTATTAGTAATACTGAGCCCATCTCAGCAGCACATTCCTAATGGCCTTGGTGGAATGGTGTCCTTTGGATTCTCTCCTACCATAGTCCTGTGGTGGGTCTTCTGGCCTTAATAATACATCCATTCTAACATGGCCACTTTTCTCAGACTCTTTATTCCTCCCTCCACCATCTTCCAGGGAAACACAGGCATTTCTACTTTGCTCAACGTAGCCATTACTTTTTCTAGGCATGTAAATGTCATCTAGCAGCTAGTTTGCTCCATCCCCTGGGATCATGCCAGGATGCTAAATCTCATGTCTCAAAAAAACACCCCCAAGTCAATGAGTTCTTGATTTGCCAGTCTTACATCCTGGCTCCTTAATCAGGCATCTTCAAAATTCAATCCCAGGAGTACATCCCTGGCTCCTGTTGATAAATGCTAAATAATTCTTGCCACTCCTCAACTGCACCATCTCTTCATTTCCTTAACTGGGTAATGTTGGAATTTAGTCCTACTCATCAGCCTGGGAGCCAGGAAAGGAGGTGGGGCAGCTTCAGAGGGGAGCACCTGCTATCTTGCAGAAAGAGGTTTCTGCAATGTATTCAAACACAGGACAAATACTACCTCTTACTAGGGAAGGATGGGCCTCCTTGTAAGATCTGGAAGTTCAAGGGGGGGTCTTCAGCTCCAAATCCAGAGCATCTATCCAGATGTCCCTATCCCATGTATCATGGCATGGGGTTTTTCCAATCAGATTCCCAATATTATCTTAACAGACCTATCCTGATTGAGTGTGCAAATGTCTCTGAAACCCTGTGACTCTATTAGATCTTCAGTCTTCTGCTTAGTTGTGTCTACTTTCCACAGCAGGATAAAAGGGCTAAAAGGGCACCTTTATAAAAGACTAGAGGAAGCCCCCTGGCTCTCACATAGCCATTGTTTACTTGTTAATGGCCATCAGTTTCTCATTATTTTTCTTCAGAGCCTCAATACATTTTGGAGTAATCTGCAACTATGCTCTCTTTGTAGACATCCTCCACCCTCCCCGTATCATTTAAATTACTGCAGCTGAGTCCCTCTAACCTGTCTATTTTCTTAAGTTGCCGCCAGTGAAATCTTCAGCCTACCTCACTCAAGATGGTATCCTTTTAGTTCACTAGATGGTGTCCCAAATCCCCATCTTACTGCCTGCTTTCTTGGGCCATTCTCACTATCATTTGCAGTAGTTTGCCAAGAAGAAAACAGAAAGATAAGATTAGTTGTGTCAGAGATTGACTGAGGGCAGGGGAGTTTGCAAAGGTGAAGAAAACCTTCAGACCAGTCTAATGTCTGTAGAGAGAGAGAGATGGAAGAATAGGGTAGGAGGAGTCTTAGATGATAACAGGGTTCCCAACAGGTTCTGGCAGGCTGATGTGGAGTTTGTCAAGCCAAATTTATCTGTAGGAGTCCTGTTACTTGTTGGAATGAACTTGCTTTAGTACTTTTGGCTTCCATGTTCAGTCATGGACTGGGAAGAACTCATGGGAAGTGCGGCCTCAGCACAGACACAGTGATGAATGCAGAAGAGCAGCAGCTGGAGTAGTTAATAGTTGTGCTCCCTGTAGCAGGATTTCTTAGTGGCATTTATAATGGGGCATGTGCATGCTCACACACGCACGCACACACACACAGAGTCATTGCTTAAGTCAATAAATCTTCATGTTCATTAGTAGCAGATGAGAGTTCTAGGGAAAGGGGACCCTGACGTCTCCAATTCAAATTCAAAATACACAAACACATGCACACAGTACTCCTAGAGATCAGACTTTACCACACCATTATTATTTTTTATTCAGAATGGATTTTGTACTACTTTTCTTGTACAGTCTAAAGGCTTAACCCCCATTTGTGGCTTTGTTCCTTTGTGAAAATATGTACCAAGTTTTCCATAACTGACTAAAAAGTGGGTCTTTGGAACATAGCAGAATTATAAAATAAGAACTCCCTGTAGCCATGAGAAGCCACTTGTATCCCTTTTGGGAATTTTGAGATATTAAAATACTATGTGTGAATTCTATCACTGTTTCAGTGGCTTTGGCAAAGGGACTTCTCTATCCACGCCCTTTCTGGACAGAAACTCTTCAAGCTTAACAACAATATTCAACCTTCATATCCCAAAGAAAAATAATGTAACATTGAAGTGTGACTTTTGTATGTGACCAACATGACTAGTGCATATGTTTCTGTCTCATTATTTTATCCTGTGTTGATAATCTGCTGTGCTGGTGTATCCAGGTTACTGTATCTCAGCCTATAAATTCCTTGAAAGCAAGAACTATGTTTCATCTTTGATTACGCTCAATACCCATGTGACTAATTCAGTGCCAACAAGTATTTGGTGACTTCTTTCATTCTCCCTCCTTCCCTGGACTAGCTTCTCATTGTTCCCCATTAGACTCATAATCCATGGAGAGATGCCTCCATACCTCTGCATAATGATTTATCTTCCCTGCATTATTTAGCACCCACCCCCCTCATTCATGGGAGAGCTGGGTCTGTCCTAGAGCCAAAATGGTTTCAAGTCAAGTGAGAAGTGTCCTACCCTGTACTCCCAGACAGTAAGATTTATCACTGGCTCAGTGGGACTTTTGCCAAAAAACTTGTTCTTTGTTAGTGTGTCATCATGGCATCTTAAGAAATTTCTTCCTAAGAAAATATCTTTATGACTAAAGAAGCCAGTTTTCATAATGTCCCTAATTAAAATATCACAACCAGCACCTCCACTCCAGAACAAACCATATTCAGAGGCTTCAAGACACATATATATGGAAATATGTGTCTTTAAACAAATTAATTCTTCCAGTCCAAGAACACAGGATGTACTTCCATCTATGTGTGTCTTTTAAATTTTCTTTCATCATTGTTTTGTAGTTTTCCATGCACAAGTCTTTTCACCTCTTTGACTAAGTTTATTCTGAAGTATTTTTTTTATACTAATGTGAATGGAATTGTTTTCTTAATCTCCTTTTTGGATAGGTTAATGTTAATGTGTAGTGTTGAAACTGATTTTTGTAAAATAATATTTTTACCCTGTGACTTTATTGAATTCACTTACTAGTTTTAATGTTTTTTTTGTGAGTCTTTAGGATTTCTACCTATAAGATCATGTCATCTACAAACAGAAACTATTGCTTTTCATAATAAGCTCCTCTCTAATATTTGATTTGTTGCCTTGTCTATTAATAAAAAGATTTTTGTTTTAATGAAAATGATCTCATACAAGAAAACTTTGAGGACCATTTTGCAGGTTCAGAATTCTTTGATGTCTTGATCTTATTTATCCCTGTGTTGAGTCCAACTGTAGTGCCCAGCACATAGTGCATAGTAAATACATATTTATTGCTTGTTGTATTTTATTTCCTAAAGATTATAGTCCACGCTGATC
The DNA here is from genome assembly GCF_030020395.1 of Manis pentadactyla. NCBI lineage: Eukaryota > Metazoa > Chordata > Mammalia > Pholidota > Manidae > Manis > Manis pentadactyla. The sequence continues at coordinate 109,567,125 of NC_080026.1, read as the reverse complement.
TCTGTTTTCTAATCATTGGTCACAGATTTACTTCTTAGTTATATAATTTAACTCTGTGCTACTTCACATTCCTTATTTTTCACATGTCAGTAATACCTGTCTTGCCTCCTTCTCAAGACTATTTTAAATTTCAAACAAGAATATGGATATCAATTTTCTTGAAAAATATAAAGTCTGTATGAACTAAAGAAATGTAGGTGATCACTGAAAGACTGGGAAGAATTCTCAAAAGATCATATCATTGCATAACATCCACAGTCTTTTCCAGAACATGTCAGTAAACATTTTTTTTTTTGTAGATAATTAATTTTTATTGAAGGGTAGTTGACACACAGTATTACATTACGTTAGTTTCAGGTGTACAACACAGTGATTCAACATTTATATACATGATAATTCTAGGTACCAGCTATCACCATACCAAGTTGTTACAATATTTTGACTATATTCCTTATGCTATACATTACATCCCGGTTACTTATTTATTTTACGATTGGAAGTGTGTACATTTTTTTTTTTTTTTTGGTGAGGGCATCTCTCATACTTATTGATCAAATGGTTGTTAACAACAATAAAATTCTGTATAGGGGAGTCAATGCTCAATGCACAATCATTAATCCACCCCAAGCCTAATTTTCGTCAGTCTCCAATCTTCTGAAGCATAATGAATAAGTTCTTACATGGAGAACAAATTCTTACATAGTGAATAAGTTACATGGTGAACAGTACAAGGGCAGTCATCACAGAAACTTCCGGTTTTGCTCATGCATTATGAACTATAAACAGTTCAAATATGAATACTCATTTGATTTTCATACTTGATTTATATGTGGATACCACATTTCTCTCTTTATTATTATTATTTTTAATAAAATGCTGAAGTGGTAGGTAGATGCAAGATAAAGGTAGAAAACATAGTTTAGTGTTGTAAGAGAGCAAATGTAGATGATCAGGTGTGTGCCTGTAGACTATGTGTTAAACCAAGCTAGACAAGGGCAATAAAACATCCACGTATGCAGAAGATTTCTCTCAGAACAGGGGGGGTGAGGTTCTAAGCCTCACCTCTGTTGATCCCCAATTTCTCACCTGATGGCCCCCCTGAGACTGTGCCTGTCTTAGGTTGTTCCTCCCTTGAGGAACCTTACCCGTCTCTGGCTAACCAGTCATCTTCTGGGGCCATACAGGGAAATGTAAAGTTGGTAAGTGAGAGAGAAGCCTTATTGTTTGAAAAGGTTAGCTTTTTACTTCTTTGCATATTTATGCCCTGTGGCTTCTATGCCCAGCATTTGTCTTGAGGTATCTTTACCACTTGGAAGAATTATGATACTCAGTAAATTTGATATGAGGCACGAATTCTATTTAAGTGTTGTAATTAGGAAGGAAGAAGAAAAGCTATAGAAGTAGCAGGCGGAAGAAAACCTGGGAAGATTGATTATTTCTTTGACATATCTTCTTGTAGAGTAACTTCAGCATGTATAGGTTTTAAACTACTACTTAAATTGTGCACACACATTAACATAATAGGAGTATAGTTACATAACCAAAGCATACCTGTACTTACCAGCCATCTCCAGTGAAACCAAGAAAACCAGTTAGGCACCTTAGGCATTTGTGAAAACTTATCTATGATATGGTGGATATTGTCCAACTGAACTTGAACAGTCTGAGAGAAATCAGACAAATTAAAACAACCCATTCCTGGGGAATGTTCACATCTCACATGTTCTTTTAACAGTAAATAGTCTGTAGTTGTAAGATTTTGGAGCGCTACAATTTGCACTTCTCCTAATTCTTGGTTGAGTTCCAACAGTATAGATCCAGTCAAATTTGTTGTTTTACTGTATGCACAGGCCAGCTTAGATATCTCCTTCTTCATTCCCATGGCAAGTCCAGGAGCTGGTGGGATGAGTGCATCTACAGCTGTAGCAGTGCGTGGATCTTTGTTGGAGATTTTTGATGATCATCTTCTGGCATGAGTCTTCCAGAGAGTGCTGATGTTGGAAGTTCTTTTTCATATCGTATCTTAGTTCGTTTTTGGGGTAGCCCAATTAGGCTTTGATCCTCTGTATAAACACAAACAGACCCTTTGCCTATACTTTTATATGCCCTTTATACCCTTGTGTAGAACTCATTGGAGGTCACCACACAGGAACTGAATTTTTTTTTTTTTTGGTATCACTAATCTACACTTACATGAAGAATATTATGTTTACTAGGCTCTCCCCTATACCAGGTCCCCCCTACAAACCCCTTTACAGTCACTGTCCATCAGCATAGCAAAATGTTGTAGAATCACTACTTGCCTTCTCTGTGTTGTACAGCCCTCCCCTTTCTCCCACGCCCCCCGTGCATGCTAATCTTAATACACCCCTTCTTCTCCCCACCCTTATCCCTCTCTACCCACCCATCCTTCCCAGTCCCTTTCCCTTTGGTACCTGTTAGTCCATTCTAGAGTTCTGTGATTCTGCTGCTGTTTTGTTCCTTCAGTTTTTCCTTTGTTCTTATATTCCACAGATGAGTGAAATCATTTGGTATTTCTCTTTCTCCGCTTGGCTTGTTTCACTGAGCATAATACCCTCCAGCTCCATCCATGTTGCTGCAAATGGTAGGATTTGCCCTTTTCTTATGGCTGAGTAGTATTCCATTGTGTATATGTACCACCTCTTCTTTATCCATTCATCTATCGATGGACATTTAGGTTGCTTCCAATTCGTGGCTATTGTAAATAGTGCTGCGATAAACATAGGGATGCACTGATCTTTCTCATACTTGATTGCTGCATTCTTAGGGTAAATTCCTAGGAGTGCAATTCCTGGGTCAAATGGTAAGTCTGTTTTGAGCATTTTGATGTACCTCCATACTGCTTTCCACAATGGTTGAACTAACTTACATTCCCACCAGCAGTGTAGGAGGGTTCCCCTTTCTCCACAGCCTCGCCAACATTTGTTATTGTTTGTCTTTTGGATGGCAGCCATCCTTACTGCTGTGAGGTGATACCTCATTGTAGTTTTAATTTGCATTTCTCTGATAATTAGCGATGTGGAGCACCTTTTCATGTGTCTGTTGGCCATCTGTATTTCTGTTTTGGAGAACTGTCTGTTCAGTTCCTCTGCCCATTTTTTAATTGGGTTATTTGTTTTTTGTTTGTTGAGGCATGTGAGCTCTTTATATATTCTGGACGTCAAGCCTTTATCTGATGTGTTATTTTCAAATATATTCTCCCATACTGTAGGGTTCCTTTTTGTTCTATTGATGGTGTCTTTTGCTGCACAGAAGCTTTTCAGCTTAATATAGTCCCACTTGTTCATTTTTGCTGTTGTTTTCCTTGCCTGGGGAGATATGTTCAAGAAGAGGTCACTCACGTTTATGTCTAAGAGGTTTTTGCCTATGTTTTCTTCCAAGAGTTTAATGGTTTCATGACTTACATTCAGGTCTTTGATCCATTTTGAGTTTACTTTTGTATATGGGGTTAGACAATGTTCCAGTTTCATTCTCCTACATGTAGCTGTCCATTTTTGCTAGCACCACCTGTTAAAGAGACTGTGATTTCGCCATTGTATGTCCATGGCTCCTTTATCAAATATTAATTGCCCATATATGTCTGGGTTAATGTCTGGATTCTCTAGTCTGTTCCATTGGTCTGTGGCTCTGCTCTTGTGCCAGTACCAAATTGTCTTGATTACTATGGCTTTATAGTAGAGCTTGAAGTTGGAGAGTGAGATCCCCCCTACTTTATTCTTCTTTCACAGGATTGCTTTGGCTATTCGGGGTCTTTGGTGTTTCCATGTGAATTTTTGAACTATTTGTTCCAGTTCATTGAAGAATGTTGCTGGTAGTTTCATAGGGATTGCATCAAATCTGTATATTGCTTTGGGCAGGATGGCCATTTTGACGATATTAATTCTTCGTAGCCATGAGCATGGGATGAGTTTCCATCTGTTAGTGTCCCCTTTAATTTCTCTTAAGAGTGACTTGTAGTTTTCAGAGTATAAGTCTTTCACTTCTTTGGTTAGGTTTATTCCTAGGTATTTTATTTTTTTGATGCAATTGTGAATGGAGTTGTTTTTCTGATTTCTCTTTCTGTTGGTTCATTGTTAGTGTATAGGAAAGCCACAGATTTCTGTGTGTTGATTTTGTATCCTGCAACTTTGCTGTATTCCGATACCAGTTCTAGTAGTTCTGGGGTGGAGTCTTTAGGGTTTTTTTATGTACAGTATCATGTCATCTGCAAATAGTGACAGTTTGACTTCTTCTTTGCCAATCTGGATTCCTTGTATTTCTTTGTTTTGTCTGATTGCCGTGGCTAGGACCTCCAGTACTATGTTAAATAACAGTGGGGAGAGTGGGCATCCCTGTCTAGTTCCCGACCTCAGAGGAAATGCTTTCAGCTTCTTGCTGTTCAATATAATGTTGGCTGTGGGTTTATCATAGATGGCCTTTATTATGTTGAGGTACTTGCCCTCTATGCCCATTTTGCTGAGAGTTTTTATCATGAATGGATGTTGAACTTTGTCAAATGGTTTTTCAGCATCTATGGAGATGATCATGTGGTTTTTGTCTTTCTTTTTGTTGATGTGGTGGATGATGTTGATGGGCTTTCCAGTGCTGTACCATCCTTCCATCCCTGGGATGAATCCCACTTGGTCATGGTGTATGATCCCTTTGATGTATTTTGAATTCGGTTTGCTAATATTTTGTTGAGTATTTTTGCATCTACATTCATCAGGGATATTGGTCTGTAGTGTTCTTTTTTGGTGGAGTCTTTGCCTGGTTTTGGTATTAGGGTGATGTTAGCTTCACAGAATGAGTTTGGGAGTATCCCCTCCTCTTCTATTTTTTGGAAATCTTTAAGGAGAATGGGTATTATGTCTTCCCTGTATGTCTGATAAAATTCCGAGGTAAATCCATCTGGCCCGGGGGTTTTGTTCTTTGGTAGTTTTTTGATTACCACTTCAATTTCGTTGCTGGTAATTGGTCTGTTTAGATTTTCTGTTTCTTCCTGGGTCAATCTTGGAAGGTTGTATTTTTCTAGGAAGTTGTCCATTTCTCCTAGGTTTCCCAGCTTGTTAGCATATAGGTTTTCATAGTATTCTCCAATAATTCTTTGCATTTCCATGGGGTCCGTCGTGATTTTTCCTTTCTCGTTTCTGATACTGTTGATTTGTGTTGACTCTCTTTTCTTCTTAATAAGTCTGGCTAGAGGCTTATCTATTTTGTTTATTTTCTCGAAGAACCAGCTCTTGGTTTCATTGATTTTTGCTATTGTATTATTCTTCTCAATTTTAGTTATTTCTTCTCTGATCTTTATTATGTCCCTCCTTCTGCTGACCTTAGGCCTCATCTGTTCTTCTTTTTCCAATTTCGATAATTGTGACATTAGACCATTCATTTGGGATTGCTCTTCCTTTTAAAAATATGCTTGGATTGCTATATACTTTCCTCTTAAGACTGCTTTTGCTGTGTCCCACAGAAGTTGGGGCTTAGTGTTGTTGTTGTCATTTGTTTCCATATATTGCTGGATCTCCATTTTGATTTGGTCATTGATCCATTGATTATTTAGGAGCGTTTTGTTAAGCCTCCATGTGTTTGTGAGCCTCTTTGCTCTCTTTGTACAGTTTATTTCTAGTTTAATGCCTTTGTGGTCTGAAAAGTTGGTTGGTAGGGTTTCAATCTTTTGGAATTTACTGAAGCTCTTTTTGTGTTCTAGTATGTGGTCTATTCTGGAGAATGTTCCATGTGCACTTGAGAAGAATGTGTATCCTGTTGCTTTTGGATGTAGAGTTCTGTAGATGTCTATTAGGTCCATCTGCTCTAGTGTGTTGTTCAGTGCTTCCATGTCCTTACTTATTTTCTGCCCGGTGGATCTATCCTTTGGGGTGAGTGGTGTGTTGAAGTCTCCTAGAATGAATGCATTGCAGTCTATTTCCCCCTTTAGTTCTGTTAGTATTTATTTCACATATGCTGGTACTCCTGTGTTGGGTGCATATATATTTAGAATGGTTATATCCCCTTGTTGGACTGAGCCCTTTATCACTATGTAGTGTCCTTCTTTATCTCTTGTTACTTTCTTTGTTTTGACGTCTATTTTGTCTGATATTAGTACTGCAGCCACTGCTTTCTTCTCGTTGTTGTTTGCCTGAAATATGTTTTTCCATCCCTTGACTTTTAGTCTGTACATGTCTTTGGGTTTGAGGTGAGTTTCTTGTAAGTAGCATATAGATGGGCTTGCTTTTTTATCCATTCTATTTCTCTGTGTCTTTTGATTGCTGCATTCAGCCCATTAACATTTAGGGTGACTATTGAAAGATATGTACTTATTGCCATTGCAGGCTTTAAATTCGTGGTTACCAAAGGTTCAAGGTTAGCCTCTCTAGTATCTTACTGCCTAACTTAGCTCGCTTATTGAGCTGTTATATACACTGTCTGGAGATTCTTTTCTTGTCTCCCTTCTTATTCCTCCTCCTCCATTCTTCATATGTTGGGTGTTTTATTCTGTGCTCTTTCTAGGAGTGCTCCCATCTAGAGCAGTCCCTGTAAGATGTCCTGTAGAGGTGGTTTGTGGGAAGCAAATTCCCTCAGCTTTTGTTTGTCTGGGAATTGTTTAATCCCACCATCATATTTGAATGATAGTCGTGCTCGATACAGTATCCTTGGTTCAAGGCCCTTCTGTTTCATTGCATTAAATATATCATGCCATTCTCTTCTGGCCTGTAGGGTTTCTGTCGAGAAGTCTGATGTTAGCCTGATGGGTTTTCCTTTATAGGTGACCTTTTTCTCTCTAGCTGCCTTTAAAACTCTTTCCTTGTCCTTGATCTTTGTCATTTTAATTATTATGTGTCTTGGTGTTGTCCTCCTTGGATCTTTTCTGTTGGGGGTTCTGTGTATTTCTGTGGTCTGCTCGATTATTACCTCCCCCAGTTTGGGGAAGTTTTCAGCAATTATTTCTTCCAAGATAGTTTCTATCCCTTTTCCTCTCTCTTCTTCTTCTGGTATCCCTATAATACGGATATTGTTTCTTTTGGATTGATCACACAGTTCTCTTAACATTGTTTCATTCCTGTAGATCCTTTTATCTCTCTCTATGTCAGCTTCTATTCGTTCCTGTTCTCTGGTTTCAATTCCATCAATGGTCTCTTGCATCCTATCCATTCTGCTTATACACCCTTCCAGAGTTTGTTTCATTTGTGTAATCTCCTTTCTGGCATCTGTGATCTCCGTCCGGACTTCATCCCATATCTCTTGCGTATTTCTCTGCATCTCTGTCAGCATGTTTATGATTTTTATTTTGAATTCTTTGTCAGGAAGACTGGTTAGGTCTGTCTCCTTCTCTGGTGTTGTCTCTGTGATCTTTGTCTGCCTGTAGCTTTGCCTTTTCATGGTGATAGGAATAGTTTGCAGAGCTGGGACGAGTGATGCCTGGAAGAACTTCCTTTCTTGTTGGTTTGTGGCCCTCCTCTCCTGGGAGAACAGCGACCTCTAGTGGCTTGTGCTGGGTAGCTGCGCGCAGACAGGGCTTCTGCTTTCTGCCCGTCTGCTATGGAGTTTATTTCTGCTGTTGCTGTGGGCGTGGCCTGGCTCGGACCGCCGCTCCAAAGTGGTGGAGTCGCGTTGGAGGGGGAGCGGCAGGGAGGCTGTTTATCTCCATAAGGGCCCTCCATGCTCCCTGCAGCCCAGGGGATTAGGGTGCCCAGAGATCCCTGGATTCCCTACCTCTGGATTAAGTGTCCCACCCTGCCCCTTTAAGACTTCCAAAAAGCACCTGCCAAAACAAAACAACGACCACAAAAAAAAAGAAAAAAAATTTTTTAAATTAAAAAACAACAAAAAAAAGTGGCCACTCGTTTTTCTTTATTCTCCGGCGCCAGCCTCAGGCATCTTCTCACCGGTCTTGCTGCCCTGTTTCCCTAGTATTGGGGTCCCTATCCCTTTAAGACTTCCAAAAAGTGCTTGCCAAAACAAAACAGGAAAAAAAAAAAAAAAAATGGCTGCTCACTTTTCTTGTGTCCTCCAGCACCAGGCCTCCAGTACCCACTCACTGTTCTTGCTGCCCTGTTTTCCTAGTATCCAGGGCCCCCCGCGCACGCACTGTGTCTGCGCTCTGGCCTGAATGGCTGTGGCTGGGTGTTCAGCAGTCCTGTGCTCCGTCTCCCTCCCGCTGTGCCTACTCTTCTCCCGCTGGGAGCTGGGGGTAGGGGCGCTCGGGTCCCGCAGAGCCGATGCTTGTATCTTACCCCCTTTAGGAGGCACTGGGTTCTCGCAGGTGTGGATGTGGTCTGGATGTTGTCCTGTGTCCTCTGGTCTTTATTCTAGGAAGAGTTGTCTTTGTTATATTTTCATAGATATATGTGATTTTGGGAGGAGATTTCCACTGCTCTACTCACGCCGCCATCTTGGCTCCCCCAGTCATCGGTAAACATTTTTTAACAATGTTAAATATCAGTACTTCACAAAATGATCTACAGTCTATAGATTCAGTGTAATCCCTATCAAAATCCCAGTGGCATTTTTGACAGAAATATAAAAATAATTCTAAAATTCATTTGGAACCACAAAAGACCTCTAATGGCCAAAGCAATTTTGAGCAAGAAGAAAGCTAGAGGTATCACACACTCTGATTTCAGAACACATTACTAAGCTACAATAATCAAAATAGTATGGTACTAGCACAAAACAGACATATAAACCAATAGAACAGAATAGACAGCCCAGAATATAACCCGTGAACACATGGTCAACTGATCAACAAGGGCAAATGGGTGAAGGACCTGAATACACATTTCTTCAGAGAAGACATATAAATAGCCAACTGGTATATAGAAAAGTGTACAACATCACTAATCATCAGGGAAATGCAAATCAAAACCACAGTGAGATATCACCTCATGCCTATTAGGATAACTCTTATCAAAAAAGAAGACAAGAAGTTTTGGTGAGGATGTGGAATGTAAACTGACACAGCTACTCCTTTTAGTTATATTAGTTTTTGCTTCAAGTTATTTTGGAAATTTATTGTTAGGTGCATACACCCTTAGGATCATTATATTTTCTTTGTGAATCAATATATCATAGTATTCTGCTCCTTTTTATCCCTAATAAATTTCCTTTTTCTGAAGTCTATATTCCCTACTCTTAATATATACATTCAAGTTTTCTTTTGATGAACATTTCATGGTATGTCCTTTTCTATTCTTTTAACCTATTTTTATCATAGTTAAAGTAGATTTCTTGCAGATAAACTATTGTTGGATTTTTAAAAAATGAAATCTGACATTTATCATTTATAGTGTGTTTATATTTAACCTAATTACTGACAGTTTCATCAGCAATTTTAATTTTTTGAAATTTGTTTTTATTTTATTTCTGTTTGTACTACTCTGTTTTTTTATTCCTCCATTTCCTCATTTCTCCCTTCTTTTGGCTCATATGAATATTTTTAGTATTCCATTTGAATTTATCTATTGAATTTTGGCTATATATTTTTGCATTATTTTTAGTGGTATCTCCAGGAATTAAAATGCACATACTTAAGCTTCTCGGTTTACTTTGAGTCAGCATTTTACCATTTCAAGTAAAATATTAAGACTGTACAGCCATATGGATCATTTACTCTCTCCCTTCATGTTATAGTTACCTAATATATTATGTCTACATTAGATTGAAATTCCTTCAATGTTATACTTTTTGCTTTAAACTGTCATACGTATTTTTAATAATTTGAGAGTAGAAAATAGTCTGTTTCATTTACTCCCAAATTTACTGTTTTTATTGTTCTTTCTTTATTTCCCTCTGGCATCATTTCTGTTTAGCCTAAAGATCTTCCTTTTAGAGAAGATCTCACAATGAGTTTAGCTTTTCTTCATCTAAAAATATCTCTAGAACACTCTTATTTCTGGAAGATACAATCTGTAGTATAGAATTCTCAGTTGACAGTAATTTTCTTTTAATATCAGCACTCTAAAGAAGTTGCACTGTCTTCTGACCTCCATGTTTTTCTTTTGGGAAATGCATAGTCTTTTATTGTTCTCTTATACATAATATGTTGTTTATCTCTGGCGGTTTTAATGGTTTTCTTCATATTTGAATATAAACAGTTTGATTTTGCTGTGTCAGGGTGTGTGCATGTCTTTGGTGGTTTGGTTTGGTTTTTTTTAGTTTGCATTGCTTGGGATTCATTCAGTACTTTAAATCTGTTAAGTATATTTTTTTAAATCAAATTTGGGAAGTTTTCAACTACTATTTCTTCAAATATGTTTTTTGTGTACTATTTCTTTCTGATTTTAGGATGTCAATGTCATGAGTATTACAAGTTTGATATAGTCTCACAGCTCTCTGAGACTATGTTCTTGTTTTACATCCTTTCTCTCTTTGTCTTTATATTATGTATTTTGTACTTCCTATTTTCAAATTAATTGACTTTTCCCCTCATTTTCATTCTGCTATTGGGCCCATCAAGAGAATTTTTTATTTTGGATATTGTATTTTTCAGATCTAAAATTTCTATTTGGTTCTATTTTATAGTTCTACTTAGAACTTTTATGTTTTTATTCATTTCAAATATGTTCATCTTTACCTTATGGATGGTGGTTTTAATAGCACTTTTAAGTCTTTGATAATTTCAATTTTTGGGTCATCTCAGAATTGTCTTCTGTTGATTGTCTTTTCTCTTGAGGATTGGTTAGGTTTTCCCCCAACCCCTACTCTCCTTTTTTTGTTTGATTTTGAGGGTTTTTTTAAAATCATGTTTGCTTATTTTGAATTGTATTCTGAATATTTTGAACATTGTGAGATCTTGGGTCCCTTTTATTGTTTTGTTTCAGCATGCAGCGAACTTAGTTACATTCACACTGTAAGTTCTGTCTCATCTTCCATGAGTGGTGGTTTCAATGTCAGTTCAATTTGCAAGGTGGTTGCTATGCTATTTGGGTCTGCCTGATACATCTGCTGCTTAAGGATTAGTTTGGACTTGGGCCATTGTTTATATCATATTTTATTTTTTAAGTACTCTTTTATGCTTCTTTGGATCTCTTTGGCATATATGCAACTCCAGGGTAATCCTGGGACTTCTGTTGTTTTATACCTAGAAGTGAGTGTTTTTCTCTAACTCTTCTCTCTGGGAGTCCCTTCCCTCCCCAAAATACACTCCCCCCCAACACACACACACACACACACACACACACACACACACACACACACAGGTGGGTATTTTTCTATACAATGTCTGGTATACAGGAGCCTCTTTTTTTGGTTCCATGGGTAGAATCAATGTTTTATGTCTGAGAATTTTTGCTTTCAGCACCCATGGCACAATTATGTCAGTCAGGCCATCCCTTGGTTAAAGCCTGGAGATAAAAGAGGAAAATAAGACCATGAAACACCCTCATTACAGATCATTGTCCAGATTGTTGGGTTCAGTCCAATCTGCTTGCTAATGTTTACTTTCAGAGGAATTGTCTTTGTGCCTTCTCTGGGGATTTTAGTTGTGATCAATAAGAGAGATATGCTGTAGGTGGCCTACTCTGTCTTGGATGACACAGATGAAATCTTGGAAGGCTTGTCTTCATTTTTGGAGGGTATTTTCTTCTGAGTAAATGATTCTGTGTTGAAAGTTTTTACTTTCAGAACTTTAAAAAGTCAGCTGACTTACATAGTTTCTATTGAAAAGTGAGCTGTCAGTTTTATTGTTGATATTTTCAAGGTAATATGCCTTTCCTCCACTGTGATTGCTTTTAAGACATTGCCTTAGCTTTGAGTTTTAGCAATTTGGCTATAATAGTTCTAGAATTTCTTTGATCTTTCCTTCTTGGAGTTTGCTGAGCTGCTAAATCTTTGAACTGATTTCTTTTATCAAATTTGAAATATTCTTGGCTATTATTTATCTCTTCAAATATTGCATGACCCTATCCTCTTTCTCCTCTCATCTGGGACTCAATTATGCACATTAAACCTTCTGATTCTTCATCCTAGTCCAGAATTGGGAAATGTCACCACAGAGTACAATGAGTAACAATCATCAGCTAACCTCAGGGGGCTCCTGATTCTATAAAATTCTTTGCTCGTTACTCTTCCATATTAATTTTAAGATCACTTTGTCAAGTTCTGTGATAATTATTTGCATTTAGTTGCCATGTCTTCTTCAGTCTGTGATTGTTCCTCAGTCTTTTAATTTCTTCAGGACTTTGACACTTTTGAAGAGTTCGGGCCAGTTATGGTGTGGAATGTCCCTTAAGTTGGGTTTGTCTGATCTTTTTTAATACTTGAACTCAGAGGTTTTACATTCTGTTCAAAATACCATTAAAACAATGTCTTACCCTTTTCAGGGCTTTATATCAGGGTACCTTATGTCAAAATGTCTATGAAGGTTAATTTTGACCACAAAGGCAAGATGGTATCCTCCAGGCTTCTCCTTTGTAATTAATAACTACCTTGGGGAAGATACTTGGGGGTGATCCAGATGTCTTTTGTTGCCATCATCCTCTCACATACTAATTTTATACATCAGTTGTTCTTGACTGCAACACTTACTACTGAGGTACTCCCTAATGGCAATTTTCTACACCCAGTCTTCTACATTTATTAATTGGTATTCTGTGAAGAAGAGCTGTTCCTCTTTTCCCTGTAATTTATTTAGTCAATTATTTATTTACACAAGATAACTTTGGGGTATTAGTTTATTCTGTGGGTTATAATCCAGCACTGTCATTACTGACATTGTTGTTCAAATTGTCTCAGCATTGCATTGGGTGCTTCCTCAGGTAGGTTCTTATGTCCTTTTGACATTCCTCCATCATTTTTTGAGCATTTCCTTACTTTCTAGTAACACAAGATGTTCTAGGCTCATCTCATGTTTTCTCTGACCTAGCTCTGACATAAGTCATTTCTCCAAAGAGCCCTAGTTCCTTTTATTAGAGAATGGTATTTAAAACCCAAGATCTGAGTGCTAGGTGTGCTCATTGCTTCTAGCTAGGCCTGCTCAGTGGACAGGAAATATATATATATGTATATATAAATACACCCATATATACACCTATATTTCTGTATCTATCCATTGGTACATGTATTAAAAACCATGAGTTATACAGATGCTTCCAATTCTAATCCAAATCCACAGAATTTATTCTAGCCTTCTCCCTTTCCTTATTTGGAATCTCTGGAGTATAGATTATTTATAATTTGTTAAACTAGTCCCCATTTGATAGGCATTTGGATTATTTTCAGTTACTGGCTACTAAAAAGAGTGCTGCAATGATGATCTTTGTACATTTTGTAGAGATTTTGCAAATATATACATATATATATGTGTGTGTATGTATATATATATGAAAAATGTCTAGCAGTGGGCTTGCTTGGTCCAAAGGAATCCTCATTAAAATTTTTGATATGTATTTCCAAGCTATACTATAGAAATGCTATTTTCATCTTTTAAAATTATTTTCTTAAGGTTTTCTTAAAAACAGTCCTAGCCTCGTTATTAATATCAGTGTCTCTTTTACTCTTCCTGTGACTGTTTAGATGGACTTCTGATGGGATTCAGGGGGCCCACTATACTGCTGGCATTTAGTTTTTCCTTTAATCTAGTTAAATTGATTAATGCAATAATTAGTCTCTAGCCCAGAATCTTGATAGTGTTATAATTTTTATTCACAGACATTTCCCAAACCTCATTTTCCTTCAACAGTTTCAGTCAAATTACAGACATTTACACTGATTTCTTTATAACCTAGTAAAGGTTTCATTGCCCTGAATAATCTGGAGATACTTCTCTTCATATTAAAATTAGCTATTAGCTTAAAGATTTTTTCACTCTTTGCAATCTGGCTCTGTTTTCCTTGAAGGCAATTTTCAATCTGTTCTCTCTTAATAGCTTCAATTAAAATGCCGCCTTCTTATTGGTTGCACTTGTTAATTCAAATGGCTCCCCATTAACTGATGGTTTCTCTCTGAATTACAAGAGAGAGAGAGTTGGACAGAGTTCACCTCACTCTGGTTTCACTCTCACATTTCTCTTCTGACTTCCACTAGAAATTCTTCAGTCCCCCTAATCTCTATTGGTGAGTCACCTATGCCTCTCCTATAGTACTCACTTCAAACTGGACACGTAAAGCAGTGAGTGTATTATTTGAATGTATTTAGCAGCATGGAGTTAATAGATGTAATCTGGAGGGAATTTGCTACAGTGAATAACAATAATTGGAGTTTGGGTATTTAGGGTGCAAATAGACTGTAAAGGCATTGAATGGGTCTAATTAACACCTGTATGTGTTAAACATTTGTTAAGGCTTATTGTATATCAGACACTAAAATGAATGCTAAAAAAGCAAACATGGTACCTTCTTTTTTGGCAAATTGTCTGCCTTTGGAGAGACAGGCAGAATTGAACAAGGATTGCATGGTTGACTGTCGCTGTAACAGGAGCTGATAAACAGCAGGGAGACACCAGAGGAGGAAGCCCCAGTGTCTCAACCTTGTGCAGTCACTATAGACACCACAGAGGAGGCCACTGACCTAGGCTATGAAGAATGAAGAAAAGAAGAGGAAGGGTTTTCCAGGCAGAGATCAATAACTTAGAACAACAGGGAGCCATGGAATAATGTGGTTTGTAGAGGAATGACGGGGAGTTCTAAAGTGACCCAAGGTTCAACAGACTAATGTTTGAGAAACTCTTTGACCAAATATAGGCAGGTATCACACAAAAAATGTTGTTTATTTGTTTTAAGGACTCAGTGCAATCTTATTCCTTTCTAAGTTGTCAAAAAAGACTAAAATACCCTCTTTGTGACGATTTTGTTCTTTCAAAATCTTCACGTGAAGGGAGAGTGTTTCTTCTGTGTGGCTAAGGACTTGGGCACGTGGTCCTTTCCCTTGGTTCTTAGAGGACAGTACTGGTACTAAGTACACTGGAGTAGTGCCAGCTCATTCTGCTTGTGAGCACATGAGAATATGAACAGATTATTCAATCACATGAACAACAAAATGTATAGATTAGCCATGCTTGAGCATAGCTTAGTTAATACTTTAGTGTCAGTCTTCTGAGGCCAGCTGCTCCCCTCCAACCCAAAGGGGGAAAAGATAATGGAAAGGGGCCTATTTGGGGCAAGGTAAACACTGGGATGACTTCTCAGGTATTGAATTGTGAAGAAGCTTTAATGCCTTATTTGGAAAAGCATAACTGGAAGCCAAAATTACTCAACAAATCACTGTTAATTCCCAGATGACACTTATGGCTCCATAATTTCTACAGAAGAGGAATTTAGAGGTGGCTGTCACTTTGGAAAGTGAGGGATGGAGCCATATCTATAAGCTTTATTTGTATAGCACTTTACATAAGATTAAGAAAAGGTCAGTAAAGTAGGGTAGCCATTACTTTGGGTGAAATAAATAAACAAAAACAAGATGAAAGAGGGAGAAGCTAATCCTGAAGAGGGAGTTAAGGAAGGTGAGAATCAACAAACTTTGGGGTGCTCTGCAGAAAGAGGAGTGGGGAGGGGCTGGAATAAACCTCTTTTGAGGACATTGGTCTCTGTGAATCAGAGAGTCCCTCTGAGAGTTCCACTCCCCCTCCTTTATAGCCCTGTGCTTGTCCCAGTCTTTCAAAATGTTTTACTTAGAATTATATCTTGATATAGATATAGCTCTTCCCTCAACCCTGGGTTTATATATTCTGCCAACTCGAATTCTTTACCTTTATGTCTAATATGGCATCTCAAACTTAACATGCCCCAAACTGGAATTCCGGTTTTTGCCTTCCCCTCCTTCCTTTTCCCAGTCTTCCACAATTAATACTTCAATGTCAAGTTCATCTTTGTATATTGCCTACGCCAAAAACTTCAGTTTGCCTTGACTCCTTTTTTCCCCCTCATACCACACATCCGACTCTGAGGCACATCTCAGCTCTATCTTTTAAAACCCAGGAACCCAACCACTTCAGCTACCCTGCTGCTACCACCCTGTCCAACCTTTATAATACCCTTGCCTGAATCTTTACTATAGGCTCCTAACTCCTTTTCTTTCTTTCACCTTTGCCCTCTCCTCCCCCTCCAGTGTCTTTTTAACACAGCAGCCAGAGGGATGCTTTTAAAATGTGAATCAGGTCACATTCAAAACCATCCAGTGGTTTCCTGTGTCATTCAGGGTAAAAGCCAAAGTCCTTACTCGAGCCAGTAAGGCCCTACACAGTCTGGTCCTGCTGCTGCTCTGACCGCATCTCCTACTGCTGTTCATGTTATTCCTTCTGGGGCAGCCACACACGTGCCTCTTTGCTGGTCTTCACATTCAGCAGTCTCATACCTGTCTTGGACCTTTGTCTTTACCATACCCTCTGCCTAGAATTCTTTCTGTAGGTATCTATTTGACTTACTCCTTCACTGCCATAGGGCCTCTGCTCAAATGTTACATTTATTAATGAGGCTTATGCAAACTAGCATACCGTCCCTATTGGTCCCACTACCCCCTTCCTTGCTTTACCTCTCATTGACCCCACTGCAACCCCACTAAACCTAGACTCCATGGGGCCAAGACCTGCTTTCTGTTTTGTTTATTGCTGTACCCTAGAGTGTGTAATGTTGCCTGACATAGAGTAGGTGCTCAGCAAATAATTTTTTGAATAAATGAATGAATCCTACTAGAAATTTCAGTCATTAGTTACTCAGATTAACAAGAATCTAGAGTTTTTTTGTCTGTTAGATTGCTGTTTGTCTATTTTTCAAAGTTCCAAGTCCTGAGGAAACTAAGGAAAATTCCCTTCATTCATATCTTAGTGTGAATTCATTGACCTTATGCATTTGTAATATAAAGGTGAGATTAGCCTTGTCAAAGAAATAGCTTTTTGATAAAACCAGGTCTTGGATCTAGATTTTTTTTTAAAGCTTATCTCTGGTGCTTCTCTAGTAACTATTTTGTTTTCCTTCTACCTGTTATTGCCACAGAGCTTCAATGAGTAAGTTGAATGAATGTACCAGGAACTATTACTTGTCCTCTATCACTCATTCTTTAAGTTAAACCCCACTCTAAATCTTCTTTCTAACCTAATGGTTTGATTAACCATAATGGCTTTTTTGTCTGGTCCTTTTCTCCCCAACGCCTATTGTCACTGACTAGCACCTCCTTGAAAAACCATCTTCTTTTGGGTTCATTAAGACTGCATTTCTGTGTTCCCCTTCTCTTTCCCTCTCCTGACCCTTCTTCCTAGAATTTATATTAAGTCCCATTTCTTAAGGTTTTATCCTCAGCCATTTTGTCTTTCAGAAGCCTCAAGACCTTTCACAGCAACTAATAATGCTACATAGTTGACTCTCAAGCACAGTCTCTTTTACATCTCAAGCCCCAGCTCCTCATCTTCAACTGTCTGCTAGACAAGGCTCCTTCTAATGACATTCATATGAGATGCCCGGGACCCGGACTAGAGGACACAGAGGCGTTGGCACCCTCTGGTGGAGAGAGTACAAAGTCGTCTTTAGGTATCTGCTTGTTTGCGTGGACCCTGACAGCAGATGTTCCAAGGAAGATTACACTGGTTGAACATTTACCAAATGCTCTATATTCAAATGTATGTAATTTTCTAATAACTCTAGAGTACATCTCTTGAGTTAGCAATAATAATTATTAGACAGTCCTCTTTTTGGGACCTTTCAGTTTCTTACTAGACTACTTATATGCAACAAAAGGATTTGGATTATAAGAATTCCTAAGCATGATTTTAAGGCAAGAAATTGCTCTAAAAGATGCTGTGAAGGTTATAATGAGATACAGAACCATTCTTAAGGAACTTAGTTAACTTGGAAAACAACCCATTCACTCTGGGGAGTGACTAAATCAAGAGGTAAATTCCAAGGTAGGATACTGTATATAGAATAGGAGATGTCACAAGGCACTCAAATGCCAACAAATGGTACAGATCCTGAATTTAAAGAAGGTTGAGTGTAGAAAGATTAGTATGTTTGGGAATGGCTTCTTTGAGGAGACAGGACTTAAACTTATTCTTTTTTTTAAATTTAATTTAAATTTTTTTATTTTGGTACCATTAATATACAGTCACATGAGCAACATTGTGGTTACTAGATTCCGCCCATTACCAAGTCCTCACCACATACCCCATTACAATCATTGTCCATCAGCGTAGTAAGATGCTATAGAGTCACTACTTGTATTCTCTGTGCTGTACTGCCTTCCCTGTGCCCCCCCCCCACATTATGTGTGCTAATCATAATGCCCCTTATTCCCCTTCCCATCCCTTCTCCCCACCCTCCCGAATCCATTTCCCTTTGGCAACTGTTAGTCCATTCTTGGGTTCTATGAGTCTGCTGCTTTTTTGTTCCTTCAGTTTTTGCTTTGTTGTTATACTCCACAGATGAGTGAAATCATTTGGTACTTGTCTTTCTCCACCTGGCTTATTTCACTGAGAATAATACCCTCTAGCCCCATCCATGTTGTCGAAAATGGGGGGATTTTTTTTCTTCTTATGGCTGAATAATATTCCATTGTATGTGTACCACATCTTCTTCATCCATTCATCTACTGATGGACACTTAACTTGGCTATTGTAAATAGTGCTGTGATAAACATATGAGTACATATGTATTTTGAATTTAGGATCCTGCGTTCTCAGGGTAAATTCCTAGGAGTGGAATTCCTGGGTAAAATGATATTTCTATTTGTAGTTTATTGAGGAATTTCCATACTGCTTTCCACAATGATTAAGTTGTTTTACATTCCCGCCAGCAGTGTAGGAGGGTTCCCCTTTCTCCACATCCTCACCAGCATTTGTTGTTCCTAGTCTTTTGTATGTTGGCCATCCTAACTGGCCTGAGGTGATATCTCATTGTGCTTTTAATTTGCATTTCCCTGATAATTAGTGATGTGGAGCATCTTTTCATGTGCCTGTTAGCCATCTGAATTTCTTCTTTGGAGAAGTGTCTCTTCAGATCCTCTGCCCCATTTTTTAATTTGGTTATTTGCTTTTTGGGTGTTGAGGCACATGAATTCTTTATATATTTTGGATATTAACCCCTTGTCAGATATGTCATTTGCAAGTATATTCTCCCATACTATAGGATGCCTTTTTGTTCTGCTGATGGTGTCCTTTGCTGTACAGAAGCTTTTTATTTTGATGTAGTCACATTTGTTCATTTTTGCTTTTGTTTCCCTTGCCCGAGGAGATGCGTTCAGGAAAAAGTTGCTCATGTTTATATTCAAGAGAGTTTTGCCTATGTTTTCTTCTAAGAGTTTTATGGTTTCATGATTTACATTCAGATCTTTGATCCATTTTGAGTTTACTTTTGTGTATGGGGTTAGACAATCATCCAGTTTCATTCTCTTGCATGTAGCTGTCCAGTTTTGCCAACACCAGTTGTTGAAGAGGCTGTCATTTCCCCACTGTATATCCATGGCTCCTTTATCATATATTAATTGACCATATATGGTTGGGTTTATATCAGGGCTTTCTAGTCTGTTCCATTGGTCTATGGGTCTGTTCTTGTGCTGGTACCAAATTACCTTGATTACTGTGGCTTTGTAGTAGAGCTTGAAGTTGGGGAGCATAATCTCCCCCACTTTATTCTTCCTTCTCAGGGTTGCTTTGGCTATTCAGGGTCTTTTGTGGCTCCATATGAATTTTAGAACTATTTGCTCTAGTTTGTTGAAGAACACTGTTGGTATTTTGATAGGAATTGCATTGAACCTATAGATTGCTTTAGGCAGGATGTCCATTTTGACAATATTAATTCTTCCTATCCATGAACACGGGATGTGTTTCCATTTATTGGTATCTTCTTTAATTTCTCTCATGAGTGTCTTGTAGTTTTCAGAGTATATGTCTTTCACTTCCTTGGTTAGGTTTATTCCTAGGTATTTTATTCTTTTTGATGCAATTGTGAATGGAATTGTTTTCCTGATTTCTCTTTCTGCTAGTTCATCATTGCTGTATAGGAATGCAACAGATTTCTGTGTATTAATTTTGTATCCTGCAACTTTGATGAATTCAGGCATTAGATCTAGTAGTTTTGAGTGGATTCTTAAACTTATTCTTAATGAAGTATTTCCCAAACTTCTAGCACTCTAGTTTACAACTTTTGCCATGGAACTACTATGTTGTTATTTCTCTACATTGACACTTAAAAAAAATTTTTAGTAAATACCTTTTGCCTTGTCTTATATTATCAAACCCATGAAATCACAGGTTTGATGGGCTTTTGTGCTTGGTATATATTTGTTTTTCTAATACATGTGAAACAAACACAGGAAATCCTCATTATATGGAGACAATTTGTTCTGGAAAAAGGCCGTGTAAAGGGACTCAAGTTACCTAAAGAGAATATCATTCATTCATGCAAAAGTTTGATTAGGATTTTAGTTTGTAAGTGAAACCAAAAATTATGAAAACAAGTTTATTTCATTGTATACTTAAATTATACGATGTCATTGCGACAATGAACATTCAGAATGAACAAATTGTGATTTAATTGCATGCTAAGTATTTTTCTGATAAAATAATTTAACTTTTGTGGCACAATCATAAATATTAAAAGACTACAAACAGAAGGGGGCGGAGCCAACATGGCGGCGTGAGTAGGACAGTGGGAATCTCCTCCCAAAAACATATATACTTTTGAAAATACAACAAACACAACTAGCCCTAAAAGAGAGACCAGAAGACGCAGGACAGTGGCCAGACTGCAGCTACACCAGCGAGAACCCAGCGACTGGTGAAAGGGGTAAGATACAAGCCCCGGCCCGGCGGGACCCGAGTGCCCCTCCCCCCAGCTCCCGGCGGGAGAACAATAGGCAGAGCGGGAGGGAGACGGAGCCCAGGACTGCCGAACACACAGCCCCAGCCATCCGGGCCAGAGTGCAGACACAGTACATGCCCAGAGGACCCTGGATACTGGGGGAACAGGGAGTAAGACCTCTGAGCGGGTGCTGAAGCTGATGCCCCTGAAACAAAGAAAAGCGGGGGCTTTTTGAAAGTCTTAAAGGGACAGGGACTTAACAGCTTGACGGAAACAACACAGGTCACAGTACAGCAGCTGGAAATTACAGGGAAAACCGGGTGCACTAACCCCCTGGGCAACAGCTCTGAGACCCCTCACGGAGGCAAACAGTCAAGCAGCCCCCCCATCCATCACCCCACCGGGCGCTGCGAAAGCAGAGAAGCAGCCTGAGACAAATTCCGCCCACAGAAAGGGAAATTTCTCCCTCCCGGCCAGGCAAGACACAAAGACCCACTCTACACGCAATTACCCAACACAAGCCACTAGGGGTCGCAGTTGCCCCAGTAAAGAAAGGCCAGTAGTAAGTGAAAATTTTGGCCCTCCCAGCTGACAGTCAATAGCACCTGTCAACATGAAAAGGCAAAAAAATATGATCCAGACAAGACTAACCCAGACAGCTTCAGCATCTGCTACATCTTCCCCTGAGAAGGAATCTGGGGAGATAGATTTAGCCAGTCTACCTGAAAAAGAATTCAAAACAAAAGTCATAACCATGCTGATGGACTTGCAGAGAAATATGCAAGAACTAAGGAAGGAGAATTCAGAAATAAAACAAGCTCTGGAAGGACTTCAAAACAGAATGGACGAGATGCAAGAGACCATTAATGGACTAGAAAACAGAGAACAGGAATGCAGAGAAGCTGATGCAGAGAGAGATAAAAGGATCTCCAGGAATGAAAGAATTTTAAGAGAGCTGAGTGACCAATCGAAAAGGAACAATATAAGAATCATAGGTATTCCAGAAGAAGTAGAGAGAGAAAAGGGGATAGAAAATGTCTTTGAAGAAATAATTGCTGAAAATTTCCCCAAACTAGGGGAAGAAATGGCCTCTCAGACCACAGAGGTACACAGAACTCCCATGACAAGGGATCCAAGGAGGGCAACACCAAGACACATAATAATTAAAATGGCAAAGATCAAAGACAAGGACAAAGTATTACAAGCAGCCAGAGAGAAAAAAAAAGGTTACCTACAAAGGAAAACCCATCAGGCTATCATCAGACTTCTCAACAGAAACCCTACAGGCCAGAAGAGAATGGCATGACATACTTAATGCAATGAAACAGAAGGGCCTCGAACCAAGACTACTGTATCCAGCACGAATATCATTTAAATATGAAGGAGGGATTAAACAATTCCCAGACAAGCAAAAGTTGAGGGAATTTGCCTCCCACAAACCACCTCTACAGGGCATCCTACAGGGACTGCTCTAGATGGGAGCACTCCTAAAAAGAGCACACAACAAAACACCCAACATATGAAGAAGGGAGGAGGAGGAATAAGAAGGGAGAGAAATAAAGAATCATCAGATTGTGTTTATAATAGCTCAACAAGCGAGTTAAGTTAGACAGTAAGACAGTAAAGAAGCTAACCCTAAACCTTTGGTAACCACAAACTTAAAGCCTGCAATGGCAATAAATTCATACCTTTCAATAATCACCCTAAATGTAAATGGACTGAATGCACCAATCAAAAGACACAGAGTAATAGAATGGATAAAAAAGCAAGATCCATCCATATGCTGCTTACAAGAGACTCACCTCAAACCCAAAGACGCGCACAGACTTAAAGTCAAGGGATGGAAAAAGATATTTCAAGCAAACAACAGAGAGAAGAAAGCAGGTGTTGCAATTCTGGTATCAGACAAAACAGACTTCAAAATAAAGAAAGTAACAAAAGACAAAGAAGGACATTACATAATGATAAAGGGCTCAGTCCATCAAGAGGATATAACCATTATAAATATATATGCACCCAATACAGGAGCACCAACATACCTGAAACAAATATTAACAGAACTAAAGGAGGAAATAGAATGCAATGCATTCATTCTAGGAGACTTCAACACACCACTCACTCCAAAGGACAGATACACCAGACAGAAAATAAGTAAGGACACAGAGGCACTGAACAACACACTAGAACAGATGGACCTAATAGACATCTACAGAACTCTACATCCAAAAGCAACAGGATACACGTTCTTCTCAAGTGCACATGGAACATTCTCCAGAATAGACCACATACTAGGAAACAAAAAGAGCCTCAGTAAAATCCAAAAGATTGAAATCCTACCAACCAACTTTTCAGACCACAAAGGCATTAAACAAGAAATAAACTGTTCAAAGAAAGCAAAAAGGCTCACAAACACATGGAGGCTAAACAACACGCTCCTAAATAATCAATGGATCAATGACCAAATCAAAATGGAGATCCAGCAATATATGGAAACAAATGACAACAACAACACTAAGCCCCAACTTCTGTGGGACACAGCAAAAGCAGTCTTAAGAGGAAAGTATATAGCACTCCAAGCATATTTAAAAAAGGAAGAGCAATCCCAAATGAACGGTCTAATGTCACAACTATCAAAATTGGAAAAAGAAGAACAAATGAGGCCTAAGGTCAGCAGAAGGAGGGGCATAATAAAGATCAGAGAAGAAATAAATAAAATTGAGAAGAATAAAACAATAGCAAAAATCAATGAAACCAAGAGCTGGTTCTTCGAGAAAATAAACAAAATAGATAAGCCTCTAGCCAGACTTATTAAGAGGAAAAGAGAGTCAACACAAATCAACAGTATCAGAAATGAGAAAGGAAAAATCACAACAGATCCCGCAGAAATACAAAGAATTATTAGAGACTACTATGAAAACCTATATGCTAACAAGCTGGGAAACCTAGGAGAAATGGACAACTTCCTAGAAAAATACAACCTTCCAAGACTGACCCAAAAAGAAACAGAAAATCTAAACAGACGAATTACCAGCAACGAAATTGAAGCGGTAATCAAAAAACTACCAAAGAACAAAACCCCCGGCCAGATGGATTTACCTCGGAATTTTATCAGACATACAGGGAAGACATAATACCCATTCTCCTTAAAGTTTTCCAAGAAATAGAAGAGGAGGGGATACTCCCAAACTCATTCTATGAAGCTAACATCACCCTAATACCAAAACCAGGCAAAGACACCACCAAAAAAGAAAACTACAGACCAATATCCCTGATGAACGTAGACACAAAAATACTCAACAAAATTTTAGCAAACCGAATTCAAAAATACATCAAAACCATCGTACACCATGACCAAGTGGGATTCATCCCAGGGATGCAAGGATGGCACAACATTCGAAAGTCCATCAATATCATCCACCACATCAACAAAAAGAAAGACAAAAACCACATGATCATCTCCATAGATGCTGAAAAAGCATTTGACAAAGTTCAACATCCATTCATGATAAAAACTCTCAGCAAAATGGGAATAGAGGGCAAGTACCTCAACATAATAAAGGCCATCTATGAAAAACCCACAGCCAACATTATATTGAATAGCGAGAAGCTGAAAGCATTTCCGCTGAGATCGGGAACTAGACAGGGATGCCCACTCTCCCCACTGTTATTTAACATAGTACTGGAGGTCCTAGCCACGGCAATCAGACAAAACAAAAAAATACAAGGAATCCAGATGGGCTAAGAAGAAGTCAAACTGTCACTATTTGCAGATGACATGATACTGTACATAAAAAACCCTAAAGACTCCACCCCAGAACTACTAGAACTGATATCGGAATACAGCAAAGTTGCAGGATACAAAATCAACACACAGAAATCTGTGGCTTTCCTATATACCAACAATGAACCAACAGAAAGAGAAATCAGGAAAACAACTCCATTCACAATTGCATCAAAAAAAATAAAATACCTAGGAATAAACCTAACCAAAGAAGTGAAAGACTTATATTCTGAAAACTACAAGTCACTCTTAAAAGAAATTAAAGGGGACACTAACAGATGGAAACGCATCCCATGCTCATGGCTAGGAAGAATTAATATCGTCAAAATGGCCATCCTGCCCAAAGCAATATACAGATTTGATGCAATCCCTATGAAACTACCAGCAACATTCTTCAATGAACTGGAACAAATAATTCAAAAATTCATATGGAACCACCAAAGACCCTGAATAGCCAAAGCAATCCTGAGAAAGAAGAATAAAGTAGGGGGGATCTCACTCCCCAACTTCAAGCTCTATTATAAAGCCATAGTAATCAAGACAATTTGGTACTGGCACAAGAACAGAGCCACAGACCAATGGAACAGACTAGACAATCCAGACATTAACTCAGACATATATGGTCAATTAATATTTGATAAAGGAGCCATGGACATACAATGGCGAAATGACAGTCTCTTCAACAGATGGTGCTGGCAAAACTGGACAGCTACATGTAGGAGAATGAAACTGGACCATTGTCTAAACCCATATACAAAAGTAAACTCAAAATGGATCAAAGACCTGAATGTAAGTCATGAAACCATTAAACTCTTGGAAGAAAACATAGGCACAAACCTCTTAGACATAAACATGAGTGACCTCTTCTTGAACATATCTCCCCGGGCAAGGAAAACAACAGCAAAAATGAACAAGTGGGACTATATTAAGCTGAAAAGCTTCTGTACAGCAAAAGACACCATCAATAGAACAAAAAGGAACCCTACAGTATGGGAGAATATCTTTGAAAATGACACATCCGATAAAGGCTTGACGTCCAGAATATATAAAGAGCTCACACGCCTCAACAAACAAAAAACAAATAACCCAATTAAAAAATGGGCAAAGGAACTGAACAGACGGTTCTTCTCCAAAAAAGAAATACAGATGGCCAACAGACACATGAAAAGATGCTCCACATCGCTAATTATCAGAGAAATGCAAATTAAAACTACAATGAGGTATCACCTCACACCAGTAAGGATGGCTGCCATCCAAAAGACAAACAACAACAAATGTTGGCGAGGCTGTGGAGAAAGGGGAACCCTCCTACACTGCTGGTGGGAATGTAAGTTAGTTCAACCATTGTGGAAAGCAGTATGGAGGTACATCAAAATGCTCAAAACAGACTTACCATTTGACCCAGGAATTGCACTCCTAGGAATTTACCCTAAGAATGCAGCAATCAAGTATGAGAAAGATCAGTGCACCCCTATGTTTATCGCAGCACTATTTACAATAGCCACGAATTGGAAGCAACCTAAATGTCCATCGATAGATGAATGGATAAAGAAGAGGTGGTACATATACACAATGGAATACTACTCAGCCATCAGAAAAGGGCAAATCCAACCATTTGCAGCAACATGGATGGAGCTGGAGGGTATTTTGCTCAGTGAAACAAGCCAAGCGGAGAAAGAGAAATACCAAATGATTTCACTCATCTGTGGAATATAAGAACAAAGGAAAAACTGAAGGAACAAAACAGCAGCAGAATCACAGAACTCAAGAATGGACTAACAGGTACCAAAGGGAAAGGGACTGGGGAGGATGGGTGGGTAGGGAGGGATAAGGGGGGGAGAAGTAGGGGGGTATTAAGATTAGCATCCATAGCGGGGTGGGAGAAAGGGGAGGGCTGTACAACACAGAGAAGACAAGTAGTGATTCTACAACAGGTTGCTACGCTGATGGACAGTGACTGTAAAGGAGTATATAGGGGGGACCTGGTATAGGGGAGAGCCTAGTAAACAAAGTATTCGTCATGTAAGTGTAGATTAATGATTAAAAAAAAAAATGCAGTTCCTATGTGGTGACCTCTAATGAGTTCTACACAATGATATAAAGGACATATAAAAGTGTAGGCAAAGGGTCTGTTTGTGTTTATACAGAGGATCAAAGCCTAATTTGGCTACCCTGAAAATGAACTAAGATACGATATGAAAGAGAACTTCCAACATCAGCACTCTCGGGAAGACTCATGCCAGAAGATGATCATCAAAAAACCCCAAAAAGATCCACGCACTGCTACAGCTGTAGATGCACTCATCCCACCAGCTCCTGGACTTGCCATGGGAATGAAGGAGATATCTAAGCTGGCCTGTGCATACAGTAAAACAACAAATTTGACTGGATCTATACTGTTGGAACTCAACCAAGAATTAGGAGAAGTGCAAATTGTAGCGCTCCAAAATCTTACAACTACAGACTATTTACTGTTAAAAGAACATATGGGATGTGAACAGTGCCCAGGAATGGGTTGTTTTAATTTGTCTGATTTCTCTCAAACTATTCAAATTCAGTTAGATAATAACCATCATATCATTGATAAGTTTTCACAAATGCCTAGGGTGCCTAACTGGTTTTCTTGGTTTCACTGGAGATGGCTGGTAATTACAGGTATGCTTTGGTTATGTAACTATACTCCTATTATGTTAATGTGTGTGCACAATTGAAGTAGTAGCTTAAAATCTATACATGCTGAAGTTACTCTACAAGAAGATATGTCAAAGAAATAATCAAGCTTCCAATGTTTTCTCCCGCCTGCTACTTCTATAGCTTTTCTTCTTCCTTCCTAATTACAACGAATTCTTAAATAGAATTCGTGCCTCATATCAAATTTACAGAGTATCATAACTCCTCCAAGTGGTAAAAATACCTCAAGACAAATGCTGGGCATAGAAGCCACAGGGCATAAATATGCAAAGAAATAAAAAGCTAACCATTTCAAACAATAAGGCTTCTCTCTCACTTACCAACTTCACATTTCCCTGTATGGCCCCGGAAGATGACTGGTTAGCCAGAGACGGGTAAGATTCCTCAAGGGAGGAACAACCTAAGACAGGCACAGTCGCAGGGGGGTCATCAGGTGAGAAATTGGGGATCAACAGAGGTGAGGCTTAGAACCTCACCCTCCCTGTTCTGAGAGAAATCTTCTGCATATGTGGATGTTTTATTGCCCTTGTCTAGCTTGGATTAACACATAGTCTACAGGCACACACCTGATCATCTACATTTGCTCTCTTACAACACTAAACTATGTTTTCTACCTTTATGTTGTATCTACCTACCACTTCAGCATTTTATTAAAAATAATAAAGAGAGAAATGTGGTATCCACATATAAATCAAGTATAAAAATCAAATGTGTATTCATATTTGAACTGACTGTTTATAGTTCACAATGCATGAGCAAAACCAAAAGTTTCTGTGATGACTGCCCTTGTACTGTTCACCATGTAACTTAGTCACTATGTAAGAATTTGTTCTCCATGTAAGAACTTGTTCGTTATGCTTCAGAAGATTGGAGACTGACGAAAATTAGGCTTGGGGTGGATTAATGATTGTGCATTGAGCATTGACTCCCCTATACAGAATTTTATTGTTGTTAACAACCATTTGATCAATAAATATGAGAGATGCCCTAAAAAAATAAAATAAAATAAAATAAAAGACTACAAACAGACCTTGATCCTTTAATATTCAGGTGATTTTTTTGAGCAACGTATTTTGTTATTATCCTTGTGAATTTTCTCTTGTTCAATTAACTAATTTAGCCCTTCTAGAACCTTATTTGTTAGTGGATTTACATGTGATTTAAACAGTTATCAGACATTATTTTTATTGACATCATGAAATTCTGCCTCTTTTGTCAGATTTGCAACTTTGCTTTCTAATCGATTTATACTGGATTTGTATTATTTTGGAGAAAATTGAAAATATCATTGATTTGAACAGTGAAAATATTACCAAGTGGAAGCAATGTTTAAGTCAGTTCTCAGTGCAACAGTGAATATTTTGATGTTAGGATGAGTTTTATTTTCCTTGCATCCTTTAACTCTAGGGCAGCCTTCTCACACTTTTTATACTGGAGGAACACTTGAAATAATTCTCAATTCTCAGAGAATCTCTGGGAAAAAATTATATCTAAAGTGTATAGCATGTCAGTGTGATAATTTAGTTGCAGATATTATAATCCAATAATAATTGCTAATACTCTTTTAAATAGTGATATTTTCCTAAGAATCTGTCAACTTTTTAGTCTATTTGTTTGTAAATCCCCCCACCTTTCCACAAAGGATACCAACTCTAAGGTAGGTCAGTGGTATAGATAGAGGAAACTGAAGTTTTGCCTTTTTAAAATTCTCTGCTTGATTTCTTTGTATCTTACCCAAGTAGGACTAAAAGTCTAATCACAAATTTTTATTATTTGTAGGCATATGCCACTGAGGTATATTTTGTGGTATATACTCAGTACAAGGATAAGTTTCCCCACTCCTATTAAAACTAAAAATGACTTTTACACAAACTCTCTTGAAAAGGAAAAAAAATAGTTAACTTTCTCTCTCAAAATTAATCTCTTCCTTTCCTTTCAATGAATTTGAAAATTTATAAGGCAAACAGAATGTTTTCGTTAAGTAATTGTTTTAAGCCAAAATGGGATATAGTTTTCCTAAAGGTAGGCTTGTTAGGTTTATTTAAATAAAGTTTATGAACTTACTTTAATGTTGTTTGCAATATGAAAATAAATTAACAATGTTGAATAGTAAAGTTGCTAAAACTATATGTCAAAATAACAAATAAGACCAAGTTTTAAACAAGACCTTGAAAAAAAAACATTTTCTTACCGAGTGGAATGGTTAGGTTCACATAAGTAATTATAAAATTAACACACATGTATTGGTTTCTTGATCCTTTTAATAGTCCTAAAAATGCATGTAATTTTAATTGTTATTTTGGGACAAAAAATAATCACGTTTATTGTTGTTGCTGCCTTGTTCTCAGGCCGGGATCAATTGTGAGAGAATTTCCCATGGGTTTTATTTTCAACTGAAATCAGACAATTTCTGTCCTTGCTTTTAGTGGTTCTTAAAAAACAATTTCTCAGCATGTAGGAAGGTGAAAGTGCAGCTTCCTTGTACCCTCATCAGAAGCTGGTAGTAGGCACACCCAGATGGCTGGGGTCCTGCTTTGTGAGGCCAAAAGACCTGTGACAGATGCTGGTGAGGCTCCTGGTTACTCTGTGTCCTCTTCTGCAGAACCCTTAGTGACACCTTTTGAAATACTTCCATTTGAGAAATTCTCCTCGGGGGACCTGGATAATGAATACGAGGATAATGTGAACCCCTGTGTATAATTATTGACCTAAAATTTTTTTCAGTCTGTATACTACTTAAAGTCATGTCATCTGTACCTTGGGAAACACTGCCTGAAAGGACAGGTAAGATCTGGATATGTTTCACAGAGGAGAAAGCGCATGCCAAAGAGGAGAATAATTAGAACAAAGGCCAGTGGGCCATTGATATGTTAAATAAAACTGGCTGGCACAGACAAACAGCTTATTGACAAAGGAGGCCCGAAGTTGGGGGAATAGCTATGGTTGAATTGTAGAGGCCTTGAACTAAGGAAGAAAAAAGTCTTGGAAATCCACTAAAGATTTGAGGGGTGAGTAAAACTGATGAAAAATGATGGGGGAAGATCAATTTGGCAGGGTGGGAAAAATCTAGAAGTAGATAGGCAAGTACAGATATTGTTGTGATAATTCGTGCACGTGGAAATGAGAACCAGAATCAGAATGGTGGCCATAGAAATAAAGGAATGGGCTGGCGATACAGCACATGTTGATGGAGGTGATGGTATCAGGAATCAACCTGGCAATGAACACATTTCTACTAATGTTTATGGTATCTCCATTCTCAGAAATATTAGAAATGTGGGATTGAGTGGAACTTTTTGGAAATGCTGCTAGACTGAGCTATTTTCCGAGACTCACTAGCCAGTCATCTTTCCTGGCCTTGTCTCCTGACACTATTCTTGTCATTTCTTGTAGGAATACAGACCTAGTCATTAGAGATCTGATTTTTTCAAGAAAAGCTAGAAACCCAGCCACTTTGTGATAGCATCTCATTTTTAAATGTTGGAAATTAAAATTTTTGTTAACAAATAAAACATATAGTGGACTAGATTTGATTCCGAAATTGCAATCTCTCTGTGGAATTGTGTGTGTTCCTTTTTAAAATCACCTTGAAATGAGCCCTAAACCAAAGGTAATGTTCCTTTTTAGAAGCCTCTCTATGAAATTCCTATTAGCAGGAAGCTCATAGAAAGGCTTTTTATAGTAGCTAATATTTTCCTTTTGTTGGGATGTTAATTTGAAAGTTACAAGCCTTTCTCTGCTTCTTCCCAGCCAGGTCTCTAGACAAACTTTACAACTTTGCTGATTGCTCTGGACTCCATCTGATATTTGCTCTAAATGCACTGCGTCGTAATCCCAATAACTCCTGGAACAGTTCGAGTGCCCTGAGTCTGTTGAAGTACAGTGCCAGCAAAAAGTACAACATTTCTTGGGAACTGGGTAATGGTAAGTAAGGATGTTATTTCCTCTGAATTGACAAGATAAAGGGTAAAATAAATTGGCCTGGAATGTAGTCTCAGTCAGACCATCTCTAGTGCACTGGCCCAGAAAACAGCTGGGATGTTTGGCCACTGAGTTGACCTCACAAATGGTAAAAAAAAAACAGTGAAGGACAGTGAATTTAGTGAATCCATACCATTTTAATCTATAGTTATCTCTGGTTACCTCATTCCAAATATGAGGAAAATGCCATATGTGATTTATGACTAACAAATTGATGTTAAACCAGGTATAGCCTGTCTACAGCCTAAGCTGCCTTTTATAATGTGTGTTTTATGGAACGATCGTCCTTCAAGATGATCCTTATAATAACTCAAAAGAACTTGGTCAAATATATTTGGGGACTGCTTGATAGTATATGTGCCTCCTGAAGGTTCACAGTGCACATTAGCATAGAAAAGGCTCTAAGAAGTCCTGCTGCAGTGAGATCCGTGTAACGTTTTTTTAACCCAGCATTTCTTAAACCGTCTAATCGGGGTTGATTCCAGGAGTGTGCAACCTGTGTAGTCACACAGGGCCACATTGCTTGGTTTAATGCTCTGCCGTTGCCATCTTGAAAGTCCTTATTTTTTACCAAGGGTATCCACATTTTCATTTTGCATGGGGCCCTGCACATTATGTACCTGGTCCTGTAATGTATGAATGGTATTCCATGGAACACACTTTGGAGAAACATTACCTAAATCAACCGATTTTTCCCAATGACTGAGATATATATATACGATATTCTGTAGATTCCATGACTTTCTAATGTTATTGAATCAGTTAATATGGGTTATAGTTAAATTATGGATAGTATAAATTTGAAAATATTCTGATTCTTTAATTAAAAGACACTGTATGTAGTAAGCCTTAGAACAAAATAGTGGAGTCTAACAAACCAAGGCTTCTTTTTAAATTACTGTTACAAATTGATAGCAACACTTTGTCTGGGGCCTTATATATCTGTAGCTAAACCATATTTGTTTGGAGCACTGTGTGTGTGTGTGTGTGTGTGTGTGTGTGTGAGCTCACAGGTGTGCTTATGTGTGCATACGCAAGCAAATGTGCATAGTTTTTGCACTCCAAGTCCTCATAATAAGACAGAGAGGAGATGAGAGTAGGTGAAGGTCTTATAGGAATATGTGTCCTACTTTCCTATTAGTAGCTTTTAACTGGAAAGTAGCTCTCAGTTTCTTGCCTCCTCCCCTGGAATGGAGCAAATTTGAAGAGAGTTAGGAACCATGTGGAGACCCACTGAGTTGCACTGAAGATGCTTGGGCTGTAGGGGGTGGAAATGGGGTAGCCTGAGGTTTTTCATGTTCCCAAGCAGTCTGGGTATCATACAGTGTATAACAAAAGCCAAGACTGATGTAATCATCATTGAGCTAGGCAAAATCACTGCATAGTAGGCAAAGTCCTTCACTGATTCCTTCCCCCTCCCATCTTCTATTCCATACCCCTTGACATTCTTTGGTACTTTATGTTGTCTACCCATGACTAGCCCATTAACCGTACCCTGCTCCAGTATCAGACTCCACCCAGCTTAGCTCTCTTCCCCAAACAGAACCAAATATTCTTCAACCAGTACATTCCCCAAATAGGGAGTTATATCTGTCATGAGGGACCAATTAGGTATAATGTTTTAAAATGGGTGAGTATAAAGTAGTAAGGGGTGGTAGGGGCTCTGGTGAACTAGAGAGTACATGCTGTGCCTTCAGGCTCTGTTTGTTTTCTTTTTAAAATACTGTGCTACCTAAATAAAATTGACGTGTAAGATATCTCAACTGGTTATACATTAGCCCAAAGCAATTAAAACTTACCTGTAAGTGATTCATGGGAATAATTCCTCCAGCGGTTTTGCATCTCTGAATGTGGGAGCTTATTAAACTAAATAAATATTTAACCAGTATAACTGGAGTGGTTTAGTGGTGTGGGTGAGTAGGGAGAGAGAGTATATGCACCTTTACACCCATCTGTTGTAGACAACTAAGAGCCTGCCCTCTCCCACCTACTGCCTTCCTCCAAATTATGCCAAATCATTTGGAGATGGAGCTAATTACATTTTTAAAAATTTTATTTAGTCACTTTAGTCACATAATATTTGACTCCCATCATCATCTTTTAGGTGTCTCTTTAGGGCTTAACAGAAAGAAAGAATCATTTATGAGAAGGAGAAAAGGCACAGTCATAGATAAGAAAATAGACAGAGGTATAGACAGGAATAAATAGGAAAATAATCAAATCTATAAATTCAAAAATTCAATGAAGTGGAAACCATCTGATAATGTTTTATGAGCATATCTATCAAGGTAAATATAGATAGTTTTTGAGTCTCTAGTCAAGAAGATAAAAACTTTATTTCTGCTTTTTGATATAACTAATAGTCTGCCCAACTCAATATACATTTTAGAGTTTGAAGATTTATTTTGCTGCTACTTCTAATTCATTTTACAACTACTGATAGTTTTTCTTGTGCTAGAATCACATCCCTTAAGATATCTAGTGCATTCTGCTCGCAGCTGTTCCGTGTTGCCCCTTCAGGCCATTCCCCCTCAAAAATTACCTGCATAGTCATCCTCCTGGGCTAGACTTGTCTTTCCAATTTGTTATTCATTCTCCTCCTTTTAGATAGAGGCAATAGTTTAATCATTATATCCAGATTTAGGGAGGGACAGGAGACCTGGTCAGTCCTCTTATCACTCATCCTCCTTTATGCCCACAATCTGTTAACGTGAATTTTATCTCCAGAGCAAGTCTAGCATCAGAAAAATCAAGGTAGAAATTTCTTTGGTTGTTTTTCCTAGAGTGGCTAAACTTCAATTGGCTGTTTTTTCTCCTTTTAAGTCAGTGAATAGAACACAAAAGCAAGGCATACCCAATATCAAGAAATGAAGATTAAGAAAATGTAAGTTGTTAAAGTCTATGAAAGAATGACTTTCTTGATACAAGATTTGTAACAACTATATTCTGTAGATATAAAATGTTTCCTTAAATGTCATAAATTTTAAACTCTGCGTTTGGTTAATTTTAGGTGATGATTTAATTATTTGCATTTCTATTAGTCATTGGCAAATCTAGAGTAAGGAAGACCTGGGGGAATTTTGAAGATGGGACTTGAATTGTGGAAGTGTAGAATAAAACCTTTAGTCCAACTCTGCTCCAGAGAGATGGTGTTTGTTCTTTAGAGAGCTATCCTTAACAGAAATGCTTTAAGATAAGACAGTATTTCTAATTGAACACTCAATTATGAATTGCTTCCCAAGTTAAGTGTGCTTCTCAACTAGATCTACCCACTTCTGTGAGCAAATAAATCTACTGTAACTAATTACTGAATCAGTGTCATAGATTCATACCTACACCTGACCTGTACATTCACAAATTATTCTCTCGTGATTTTAGTTACAGTCCCTGGAAACTGATGTCTACTGAATGATTTCATTAAGTCAAATTTTTTGCCTTAAAAAATTTAGCGTCCTAGAAATGGCGATTCTAGCAGCCCAACTTTATTTATTCATCCATCCATTCAATATTTATTACATTTTTAGTCTGTGTGTGTGTGTGGACAAATGTATGCTGTATTTGTGTGTAGCCATTTATACGTTTTGATTGTGTGTATTTGTGTGTATATGATGTTATAGTCTTGTGAAGGCCAAACACAGGATTGAGACACTGTCTTCAAATACATTTCCAATTGTTTATGAGGCTAGGTCATAGCCCAGAGCTTTAAAGAATTGCATTGTGATAGGATAGACTTTTGATGAGCAGAGATGGAGAAGAGGGGAAAAGAATATGAGAAGATGAGAAACCATATCCAGTTTACCTGCTTACTCTTCTCCTTTCCTTCTCCCCCTGTGCTTCTCACCTTCATCACCTTCAGGTTCTCAGTTCTTTTTCCACACACTCCCATCCACATACATACTCTCAGGTAATTTAGTCATTCCCATATTTAACATATATGTATTGAGCACCTGCTATGCAAGTGCCGGAGTGGGAGTTGGAGGAAAACCTTAAAACCCTTCTCTGCCCACTACTGCATCTCTTGGTAGAGCATTCTGTTATAGAAAATGGATATATAGAACAAAAAATTCCTAGTCTCTAGGAGCTTATTATCTAAAGATAAAGTCAGGATAAACTCAGATCTGTTGAACTATGAAATTCTCATATGCTAGAATTGGAAGGAGCCCTCATAGTGAGAAAGGAGTATAGAAAAAATCAGAGAAGTTGTTGAACCAACAAACAATATAGGATAAAAATGTAAATTAATGTGCAAAATTGTACATTCATATATAATTATCCTTTGATTATTAAGGGAATTTGGTGGTGTTTGAATTACATCAATTCTTTATTGAAGTTCAGTGTCATAGTGGATAATAATTTACAGTGTAGCTATTTAGTATTGTAGTTAGATAATTGAAGAAAGCATTTGTGGGATAGCTGCTCTGTGTGTGGAGGTTAGATGAGTCAGTGATCTGACCAAGGTCATTTGTTTTTTTGTTCTCACTGATATGAGCCACTGATGAGGTGCAATTGACACTATAAGGAGCTAATAAATAATTTTCACCTCCTACTTATTTCTTGAACACTCACTTTTGTTTGCTCAGAACAGGATACAATGAAAGAGAACACATCTAAATGACATGGTCCAATAGAACTTGCCTGCAATTCTTAAATATTTAAAAATCTAGAAATTTGTAAAAGGTAAGACTGAATATGTTGTTCTAATTTACCTCATTGACACATCAGTGACTTCTCTGTCCATATGAGGTTGATAAGGGACAGAAAACCTGCTTTGGTCATTTTTTTGGCTCCAAGTACTGGACATGCACCCACAGTGACCATTCACAACATGAGGCCAACTCCATATTTCATTAAAAAGACTTGTGAGCCGTGATTCCAACTATGTGACGGTCTGGAAAACGTAAAACTACATTTAGAGAGTGAACAGATCAGTGGTTGCCAGTATTTTTAGGGGAACAGAGGGAAGGATAATAGGTGGCACACAGGAGATCTTTAGGGGATGAACTTATTTTATATGATACTGTAATGATGGATGACATTATGCTTTTATCAAATCCATACAGTCTTACAACACAAAGAATAAATAATAATGTGAACTATAGACTTCAGTTATAGTAATGTATCGCTATTGGTTCATCAGTTGTAGCAAATGTACCAAGCCAAGGCAAGATGTTAATAATAGGGGAAACCGTGCATGTGGAGGAGGAATATGGGGGATATAGGGGCTCAACAGTTGTAATTATCTGTACCAGACTTTTCTGTAAACCTAAAATTGCTCTAAAAAATAAAAATAAAGTCTTTTCATTATAAAAGAAAGACTATGAGTCACAGTGTACACTACTTCTTGGAACAATGAATATGATTGGTTGTATTGTTTCACTTCATATTAAGGGCAACACAGGAATCAGTTAAAATAATACTGTTGGGCAAAGGATCTGAATAGATATTTCTCCAAAGAAGAAATACAAATGGCAAACACATGAAAAGATGTTTGACATCACTAGCCACCAGCCATCAAAACATGAATCAAAGCTACAATGAGATTATACCTTACATCCATGATCATGGCCATAATAATAAAAAAAGGAAAATAACAACTGTTGAGAGGATGTGGAGAAACTGGAACCCACATTCTCTGCTGAGGAGAATGTAAACTGATGTAGCCACTTTAGAATACATCTGCCATTCCTCAAAAAGTTAAACATAGAGTTACATATGACCTGGCAATTCCTCTCCGAGGTATATATCTAAGGAAATGAAAATATATGTCCATACAAAAACTTGTGCACGAATATTCATAGTAGCATAATTTTAATAGGCAAAAAAGTAAATTTTGTTTTTCTTTTCAAAGAACCAAATTTTGCTTTATTGATTTTCTCTGTTTTTATATCTTTGATTTCCACTCCAATTGTTATTATTTCATCCCTTCTTCCTGCTTTGGATTTAGTTTTCTTTTTCTCTTTCTTAATATAGAAACTTAAGTAACTGATTTGAGAGCTTTCTTTTCTAATATAGGAGTCTAAGCCTATAAAATTCCCTGTAAGCATTACTTAGTTTTCCCTAAGCAATGAAAATTAATTTGCTCAGTGTTCTGGAAGCTAGGAGTCCAAGACCAAGGTATCATCAGTTCTGGTTCCTTCTGAGGACACTCACCTTGGCCTGCAGATGGCTACCTTCTCACTGTGTCCTCACCTGGCCATCCCTTTGTGTGTGTGCCTACTGTCTCTGTCTCATTGTATGTTCAATTCCCTTTCTTTTTAAGACTTACTTTTTTTTTTTTTTAGGAAATCCAAGAGCTTTATGACCAAATACATATTTCTTATGGATCACAGTATCACATCCCTTCTTTGTGATGTTATTGTCATACAATGTCTTTATACTTTATATGCCCATCAACACAGATTTATAATTATTCCTTTTGCAGTTATCTTTTTTTTTTTGTAGATAATTATTTTTTATTGAAGGGTAGTTTCCACACAGTATTACATTACTTTCAGGTGTACAACACAGTGATTCAACGTTTATATACATGATAATTCTAGGTACCAGCTGTCACCATCCCAAGTTGTTACAATATTTTGACTATATTCCTTATGCTATACATTACATCCCGGTTACTTATTTATTTTACAATTGGAAGAGTGTACTTTTTTTTTTTTTTGTGAGGGGATCTCTCATACTTATTGATCAAATGGTTGTTAACAATAAAATTCTGTGTAGGGGAGTCAATGCTCAATGCACAATCATCAATCCACCCCAAGCCTAATTTTCGTCAGTCTCCAATCTTCTGAAGCATAACGAACAAGTTCTTACATGGAGAACAAATTCTTACATAGTGAATAAGTTACATGGTGAACAGTACAAGGGCAGTCATCACAGAAACTTCCGGTTTTGCTCATGCATTATGAACTATAAACAGTTCAAATATGAATACTCATTTGATTTTTATACTTGATTTATATGTGGATACCACATTTCTCTCTTTATTATTATTATTTTTAATAAAATGCTGAAGTGGTAGGTAGATACAAGATAAAGGTAGAAAACATAGTTTAGTGTTGTAAGAGAGCAAATGTAGATGATCAGGTGTGTGCCTGTAGACTATGTGTTAATCCAAGCTAGACAAGGGCAATAAAACATCCACGTATGCAGAAGATTTCTCTCAGAACAGAGGGGGTGAGGTTCTAAGCCTCACCTCTGTTGATCCCCAATTTCTCACCTGATGGCCCCCCTGCGACTGTGCCTGTCTTAGGTTGTTCCTCCCTTGAGGAATCTTACCCGTCTCTGGCTAACCAGTCATCTTCCGGAGCCATACAGGGAAATGTAAAGTTGGTAAGTGAGAGAGAAGCCTTATTGTTTGAAAAGGTTAGCTTTTTACTTCTTTGCATATTTATGCCCTGTGGCTTCTATGCCCAGCATTTGTCTTGAGGTATCTTTACCACTTGGAAGAATTATGATACTCAGTAAATTTGATATGAGGCACGAATTCTATTTAAGGGTTGTAATTAGGAAGGAAGAAGAAAAGCTATAGAAGTAGCAGGCAGAAGAAAACATGGGAAGATTGATTATTTCTTTGACATATCTTCTTGTAGAATAACTTCAGCATGTATAGGTTTTAAACTACTACTTAAATTGCACACACACATTAACATAATAGGAGTATAGTTACATAACCAAAGCATACCTGTAATTACCAGCCATCTCCAGTGAAATCAAGAAAACCAGTTAGGCACCTTAGGCATTTGTGAAAACTTATCTATGATATGGTGGATATTGTCCAACTGAACTTGAACAGTCTGAGAGAAATCAGACAAATTAAAACAACCCATTCCTGGGGACTGTTCACATCCCATATGTTCTTTTAACAGTAAATAGTCTGTAGTTGTAAGATTTTGGAGTGCTACAATTTTCACTTCTCCTAATTCTTGGTTGAGTTCCAACAGTATAGATCCAGTCAAATTTGTTGTTTTACTGTATGCACAGGCCAGCTTAGATATCTCCTTCTTCATTCACATGGCAAGTCCAGGAACTGGGGGTTTGAGTGCATCTACACCTGTAGCAGTGCGTGGATCTTTGTTGGGGTTTTTTCATGATCATCTTCTGGCATGAGTCTTCCAGAGAGTGCTGATGTTGGAAGTTCTTTTTCATATCGTATCTTAGTTGATTTTCGGGGTAGCCAAATTAGACGTTGATCCTCTGTATAAACACAAACAGGCCCTTTGCCTACACTTTTATATGCCCTTTATACACTTGTGTAGAACTCATTGGAGGTCACCACACAGGAACTGCCTTTTTTTTTTTTGGTATCATTAATCTACACTTACATGACGAATATTATGTTTACTAGGCTCTCCCCTATACCAGGTCCCCCCTATAAACCCCTTTACAGTCACTGTCCATCAGCATAGCAAAATGTTGTAGAATCACTACTTGCCTTCTCTGTGTTGTACAGCCCTCCCCTTTCTCCCACGCCCCCCGTGCATGCTAATCTTAATACACCCCTTCTTCTCCCCACCCTTATCCCTCCCTACCCACCCATCCTCCCCAGTCCCTTTCCCTTTGGTACCTGTTAGTCCATTCTAGAGTTCTGTGATTCTGCTGCTGTTTTGTTCCTTCAGTTTTTCCTTTGTTCTTATATTCCACAGATGAGTGAAATCATTTGGTATTTCTCTTTCTCCGCTTGGCTTGTTTCACTGAGCATAATACCCTCCAGCTCCATCCATGTTGCTGCAAATGGTAGGATTTGCCCTTTTCTTATGGCTGAGTAGTATTCCATTGTGTATATGTACCACCTCTTCTTTATCCATTCATCTATCGATGGACATTTAGGTTGCTTCCAATTCGTGGCTATTGTAAATAGTGCTGCGATAAACATAGGGATGCACTGATCTTTCTCATACTTGATTGCTGCATTCTTAGGGTAAATTCCTAGGAGTGCAATTCCTGGGTCAAATGGTAAGTCTGTTTTGAGCATTTTGATGTACCTCCATACTGCTTTCCACAATGGTTGAACTAACTTACATTCCCACCAGCAGTGTAGGAGGGTTCCCCTTTCTCCACAGCCTCGCCAACATTTGTTGTTGTTTGTCTTTTGGATGGCAGCCATCCTTACTGGTGTGAGGTGATACCTCATTGTAGTTTTAATTTGCATTTCTCTGATAATTAGCAATGTGGAGCACCTTTTCATGTGTCTGTTGGCCATCTGTATTTCTGTTTTGGAGAACTGTCTGTTCAGTTCCTGGGCCCATTTTTTAATTGGGTTATTTGTTTTTTGTTTGTTGAGGCGTGTGAGCTCTTTATATATTCTGGACGTCAAGCCTTTATCGGATGTGTCATTTTCAAATATATTCTCCCATACTGTAGGGTTCCTTTTTGTTCTATTGATGGTGTCTTTTGCTGCACAGAAGCTTTTCAGCTTAATATAGTCCCACTTGTTCATTTTTGCTGTTGTTTTCCTTGCCTGGGGAGATATGTTCAAGAAGAGGTCACTCACGTTTATGTCTAAGAGGTTTTCGCCTATGTTTTCTTCCAAGAGTTTAATGGTTTCATGACTTACATTCAGGTCTTTGATCCATTTTGAGTTTACTTTTGTATATGGGGTTAGACAATGGTCCAGTTTCATTCTCCTACATGTAGCTGTCCAGTTTTGCCAGCACCATCTGTTGAAGAGACTGTCATTTCGCCATTGTATGTCCATGGCTCCTTTATCAAATATTAATTGATCATATGTGTCTGGGTTAATGTCTGGATTCTGTAGTCTGTTCCATTGGTCTGTGGCTCTGTTCTTGTGCCAGGACCAAATTGTCTTGATTACTATGGCTTTATAGTAGAACTTGAAGTTGGGAAGTGAGATCCCCCCTGCTTTATTCTTCTTTCTCAGGATTGCTTTGGCTATTCGGGGTCTTTGGTGTTTCCATGTGAATTTTTGAATTATTTGTTCCAGTTCATTGAAGAATGTTGCTGGTAGTTTCATAGGGATTGCATCAAATCTGTATATTGCTTTGGGCAGGATGGCCATTTTGACAATAGTAATTCTTCCTAGCCACGAGCATGGGATGAGTTTCCATCTGTTAGTGTCCCCTTTAATTTCTCTTAAGAGTGACTTGTAGTTTTCAGAGTATAAGTCTTTCACTTCTGGTTAGGTTTATTCCTAGGTATTTTTTTTTTTGATGCAATTGTGAATGGAGTTGTTTTCCTGGTTTCTCTTTCTGTTGGTTCATTGTTAGTGTATAGGAAAGCCGCAGATTTCTGTGTGTTGATTTTGTATCCTGCAACTTTGCTGTATTCCGATATCAATTCTAGTAGTTTTGGGGTGAAGTCTTTAGGGTTTTTTACGTACATTATCATGTCATCTGGAAATAGTGACAGTTTAACTTCTTCTTTACCAATTTGGATTCCTTGTATTTCTTTGTTTTGTCTGATTGCTGTGGCTAGGACCTCCAGTAATATGTTAAATAACAGTGGGGAGAGTGGGCATCCCTGTCTAGTTCCCAATCTCAGAGGAAATGCTTTCAGCTTCTCGCTGTTCAATATAATGTTGGCTGTGGGTTTATCATAGATGCCCTTTATTATGTTGAGGTACTTGCCCTCTATTCCCATTTCGCTGAGAGTTTTTATCATGAATGGATGTTGAACTTTGTCAAATGATTTTTCAACATCTATGGAGATGATCGTGTGGTTTTTGTCTTTCTTTTTGTTGATGTGGTGGATGATGTTGATGGACTTTCGAATGTTGTACCATCCTTGCATCCCTGGGATGAATCCCACTTGGTCATGGTGTATGATCCCTTTGATGTATTTTTGAATTCGGTTTGCTAATGTTTTGTTGAGTATTTTTGCATCTACGTTCATCAGGGATATTGGTCTGTAGTTTTCTTTTTTGGTGGTGTCTTTGCCTGGTTTTGGTATTAGGGTGATGTTAGCTTCATAGAATGAGTTTGGGAGTATCCCCTCCTCCTCTATTTTTTGGAAAACTTTAAGGAGAATGGGTACTATGTCTTCCCTGTATGTCTGATAAAATTCCGAGGTAAATCCATCTGGCCCGGGGGTTTTGTTCTTTGGTAGTTTTTTGATTACCGCTTCAATTTCATTGCTGGTTATTGGTCTGTTTAGATTTTCTGTTTCTTTCTGGGTCAGTCTTGGAAGGTTGTATTTTTCTAGGAAGTTGTCCATTTCTCCTAGGTTTCCCAGCTTGTTAGCATATAGGTTTTCATAGTATTCTCTAATAATTCTTTGTATTTCTGTGGGGTCCATCGTGATTTTTCCTTTCTCGTTTCTGATACTGTTGATTTGTGTTGACTCTTTTCCTCTTAATAAGTCTGGCTATATCTATTTTGTTTATTTTCTCGAAGAACCAGCTCTTGGTTTCATTGATTTTTGCTATTGTTTTATTCTCAATTTTATTTATTTCTTCTCTGATCTTAATTATGTCCCTCCTTCTGCTGACCTTAGGCCTCATTTGTTCTTCTTTTTCCAATTTTGATAATTGTGACATTAGACCATTCATTTGGGATTGTTCTTCCTTTTTTAAATATGCTTGGATTGCTATATACTTTACTCTTAAGACTGCTTTTGCTGTGTCCCACAGAAGTTGGAGCTTAGTGTTGTTGTTGTCGTTTGTTTCCATATATTGCTGGATCTCCATTTTGATTTGGTCATTGATCCATTGATTATTTAGGAGCGTGTTGTTAAGTCTCCATGTGTTTGTGAGCCTCTTTGCTCTCTTTGTACAGTTTATTTCTAGTTTTATGCCTTTGTGGTCTGAAAAGTTGGTTGGTAGGGTTTCAATCTTTTGGAATTTACTGAAGCTCTTTTTGTGGCCTAGTATGTGGTCTATTCTGGAGAATGTTCCATGTGCACTTGAGAAGAATGTGTATCCTGTTGCTTTTGGATGTAGAGTTCTGTAGATGTCTATTAGGTCCATCTGCTCTAGTGTGTTGTTCAGTGCTTCCGTGTCCTTACTTATTTTCTGCCCGGTGGATCTATCCATTGGGGTGAGTGGTGTGTTGAAGTCTCCTAGAATGAATGCATTGCAGTCTATTTCCCCCTTTAGTTCTGTTAGTATTTGTTTCACATATGCTGGTACTCCTGTGTTGGGTGCATATATATTTAGAATGGTTATATCCCCTTGTTGGACTGAGCCCTTTATCATTATGTAGTGTCCTTCTTTATCTCTTGTTACTTTCTTTGTTTTGAAGTCTATTTTGTCTGATATTAGT
Organism: Manis pentadactyla; assembly: GCF_030020395.1. NCBI lineage: Eukaryota > Metazoa > Chordata > Mammalia > Pholidota > Manidae > Manis > Manis pentadactyla. Next base: position 109,523,737 of record NC_080026.1, on the reverse strand, counting down.
ACTGCAGCCACTGCTTTCTTCTCGTTGTTGTTTGCCTGAAATATGTTTTTCCATCCCTTGACTTTTAGTCTGTACATGTCTTTGGGTTTGAGGTGAGTTTCTTGTAAGTAGCATATAGATGGGCTTGCTTTTTTATCCATTCTATTTCTCTGTGTCTTTTGATTGCTGCATTCAGCCCATTAACATTTAGGGTGACTATTGAAAGATATGTACTTATTGCCATTGCAGGCTTTAAATTCGTGGTTACCAAAGGTTCAAGGTTAGCCTCTCTAGTATCTTACTGCCTAACTTAGCTCGCTTATTGAGCTGTTATATACACTGTCTGGAGATTCTTTTCTTGTCTCCCTTCTTATTCCTCCTCCTCCATTCTTCATATGTTGGGTGTTTTATTCTGTGCTCTTTCTAGGAGTGCTCCCATCTAGAGCAGTCCCTGTAAGACGTCCTGTTGAGGTGGTTTGTGGGAAGCAAATTCCCTCAGCTTTTGTTTGTCTGGGAATTGTTTAATCCCACCATCATATTTGAATGATAGTCGTGCTCGATACAGTATCCTTGGTTCAAGGCCCTTCTGTTTCATTGCATTAAATATATCATGCCATTCTCTTCTGGCCTGTAGGGTTTCTGTCGAGAAGTCTGATGTTAGCCTGATGGGTTTTCCTTTATAGGTGACCTTTTTCTCTCTAGCTGCCTTTAAAACTCTTTCCTTGTCCTTGATCTTTGTCATTTTAATTATTATGTGTCTTGGTGTTGTCCTCCTTGGATCTTTTCTGTTGGGGGTTCTGTGTATTTCCGTGGTCTGCTCGATTATTACCTCCCCCAGTTTTGGGAAGTTTTCAGCAATTATTTCTTCCAAGATAGTTTCTATCCCTTTTCCTCTCTCTTCTTCTTCTGGTATCCCTATAATACGGATATTGTTCCTTTTGGATTGGTCACACAGTTCTCTTAATATTGTTTCATTCCTGTAGATCCTTTTATCTCTCTCTATGTCAGCTTCTATGCGTTCCTGTTCTCTGGTTTCAATTCCATCAATGGCTTCTTGCATCCTATCCATTCTGCTTATAAACCCTTCCAGAGTTTGTTTCATTTGTGTAATCTCCTTTCTGGCATCTGTGATCTCCGTCCGGACTTCATCCCATATCTCTTGTGTATTTCTCTGCATCTCTGTCAGCATGTTTATGATTTTTATTTTGAATTCTTTGTCAGGAAGACTGGTTAGGTCTGTCTCCTTCTCTGGTGTTGTCTCTGTGATCTTTGTCTGCCTGTAGCTTTGCCTTTTCATGGTGATAGGAATAGTTTGCAGAGCTGGGACGAGTGATGCCTGGAAGAACTTCCCTTCTTGTTGGTTTGTGGCCTTCCTCTCCTGGGAGAACAGCGACCTCTAGTGGCTTGTGCTGGGTAGCTGCGCGCAGACAGGGCTTCTGCTTCCTGCCCTGCTGCTATGGAGTTTTTCTCCGGTGTTGCTGTGGGCGTGGCCTGGCTCGGCAGCTGTTCCAAAGTGGTGGAGTCGCGTTCAAGGGGGAGCGGCCGGGATACTATTTATCTCCGTAAGGGGCCTCCCTGCTCCCTGCAGCCCAGGGGATTAGGGTGCCCAGAGATCCCCGGATTCCCTACCTCTGGATTAAGTGTCCCACCCTGCCCCTTTAAGACTTCCAAAAAGCACCCGCCAAAACAAAATGACCACAAAGAAAAAAAAAGAAAAAGAAAGAAAATTTTAAAAATAAATAAATAAATAAATAAATAAATAAATAAAAATGGCCGCTCTTTCATCTTTATTCTCCCTCACCAGCCTCAGGCATCTGCTCACCCGTCTTGCTGCACTATTTCCCTAGTATTGGGGTCCCTATCCCTTTAAGACTTCCAAAAAGCGCTCGCCAAAACGAAACAGAAAAAAAAAAAAATGTCCGCTTGCTTTTCTTATGTCCTCTGGCACCAGGCCTCCGGTACCCTCTCACTGTTCTTTCTGCCCTATTTCCCCAGTATCCAGGGCCCCACGCATGCACTGTGTCTTCAGTCTTGTCCGGATGGCTGTGGCTGGGTATTCAGCAGTCCTGGGCTCCGTCTCCCTTCAGCTCTGCCTATTCTTCTCCCGCCGGGAGCTGGGGGGAGGGGTGCTCTAGTCCCGCCAGGCCGGGGATTGTATCTTACTCCCTTTATGAGGCACTGGGTTCTCTCAGGTGTGGATGTGGTCTGGATGTTGTCCTGTGTTCTCTGGTCGTTATTCTAGGAAGAGTTGTCTTTGTTATATTTTCATAGATATATGTGGTTTTGGGAGGAGATTTCCGCTGCTGTACTCATGCCACCATCTTGGCTCCACCTCCAAGACTTACTTTTAGAGCACTTTTAGGTTCACAAAATTGAGAGGAAGTTAGAAATTTCCCTTATACCCTGCCCCCACACATGTATGTCCTCCCCCACTATCAACATCCCCCACCAGAGCAGTATATTTGTGACAACTGATGAATCTACATTAATACACTGTAATCAACCAAAGTTCATAGTTTACATTATGGTTCACTTTTGGTATGCACATACTGTGGGTTTGGACAAATGTATAATGACATGTATCCATCATTATGGGATCATACAGAATATGTTCACTTCCCTAAAAATTGTCTGTGCTCCACCTGTTTATCCCTTCCACCTCTTCACAAACCCCTGCCAATTACTGATCATTTTGCTCTCTGTACAGTTTTGCCTTTTTCAGAATGCTGACAGTTGGAGTCTTATAGTTTGTAGTCTTTAAAGATTGGCTTCTTTCATTTAGTAACATGCATTTAAGGTTCCTCCATGTCTTGCCATGGCTGATAGCTCATTACCTTCTAGTGCTGAATAATATTCCATTGTGTGCATTTACCACTGTTTGTTTATCCATTCACCTACTGAAGGACATCTTGATTGTTTCCAAGTTTTGGTGATCATGAATACAGCTGCTAGAAATCCATTTGCAGACAAAAGCATGGACATAAGTTTTCAACTCCTTTGGATTAATAATAAGGAGCACAATTGCTAGATCATATGGTAGGAGTATGTTGTTTTGTAAGAAACCACCAAACTCTTCCGGTGACCTCAGCATTTTATATTCTTATCCAGTGACAAATGAGACCATTCATTGTTCCACATCCTTCCTAGCATTTGGTGTTGTCAGTGTTATAAAATTTGGCCTTCAAATAGGTATATAGTGGCATTTCATTGTTGTTTTATTTTGCATTTCTCTGATGACCTATGAGGTGGACCATCTTTTCATATACTTACTTGTCATCTTATCTTCTTTGGTAAAGTGTCTGTTAAGATGTTTGGCCCATTTTTAAATAAGGTTGTTTGTTTTCTTTTTGTTAAGCTTTTAGAGTTCTGTGTATGTTTTGGATAACAGTCCTTTATCAGATGTGTCTTTTGCAAGTACTTTCTCCCAATCTGTGGCTTATCTTCTCATTCTATTGACATTGTCTTTTATAGAGCAGTTTTAAATTTTACTCGACTCCAGTTTATTATTTCTTTCATAGATTGTGCCTTTGGTGTTATCTGATGTTTTTATATATCATATTTTCATTTTCATTCCATTAAATTTTTTTCTAATTCTCCTTGTGATTTCTTTTTTGACTTATGGATTATTTAATTTCCAAACATTTATGGATTTTTCAAATTTATTTCTGTTGTTGAACTCTAATTTAATTTTGTTGTGGTCAGGACATATACATTATATGATTTAATCCTTTTAAATTTATGAGATTTGCATAGACATTGAGAAGTGACTGATGTTTTCCATTGGGAAGGGGGATAAAGGGACACAAAAATTCTCAATCATAAGTTGGTCATGGGGATGGTAGTACACATAGAGAATATAGCCATTAAATCTGTAACATCTTCTGATGCTAACAGATAGCAACTGCACCAGTTAGGGTGAGGATTTAATAATGTGAGCACTGTTGAACCACTGTGTTGTATACTTGAAGGCAATATAAGATTACATATCAACTATACTTCAATTTTTAAAAATTTAACAAAAATAAATAAATATGTGAGATTTGTATTATAGTCTAGCAGATAGGTCTAGCCTAAAGGGAATTCTGTGTGTCCTAGAAAAGAATGTGTATCCTGCTATTATTGGATGGAGTGCTCTGTAGATTCAATCAGGTCAAGTTTGATGATACTCAAATTTTCTGTTATCTTTGTTGATTTTCTGTCTAGATTTCCTATCCGTTATTGAGAATTTGGTATTGAAGTCTCTTTCTATTGTTGAATTTTCTATTTTCCTTTCCAAGTTTGTCAATTTTGTTACATGAATTTTGGTGTTCTGTTGTTGGCATGTATACGTTTGTAATTGTTACGTTTTTCTTGTACATGGACATTTTTTTTTTTTTTTTGTTATTTCTTGTTGTGTCGATACTGGCCATCTGACTAGTGTGAGGTGATATTTCATACTGGTTTTGATTTGCGTTTCCATGATGATTTGTGATGGTGAGCACCTTTCACGTGTCTGTTGGCTATCTGCATGTCGTCTTAGGGAAACTGTCTATTCAGGTCCTCTACCCATTTTTATTTATTTATTTATTTTTTTTTCATTTTTTTTATAATAATTATTTTTTATTGAAGGGTAGTTGACACACAGTATTACATTACATGAGTTTCAAGTGTACAACACAGTGGTAGAACATTTATATACATAATTCTAGGTTCCAGCTATCACCCTACCAGGCTGTTACAATATCTTGACTATATTCCTTATGCTATACATTACATCCCGGTTACTAATTTATTTTACCATTGGAAGTCTGTCCTTTTTTTTTTTTTTTTTTTTTTTGTGAGGGCATCTCTCATATTTATTGATCAAATGGTTGTTAACGACAATAAAATTCTGTATAGGGGAGTCAATGCTCAATGCACATTCATTATTCCACCCCAAGCCTAATTTTTGTCAGTCTCCAATCTTCTGAGGCATAACAAACAAGTTTTTACATGTAGAACAAATTCTTACATAATGAATAAGTTACATAGTGAACAGTACAAGGGCAGTCATCACAGAAACTTTCGGTTTTGCTCATGCATTATGAACTATAAACAGTCAGTTCAAATATGAATACTGATTTGGTTTTTATACTTGATTTATATGTGGATACCACATTTCTCTCTTTATTATTATTATTTTTAATAAAATGCTGAAGTGGTAGGTAGATACAAGATAAAGGTAGAAAACATAGTTTAGTGTTGTATGAGAGCACATGTAGATGATCAGGTGTGTGCCTGTAGACTATGTGTTAATCCCAGCTAGACCAGGGCAATAAAACATCCACGTATGCAGAAGATTTCTCTCAGAACGGGGGGGTGAGGTTCTAAGCCTCACCTCTGTTGATCCCCAATTTCTCACCTGATGGCCCCCCTGCGACTGTGCCTGTCTTAGGTTGTTCCTCCCTTGAGGAATCTTACCCATCTCTGGCTAACCAGTCATCTTCCGGGGCCATACAGGGAAATGTGAAGTTGGTAAGTGAGAGAGAAGCCTTATTGTTTGAAAAAGTTAGCTTTTTACTTCTTTGCATATTTATGCCCTGTGGCTTCTATGCCCAGCATTTGTCTTGAGGTATCTTTACCACTTGGAAGAATTATGATACTCGGTAAATTTGATATGAGGCACAAATTCTATTTAAGGGTTGTAATTAGGAAGGAAGAAGAAAAGCTATAGAAGTAGCAGGCGGAAGAAAACATGGGAAGATTGATTATTTCTTTGATATATCTTCTTGTAGAATAACTTCAGCATGTATAGGTTTTAAGCTACTACTTAAATTGCACACACACATTAACATAATAGGAGTATAGTTACATAACCAAAGCATATCTGTAATTACCAGCCCTCTGCAGTGAAACCAAGAAAACCAGTTAGGCACTTTAGGCATTTGTGAAAACTTATCTATGATATGGTGGATATTGTCCAAATGAACTTGAACAGTCTGAGAGAAATCAGACAAATTAAAACAACCCATTCCTGGGGACTGTTCACATGCCATATGTTCTTTTAACAATAAATAGTTTGTAGTTGTAAGACTTTGGAGCGCTACAATTTGCACTTCTCCAAATTCTTGGTTGAGTTCCAACAGTATAGATCCAGTCCAATTTTGTTGTTTTACTGTATGCACAGGCCAGCTTAGATATCTCCTTCCTCATTCCCATGGCAGGTCCAGGAACTGGTGGGATGAGTGCATCTACAGCTGTAGCAGTGCGTGGATCTTTGTTGGGGTTTTTTGATGATCATCTTCTGGCATGAGTCTTCCAGAGGGTGCAGATGTTGGAAGTTCTTTTTCATATCGTATCTTAGTTCATTTTCGGGGTAGCCCAATTAGGCTTTGATCCTCTGTATAAACACAAACAGACCCTTTGCCTACACTTTTATATGCCCTTTATACCCTTGTGTAGAACTCGTTGGAGGTTACCACACAGGAACTGCCCTTTTTTTTTTTTTTTTTCTATCACTAATCTACACTTACATGACGAATATTATGTTTACTAGGCTCTCCCCTATACCAGGTCTCCCCTATAAACCCCTTTACAGTCACTGTCCATCAGCATAGCAAAATGTTGTAGAATCACTACTTGCCTTCTCTGTGTTGTACAGCCCTCCCTTTTCTCCTACCCCCCCATGCATGTTAATCTTAATACCCCCCTACTTCTCCCCCCCTTATCCCTCCCTACCCACCCATCCTCCCCAGTCCCTTTCCCTTTGGTACCTGTTAGTCCATTCTTGAGTTCTGTGATTCTGCTGCTGTTTTGTTCCTTCAGTTTTTCCTTTGTTCTTATATTCCACAGATAAGTGAAATCATTTGGTATTTCTCTTTCTCCGCTTGGCTTGTTTCACTGAGCATAATACCCTCCAGCTCCATCCATGTTGCTGCAAATGATTGGATTTGCCCTTTTCTTATAGCTGAGTAGTATTCCATTGTGTATATGTACCACATCTTCTTTATCCATTCATCTACTGATGGACATTTAGGTTGCTTCCAATTCTTGGCTATTGTAAATAGTGCTGCAATAAACATAGGGGTGCATCTGTCTTTCTCAAACTTGATTGCTGCATTCTTAGGGTAAATTCCTAGGAGTGCAATTCCTGGGTCAAATGGTAAGTCTGTTTTGAGCATTTTGATGTACCTCCATACTGCTTTCCACAATGGTTGAACTAACTTACATTCCCACCAGCAGTGTAGGAGGGTTCCCCTTTCTCCACAGCCTCGCCAACATTTGTTGTTGTTTGTCTTTTGGATGGCAGCTATCCTTACTGGTGTGAGGTGATACCTCATTGTAGTTTTAATTTGCATTTCTCTGATAATTAGCGATGTGGAGCATCTTTTCATGTGTCTGTTGGCCATCTGTATTTCTTTTTTGGAGAACTGTCTGTTCAGTTCCTCTGCCCATTTTTTAATTGGGTTATTTGTTTTTTGTTTGTTGAGGCGTGAGAGCTCCTTATATATTCTGGACGTCAAGCCTTTATCGGATGTGTCATTTTCAAATATATTCTCCCATACTGTAGGGATCCTTCTTGTTCTATTGATGGTGTCTTTTGCTGTACAGAAGCTTTTCAGCTTAATATAGTCCCACTTACTCATTTTTGCTGTTGTTTTCCTTGCCCGGGGAGATATGTTCAAGAAGAGGTCACTCATGTTTATGTCTAAGAGGTTTTCGCCTATGTTTTCTTCCAGGAGTTTAATGGTTTCATGGCTTACATTCAGGTCTTTGATCCATTTTGAGTTTACTTTTGTATATGGGGTTAGACAATGGTCCAGTTTCATTCTCCTACATGTAGCTGTCCAGTTTTGCCAGCACCACCTGTTGAAGAGACTGTCATTTCGCCATTGTATGTCCATGGCTCCTTTATCAAATATTAATTGACCATATATGTCTGGGTTAATGTCTGGATTCTCTAGTCTGTTCCATTGGTCTGTGGCTCTGCTCTTGTGCCAGTACCAAATTGTCTTGATTACTATGGCTTTATAGTAGAGCTTGAAGTTGGGGAGTGAGATCCCCCCTACTTTATTCTTCTTTCTCAGGATTGCTTTGGCTATTCGGGGTCTTTGGTGTTTCCATATGAATTTTTGAATTATTTGTTCCAGTTCATTGAAGAATGTTGCTGGTAGTTTCATAGGGATTGCATCAAATCTGTATATTGCTTTGGGCAGGATGGCCATTTTAACGATATTAATTCTTCCTAGCCACGAGCATGGGATGAGTTTCCATCTGTTAGTGTCCCCTTTAATTTCTCTTAAGAGTGACTTGTAGTTTTCAGAGTATAAGTCTTTCACTTCTTTGGTTAGGTTTATTCCTAGGTATTTTATTTTTTTTGATGCAATTGTGAATGGAGTTGTTTTCCTGATTTCTCTCTCTGTTGGTTCATTGTTAGTATATAGGAAAGCCACAGATTTCTGTGTGTTGATTTTGTATCCTGCAACTTTGCTGTATTCCGATATCAGTTCTAGTAGTTTTGGGGTGGAGTCTTTAGGGTTTTTTATGTACAGTATCATGTCATCTGCAAATAGTGACAGTTTAACTTCTTCTTTACCAATCTGGATTCCTTGTATTTCTTTATTTTGTCTGATTGCCGTGGCTAGGACCTCCAGTACTATGTTAAATAACAGTGGAGAGAGTGGGCATCCCTGTCTAGTTCCCGATCTCAGAGGAAATGCTTTCAGCTTCTCGCTGTTCAATATAATGTTGGCTGTGGGTTTATCATAGATGGCCTTTATTATGTTGAGGTACTTGCCCTCTATTCCCATTTTGCTGAGAGTTTTTAACATGAATGGATGTTGAACTTTGTCAAATGCTTTTTCCGCATCTATGGAGATGATCATGTGGTTTTTGTCTTTCTTTTTGTTGATGTGGTGGATGATGTTGATGGACTTTCGAATGTTGTACCATCCTTGCATCCCTGGGATGAATCCCACTTGGTCATGGTGTATGATCCTTTTGATGTATTTTTGAATTCGGTTTGCTAATATTTTGTTGAGTATTTTTGCATCTACGTTCATCAGGGATATTGGTCTGTAGTTTTCTTTTTTGGTGGGGTCTTTGCCTGGTTTTGGTATTAGGGTGATGTTAGCTTCATAGAATGAGTTTGGGAGTATCCCCTCCTCCTCTATTTTTTGGAAAACTTTAAGGAGAATGGGTATTATGTCTTCCCTGTATGTCTGATAAAATTCCGAGGTAAATCCATCTGGCCCGGGGGTTTTGTTCTTTGGTAGTTTTTTGATTACCTCTTCAATTTCGTTGCTGGTAATTGGTCTGTTTAGATTTTCTGTTTCTTCCTGGGTCAATCTTGGAAGGTTATATTTTTCTAGGAAGTTGTCCATTTCTCCTAGGTTTCCCAGCTTGTTAGCATATAGGTTTTCATAGTATTCTCCAATAATTCTTTGCATTTCCGTGGGGTCCGTCGTGATTTTTCCTTTCTCGTTTCTGATACTGTTGATTTGTGTTGACTCTCTTTTCTTCTTAATAAGTCTGGCTAGAAGCTTATCTATTTTGTTTATTTTCTTGAAGAACCAGCTCTTGGTTTCATTGATTTTTGCTATTGTTTTATTCTTCTCAATTTTATTTATTTCTTCTCTGATCTTTATTATGTCCCTCCTTCTGCTGACCTTAGGCCTCATCTGTTCTTCTTTTTCCAATTTCGATAATTGTGACATTAGACCATTCATTTGGGATTGCTCTTCCTTTTTTAAATATGCTTGGATTGCTATATACTTTCCTCTTAAGACTGCTTTTGCTGTGTCCCACAGAAGTTGGGGCTTAGTGTTGTTGTTGTCATTTGTTTCCATATATTGCTGGATCTCCATTTTGATTTGGTCATTGATCCATTGATTATTTAGGAGCGTGTTGTTAAGCCTCCATGTGTTTGTGAGCCTCTTTGCTTTCTTTGTACAGTTTATTTCTAGTTTTATGCCTTTGTGGTCTGAAAAGTTGGTTGGTAGGATTTCAATCTTTTGGAATTTTCTGAGGCTCTTTTTGTGTCCTAGTATGTGGTCTATTCTGGAGAATGTTCCATGTGCACTTGAGAAGAATGTATATCCCGCTGCTTTTGGATGTAGAGTTCTATAGATGTCTATTAGGTCCATCTGCTCTACTGTGTTGTTCAGTGCTTCCGTGTCCTTACTTATTTTCTGCCCAGTGGATCTATCCTTTCGGGTGAGTGGTGTGTTGAAGTCTCCTAGAATGAATGCATTGCAGTCTATATCCCCCTTTAGTTCTGTTAGTATTTGTTTCACATATGCTGGTGCTCCTGTGTTGGGTGCATATATATTTAGAATGGTTATATCCTCTTGTTTGACTGAGCCCTTTATCATTATGTAGTGTCCTTCTTTATCTCTTGTTACTTTCTTTGTTTTGAAGTCTATTTTGTCTGATATTAGTACTGCAACCCCTGCTTTCTTCTCACTGTTGTTTGCTTGAAATATGTTTTTCCATCCCTTGACTTTTAGTCTGTACATGTCTTTGGGTTTGAGGTGAGTTTCTTGTAAGCAGCATATAGATGGGTCTTGCTTTTTTATCCATTCTGTTACTCTGTGTCTTTTGATTGGTGCATTCAACCCATTAACATTTAGGGTGACTATTGAAAGATATGTACTTATTGCCATTGCAGGCTTTAAATTCGTGGTTACCAAAGGTTCAAGGTTAGCCTCTTTAGTATCTTACTGCCTAACTTAGCTCGCTTATTGAGCTGTTATATACACTGTCTGGAGATTCTTTTCTTCTCTCCCTTCTTGTTCCTCCTCCTCGATTCTTCATATGTTGGGTGTTTTGTGCTGTGCTCTTTCTAGGAGTGCTCCCATCTAGAGCAGTCCCTGTAAGATGTTCTGTAGAGGTGGTTTGTGGAAAGCAAATTCCCTCAGCTTTTGTTTGTCTGGGAATTGTTTAATCCCACCGTCATATTTGAATGATAGTCGTGCTGGATACAGTATCCTTGGTTCAAGGCCCTTCTGTTTCATTGTATTAAATATATCATGCCATTCTCTTCTGGCCTGTAGGGTTTCTGTTGAGAAATCTGACGTTAGCCTGATGGGTTTCCCTTTATAGGTGACCTTTATCTCTCTAGCTGCCTTTAACACTCTTTCCTTGTCCTTGATCTTTGCCATTTTAATTATTATATGTCTTGGTGTTGCCCTTCTTGGATCCTTTCTGTTGGGGGTTCTGTGTATTTCCGTGGTCTGTTTGATTACTTCCTCCCCCAGTGTGGGGAAGTTTTCAGCAATTATTTCTTCTAAGATACTTTCCATCTCTTTGCCTCTCTCTTCTTCTTCTGGGACCCCTATAATACGGATATTGCTCCTTTTAGATTGGTCACACAGTTCTCTTAATATTGTTTCATTCCTGGAGATCCTTTTGTCTCTCTCTATGTCAGCTTCCATGCGTTCCTGTTCTCTGATTTCAATTCCATCAATGGCCTCTTGCATTCTATCCATTCTGCTTATAAACCCTTCCAGAGTTTGTTTCATTTCTGCGATCTCCTTTCTGGCATCTGTGATCTCTTTCCGGACTTCATCCCATTTTTCTTGCGTATTTCTCTGCATCTCTGTCAGCATGTTTATGATTCTTATTTTGAATTCTTTGTCAGGAAGACTGGTTAGGTCTGTCTCCTTCTCTGGTGTTGTCTCTGTGATCTTTGTCTGCCTGTAGCTTTGCCTTTTCATGGTGATAGGAATAGTCTGCAGAACTGGGACGAGTGACGGCTGGAAGGACTTCCCTTCTTGTTGGTTTGTGGCCCTCCTCTCCTGGGAGAACAGTGGCCTCTAGTGGCTTGTGCTGCGCAGCTGCGCGCAGACAGGGTTTCTGCTTCCTGCCCGGCTGCTATGGAGTTAATCTCCGCTGTTGCTGTGGGCGTGGCCTGGCTCGGGCAGCTACTCCAAAATGGTGGAGTCGCGTTGGAGCAGGGGCTGCTGGGAGGCTATTTATCTCCGTAAGGGGCCTCCCTGCTCCCTGCAGCCCAGGGGTTAGGGTGCCCAGAGATCCCGGATTCCCTACCTCTGGATTAAGTGGCCCGCCCTGCCCCTTTAAGACTTCCAAAAAGCACCCGCCAAAACAAAACAACGACCACAAAAAAAAACAAGAAAAAAAAATTTTTTTTTTTAATTAAAAAAAAAAAAAAAAAATTTTAATTAAAAAAAAAAGGTGGTCGTTCGTTTTTCTTTATTCTCCGGTGCCAGCCTCAGGCCTCTACTCACCGGTCTTTCTGCCCTGTTTCCCTAATATTGGGGTCCCTATCCCTTTAAGACTTCCAAAAAGCGCTCGCCAAAACAAAGCAGCAAAAAAGCAAAAAAAAAAATGGTCGCGCGCTTTTCTTATGTCCTCTGTCGCCCAGCCTCCAGTGCCTGCTCACTGTTCTTGCTGCCCTGTTTTCCCAGTATCGAGGGCCCTGCACTCTGGCCCGGATGGCTGGGGCTGGGTGTTCGGCAGCCCCGGGCTCCGTCTCCCTCCCGCTCTGCCTGCTCTTCTCCCGCCGGGAGCTGGGGGGAGGGGCGCTCGGCTCCCGCGGGGCCGGGGCTTGTATCTTACCCCCTTCGCGAGGCGCTGGGTTCTCTCAGGTGTGGATGTGGTCTGGATATTGTCCTGTGTCCTCTGGTCTTTATTCTAGGAAGGGTTGTCTTTGTTATATTTTCATAGATATATGTTGTTTTGGGAGGAGATTTCCGCTGCTCTACTCACGCCGCCATCTTCCGCCCCCCCTCGGACATTTTTATTATTACAAAATGTCCCATACTGATTATCTCTAGTAAATTTTTTATCTTTAAGTCTATTTTGTCTGATACTAGTATAGTCACTCCTACTGTCCTATGGTTACCGTTTGTATGGTGTATCTTCTTTCATCCTTTTATTTTCAATCTATTTGTGTCTTTGACTTCAAAGTGCACCTCTTCAGTTGGAGCCTATATATTTATTCAGCCTAATGGTTTCTGCTTTTAATCAGTGTTTAATCCATTTACATTTAATGTAACTATTGATATAGTTGAATTTAAGTCTGCTATCTTGCTGTTTTCCATTTATTTCATTTTTTTTGTTCCTGTTTTTCCTTTAACCTTTTTGTGCAAGAGATATTGTCTAATGTACCATTTTAACTAACTGTTTTGTTTTGCTTTAGTTATTTTCTTAGTAGTTTCTTATCTTAATACATCTTAAGTCATTTTAATCTACTTAGCATAGTACTAACAATTCCAGTTAAATATAAACTTTGCTACATTAGAGCTCTATTTTCCCCTCCTTTGTGCCATTGTTATTCCAAGTATTACATCTTTATATGTTATAAGCCCAAAATACAGTTTGATAGTTTCTGTTTTGTGCAACTGTCACTTAAATTAGTTGAGAAGAGTGATGAATACTTTCAACTGTCTTTTATATTTACCTATGTAATTACATTTACTGGTGTTCTCTATTTTTTGTGTGGTTTTGAGTCACCATGTGGTGTCATTTCCTTTCAGCCTGAAAGGCTTCCATTCTTATTTCCTGTGAGGCAGACTTTTTCTCACAGTGAATTCTGACCTTTGTTTTTCTGGAAAGATCTAAATGTTGCTTTCAGCTTTGAGGGACAGATTGCTTCATATAGAATTCTTGGCTGGCATTCTTTTTTCTGTCAGCATTTTGAATATGTCATCCTACTGTCTTCTGGCCTCTATTATCTGGTAAAAATTCAGCTGTTAATTCCATAGTGTTCCTCTATATGTGAGGAGTCATTCCAATTCCAAGATTTCCATTTGATCATTTTTTATAATTTCCATCTCTGTATTTATATTTGACTAGTCAATAAAGTCACACCTTCCTTTAATTTTTTATTGATCCCTTTAGTTCTTTGAACATATTTATAATAGCGGTTTTGAAAGCTTCATCCACTAAGTCTAACATTTGGGCCCCATCAGAGAAGGTTTCTATTGACTGCTTTTATTTCTTGTTTTGGGGTCATACTTTCCTATTTCTTTGCACATTATGATTTTTCTCTTTTGTTGAAAATTGTGAGTTTTAGATAATGTGTTGGAGCAACCGTGGATTCTGAATCCTCCATTCCAGGTTGTTCTTGTTGTTTCTTGTTTGTTTGTTTGTTTCATTAGTGACCTACCTAGGCTAATTCTACAGAGTCTGTCTCCCTTGCATCATGTAGCTGCTGATATCGCTTAAGTGTTTTATTTTTAATCATTTTTTGTTTTTAAGGCCAGCTTCCTAAGGGTTACCTCTGAGTCAGCATAGCTTAATGCTGAGAGAGTGATTGATCAGAGGTTGTGCTTACCTTGAGCCAATTTTGCCAGTGGGTCTGTGTGTGGGTTGGGGAACACATTCAAAATGTAAGTAGTGTACAAGTCTGACTGGCTTTTACTTTCTGACATGTCTCCTCATGTCTCCTTTATGAGTGTGCTGGGTTTCACATTCATCTGGGAATGCATGGATAGCTAATGCCCTCTCCAGTCTCTCCTTAGCATACACAGCTTTCCAGACTACAGGGTATGTGTGAGCTTATCAAGGCCCACTGTGGTTGTTTTTCCCCCCAGATCTCCCTGTTAAATTTCTTGCAAGTGTCCTGGTCTATTTCTGGTCCTTACCAGTACCAGACCTCAAGGTGGAGATGTTAGCCTCCCTGGGGCACGTGCTTCATTGCAAATCAAGTTAGCGCCCCCAGCAGTGGAGCTGCTGGGTTTTAGGACTTCCCTTGCCCTTTTAGAACTACCAACTTAACAGAAACTGGGAGAGGGTATTTTGCTCTAAATTATTTCACTCAGCCACTTTGTATTGAACATTAAGGTTTTTCTGACTTTTTGGTACAATGACCATCCTTATGAAGTTTTCATTTCTTGCCACTTGTTTTAGTTTCCTAGACCTGTCATAACAAATTGCCATAAGCTCAATGGTATAAAATGACAGAAATTTATTCTCTCATAGTTCAGGAGACCAGAAGTCCAGAATCAAAACTTTGCCAGGGTTGACTGCTTCTGGGGCTCTGAGGGGGAATCTATTCCATGCCTCTGTCTTAGCTTCTGGTAGCTGCTAACAACCCTTGGCAGAGCAACATCCTACCAGTCCCTGTACCCATGAACACTCGGCTTTCTTCCCAGTGTGTCTGTGTGTCCGAATCTCCCATTCCTTTCTTTTATAAAGATACCAGTCATTGGGTTTAGGGTACAATGTAATCTCACATCACCTTATCTTAACTATGTCTTCAAAGATCCTATTTCCAAATAAGGTTACATCCTGAAATTCCAAATGGATATGAATTTGGGGGGGAACCTCTTCAACCCAGTGAACCATTCATTATAAAGTATCACCTGAAAATCAGTATGGTCTCTTTGTTGTGGATCCTGCCATCTTTTGTGAAGATGAGTTTGAAAATGAAAACAATGGTAAGATGGCACTTGACCTTTTTTGTTGGTTCCTCAAGTTAAGCTAGCTTATATCCTCTTTTTGGCTTTTTTATTCACATTGTTAAGAAAAAGGCAGAGAGATCTGTGGACAGGAAAGGAGTTGCAGAGCCTCACCCTTCTCAACTCTGATTTGTGCTTCTGTTTTAAATCTAGAGCCAAATAACTATCGGACCATGCATGGCCGGGCAGTAAACGGCAGCCAGTTGGGAAAGGATTACATCCAGCTGAAGAGTCTATTGCAGCCCATCCGGATTTACTCCAGAGCCAGCTTGTATGGGCCTAATATTGGGCGGCCCAGGAAAAACGTCATCGCTCTCCTTGATGGGTAGGTCCAATTATTTAGCAGTTGTTCAACATTGTTCATTAAATCTAATGAGTTAATGTATTTGTACTTTTCCTGGTTATTTCCGGTCGTAAGAAGGATGCAGAGACTTTTTCCGTAGTCACTTTCCCCACTCTAAGTCAGGGATTCCCCACTTCAAACCAGGATTCCCTGCTTTAAATCTGTATCAAACAGTGGAAGAACTCATCTCTCCAGGCCTTACACAGTCAGCAGAAGGTGGTGAGATGGGAGGAATATCACAATCTCCAGGGCAGGTTGGAAAGGATACAATGTTTCAAGTAGCACATGTAATATTATAGCATTTCATAACATCATTTTTATATTTTTTGAAAAGCAAAATATTATCTGCCCTATTCTTGTGACCTCTTACAGAAAGTAAAATCCTGGTCAGTGGAGCTGGGTTAACAAGTTGAGAAACACTACAAATACTTGCAGATGAAAGCACAACTTAACAAATAGAATTAGTAGTGGGTATTCTGGAAATTGCTATAAAGTGACTTATTTAATTTTAAGCATTGGTTATGGACGCTTACTACGTTGAATGCTCTCCACCCCAGTCCTGCTGCAGGCCCAGATTGTGTAAGTGGGACATCTGTGCAGGCTGGGTCTTTTTATTCAGGGTCAGTGGGAATATCTGAGGAAATGGAATGAGAAAGGCTGAAATGTATGTTGAGTCCAAGACCCAAAGTGGAGCTGTAACTGGAGCAGGAAGGGTGGGAACAATGAAGTTGGGACAGTCTAGAGTTTTTCTGAAACACAGAGTATGCACCAAGGCACAGGTTTTATGTGGCGTCTGGTCATACTCTGGGATGGTATGGTTATTCCTGCAAATTCAAAGCTGAGTAAGGCCTTTTCCAGAGAAGTGCACAGCCCAAGTGAGGTTAGCAAATGCTACACGAGTATGAACAGAGGTATCTAAGGAGAGAGAAACGTTTGGCCAGCCCCCTCCAGTGGCCCCTGTGGCTCCTTGGCCCCTATGGCTCTCTCCTCCATGTTGTGGTGGCTTAGATTAGATCAAAGCTAATGAACACAGCAGACATGACTGAAGGTTTGGGAAACAGATGGATTTATGCAAATGTAGTTCCGGGCTTCCGTTTGTATTCATAATACATAATCCAGCAAAGCAAGTAACTCTATGATTTAAGTCCACATAAGTACTCTTTCGGATTATCCTTTCTCTTTAATGATTTGATTATGTATTCTCATGGGACTGACAATATCCTCTTAGTAGCATGACCCTGATTCAATCAATCATTCATTCATTCATTCTGCAAATGTTCCAGGTACTATGTTACGAACTGTGAATGTAATAATAAACACAGATACTTGCTCTGCCCTCGTAGTGTATATAATATGGTAGGGGAGACATAAACATTAATCAACGGATCTTAAAACTAAGATAATACCAAGGAGAGGTACATGATGCTGTTTAATGACCAAAAGGGTTGGTATCTGACTGAATTAGGAGGTCATGGAGTCCACTTCCTCATACATCCAAAAACAATTAGGACTCAAGAGAGTAGAGAAAATAACTTAGTGCTAGGGAAGGTACTGATGAGCACAGTTTTTCCTTTTAAGTCCCAGAAAAAAAAAAAATGGAGATTTATCTTTCTTAATGTATATGTACTAAATATACAGTGAAATATAACTTGAAACACATAAACATTCCCAGCAACTCAACCAACAATAACAAAAATGTCAGCACTCTATATTACCAGCTCCATAGTCTTTTGCAACCCTCCTGGTTATACAGATATAATTTTACATAGTTGTGATTATTGTACGTACATCATTTTAAGTTCTGTATTTTTTATTCATTGCTTTATATTGCTCTTTCATTATTTATACATAGTTCTCATATTTGTCGCTCTTAATAGCAATAAAATATTCCATTACATTAATGTACTGAAGTCTGCCTAAATGTTCTCTCACTTTGGGGCATTTGGACTGTTTCCACGTTTTGTCTGTAAAATATAGCACAGCTATAAACATCTTTATACAAATAGCTTGTTTTATTTCTTTTGAATTACATCCTTGGGCTATATTCCAAAACGTTGGGTTTCTGGGTCAAAGTTTATGATAGTTTTTATGGCTTTTATATTTGTTGCCAAATTTCCTTTCAGAACAATTTCTCCAGGTTGCAGGGCAACAAAGTATTGTGTATCTTTCCCCTCCAAACTCCCTAGCATGAGTATTATCATTTTTATTCATTTACTCTATTTTAAGTAATGCAAGATCATGCCTCATGGTTGTTTAAATTTGAATTCCTTTAACTACGAAAAGAACTGAAAATTTTCCAAACCATTATGCTGTGTCCTTTCCCCCATCCCAGGTTTGGTCAGTGATGCAATGACCATGTTGCATGAGGTGCAGACCAGGAGGCCGTTTTAGCTGAATTCCTCCCCTTTGTTCATGCTCTCCACTAGTCATTATGTTCTGTTATTTCTGACTAGTGACTATCACTCATATCTTATCTTCTTTTCATCTTTATTTTAAACCTTATCATTTTCCCCACTAAATGACTTCTCCGTATTTAGTCTCAGACTCTAATCATTTCTTCATATACATTTCTGAGTAGTTTTCAAAAAATACAGTATGTAGTCCAGTCACTCACTCTTGCTTGAAATCCAAGCCCTTTCACATGCATCCTTGTTTGTTAGGGTCCAGTGCATCCCTCACCTTGCAACTAGTAAACAGCTATACCCCCTTGTACAAGCTGCCCCTTAGCTACATCAAAGTTTGTGTGAATTTTGGAAGATGCCATACACATTTTTACCTTTGCACCTTTCTAGTGTGTGTCATTTTCTTTGGGATACCACCCACTCCCCTCACTTTTCCTCTTTTCAACAGATCTGGTCTGACATCTTTAGGCAGGCTTTCTTATCACCTCTTCTGTCCTTGAATGGCACGTTAAAGTGTTTTCTGTTATAGCACTTATCAAATTGACAATAATGCATTTATTTACATATCTGCCTTCCCTAATAGACTGTGGGCTAGGATAAAGACTTGGTTTGTTTTATTTATTCTGTAATCTCAGAACCTAGGATAACAGTAGGTGTCTTCCAAATGCTTGTTGAATGAATACTGTCTTATTCAACAACTGACTCTAAACTCATCTGATTTGAATAGGAGCAGGGGGAATGGGTGAAATAGGTGAAGGGGAAAAATTAGTGAGAATATTTGATATCTTGATCTGGGCAGTGGTTTACATGAGTGTACACATGTCAGAATTCATCAAGCTGTACACTAAGATTCATGCATTTTATTGTATGTACCTCAATATTTAAAAAATTTTTAAGAAAAAAATTTATCACATTGTAAAACAGTATGGTAAATGTATTTGGGAACTATTGTAAATCATATACATAGTGATTTAAGTAAATTATGGTGATTTATATAAATCATAATGATTGGCTTCAGTGTTAGAGAGCCAAACCAATTTATAAGCTTTTTTTTTTACTTTGTGTAAGAAGATAGTTTAGTTGGATTATCTTCCCAGTTAGGATATGAACTCCACTAGGAGAGAAAAGAATCTTCATATTTGTATCTTCAGGAACTAGTGTGTTGCTAGAATATGGGAAGTACTTAATAAAATGCTTGTTTTATTATTTTCATTTCCTCATTTGGGGATCAGCTATTCCCTAGTCATTGATTTTTATCTAAAGGTATGAAGAATTGTTCTTTAGGATTATATCAGTTTCCTCTGTTTTTCTTTTGTAAACTTCTATGCATCATCTCTATAATGACAACTTCATCTTAATCTCTTGCTTTTCTTATTTTGAAACATGTTTTTATTGTTTCAGAAACTTATTTTTATTATAATTGTTCTTATCTACTTTGTTGTTGATAGTCTTTCTGTTTCTTTCCTTACACAGTTAGGATAAAGTTATTGTTTCATTTTCCTCTAGACTTTTTTTCAATGTTTCATTTTTTAATGTTAGGGTCTTCTAATTTATTTGGAATTTATTGCTGTCTGCTATAGAGAAAGGACCCACTCTATTTTTTGGTGATACAGTCATATCAAGAAAATCAATATTCATTAAAAACTTGCTTCCTGAGGCTCCTTTTGAAGCTTTGAAGCCATAATGAGATGAGTAAATTCCCTCTCAATAAGTATTTATTGAACACCTACTTTATGTTTGATCCTTGCTACAGTGCTGGGTAAATGTTGATGAATAAAGCCGAAGTGATTCTTAACTCTCTTGAAGCTGAGCAAAAGAGAGTCACAGTATATAAGAAAACAAGTAAATGATTACAAATTGTATGCAATTCTGTAAGGAAAATGATCAGGATGCCTGGGGTTAAGGGATCTATTTGGACTAGGTGATCAGAAACTTATCTGAGGAACATTTATTTAAGCCAAGAACAAAAGAATGAGAAAGAGCAACTGTTCAAAGAGTGGAAGGAAGAAAGTTCTAGGTAGAAGTTCTAGATCATGTTTATCAGTGTCCTGAATCAGAAACAAGGTTAAGGTATTTGAGAAATAGAAAGATGGATGGTACAGTGGTGGGAGATGAGAATGCATAGACAGACAAGGACCAGATCATTACTGGATGATATATACCATGGTAAAGAGGTTGTGTATTTTATTCTATGAGTGATGGAAAGCCATTACAGGGTTTTTATAAGGGCAATGACATGTACTACAGTCTATCTACTCTATTCTGTGGGTCAAATAGATATCAAGGTGCAAATGTAAAGGACCAAAGAGCTCAATAAGGAGGCTATTTCACTATAACATTATGGTGGATTAAGTTACGATAATGACAGAAGAGGTGGAGAGGAGTTAGAGTAACGTGATTTGTTGATTGGTGAAGGGGGTTAAGAGAATAGGAGGAATTAATATTAAAGGTTGACTTCCACCTTTTGAATAGTTAGTATATAGAAAGTACCATCACATGCAGAAAAGGGTGCTTTTCAAAAGGACCACCAAAGGCTACACCAAGATGAACACACATTCATACTTAAGAAATACTATCTCTGGAGCAAAAAAAGATGGCTTTGAAGTGTACTAGTTGTGCTGTAAGTTAAGGATAGTGATCTGAGCACAAGCTCCATTTCCTCCTGGAAGCACCATCCCAACTCCTATTAAAAATTGATAAAGAATAAATCTGTAATAGCAAACACACAAAAAAAGGGCTCATCAGCAGATGAGAGATTTTTGACAAATTTTTATAGAACAGTAAACAAATGTAAGCCTCTTGATAGTTAAGCAGAGGGAGGAAGTGGCAACCCAGAGAACATGGGCTCTGGGAAAAGGTAGCCAATCTGCCTAGAAGATAGGCTCCGAGTCAGGAGAGGGTGGGGTAAGAACCAGGGATCCAGCCAATGGGTTTATATGACTGTCTGCAGAGGGAGTATAGACAAAGCTCAACTCTCCCATCCATCGTTTTAAGTTCCCTACACTGTCCATACAGAGCAAAGACAGTGCAGTCTGTTATTTCAAAGCAAATGCCCAAACAAGACTTAGGCACCTTCATCAAAAAAAGCTGAAGGGATAGCCTGGGGATGAGCCTTGTATTGTTAACAGGCAGTTGCTGCTGCATAGTAAAACACTGAGTAAAGCAGTGTGGGGTGCCCTAGTCCAAAGGCTGTCTGTGCCATTTCCCTCTTTAAAAGGAAGTGTGTTTGTCAACATGCTGTGCCCACAAAATAGAGATCCCAGTGAAAAGAGAGGCTTATCTAAAAAGCCCAGATATTCAACTACTGAGAAAAATCTGTACCTGCTCCCTAGAAGAATCTCCTTAGTCCCCAATTTTTAAATATGAATAGATAGCCAAAGATCACAGGACATAAGAAGGAAACTAGTAGCATGAAGGAGAAAAACCAAAATGAATTTAAAAATTGACCCAAGAAGAATTATAATTCAAGATCAGAACTTTAAAAATGAAAATCTGTAATCAGTATCCTTGTACCTAAAGAGTAAAAACACATTTCTATGAAAAAAAGGTACAATCAGAATAAAAAGATATTTCTTGAAACTGAACATACAATTGCTGATGACATAAAGCCCATTAAAGGTTAGGCAATGATTTCTTGGATGCAACACTAAATGTGTAAGTGATGAAAGAAAACATTGATTAATTGGACCTCATCAAAATTAGGAACTTTTGCACATCAAATGACACTATCAAGAATGTGAACAGACACACAGAATGGGAGAAAATATTTGTAAGTCATATAACTGATAAGGGACTTGTATTCAGAATATACATGGAGAACTCTTACCAGTCAACCATAAAAAGACAACCTGTTTTTAAAATGATCAAAAGGGATTTGGTAGACATTTCTCTAAAGAAGATGCACAAGCGGCCAATAAGGACATGAAATGCTCAATATCATAGTGATTTGGAAAATGTAAATCAAAATCACAGTGTGATACCAGTAACATTTACTATGATAGCTATAATCAAAAAGACATACAGAAACAAATATTGGAGAGGATGTGGAGAAATTGTGGGACCCTCATAACATTGTTGGTGGGAATGTAATATGGTACAACTGCTTTGGAAAACATTCTGGCAGTTATTCAAAAGGTTGCATATAGAGTTATCACTATGAATCAACAAATCTACTCCTAAATATATACCCAAGAGAAATGAAAGCAGAGGTCCACAAAAACTTCTGTACAAATACTGATAGTGGCATTATTCATAATAGCCAAAAAGTAAAAACAACCTAACTGTCCATCAACTGATGAAAGGATGCATAAAATGTGGTATATCTATACAACAGAATATTATTTGACAATAAAAAGAATACTGATACATGCTACAACAGGGATAAAACTTGAAAACATTATGCTAATGCAAGAAGCCAGTCATAAAAGGCCACACATTATATGATTCCCTTTATATGAAATGTCACAATAGGCAAATCCATGAAGACAAAAAGTAGATTGCTTAGGGCTGGTGGAGACTGGAGAAATGGAGATTGCTCATGGGTATGGAGTTTCTTTTTGAAGTTAAATATTCTAGAATTAGATTATATTGACTGTTGCACAACTCCGTAAATATAATAAAACTACTATCAAATTGTACACTTACATGGTATTGTCTCCAAAAGGCTGTTAAAAGAAAGAGTCCAATAAAAGAATTGGAAGATAAAATCAAGGAAATCTCCCATACACAGAGCTTTTAGACAGGGACAGAAAATTTTAGATCAAATATTACTGATATAGAGAATCAATTTAGGATGCCCAACAGCCATTATCATAGGAGATCCAGATTCAGAAACAAGGAAGAAAATTGTTGTTACAGAAAACATGAAGATTTTATCAAACTTTATAATGAAAGTACAGGAGTTGACAGAAAATATAAAATGGAGAGAAGAAATAACACATATAAAGGCTGTGATATTCTCACATAATGTATGTGGAGTCAGAAAATATTGTCTACTAGACTATTAAAATAATAAACAGAGAGGTGAAGAAGGGGAGGCCCAGTAAACCAAGTACATGGAGTTAATTCTTGGTTAGAATGACTTATGGTGGCATTTCCTTAAACGTGCTCTGAAAAATATCAGCTCTACAGGATATTAACGTGTGAAAAAGGGAAAAAAAGGTTCCCTGGTCAAGTAATTTGAGAAATAGTGGGATACACAAATTTACTGAAACACTTGCCAGCATATTTAATTTAATACATTAGTTTAAATGAATCTCCAAGAAGAGGATTTAGCATGCAGGATTTCTTAAATTTATTTAACCAGAGTATTATTTTCAGAGACCATCTTGAGGAACTAATGTTCCACTAATATGTTTGGACCACATTGACTCAGAATATGAGCTCTGATCAGGTGAGGACGGCAGCAGAGCAGACCACAAAGTAACTACAGTTTGGGGAGCTCAGAACCGGGACCACTGCGGTGGCCTCGTCACTGGTCTTCTTCCACTCTCGTCTTCTCCAATCTCTTCACCACTCAGGTGCCAGAGAATCTTTACAAACATAATTCACATGATGTAAGTTACTTGCTAAACATTCTGTAATGACTTTTCATTGCTCTTAGGATTAAAGTTGATCTCCTTACCATGTTTGACAAAGTTACACAATGAGTGATCTGGTTGCTGCTCAGCTCTTCATTCCTATCTTCTCCAGCTTTCCCTATTTCTTACCTCACTCAGGCCTCACTAGCCTGGTATAAGCTCTGTTTCTCATTATTTGGTAGCCTTCACATATGCCCTTCTTTCTACCTAGAGTGTTCTTTCCACTTGCCACAGGGCTGTTTTCTCCTCATCCATCAGTCCTTCCTTGAGTAACCTAGCTAACTAGTTACCCATTAACACCTGTTTGTTCTCTAAGAGAGAGAGTATGGAATTTATCACAATTTGTAACCACGTGTTGATTGTTCGTTTATTTGTTAGTTATAGATTATAAACTTCATGAGGGCAGGAAGTATATCTATTGTATTTACCAGCGTATATGCAATGCTGGCACAAAGCCTAGTATATAGTAGGTGCTCAGATTCGTTGAATGAATGAGTGAATGAAGAATGAAGTTATCCTAACATTCTACAGAGTCATCAGTGGAATAGTCTAACCCAAATCTATGTTAGAACAAAAAGCTAGGCAGGGTCTTCTGCTCCCTTGGTAGCCCAGCAAGCTAGGAAAGCATTCTAATTTAGGCAAAGAGGACAAAAGCAAAAGAGAATTAGGAACCAAGTAGTGTTTTTTTCCATCACAGCAGACCATATGATGTATGATATATACTTAATGGTCTACAAACCAGAAACAGAAAAACTGCCTTTTTATATCCAGAAATCTATCTTTAGTTATGTCTAATTACCAGTACTTCTCCTAAGTGCCTACTGCTGATTTATAGACTACCTATACTCAAAGCATAGATAGCAATGAAGGCTGGATGGGTGCCTAAGGATGGTAACTTTACTACGTTCCTGTATATGGGCTCCCATTATGACTTTTGTGCATCCTAGGCACTTTTGATTTCATGGGTCCCTTCCTCCATAAGGACATATTAAAACAACAGCCTTATGTTTTCTACTGTAATAAGTCAATATAGCAGGAGCAGATGGGGGAGAAATAGCGTGATGTGAAGAGCATGCACTTTGAACTAGATGAGACACAGATTAGTTGCTCGGTAGGGCATCTTGAGGAATGATTTAATCTAAAACCTCAGTCTCCTCATCTGTAAGATAATGAATTACCTATGCTTCTTGTGAAGTTAAATGAGATAATGAATTTAAAGTGCTTAGCACAGTTCCTGGCACAGTTGACACCTAAACAAATGTTAGCCACAATTGTTAGGAAGAACAAGTGTATTTCAAAGATGAAATGGCATGTTTTTTTCCAATCACTTTTTTTGCATATGACTCAATGTAACCTTCTAAGCAGTCTGGAGAATTAAATAAGGACTGGAACTAGAAAGATTAATTATAACAACATGTCAAATGAGGGTGATCACAACTCTACCTCCTGTGTAGAGACCTGCCTACATCATATTCTCATTTAGGGTGGGACGGTGGAGAGCTGGGAAAAATTTGGTGCAGAGAGTAATTATTACAATGTTATTTCTAATCATTGATCTGCTTTATTTCAACTGTGAAAGAGTTATATGACTTGGCCAAACTACAGGAGGAAAGAACAATTTATTCCTCTTAGTTTGTAAGAAGAGAGTTTCCATCTCTGCCTCTCTAAAGCAAGGCTTGCCAGCAGCTGTTCAGTGCTCATTATCAAGGAAGCATTGGCTACTGCAGCCGTCTACTCCCTAGCTGAGAATTGTGTTAACAACTATTTACTTCTAAAGTCGCTTTCTTCTGTTTTATTTTTGTCCTGGAAAGGACTTCTTTCCTTGATTAGAGAAACAGCCTAATTCCTTACTCAAGCCCAGGGTTAGTGGTTATTGCCATTATGATAAAGGATGTTTCTCTCTTTCACTAATATGTCAGAGAGGTTAGACGGGGGTTAGAAAGAACTCTGGAGAAGCAGGCTGGAGTTCTGGAACATAGACTTAGAACTGACACAGATGGTCTTGGGAAATACTCTTCCTCACTTTCTATTTTTTCCATTCCTTTATTCCCTTCCTCCTACTTTTCTGAGAACCCTACCTTCTCCTCCAACAATGGCTTACCCTAACAGGTGCTGCTAAGATTGGAATCTGTCAAAGGTGTGGCCTCTGATCCTCTTGCATTAGAAGCACCTGTATTGCTTCTTAAAAATGCAGCATATTTCCTAGGCTCCAGCCCAAACCTACTGAACCAGAATGGGTGGAAATGGGACATAGATAATGGCACTTTGAACAGGGACCCCAAGGGATTCTTTGCATATTAAAGTATGAAAACCCCTTCCCTGTCATATACGCAGAGCAAGTTTTATTAACTTCATTTTCCAAATCAAGGAATGGAGGTGCATAGATTTTAAATTATTTACCAAACTCCCATTTACTAAGTGGCAATGGTGTGCTAGGCAGTATACCCTTGTTCCTTCATATGCTACCTTGTAAATCCTCACACCTTTGAGAAGTAAATGCTGTTCTCTCCATTCGAGGTGTTTTGGGGAGGTGAAGCAACTTATCCAAGGTTACATGGCTAAATCAGATCTCTGACTCCTGGGCCCATACTGTTTCTACTCTGTGGTGCTCTTTTCCTAAATCTTCATCTTTGAATGAAGCCTCACAGTCTAGCACACTAGAAAAAAATATAATCCTCTCCACTCAGTTCAGTGTTCATTCTCATAGACTCTGCTTCATACCAGAGTGTGACTTTTGGAAAGTTTACTTTTCCATGTGAAATTCAGCATGACATCTTGATGTATTTTTTTTTTCTTCTTCCCACCAGGCTCCAAACCAGGGCAAAGCATATAAGGTCAGTTAAAGGCTTCTTTGCTTGAATCCAAGTCTTTATAACTTTCTCAGCAGCATTTTAGGCTGCTGAGACATGTCTATCATAATATTCCCCTAGCACCATCTTCCAGCTCCAGCCATTCCCTCCTCCCAACCCCCCTTCTGTAGCAAATAGGCTTCATGTTGGGGGCCAGGTTATAATGCCTGGCACCCTGTCTTGACAAGGATTCTTAGGCCAATTCTGAGATTAGGGAGAGTATTGAGACCTATTACCAAAATCTAGCATGGGCTCAGAAGAAGGGAGCCACCCCACATTTCACACCTTTCACCACCTCTGCATGGTGAAGGCAAGGTTAGAGTCAGAACTGGATTTGAACCTCAGCTCTGCTTCCTATTATGTGGTGATCTTGAGCACAGTTTCTTCATCTGTAGAGTAATAATACCAACCTTGTAGGCTTGTACATTATGTAAACTACTTACCAAGTGCCTAGCATTTGGTAAATGGTAGATAACTTATTTTTTCCTTCCTTCATTCAAGATCCCCCTTAAATTAAACCTCGGGGATGTAACTTTTATTGGCAAGGGAGATTGGTTGAAGAGTCTCACCCACCACAAATCTCTTTTTATTAAGAGCTCTGTAAGTCTATAAATTAAGGAAATTGTAAACTAGAAGGGAAGCCTAGAGAGTGGCACTAGCCATTAGAGTCAGTGAACATATAGTCAGGCAATTTACCAGATCACTACCAGTGTAATATTATATATAAATAGGGTGGGCAAGTGAGAGAGAGAATGAGATGTCACTATTTTATTTGCTCTCTGTAGCACCTAGTATAGTTCAACATATGATCAGCCATGGAGAAGTAAGTCAATTTGGACCAAATGGAAGATACCTGTTAAAACTCAAAATGAATAATTTCCTCACAAGTTTTTCCTGGGTTTTTGTGTAGAGTGGTCATCACATTTTATTCTTGTTGGATACATAACCAAAGATTCTCTTTGTGGACAAGGGAAGAAAGACCAGGCTGCCACGCTCTTATTGAAGTTTGTGCTCCTTTAGACATCCAATTCCCTGTGAAGGATTTGTCATCTTTCCTGGGAACAAAAGTCAGAATCCAATTTTTAGGGCTGTACTCTGTGGGCCAGAAGTAGAAATCAAACCCCAAAGACCATGAATAAAGATGTGCCTTATTATAAGAGAGAGCTGTGATATGCCCTGGGAGAGAAGGTTCAACAATATTTCAGATACGTCATATGTGCAGGTGGATAACAAAGGAAAGAAATTCTCCCAGATTTGGGGCCCCTTGGGGAAGGAAAGGAACTCTCACAATGAAAGGGGATATTTTGTTCTTTTCCATAGCAGCAGATTGACTCCAATGGGAAAGATCTCAGACTCCAATAATGAAAGGTCTACCTGGCACTGGCCAATTTCTTTTGATACAGATCCCTGCCCCTTCCCTCTCTTATCCTTCTTTGTGTGACTGGATGTCAGCATAAGGGCAGACACCTCCTGTTCTCTGAGATAATCACCCAGGATTTCTGTCTTCATAATTCAGCTTTGGAGACATTCCACCTTGGGAAAACCAAGATATTCCCCTCTTGTTATTCACATCCTGGGTCATCTTTTACTTATACATTCCTAGCCCTAAATCTAGGGATTAGAATGGAAGTGGATGGCTGAAAATCATTGGATAATACCAGACCCTAAATGGAATTTCACTTTCCCAGTGGTATTTCACTTCTGACAGCCCTAGTCTATGCGCATGTTATTCCACCTCTAATATTACCATTGCCGAGCATTCTGCAGCTGCGTTGAAGTTATTCATTTATGTGGCTTGGGCCAGTTTCTGAGAAGCAGACAGAACTAGAGAGCAGAATAATCCATCAATATTAGATTTGAACAAAGGATATTCTGATCTTTTTGGACCTGTTGTCCCTCACAGTGCCAACATAGACAAAAAAAAAAACAGAATATAGAAATGACATAGATACAGGGCAGATAGAGAGCTCTAATTTTCAAGGAAGGGTCATGGTGATGGGGGAATCCCTCATGCTCATTGGCCTTAATATCTATTCCTTGGAGTGTTGTCTAATCAGTTTCCTTTATGTGTTATTTCTGTAGCTGGTTTTTGTTATTCTAACTTTTCAAAAAAATCATTCAACTAAAAACAGAACATTTTTCCCATTTTAGATGAGTTTTTTTAAACTTCTTAAAAATAACATTATATTTCATCATCCTGGTAGTATTTGGAAATGCATGTTTGACATAATTTATGAATTATATTTTTCCTCCTTAGAATAAGTGTGGAAGTGCTTCTTCCGTATGAAGTTGGTCTCATTATTTTGCTGACAGGGAGAAAGAAAGACTGTAGTTTACAGAAATGTTCATGTGAACACATATTTAATATGCATTTCCTCAAAGTTAGCTAAAGCAACTTTTCTGTGCTTCAATATACTACTAAAGTTAAGAAGATAATATCATTCATTTAAAAACATTAAATTGTGATTGAATTACTTTTAAAAATATAATGAAATTATATTTTACAATTTTGATTTCCTTTACAAAATAAGATCTTAAGTGAAGATCTGACTTCAACCTTTTTCCCAAATAGCTACAAATCACATAGCACCATTAAAAAAAAATGCCTTTTTCATATACTAAATTCTTTTCCTTGCAATATATTCTTATATATAAATTTTAAAATATCTATTCCATTCCATAGATCTCCTTCCTTACTAATCCCTGATCTCTTTACTAATTTCTAAGATCTCCTTACTAATTTCTAGGAATGTTTTAATAACTGTAGGGTTTATGGTATATCTTAATATATAGTAGGTCAAATACATGTCCTTTTATTATTCCAGTTTTTCAGAATATTCATGGTTTCTTCCAGATGGATGAATGTTAGAACAATTTTGTAAAGTTTCAAAATGATCTGCTAGGATTTTTTTTTATTAGGTTTTCATTAAACCCATAAGCTAGTTTAGGAAGAATAATTGTTTTTCCTATCCAGGATCATGGTAGGTCTTTTCCCATACTCAATTTAAAAGTATTTCTCTGTAAACTATATAATATTCTATATATGAGTCCAGTATATTTCATATTTAGTTATAGATTTCATAGATTTTTCTCTAAGGAATGTGGGGGTATAGGGAGAAACTATTAGCATTTCTTGAAATGTTCTAACTCTAGTTTTCTCATTCTTTTTACAATGCCACTTTCAATAATTAAAGCAGATTATTTAAGGACTTAATTATCAACCCATAGTAGAACAAACTATCCAATGCATATAAGGATCTCCAGATTATAGTACCATGAAGAACCAGTTTCCAACTTCTAAGATGCCAAATTAGATGTGTTTTTAGTTACCTGTCCAGAGCCTTTTAGCCAAGCAGGGTAGTAATTTTTTTTTCCTCCTAATTGTCTTGTGAATGCATAGCTGTTATCATCAATGACTATTTACTTCAGTTTCTTTGAGGGATAATCAGGAGGATTGGAGTACATTCAGCACCGTCAGCAACAAAAGTATGTTCCTTGATTACCCATCGCAGGCAATGGCATTACTGCACTGAAAACTTACGAGGTCCTCTCTTACACACCCGCCCGCGCTTAAACTCTTGATGCTCCAACAGTGTTACCCAGTTGTATGTTTTCTTCATTCCAAGTTTCATTCTCGCATCTCTCTGCACTCATCTCCTGCCAGTGTTCCCACAGTGATATCTTTCACCTTTCCTATGGCCAGAGTGATCTTCGTAAAACTCAGATCTGATCCTGACACTCCCTCGCTTGTTCAAACACAGGATAAATCCAACCAGTATAAATGAAGGAGGGCCTACCTATGTTTTATAATATTATGTTGGGTTCTAGTCACACAAAGATAAAAAGGGCCTGGACTTGTACCTAATTGTCAAGGAATAAAGGCCACATGTGTTAGTATTATTGTGGGTTGAGGTCGTTGCCCTGCATCCGTGTCCCAGCCGCAAGAAAGAATTCAAAGGCAGAGACACAATAGTAAAACAGAGTGAAAGTTTTATTTGAATACACTTCAAGGGGAGAGTGGGACAGAGTCAAGGTAGACAAAGGCCTCCATCCGTTGTGTGGGAGGCCTATATATTGCATTCTGGCTAGGAGGTACCTCTTTGATCGACAAGGTGGGGTTATTTGATTGACAGGTTCACCTGCATAGCCATCCCTCTCAGTGCGCATGTCCTTTCCTATGATGGCAGCGTGTTGTGGGCAGTTCTTAGTTTTGGTCCACTGCCCCCACATTGGGATCAGGTTGGGACCAGTTTCCTGGTCCTGATAGGCAAAGAAGTAATTTCCCTGTAAAGCCTTTGTCATGTTCACGTGGGACTTCCTACCCGGGCAGCTTTTCCTTGAATTTTATCTTCCCCTTCCCCCAGCTGCTCATGTCTATCTTTCAACCTCACAGCATCACAGGCTGGCTAGTGATGTGACCAGTCTGACCCCCGCCACTCCCTTCCCTGTCCCTTGACGTGCAGCCATGCTGGACTCCTGGGAACACATTCACCTTGACTCTCCCTTGCTTTGACCAGGCCGTGCCTATGCCTGGCCTGCTCTTCATGGCAAAATCCTGCCCTTTCTTCAATGCCAGATTCAATGTTACATGTGACATGAAGCTTTTCTCAATGCTTATCCCTCTTCTAACACCACAGGGGCAAGAGCCAACTGCCCCCTTCACGGCTCTCCCACAGCAGTTAGTTTGTGCTGGTGCTATATGGAGGAGATGTAATTTTGTACCCTCTCCCCAGGATATTTTAAAATTAGAAAACCTAGACAAATTTAGATATGAGTATCATCTTCAAAAAGAAATAAAGTACTTAAATATACTTACACGGGCTTTATTCCTCAAATAAGGAATGCTTCACCAAGACACTTGGAGAGCTCACTGCCTCAGAGTCTGTCTTCTCAGCTTTAGCGTGGTTGTTTCGCAGCACAGGCCCTGGGTCAGTCACCTCGGATACCTGCTCCAGCACCCTGTCCTGCAAATAGGCCATGAAATGCTCTCCTCCGTGAGAGGAAGCTAAGAGCAAAGGAGGTACCCAGGCCATTTTCTTTTTCTGATAAATATGGTAGTGTTGTCTCAAGGCAAAAATTGAACATATTTTTTGCATCTTAGAGTTGTATTGTACTTCTTGGCCTCAGTGAAAACAGCTTGGAATCAGATGAGATTTTAGAAATGGGGTTGAGTTTGGTCTGCATCAGCTCTATAAATTTGAGCAAAGTTATCCTCCACTAGTCTCAGCTTCCTCCACTGCAAACATATCTACCCACCAGCCTTGTTTTGTGGGTTATATGAAATTACACAGATAAACTGAAAAACATTTTATAATGAGAAAGCACTATGTCAGTGATATTTTCATAATGGTTATTTTTATATGCAAATGGAGACAGTTTTATATGAAATACTTCTATTTCAGAGATTTTAGAAATTATTTTGAGGAATAAAGCCCATGTAAGTATATTTAAGTACTTTATTTCTTTTTGAAGATGATACTCATATCTAAATTTGTCTAGGTTTTCTAATTGTTTAAAATATCCTGGGGAGTGGGTACAAAATTGCATCTCCTCCTCCTTGTTTTTGGGTGATCCTACTTCTAAGATCATCATCAGGTCTGCACCGCTTAGAGTAATTACGTGGTGGGGATGGTATGTTGATGCTAATCTGTTTTCATTCTCACTGTATTTCTCCGTTTTCCTCCTCTCCATTCAAGCAGATAGTGGTTGCATGCTGACTGACTCAGGGGTAGCGCATGGCAGGGTGGACAAGAGAAGGCCAGCCTTTCTGGCTTTTGAATTCCAAAGGGGCAATCCTAGACACAGGGCCAGAAATGGCGAGGAGGATGGAGCCATCTTCCTGAACTCAAGACATTGTCCTGGGTTGGGGAAAGGAGATGAGAAGAGAAAGAGCCATCCATGGGCTCCAGAAGCAGAGGGTACCTGTGCCCTGCTTCTAAGAAGTGCTACCAGGAGGGGTGGCACGGCCCCATTAAATGAGCTGTTTGGGGTGTCTGGAGATACTACTTCTCTAGTCAGTGGGGAAGTTAATAATCTCTATAATGGGATCAATAATATCCACCTCACCAAGCAAAGCAATTTTGGGAATTATAAGACATAACACATGTGAATGGCTGGTACTGAGTAGGTACTCAGTAAATATTATATTCCCTCCAAAACCCACTTACATTTTGGCCCTGCCCGTCAAACCAGTTCTATTCCTGATTACCACCATGCTCCATTTCCCAGTCTTGCTCCTAGAATGCTGAGTGGCACTGAAGAAAAAAAGATAAAATACAGATAAGAGCCAAGCTGCCTCCTTCTAAGCTCCGCCCTCTTTGGCCCTCCACCTCCTCCTGCTCCTCCTCCTGCTCTCCATCTCCCCTCTCCTCTCCTCTTCCTTCCTCCCTTCTCCTATCTCCTGCCCCTCCTTCCTCTTCAGGTTCTTTCATAAACTTCATTGTGATGCTAAGCGCAGTCCTGGTGGCCTTCCTGCAGTCTCTCACCCAGTCTGCAGACACTCAGTCCTCTCCCACCTCCCAGGAAAGCAGAGCCTCTGTTTGGGCAGCGCTCGGCCACCCCTTTGCCCTTGTGTCTGCCTGGCAAGAGTATACAGGGTAGGGCAGGGGTAGGGCCTTCCTGACAGAACACTGTCTGCCTTCCGAATGGAAGAGTTCTTTGGTTATAAAGCAGTGATTGAAGATGATTTCTGTCTGAAGAAAAGTTCCCTTTCAGGGTCTCAGGGTTGAAAGGAATATCTTAAAGAACTAAGATACTCCTTTTGATTTCCCGTGTCTGGGTCGCAACTCTCTCTGATAGTAACAGCAACCATGAGAGCACATGGCCTCAGAACATGTGGATGGGGAGCAGGAGGCAGGCAGGTAAATGACTTATTCACAGACTTGCAGTTTATGATGTCCTGTAGCATCTCTGAGACCTTGGGTGCTTCCCCCCAGCCCTTTGACTCTGGTGGAACCTCCAGGAACACAGGCAGGAGGGAATTTCTAGAAAGGCCTCACTGTGAGCTCAGCAGGGAGACAGGTCTGGTTCCCTTTTGAGCTGAGCATGCTTGTCAGATAACACTCAGTTCTCTACTTGGCTACTCCAGAAATGGTTGGATTTCTCTGTGTGGTTACTCAAGTTTCTACCTGCCAAAAGGTGTGGCAGCCTAGCATTGGGGCATATTTGATAATGCTTTGTACTTGTACAAATAAATTGGGTTTTCCCATACTCCCTTCAGAAGGAGCGGCCTGAGATTGTTCAAAGGCATCTCTAGAGTGGTCCTCCTTGGGGCAATGTTACCATTTATTTGTCTCCTAGCAGATCCTCAGAGTCCTTAGAGAATAGGAAAGGTGATAGATAAGTTTTGATCGTAGGCAAATCGATGTGGGAACCATCGGCATGGGCTTGGGAAGACAGATGTAGGCAGAATGCTGCACTGGGGCCCTGATTTCCAGATGGGGAAGGATGTGTGGGGTGCCGAAGTGTGATTACCTTCACCTTCGTATAGTTAACCTTCCAATAGCTATGGATAGGCTGTGATTGTGGCTGTGGACCTTCTCAGAAAGTAAGTTGTCCAGGGATTGGCCTGATCTGTGTCTCAGTTTGTTTATTTTAACCCTGGGGGTGGATATGGTTTACTTTACTTTGCAATATCTTTGTTCTTTCTGGTCCTTACAGATTCATGAAAGTGGCAGGAAGCACAGTGGATGCAGTTACCTGGCAACAGTAGGTATTCACCACTTTTGCTCTTATTATCAACTGCTGTGAAATGAAAGATAATTCATTGTCATGAGGTTTATAGCTGACATTTAGTAAGCTATAGTTCATCATCCAAGAAAAAAGTTAAAACTAACTGCACAGCTGTTTTTATATGCATGCTCTCTCATAGTGATATAATTTTGTTTCCAAAAACAAAACAAAAAAATGTGGACACATTTTGGAAAGCTCAGCTCTTACGTCCACTTTTATATTAATCTGTCATCAGTGAACAGGTAATGAGAATCTGAACACGCCACCATTTCTCCATAAGCTTTCCCTTGAGAATAAATTTCCTTAAGAGAAGAAATAGTTTTAATTACTCAAATACCATGTGAAAATAGAAACACTTCATTACATTAATGACAGTGCTCTTAATTACTGCAAAGGAAGTCACGAATATGAAGCAATTAAGGAACAAAGAATATGAAGAGAATGAAGCAGCTTCAAGAGAGGATAAACCCCGTTAGGAAGAAGTTTACAATGGCAAAGACCTGTTACAAGCAAAGCATCGCTTGACTTGTAAAGATAATTATCTGATATATAAATTTAAATTTTCTTTAAGCCTCTTTATGGTATTCATGCTGGAATGTCCAGCACCTCACAATATCTCACTGGTTTTATACTGGAACCCTGCCCTTCCTTTTTGTAAGAAGTCTATCCCATAGCATCTTTCAAATCACCTTCATCCAATGTGGTGCTCACAGCTCAGACGTGCACCTCCATGCTGGGCTCTCATAGCTGTCAATGATAGCCATCTTTCCTGTTACTCTAACTCCACTTGCCTAGCACATTTATTCCTCTTATCTATCTTCCATATTAAGTGGGCCATAGTATCCCTTGGGATTTATGACAGTTGTGAAAGAAAGAGAAGTGGCTGACGTTTTTGCTAAGTACCCCAAAAGGATTTTTCGTGGTTGACAATCAGTAACTTCAAACATAATGGAAAATATTTTATTCTACATTTACATGCTTCAGTTCTCTAAACAAGAAGTCTCAAATGTTTCCAGAAATTCTTACCCTCTTTCATTTGTTTTTGTGAGTCATAGATTAAGTCTGAGGATCTTGTCATTTCCTTGCTTAACACCCCTCAGTGCCTGCCCTTTGCCCTGAGACCAAAAGCCAAACTCTCCACTCTGGTCTATAAGACCCTTTGTATTTGGCCTCTGCTACCTTCTGATGACATCTGGTGCCACTCTGCCCTTACTTATTCTGTCCTGACACACTGGCGGTCTTTCAGTTCTTAGAGGGTTCATATGCATATCTGCTGCAGGATCTTTGTATGTGCTATTCCCTTTGCCTGGAATGTTGTTCTCCCTATTTTTTTTGTGTGCCTGGCTCCTCCTCATCTCTTAAGACTTAACTTACGTGTATGTCCTCTCCTTCGAGAGGACTCACCTAATGACCCAATCTAAAACACGTTCCCCATTTAATTATCTTTCTTAGCCCTTCTTCTCATAGTAATTGTCATAACTTACAATTACTATTTTTTGCTCATAACTTGTTTTTGTAATTTGTTTTTCTTCCCCCGGAATAGCACTTATCCAATTCAACAAGTGCTTATTTAGACAGTTCATTATTGGGCATTTAATATGGGGGAAAATAATAACAATAATAATAATAACAATGTGGCAGGAATGTTACAAACCTTTATAACTGGTTTTTACAACAACCAAATGAGGTTGGGAATATTTTTATCTCTACTTTCTACAAGATACAGGAAGTTGCAGAAAATACGAAGATTACACAGAAAGTGGCAGATTTTGGCCTTGGAATTGGGTGCGTCTGACTGGAAGGGATGTTCTCTTAATTGTTACTGCTTCACTTAACAAGATAGTGATCCTTTACTAAAAGTATTATATTCTAGTGTGGAAATTAAAATCCTTTTCAGTGTCCTCACCAAAAAACTATCTGGATAATGTAGCATAAGAGGTGAAGCTTGAAGAATTTATTTTGTTTGTAGGGAGAAATAATGAGATCAGTATATGAAAATTATTGGGTAAGAATGTAAGGCTTGCCCAATTGTCACAGTTTACAGGAAGGGATCAGAGAATATTTTTCTTCCCTATTTATGCACTCTCCATAGCAAAAATAGAATGAAGTGAGCACAATATTTTTTTTCTTTCTTTTTCCCCACCCTTGTCCCTCCCTTCCCACCCATCCTCCCCAGTCCCTTTCCCTTTGGTAACTATTAGTCCATTCTTGAGTTCTGTGATTCTCCTGCGAGCACAGTATTTTTTACAATGGAGAAATATATTTTTATAAATACATTTGCTTATTAGCTATTTAAAAATATTGGCCTTCTCTCAAGATAAATATCATGTTTTGCAACTACTCTAAAAATACCCCTCAAAGCAGGCAAGGGGTTGTGTTTCTTTTGGCTCCAGGATTAGCACTTATTTGGGGACAACCAGTAGCACCTGGAATCTACCATTTATCCCTTCCAGCCATAGTTTTCAGTTAGGACTTGGAATAGTCATGGAACAATTCCAGGAAAACTGGCCAGGAGGACTTAGTGAAAATTAAAGCCAAATGCCATATTTTTCTAACTCCAAGAAATGCTGAGGTGAATTTCTTAATAATGTAAAGAAAATCAACAGTCATTTTCTGAAAAGGAAAAAAAGAAGTAATATGGAATTTATCAATATATCCATACATATAGTTAGCCAGAAGAGTCAATTCAGTACTGGGTTGTTGAGCTTGGTGCTTGAATAACCAGAGCTCCGAGTCTGAAGTTATAAATAAATAAATCTGTATAGTTAAGACTATTTTGATTTTGAAGTTAAAGCTCTGGGATTTTGAAGACCAAGATATATCACTTAGTGATCAGTCCTGCCTACCAACCCAAACAGAAAGCCCAGCAAGCGTTAGTGAGATGAAGTTCCAATTATAGGAATGGTGAAGTAGCTTGTAACAGATATCAATGATAAATCTGGACTAAAAAATACACACACAAACACACACACACACACAGACACACACACACACACTGGAGAGTGACCAAAAGGCAGCAAAAACTAGAGGAAGTTATTCAGTTCTTGAAAGAACTAAATGGTACTGGTGAGATCTATGGTTACTTAAGATAATCCACGCTTTATAAGGTGGCTAGAACACAAATGAAATACAGTCTTATTGTTTTGAGGTATCAGAAAGAGTCAGAAATCTTAAAAACAAGAAACTATGGAACAAAACATCATACAATATGCATACGAAGTTTCCTCAGATCTTTGCCTAATCCCTGAAATGTGCATTTTCAAGGGATATTCCAAGGGGCTGGTAGAAAACACCAGCTGGGAGCCTGGAAAAGTTGAGCAGAGATTTCAGCTGCTGTCTGTCACATGAGGAACAGAGATTACAATTTGAATCTCATAGATTTATAGGGAGTTGATAAACACCTTGTACTTTCCAGTGAAAACTGAAAGAGTTATGTCTCAGGAGTAAAGTCTATGTTCCAGGACTAAAGATTTTCCCTAAGTCTAATGTATAACCAAAACAGATTCACCCTAATCAAGTGTAAACTAAAGCTGTCACAAGAACAAGATGATCAGCCATTCAACCAGCTTGCTGCTAGATCCAAAACCAACACTCTTCTGTCTTTTCAACATATTATCTACACTTCCCAGTATACAATTTAAAAATTACTAGAAATGCAGAGAAACAGGAAAATGCACCCATGGCCAAGGTAATGAGCAATAAATAGAAACCCTGAGATGACTCATAATAGAATTAGCCAGCAAGGATTTAAAGAAGCTATTGTAAATATATTCAAATAATTAAGGGGAAAATGTCTGTATTGACTAAATATGGGGATACATAGGTAAATATCAAGTCATAGCAATGATATATAAATTTATATATGAAAGAACCAAATGAAATTCTTAAAAAAAAAAAAACACAGAATAACTGAAATGAAAAGCCCACTGGATGGGCTTAGCAAACGATTGGAAACTACAGAAGAAAGAGTTGGTGAACATGCATACAGATACTATAAGTTATATAATTAAAGAACAAAGAAAAAAATACTGGGAAGAAAATGACCAAGTTTCAACAACTTCATTGCCAGTATCAAGTGGTCTTGTTAGCATATGTCTAATTAGAGACCAGAGGACAAGAGAGGAAGAAAGGAGCGGAAAGCTTTTTTTAAAGAAACTAAAGCTGAACTTCCACATTTGGTGAGAAACATTAACCTATAGAGCCTTGCAAGAAGCTATGCAAATCCTAAGATGGATAAATACAAGGAAAATCACACCTGGGCACATCATGGTCAAATAGCAGAGAACAAAAGATGAGGAGAAAATCTCCAAAGTATTCAGACAAAAATGGCACTTTATATACAGCAAAGAAAGACACACATGATGGCTAACTTGACATCAGAAGCAATGGAAGATAGAAAGCAATGGAACAACATCTTCAAAGTGCTAAAGAAAAGTCAAGCTAAAATTCTGTACCTAGCAAAAATAATCTTTAAAAATGAAAGTGAAATCAGGATGTTTTTGATAAACAAAAGTTGGTAGATGTGCTACAAGAAATACTAAAGGAAGTTCTTCAGACAGAAAGGCAGTAACATTAGAAGGAAACCTGGATCTCAAAAAATAATGAAACATCCTGGAAATGGTAAATTTGTAGATAAATATAAAAGGCTACTTTTTCTCTGAATTAAAAAAAAACAAATGCAAAAATGGAACATTGTATCATGCGGTTTATAGTATAGATAGATGTAAAAATACATGGCAATAATACCACAAAGGATGACAAAAGAAGGAAGCAGTAAATAGAATTATACTGTTGCAAGATTCTTTTATATGAAATAATGTTTAAAAAGACTGTGATAAGTCAGAATACAATTTACTTTTGTATTCCCAAAATTAAGGGTGCAAATGAAACTAAGGTTGCTGACCTAAAGTAGGGAGGTTATCCTGGATTATCCAGATGGACCCAGTAGATTGGTAAGAGTAGTAGAGGGAGGCAGAAAAGAGGAGGCATGGGAAGATTTAACTACAGAAAAGGAGGTCATAGTGATGTGATGTGAGAAGAACTTGACCTCCATTGCTGGATTTGAAAATGGAAGCAGGGGAACAAGCCAAGGAACATAGCGAGTCTCCAGAAGCTGGAAAAGTCAAGGTAATAGATTCTTCCCTAGTACTTCCAGAAGTACAGCCTCCTAATACCTTGATTTTAACTGAGTGGTATTCATGGTACTTTCTAACCTATGGAACTACAAAATAATAAATCTGGATTGTTTTAAGCCACCATTAGTGATAATTTGTTTAGTATTCCAGTAGAAAACTAACATAGGACCTAGTAACATACATTCAAAATACACAAAGAAAGAAACTGCAGAACCAAATTGGGGGTGGGGATAGACAAATCCACTGTCATAGTGGGAGAATTAAATAATCTCTTCGGATAATTAATAGGACAACTGGATTAAAATAAAAACAGGAACGAAATAGGAGATTTGAATAACACTATCGATCAGCTTGACCTAATTTGACATTTGTAGACTACAGTTGAACACACTTTCTTTTCAAATCTACATGGAACATTCACCAAGATAGACCATATGCTAAACTGTAAAACAAATCTCAGTACATCAGAAAGGATTGAAATCATACAGAGCATGTTTTGTTTTGTTTTTTGATGACAAAAAATTAAGTTAGGTATTAGTAACAAAATATTTATAAAACACCTAAATATTTGGAAATTAAATAACATACCTTAAAATAATCTGTGGATCAAAAATGGAATCATGAGGAAAAGTTAGAAATATTTTGAAATGATTATGAGGATATATTTAATCAAAATTATTGTAATTCAGAAAAAGCAGAGCTTAAAGGGAAATTTATAGTCTAACATGTTTATATTAGAAAAGAAGAAATATTTTAAATCAATGACCTTAGCTTCTGTCTTAAGAACCTAGAAAAAGAATGAATTAAACTGAAGCTGAGTAAAAGAAAGAAAATAACAAAGATAGAAGCAGAAAGCAATAA
Organism: Manis pentadactyla; assembly: GCF_030020395.1. Lineage (NCBI taxonomy): Eukaryota > Metazoa > Chordata > Mammalia > Pholidota > Manidae > Manis > Manis pentadactyla. Next base: position 109,483,475 of record NC_080026.1, on the reverse strand, counting down.
AATATAGACAAAATGTAAAGTAAATTTACAAAACTAAAAGCACTTCTTTGAATAAATCAGCAAGTTTGAAACACTATGAGGAGAGAGAAAGGGAAGGAGGGAGAGAGAAGAGAGACAGAGAGAAAATGAGAAAGAAAGATAAATTGCCAGTATCAAGAACGGAAGAGGTTTTCTCTATAGATCCATAACATTAAAAATATAGTAAGGGAATATTATGAACAACTTTATGGCAACAGATTTGACAACTGACATGGACAAACTCCTTGAAAAGTATAACTTACAAAAAAATGAACAGATTAAAAATTCTTAATATTCCTATATATCTGGCTCACTTTGTAAAATCTGGCAATCTTATATAACATATACCTGTGACAAAGCAATTCCATTCCTAGGTATTTACCCAAAGGAAATGAAATACATGTCACACAAAAACTTTTATAAGAATATTCATAGCAGTTTTATGTATCCTAGGCAAAAACTAGAAACAGGCCAGGTGTCCATCAGTGAGATAATATATTAAACAAACAGCTGTATATTCATAGAAAGAAATGCCACTTAACAAGATACAAGAACAAATTAATGATACACTCCACAAGATGAATTAATCTCAAAATCATTATGCTACATGAAATAGCCTTATAAAAATGCTTATTTGTGTTATCTCAATTATATCAATTCTGGAATAGATTTTTAAAATTAAAACATTGCCTCTGTGAGTGTATGGGGTCAGGATATAGTTGTGAGGGAAGGGTACATGAGGGAATTCTCTGGGGTGGTTTAATGTTCTACGTCTTGATAGGCATTCAGCTTCCAAAGGAGTATACATTTGCCAAAATCCATCAAGTGATAACATTTAAGATTTATGCACATCACTATATGTAAAATTTACTTAAGAAAAGAACCATAAAGAGATATTGAACTCCAGTTAATGGTATGCCTGGTGAAGTATATAGGATAAAGTGTACCAAAGTCTGCAACTTTGAATGCCTCAAAACATATGGATCTATGGATGGACAGAGGGATAGATAGATTAATATATGTGTGATAGAGCAAGCATAGTAAAACGCTAATTGTAGAACATAGGTGGTGAATATATGGTTTTTACTACACAAGTCTTTCTACTTGTCTCTATGTTTGAAATTTTTCAGAGTAAAATATTAGGAAAAAGCTTAATTTTTACACCTAAATAAATGTTATCTATTATGAAATAATATGTTGCTGTGAATATGTGAAAAACATCATAAAAGGGAAAATGCTTTTGGTAAGTGAATAAAGTAAAATATAAAATATACAAATCATACCATCAGTGATACAAAAAAGTACATGTAAATGCAAAGAAAAGGCAATAATAGGTTAGTGCTGTTAATCTTAAGATGTAGGGAGTATAGTGACTCCTATTCTCATTTTTACTTTTTTGTAGCTTCCAATTTTTCTGTACTAAGCATGTAATGCAGCTTTGTTAATCATAGAAACTGTGAGTACCCAGGTCTCCCCTTCCCACCCAACCCTCCCAATCCAGAAGTAGTTCTCACAATTTTAGCTACTTCTTCTGATATTTGTTTCCATATTCCTAAATAACAGTATGATGCTTCTACTTACTGGGATTTTTTCCAATTCAAATATTATCTATTAATTTTCTGCTATGGGAGGTGAGAATTTAGCTTTCATACCTCCCTAACTCCTCACATACTGAAACATATCTACTTCTCCCCATCCCCCAGTATTTTATATCTTAAGTATTAGTTAGATCAGAATTCAGTGCTCACATTTTTATCACTATGTAAATATGGTTCACAACAGAGAATGTGGTGCACTATAATAAAATTTTCTTTCTTTTACAGCTTTTTGTTTTCCATAGAGTTTATAGCTGTCTCTTCACTTGCCTGGTTTCCTTTTAATATTTCCCTAATTCATCCCTAAATTCTATACCTGGAGAGTAAATCTCCTCTCTCTATGCAAACACCCCAGGCAGCCATCAGTTTCATCTCATCCTTGGAGATGCTGTCTGTAGCTGTCCCTCCTCTGGTCCCATCTGCACTGGTTGATGTCTGTGCTTCCTGCACAGCTGTTGACCTGGAATCTCCTTTCACCATCATCCCAGGGATTCCTTTTGACTCTCTCTTTGTTGGATCCATGCCTTTTTGTGAGTTTTACTCCCTCATTTTGGTGGAATGTTTTTTTCTTAGGCAGTTACTGAGAAAAGATAAATGGAGAGGTAAACATGTTGAGAACTTGTAGTAGAGTTTGATTTATATTTTGGGTGCATATAGATTTCCTTCAAATTTTGATGCTTTGATTCCTTTTTATGCTAGTTTTCCTTGTAACTTTTGAGAAATCCAATGCCTTCTGAATTTCCAATCCTTTGATTTGTCCTGCTTTTTTGTCTTGGTACTTAAGATCTTCTTGTCCCAAGTGATCCTTTATGTGGCTCTCTTTTTATTCTTTTCACTAAGTATGCGGTGGACCCTCTCATCTATAATTCATTCCCTTCAGTTTAGGGAAATTTTCTTAACATTTTTTTTCTTCAATAATTTTCTTTTTTGTGTGTGCTCTCTCTTTCTGGAGCTGCTACTAATCAGATATCAGAACTTCTCAAACAATACTCTAAGTTTTATATATTTTTCTCTCCCTTGTTTTTTTTTTCTGTTTTCTGATAAATCTGCTGAATTATCTAAATTTTCTGATGAAATTTTCATTTCTGTTATCATATTTCTGATTTCCAAAATTGGCTTTTTTTTTATTCCTCAAAACTTCCTTTCCATGGCTTCTTACATTTTCCTTGTTTCAAGATACAGTATCTTCTATTTTCTCTCTGAAGATATCAGTGTTAGTTGTATTTATTTTAGTTTTTTACTTCTTTTCTCTCTCCTCCTTCCCCCTTTTCTTCCTTCTTGCTTTATTTCTTCTTTCGTTTTTTTCTCCAATGTTTTCTTAGGGTTTCTGCATTAAACTTTTTTCTTCTATGTTCCCTCATCCCCTCATTTCTTTTTTTGATTCCTGTCTTTCACATTAAAGATTTTCCTCAAGTGTCAAATGATCCTTAGCCCTCTACTCCTACTTAAGAGAGAGGCATGAAATGTGGATTGGATGTCTTTTAGTTAATGGACATTTCTTCTCAACTAGTGGGGGCCTATGTAGGGTTATCTGGCTGGGTTATTACATTAGGGGATCCTAACTGTCCATATCTGTTGGTCTTTCACACAATTTGTTTTTTCCAGAGAAGAATTTTCTTTTCTCCCAACTTGGAAGTATAAATCTGCTAACATTTTCACATCTGAGGAAAAGAGCTAGATATCTCATTGTTTAGTACGTAGCTTTTCACTTAATTCTCTTGTTTTTGGTATAGTTGCCCCCACCTCAGATATGTGTGATGGTCCCAACTCGAGCTCAGCCACCAGTGTCCTACTCTCTTGGAAGTGGGACAGTTTCTCAACTGTGTAAGGCAGTGGTCTTACCTTTTTATCTCAGGACACTTTCACTCTTGAAAAATATTGAATGCCCCAAATAACTTTTGTTTATGTGGATCTTATTTATAGATACTTACTGTAGCAGAATTAAAGCAGAAAATTAATAAAAATTATTAAAATTACTAAAAATAATAACCCATTAAATTTTGTATATATACATAGATAATGCATTTTTATAAGGTAATTATTTTCAAAACAAAAAATAATAGTGGCATTATTGTATATTCCCATAAATCTCTAATGCCTAACTTAATTGAAGCAATGTGGATTTTTATATCTTCTATGTTTTATGGCAATATGTTGTTTTGGTTTAAGAATATGAAGAAAATTTGCCCTCACAGAGCTATGTGATTATTGTGGCTGTTCTTCTCAGATACTACATCAAAATTCAACAAGTGATATTTTCATAAAAGCTAGTTGTAATGTGGAATATGAAGCCATGTCAATGAACTTTTTATACTCTGATGCATTAAAATTTAATGGTCTTGCATTTTGAGTGCATGATTTTGTAACATCATGCATTGATTATTTGGAACGTACTATTTTATTGTTGTGAGTTATGCAGAGCTTCCAAATATTGACACATTTCATTACAAAACACACAAAAAAAGCACACTTAGAAATATCACCACTGACCTAATCAGAAAAATCTTAAAGTTTTGGGATGCTAACAAGTTCATGTATATTCCTCATTGATTCATACAGAATATTTTTAAAATATGTATGCAGGAGCTAAAATTTAATAAATTAGTATTTTTATTACTTTATCATGGGATTTATTAAGTGAAACAAGTGTATGACAGTGACCACCAGTACAGTTGATGCTCCTGACTTGGTTTATGCTAAGCTGCCGGCAGTTTTAACCACTGCTGCTTTTGTACCATCAGTCCAAATGTCAACATAGTTTTTCCAGTATAAACCATGAGAGTCAAATACATTTTTAACACTTTATATATTTCGTCACTGCCTTGCCTGAAGGTTTAAGACCCAGGCAAGTTCACTATGGATTTGGTGAGGCTGAAAAATGAAAATGGAATGTTCTTGGGGTAAATGGATTTATATCCAGCTTTATTCTCATGGCAGTAGGTCGAGCACTAGAATTATATTCTCATGGCAGTAGGTCGAGCACTAGAATTACATCTGCATCCAACAGTCTGCAAGTCTATAATCCACCTGCATCTCTGCCTCCACCCAGAGCACTGGGCAGAGCTGTTTATATAAGGACTCTGTCAGTAATTGCCAAGGGGTGTGGAAACAGTAGCCTATCAGTAGGCCAATTGCATCATCAAGTAGTTTAAGTCAGATGAGGATTCTGGCCATAGAAACTCCTATTTTTCCCACAGTCACCATATGTATTCAGTACCAAGCATTTGTATTCAGTGCCAATACACCAACTGTATTTTAGTGCCATTCACATAAAAGATCTTTATCAATGATGAGTTGGTGTTGATGTTGGATGGATACAAGGAAAAAAACTACATCTGTAGATTTATGTAGATATTAATATCCTGAGATATTAACTTTTTCTTCATCTTTGAAGTTAAATCTTTGATTTAGCAAGTTACTATATTATCGGGAAGTAGCCCTGGGATGGTTTCTTTCCCCGACTTTCACTGACATTTCATCCAGCAGGCGTACAACAGTATCAGCTGTGCAAGGCTCTGTCAGTCTCTCAGCTACTTTGTTATCTTTCTAGCCAATGCGATACAATAACCTACTCTTTAAGATGCTTTTCTAAATTAAAATTTTTTTAAAGCAGCCTGCTTTTAGGCTCCCCTAAAAGAATTCCCAGGTGTGGAGAATTCAGCTTCCTCTGGTCAGCTGTCAATTACCTCTCTTCCTTATGTTTTCTAATATTTTTATTGTGGTGTTCTTCTTTCTTATCTCTTAGACCTTATGGGTGAATGCCTTTTTGGGGGGTCCCATTGTCATTGTTTTAGTAGGATTTGGGGAAGAAACTTAGTAAATAACCATTTATAAGCCACCATAGTTAACCTGAAATCCTGCTGATTAATTTTGTTCCTTTAGGGTTATTTTTAATAAGACAAAATCTAAAAATTAATTTCCAAGAAAGTATGAAATCCGTGTTTAATATTTATCAAGTTACATTAACCCAGGTTTCCCAATGCCTGGGCCCCACCAGGGAGAAATAGAATAAAAACATATGGTTGAGTGGCACTGTCTTACCAATGGGTTTCAGCCCTGGGCAAGTTCACTATGGATTCAGTGTGACCAAAGAAATTGACAGCAAAACGTTCTTGGGGTGAGAGGGTTATACCGAACTTTATTTCCAGGTGGCAGATCAGTCACTAGAATCCCATTCACTCAGAGTGAGTATGCATGCAGCAAGCTGGTCTCTGCCTCTGGACCCCTCTGCCTGCACAGTCGTCCCGCACAGCTGTCCTCTGGGCCTCTCTGCCTCCTGGCCTCTGTCCTCGGCACTGCCTCTGGGCCTCTCTGCACAGTTGTCCCACACAGCCGTCCTCTGTCCTTGGCGTTGCCACCACTCTAGCCTCTGCTCTGCTCTCCTGCAGCCGTGCAGCCCTACCACCGTGTCACACCCAGAGTACTGGGTGGAGCTCTTTATATAGAGTCAACAGCCATGTATTGCCCACAAGTGTGCAGTGAGCTAGTCAACCAGGGCCGGGTGAGAATCTTGGCCACAGGAACTCTCATTTTATCCACAGGCCCAGATGTCAGTATTTTTAGGGGTTCATTAGGTTGCACTCAGTGTACGGCTTCCAAACCAGCAACAGACGCACCACCAGGGAAACTGTTAGAAATGCAGAGTCTCAAGATCCAACCCAGCCCCACTGATGCAGGACCCAAGGACCTGTGGTCCAATGCCCTCTGGGGACTCTAATGCACTGCAGTGCTCGACAACCACTGCCAAAGAAGATGCTGCCTACATCTGATTTCTGTGAATACATCCATTACCATATGTTTTGACATAAAACTTTCTTCAGTAGCTTCTTTTCTGAAATGTGGATGGCAGAAAAGGGGTAAGGAAAATTGTCCTGGGAAATGGCCTTTAGAAAATTCCTGCTCCCTACAGTCAGGGTCAAAGCATCAAGTCATCTAATTCTCAAAAAGTTTTTCTCTTATATAAAAGTCAGCACTTTTTTCTTTGTTCTCAATTTACACTTGTATATGCCATTGCTCACTTCTGCTATTGCAGATAAAACAAAATATGGTGTGTATACTATAGCTGAAGCCTTAAAAAGATCAATTTTGAGAGATCAATTTTATAATTTAGATTTTTAGCTACATTTAAAAGCATAAAATTGAGTATTTTTAAAAAGTCATTGCAATAGTAACTATGGATTTGCCCACAGTAAAAGTAATTGTGAGCAAATGACTCTGGGAATAGCATCTATTAGAAATTCATGAACATTTCCAGAGGTAATGGGACATCAGACTAACTTGTTAAGCAAAGATTCTGCTTAAAAGGAAAAGCTGAAGGAATCCATCACATCGATACTCAGTTTTAGAGGAAAGAATGCTAACTAAATGTGGACCCTATTTAGAAAAGAATTGGAAAAAGGATTTTTAAATATAATTGAGTCACAAAAGTGCTGAAACTTTTTTAAAACACTGTTTGGAAGCAGAGAACCTATAGAGCTGTGTGTTGTGGTTTGGTAGAAAGAACAAGGGATTTAAAGTCAAACAGGCCTGGACAGAATCTCTCTACCCTTAGAAGATGTGTGGCCTTGGGGAGAAAGTACATCCTTTAGAGCTCAGTTTTCCCATCTATAAAGTAGGTTTTTGCCTACCTCACAGAAGTAGTGTGAAGTCTAAATAAGGTAATGCATGAAAAGCACTTTGCATAGTACACACAGTATATTGAGCTCTCACAAAAGGTGAGTTCTCTTCTTCATTCTTCTTTGTGTTGATTCCTCCCAATCTCTGTTTTTGAAAGTGTCTCACTGTAGAATATACATATGTTTAGCGCATATTCTGCAGATGCTTCATGGCTTTTCCTTATGGTCTTTTCAGTCAACAGGGGAACCTGGGTGATTCTGTGGAGTAACACTGCTTTGTGTATTTATTAATTCATTCAAAATGTATTTACGGAGCTCCTACTATGTTCAGGCACTGTGCTAGATGTTATGGATAGACTAGGGAGAACTAAAGAGATACGATCCTTCCCCCTGGGTAACTTAGTAGGCTTCTAGTTAGCAAGGAGTTTATCCTGCTAGTGATCACTTCTGTAAGCCATGCTTATTCTCCTTCCTCTGGAGAGGAGGTAGAAAGGGACAGGTGGTTCTGGTGGAAGAACAAGGATGACAATAGGAAGAAAATCCTTGTGAGCCCCAGAAAGAGCTACGCCTAGACAAAGAGGACTCAAAATGGAAAGGATAAGGAGGGTAGGGAACCATAAATGACACATGGAACTTGTTGCAAAAAATTTAGAGGAAAAGGAAGAGAAAGAGAACTTTCTAAAAGTGAGTTGAAGAACCCAAAGAGCTCTTTGTTTTAAGAAAGAGAAGACTATACACACACACACACACACACACATATGTATATATATATATTTTATTTTTTAATTCAGCATTTTCTGTGGTTAAGCTCTACACTAAGTTCTTTAGAGAAGTGATCCAGAGCATGGGTTTTGCTGTCTTAACAGACTGAGTTCACATCTTTAGCTTCTCCTGTCTGTGTGACCTTGGGCAATTTGCTCAGCACCTCACTGAGCCTCAGTGCCTTCTTGTGTAAATTAGGTATGATAATACCTGTCACCTAGGTGGTAGGCTCCTTACCATTGACCCAAGGAATGTTTGTAGCTTTCCTCTCAGCCTAATTCTGGAAAGTTACATAGTCTCCATTAGTGACTCCTTTTACCTCAGTCATTCCCAGGGAAGCTGTCTCAAGTGTCTTAATGCTGATTTGAGCGAGAGAGAGCGGGCTACTTCCTTCCCATTTCAGAGTGTACACGGTGCACAAAGCCCCAAAGAAGTCTCGATCTTGCATTATATCCATGTTCCTACAGGTGTCTCCTTTGCCTAAGGAGGGAAAGTTTGAGAAACACTGGTCCAGGGCACAAAGCCAGTAACATCTGCCATTTATTAAAGTTGCCCAAGAACATTATATGCATTGTAGCAGGGTGTAGGGAAAATGAAAGCTCCTATGGCCAGGATCCTCACCTGACCCTAAACTACTTGATGATGTAATTGGCCTACTGCTAGGCTGATGCTTACACACCCATTGGCAATGAGCCATTATTGTTGGTTTTACTATATAAAGAGCCCCACCTAGTGCTCTGTCCAGAGGCAGAGACGGAGAAGGGCTTGCTGCTTGCAGTCTGCTCCAGAGGCAGATGTGATTCCAGCACTCAACCTGCCATGGTAAGAATAAAGTTTGGTATAAACCCTTTTACCCTTAATGTTCTGTTATTTGGTCTCACCGAATCCAGAGGGAACTTGCCCAGGGTAGTCCCCCTCAGGCAAGAAACAAGGGCATCGGCTAAATGTATGAATATTAAATAGGCTGCATTTAGAGTTTTATTAGGCTTGAAATCCCAAGACCACCCCTTCTATCTTTGTGCCAGGTCTCAACTGTCCTCATCTCAGTCACCCTGGAGCCCATCCTGGAGAGGTGCTAGTTGGTCATACCTTTCCATCTTATAACTTCAAAGGGTTTTCCTATCAGCTTAGACTTAGAAATTCCTGATCCTCACTTTCTTTATTCCTCTGTTAGATAAAAATATCCTTATTGCCTCTGAATAAGTTCCTTCCTTAGCAAAAGTCATAAAAAGGTATAAACTGTGTTATAGTAAACATTTTTTGAAGCTAACTGGGTGATGTGACCACTGTTCCTGTGTCTTCAGTTGCTTTATCAATCTCTCAGTAGTTATTATCTGAAAGGGTGCTATGAGCACAAGTACAGTCACCTTGTAGGGAGGACCTCCCAATATTCCCAGCCAACCTAACCATTTTTCTTTCCCATGTCTCTTTTTGTTTTAAAAGAAAAGAATAGGAGATTTTGTGTTGCTAGAATTCTATTTTGGCTGTCTCAAACTGCAGATCCTCAGAGGAATTGAAGCTCTGTATACATAGTGTTTTATGTAATATATTGTGTGAGGTGTGGATGATGAAAATAAAAAGGAAGAGCACTAACTGAAAGCCTTCCATCTGTCAAATATTGCTTAAGCTGCTTTATATAAAGTCAGCCCTTTGAAAGACCTGACTAACTTGCTACTCAGTGGAGTCCAGACCAGCAGCATGAGCATCTCCTGGGAGTTAGGAATGCAGGCTCTGGGGCTTCACCGCAGACTAATTACTGAGTGGGAATCTGCATTCTAATATCCCCAGGTGTTTCATATGCGCATTAAAGTCTGGACAGTATTGCCCTGACAAATGTCATTAACACCATCTTCCTCAGGTGAGGAAAGTAAGCCTCAGAGAGCAAGTGCTTGTCCAAGTACTCAGAGTTAATGAACGGTGATCCAGGATCAACTGAGGTCTGTTCATTGATGAGTCCACACTCTTTCTGCTACACCATTCCCCTCACTAGTTCTTTTTAATAGGAATTTTTCATAATCTATTTTATATAGAGGGAAAAAAAGAAATAGGTCAACTTCCACTTGAATGTTCTTTAAAGCATTTGCCCAGACAGGCTGAGTGTAAACACCTGGCCCAAGGAGGCAGGCCGAGAAGATAATTGAGTTCGTGTGTGGCTGTGGGGGGAGTGAGTCACATGCTTCCCTGCTCTTCTGAGGTGATCTGCCTTTCCGTTGAGTTAGGGAACCCAAGTGTAATTGTTGGCAGGATTCTCCCCAAATTCTGCACTGATGAACAGAAGACAAGAGTAAACGGGGAAAGGCAGACCATGGCCGGAGGAGATGAACAATCTGGTGTGCGAGTCAGGGAATGTCTCTTTTATGAGCAAGGAGGTATTTTTATGGTTTGCCTTGAGTGCCTAGCCTCTGATGTTGGGAAAACAGACTGGGAACAGCTGGGCCACACTTTGGATCAGTTGCCACAACAACTTGATACATTTGTCTCTGGTGTCATTTGATCCCTTGGAGAGCTGTATTACCTCAGTGTGGAAATTTGCCTTTCAGGCTTGCTTTGTGCAGTAAGCATGTCTGTTTGATTGTATTCCCCAGATTACATGGAGTGCTGATTATATTCATTTGGGATGTGGATTCTAGGGTTACAGAACATGACAACCTCACAGGTGACTGGATCCCAGGATCTCATGGAGCCATAGTTAAATTTACCACCATCAGAACTGATTTCCGGGGGGTATGCCGACCTGATAGCACCTGGGGAAAATCATACAGATATTCAAAGTCCCCTCCAATTTTAAATTTGTGGTAATATATTCCACTTTCTCATCTCATGTATTCTTTACGAGCAATACTTCCCAGACTTGATCTCAGCACAAAATTTATTGTTCTTATTTAATATTTACCGTTTTTTGGAAAAATCAAGCAAGAGACACTGACCAGTAGAACATTTACAAAGTAAAACTGGAATGCACTTGTGTGATTTGAAGAGCAGCTTAAATCTTCCCTCTTAAAGCAATCACTGGTCTCTTGATGGCAATTTGAGAGTGAGCCCAGCTACTATCACACTGGAAAAGGCTGAATGCTCTTCGTGAATCATCTACCCTTACAGACATTTCTTCTTCTTAGGAAAAGTGGCTGCTCTCTCCTCCTTTTGACAAGAAATGGTCACGTACTTTAACCCAGCTCCCAGATTTAGGATGGCCGAAACTGGAGGTCCTGATAAACTTATATTACCACGTTTTTGCTCACCATCACCACCATCACCACTTTCTCTGAAAGTCATCGTCTCCTTTTTAAGGCACAAAACCTCCTAAGAGTTCAAGAAAGCAAAGAGCAAAAAAAAAAAAAAAATTGTTACAAGCTATAGAAGATGGTTTTGAGCATGTGCAGGATGTAATTTCACTATTGTCTAGAGTTACATGGCTGTTTCTGGGATCAGGGTGTTTCCGAAACAGAATATGTTGTTAGATGGAAGCATAACTGTGGTTTTCTGCTGGTATTTTGGTGCGGAGGTGGATAGCTGTTTCCTGTCATTTTTCCCCTTTTTCCCTCTTCCCATTTCATTTTGCATAAATAAAAGAAAGCAAAGTTACAGGTAACAAACCACCACCAACAAACACTTCTGTTAAAGTTCTAAAGCTGACCCTATACAAGTCAAGGGTTCAGATTTTCTATAATTTTAAGAAATTCATTTACATTGTGAATGTAATGCTTCTTTTCATGCTTTTTTCAACTTTTACATAAGATGCTTAAATATGAATCACATGAAAAACGTGGCTGAACATTACGAGCACTTTAAAGTTTGCGTTTCCTGTTCTGTGTGGGTAATTTTGTAAATCTGGGGTTAGCCTGACAGGCTAGGAGGCGGGGCAAAGAGGGTATTGGCCAGCTGGGTTTGTAAAATGCCCTTGCTTTTTGGATATTTGGCATGCCCTGAATGAAGGCATTGGGATTTCCCTATGGCATGGGGGACACTGCTATTTCATAAAGAGCTGAGTTTTACCATAAGGAGAGCATAAAGCCTGTCTTCCAGACAGGGCAAGATCATCGGCATCTCCAGCAGCAGCCATCTTTCAATGTTTGAGAATGAGCTGGTGGGATTCAAAATCCCAGGAGAGACTTCCAGGTCTTCAGAGATTTCCCAAATCTTTATCCACTTACCACAGGAGCCAAATCTCTAGTGCTATTTCTTTGAGTTTAAAGGCACTCTTTAAGGCAATCAATCCTTTTACAATTCCAATGAAAACTATTGATTTTCTTAGAACAATGAGTGTATATGCAGGAATACACGATTTTATAAAACATTTCAAGGTTTTTATGGATCCCCTGGAGCCCATCCACGGACCTCAGGAGGAACCCAAAATGCTGTATTAAGAACTAGGTTTGCAAATGCTTCCTCCTGCCCTCACACCTCACTAACTTCCTGCCCTGAAGTCCTCTTTTAAAATGCCTTTGGGGTAGAACACATAAAGGTTCAACAATCTTAATGTAACTTATTCTTGTGTCACAAGAGATAGAAAGGGGTTATAGGTACCAGGAGAAAGCTTTCTTAGTATCCCCTCCATTACTTGACTCCATGTTTTGAATGTGACAGTGCTCACTGAGTGACTGTAGAGAGAAATGGAGATGACACACAGAAAAGATACGTGTGACTCTCTGAAGATATTTTACTTTCTTATTTTATTTTTCTTGGACCGGTATTTTGCCAGAGTTTGGGTGCGAGAGAGAATAAGGCAGTGAAATGTTTGTAGAATACGATTCACACAGTTTTTATGAATTCCTCCCTCAGAGACTCATGGAATATTGCTGGCTGGCATATTCCCCTTCCCAACACTCTGGGAACATCTGTATGGAAAAGCATTTTTACTACAACTATAGTAAGAATTTTAATTTACAGTCAATAATGCACAACAGATAGAACATACACTTAGAGGACAGATTACAAAAAGGTGCTGATTATTCTGGCAGAACATCATTTTGCAGAATCTATTCAATTAACAGTTGCTTTCTGCTCACTTGCTTCTGTGTTCAGCTTCAGCTTCCCAAGGGCTACACTGTGTCAGTTGAGCAGAAAGACAGGAAAATCCTTTTGACCCATCTCATCACTTACCCTTGTCTCCACTGGGTGCTCTCTTGACCTCCGTGTACTCAGATTATAATCAGGCGTTGCCTCCTTGAAACTCTCAAGTCGCATGGTAGCTGTGGCTTCCTTTGCCTCCAGGGCACCAACACTATTGAAGCTACAGTGCCAGTGTCTCCAAGAGAAAAAGAACTGACATATTTTTGTAGGTGATTGTCACTTTATTTCACTTCTCTATTTCTCAACTTCTTTCTGACCTCTTAGGGCTTCTCAGCTGAATCACCATTTTTTGTTTTTTTAATTTTATGTAGTGTTTTGTCATGGAAGAAATACTAGAGATCTTAGGTAGATAGATCTTACTATATATAATCTGCTATTGATAAGTGGTAGGGCCTTAGGCAAGTTGATTTAATTTTTCTGAACCTTGATTTCTTCATTTATAAGATGAGGGTAATACCATCTACTGGGCAGAGTGATTGTAAGAGAGAAGAGAGATGATGCATGTTAAAGTACTAGGTTGAACTGTATTGTGAGTATTGAAATTGTGAAAATTCAACTGTTTTTGACCCATAAAGAAGGCAATTTCATGTGGTTCAGCCTAATAGCAAACACAGACTATTGTAAATGGGAGACAGTAATAAATGTTGAATCTGAATCTATTTCAGTTGGGGGAAAAGTGGAGCAATGATAATTACAAGGTTGCTTTTCCTGTACCTTCCCTGATCATGCCACAAAATACATGCTTTACTTCTGAAGAACACCCTTAACAGTGCTGTGGGTAGATAATTCAGGTTTATTCTATATCACAACTTGTCCTTGAGGAAAAATACAGAAAGTTTCAAGGCCACAGTGGTTAATAATTTGATGGTTTCAGGCTTTAGTAGAACCTAGGTTTCTGTTGTTTCATGTCCTCCTTCATTTCTTTACTTGATTGGACACATGCTTACTGAGTACCAGCTGTATGGCAGGCCTTGTGCTCCCTCTGTTCAGTCCTGTGATATGAGTTTCTTATAGCCCAGCATTCCTTGTAATCCCTTTCTCCTGTTTACTCTTTCTTTGTAGCATTTATTAATTTTTGCTTCCCCCCACCTCTTCTAGAATGCAAGTTTCATGAGAGCAGAGGCATCATCTGTCTTATTCACTGCTATATCCCCAGTATCAAGAATGGTGCCTGGTACATAGTAGATGCTCAATAAGGAATTGTTAAATAAGAAAACTAAAGAAATATTGGTGAAGACTGGAGGCCTAATCCTACTGGTTTCTATTATGCCCAGAACATGCTTTGCATTTTCTTGACTCCTGAAATATCTAACTCTCATGCCTCTTCCATTGAATCTGTGCGTCCTTTGTGACCCATATTAAATCTTACTTCCTCTATAAATTAAGTGACCATATATCCCTAAACTTCTGTGGTCAGCATGGGCAATTCGACAATTCATCATGTCCTATCTTAATCCCTGCAGTTACTTGATTTCTTTATTTTTCTAAGGTGTCATTGATATACAATCTTATGAAGGTTCCACATGAGCAACATTGTGGTTATAATATTCACCCATATTATCAAGTCCCACACCCCCACCCCATTGCAGTTACTATCTGTCAGCATAGTAAGATGCTATAGAGTCATTACTTGTCTTCTCCATGCTATACTGCCTTCCCCATGACCTACCTATATATATACAATGTCCCTTAATCCCCTTCTCCCTCCCTCCCCAACCCCTTCTCTTTGGTAAGCTAGTGCCTTCTTGGAGTCTGTGAGTCCCTGCAGTTATTTCTTTATTGTTTTTTAAATCCTTAAAATTCATTTTACAAGTCTGTATTATCTTCCTAGACAAATCAATGTTTAAAGCAAATCAAACAATATTTATTGAGCCTGCTGTTCAAGCATGCATTAAATACTGAATGTACAACACCTTGGACCACTCTTATTTCAAAGCTGTAAGAGGAGGATGGACTGGATTCCCTTTTCTCAAAGTGTCCTCTGAGGGACATTAATTTGTCAGCACATTAACAGTCAAGACCTGTATTAAGCATTCAAATCTGCAGTGTGGGCCAGTAGGCTCAAGACCTAGGAGAGTTGATGATGCAGATAAAGTCCAGAGTCATCTGCCAGACTGCCTCTTGCTCTCTCTCTCACTCAAGGAAGCCAACTTTTTGTTCTATTCAGGCCCTCAAATGGTTAGATGAGGCCTACCCATATTATGGAGGGCAATCTGCTTACTCAGAGTTTACCAATTTAAGTGTTAATCTTATCCAGAAATATCCTGTAAATTAACACAAGAATTAACCATCACAGTCTCTGGAAAAAAAATAATAACCTCATTATTAAATACACTTGTGAAACCCTGGATTAATTAATGCTTGTTCTCTGTGGTCTTCTCAGAGTCTAATGTGCACTATCAGTTTCCAGGGTGTGCACCCTTTGGGACTAGTGTTCCATGCACATGCTTTGGAAGATGCTAGACTAAATGGGCATTAAGATTCTTTCCATTTCTAAAAGGTCAAAATTCTAACTGACTTGCTAAAGGCCACATGGCTGCATAGTAACAGAGCTTAGACTAAAAACCAGTTCTCTTAGACATCCATTGCACAAGGTTATTTATTGCAGCTTTGCTTGTTATAGCAAAAGATTGAAAATAACTCTAAAGAGGGAATTGGTAAAAAAAAAACTCATGGTATATGCACACACAAGAGTACCATGCAGCTTAAAAAAGAAAGAGGAAGTCTTTGTGTACTAATATGATACAATATCCAAAATATATTTAGGTGAAAAAAGGAAAGTCAAGAACAATGTATACGGAATATTACCTTTTGTGTAAAAATATTGGGGTTTGGAGAGATATATGCTCTGCTAACACATCTTAAACTCATTAGTGACATTTTTCCCTCTAAGGAGGAGAATAGGCTCACTAGGACCTAGAGATGGTTGGAAGACTTTTATCCCCATATATAGCCTTCAGTCCTTTTGATTTCTAAACCTTAGGAATATCTATTACCTACTCAAAAACAAAAATTAAAGAAATAAATAAAAAGCCATCTCAGGTGTTTCTAATGAAGCAGGGATTTGGAAATCACTGAACTATATGTCATCCTTCTTGGAATCCTTGGAGACTTCATGAGTCCAAGTTTTATCCTGCTGCCTTCAGTGACTTTCCCTATGCATCCTTTGAACGGGATAATCATGCCCCCCTCCCTTCCCCTGCCTGCTCTAATTCTCAGCCCTCATGCAGGCTTGTGATTCCCAGAGGAGCGCTGTGCTGGTTCTTCTGTGTCTAGCAGTCATAATACAACCTGGGAGGAAGGCTATGTCAGGGCAAGGAAAGGCCAAGGAATGGCTACCAGCCCAGATGCAGAGTGGGCTTCTGAGATGAGCCTTGCTCTCTGGTGCCAATTCAGTATACTCCCTCCTTGCATTTCAAGTTTCTCCTCTGAAAATTTGGGCTCACAGGGCCTAACTTACTTGTACCAGGGAGGTGTTGAGGCTTAAATGAAGTATAGATGGAAATGCGTTTGGCAAACACAATGGGTCCCATGTATATGGAAGTGGGTTTGTTGTGGAGAGTACATGCCCCCGGTGCGCCTGCTGGCAGGACAATACAGCCGAGGCGCCACTTTCCCTCACAGAGGAAGGAGGAGGTGGCCGTTTCTCCTTCAAGGTCTGAGCCTTACCTTGAGTGTATAAGGGACATCATGAGGAGTGTAAGTACAGAGGCTCAGCTGATGTCATCAGTGATCTCCCCTGTTCAGTGGGCTCATGGCAGGCTTTTTGCCAGGGTCTTTCCTGTGGCCAAGAGAGGATATGATGTGTCATGAGTGCCTTTAAAAGCTGCCTTTTTAGTAGGGGTGGAATAATTTTAGAAGTAGAACATGGCATTATGTTCAGGCGTTGAAAGGAAGGAGGCCTAGTAATGAATTGTACGGCCTTGGATCAATGACTTAACATCTCCGGGTCTCAGTTTTCAAGTCTGTAAATGAGAAGGTCCTTCAGACCATGTAGGCCCTTCCAATTCTAAAGTAAGAAAACGACCAGCACAACTGGAAAAAGGAAAACAGAAATCCCAGGCACTTGTGCAATTCTGCACTCAAACTGTCATCAAATTGAGAAAATAAATTTGCAGCCAGAAGATTGTGCCGAGAACCGCTCCCGGACCCGCTCTGCGGAGCCTGTTCATTAGCACATGACCATTCTTTCCCCCTCAGTGCACTTCAGTTTGATCTGCTCCCCCCAGCAGCACTTCCTCTTTTCACTCAGACAAACAAATAAATAACCAGTCTAGTAGCCAAGAATGAAATTAGTAGCAGGCGGGACAGCTTAGTTTTAATGATGCTGCAACCAAATTTTAATTGAATGAAGACTCCTAGCTTTCCCATTCTTAGCCCATTTAATGCCTCACAAATATGCAGTGAAGGTGGCCACGTCTCACTCTCAGGGAGGAAAATGCTAACACTCTTGGCATCTTGTCAGCTCTCCTTTCCACCACTGAAATTTCATTTTCACTTTGTCCTGGGTTTTGTGTTTTTGTTTCCTTTATTTAAAAGAACTTTTCTGTGTGGAAATTTGTTCAGAGGAGACTCTTTACTGACTTCCTGAGGAGAGAAGGTGATTTCAAAAGAACCCTCCTACTATCTTGTTTTATAAGAAGACAGAAATATCAGCAGAAAGAATTACCTGAAAACATTTGAATATCCACACTCATAATTAATAAGTATCAGTATGTTTTTAGTTTTGCTTATGATATTTTTATTGGAAACAAAACATCGTAGATAGAAAATTGAAGTCTACTTATTCCCCTATCTCATCCTGTTATTTCCCAGAAATAACCACTTACATAATTTTAGATTACATGCTTATGTTCTATCTTTATTTTTATATTATTTCTAAAGCTGCAAGAATCTGTAAACTGTTGTATTTGTATACTTTAAACATTTACATAAATTACATAATTGAAAACTATAAAATTACATATGGAGTGATAAGTCTACATAATTCTGCAAATTGCTTTCTTTGCTCAACATGTTTTTAAACTCTATGTATATACTATTACATATAAACTTTGTTCATTTGTTTTTCTCTACTATAGAGTATAATGAAAAACATTTCCTATTATGAGATCATAAAGACAGTCCTTCTTAGAGTTTTAAAAGTTTATAAAAATACTTCACATAATTCCATCTAGAATATATCTTTATTTATGGATGTGAATTTGAAATCTTTTTTTATAAGTTTCTTTATATATTTCCTGAACATTTGGATAGATTTATTCCCAGGTTTGCTACAGTTGTAAATGTTATCTTTTTAGTATATTTTTAATTATTTACTTTTAGTATTTGGGAACACTACAGATTTCATGTTTTATCTTTTAAGTAATACCATGATTCATTTTCTCACTAGTTCTCAAAATTTTTCTAGTTTCTTTAGCTTTTCTATAGACCATGATATTGTTTGCAAATAATAATGAATTTCTTTCTGAAAGTTATGTGCTTTTATTTTAATTTTAATTTTTTGAACTAGTTAGTATCTTCAGTATAGTGGTCCTTACCTTGAAATAGTATGAGTAATGGAAAACATCTTTGTCAGTTCCTGACTTGAATGGGAGTGACTTAATTTTCACCATAAAGTATGATGTTTTCTCTCGGTTTTTGTTTGGTAGCCTTTATCAGGTTGAGAAGATCATATCTTCCTGGTCTGTTAAGAGTTGTGTTTTTTTTTTTTTAAGTAAGGGGAAGTGTCAAATTTTATCCAACAAAAAATAATGTCTCTATTGAGATGATAATGTGCTTTTTCTCTTTTATTATGTTAAGATAGTGTATTACATGGACAGAGTTTTTCATATTGAACCATCCTACTTATGCAATAAACCTGTCTGAACTGGAGTATTTCTAAATACATTCTGAATTCTATTTGCCAATATTTTATTTCAAGAGTTTGTTTCTGCATTTGTGAGATTATTCTATAATTTTGTTTTCTTGTACTGTACTGTCTTTAGGATTCTACCATCATAATAAAATTATATAAGTAATCTATTTTTGTCTATTCTTTGAAACAATGAACTTAATATAGAGATTATTGTTCTTTGAATATTTTGTTAAACTTGTTTGTAGAGAGCTTCTGGTCTGGCATGATGGAGGAATTGGTGTTGGACTGACTCCCACTAAAAACAACTCTAAAAGCTGGTCAAATAATATAATAACCTTTCAAAGGCACTGGATTATAACCAACACAGGGAGACTTGAGGAGGTAGGATTCTTGCAGATGGGAAGTTCACGAAGTGAACCCCAGATCACCATCATCCCTAGATTTTCTGTTATGATATTTTCCAGATTACAGCCTAGGGGAAAACAGTTTAAGCAGAAACAGTATTCTTTTTGGGCTGGAGAGGTAGAATCAGAATTTGGGGCTGCCACAGTGGCTGGGTGTTAGAGGGCAAAATCCTAGAGAAAAGCAAAGTGCAAAGGAGCCCAAAAATATGAATATAATTTCCCACAAGTCATTGGCCAGCTCCTCAGCTGCGTGTATGAGTGGTGAGCTTCTGCAAAGGAAGCAGAAAACAGCCACTGAGAGGTTAAAGTGCTGCACAGATTTCAGCAATCACATGGTGATAGATTAGAGCTCAAGTCCTGCCAGCCTGTAGGGGTTTTAATAAGCTCCCTGGTTTTCGGCTGTGACTATGCAAGGCTTACTTACACCTTAGGAGTAATGACCACGCCCTACAAATAAGGTCAGTGTCTCAGAAGTAAGGGCAAATCTGAAATAGACCAAATCTAGCAAAGCCTTAAACCAAGCTTCAATAGAATCAAGGTAATCTGCCGGTATTCTGTATTCTTTCCAGAAGAAAACATAACTGTCCTCCATACCCTTTAAATTTTTTCCTTCACAATGTTCAAGATCCACTAGAAACTTATGAAGCATGCTAAAAAATAGAACTAAGAGGCCAGATGCTAAGAGAGGAGAAACACACAACCCCCATGCATGTGTGTACATGGTACTCAGGTGATTCTGTCATTGGAATCATCAGTCAAGGAACTTTAAATAACTCTGGTCAATATTCAGGAAGATAGAGGAAAATACGAGTGAAAGGTGAAAAATAGAGAATTTTAACAGACAATTGGAACCTACAAATATCAAATGGACAGTGTAAAGTTAATAATTGAAATTAACTGGATGTGTTTAACAGCAGACAGGATATAGCAAAAACTAGGATTAATTAACATTTGGACAGGTGAAAAGGAAATATCCAAAATGAAGTGCAGGAAAAATAAAGATAAAAAATGTGGCATGATAAAAGATGAAACATATGTGGCATACAGTTAACTTTCCCTATACTTAGAATTGGAGTACCAGGAGAGGAGAGAATGCAACAGAAGCAATTTTTGAAGATAGAATAACCAAGAAAATGCCACAAACTCAAGAAGCTCATATCCTCAAAATGTTAAACATAGAATTACCGTATGACTTAGAAATTCCATTCCCAGTTAAATACCCACCAAGAACTGACAACAGGTATTCTTAAAAACAAATCCTTGTATGTGAAAGATCATAGCAGCACTATTTACAACAGCCAAAAAAGGTAGAAGCAGTCCAATAGGCATGAATGGTTGAATGTATAAACAGAATATATCTATATGATGAAATAGCACTGATAAATGACACAACATGGATGAATTTCAAAAACATTATGCCAAGTGAAAAAAGCCAGTCACAAAGGACCACATGTTATATGGTCCTTTTTATATGGAATGCCTAGAATAGGTAAATCCACAGGGATGGAAGATAAATGGTTTTCTAGGGGCTGGGATTGGGGTGGGGGTAGGAGGAACTGGGCGCTCCTAATAGAGCGCTGCTTAATGGGTGTGGGTTTCCTTTTGGGGTGAAGATGTTTTGGAACTAGATAGCAATCATGGTTGCACAACAGTGTGGATATACTAAATGTCAGTAAATTGTAAACTCTAAAGTAATTGTGTGTTATGCAATTTTTGTCTCCATTGAAAAACATTAATAGAAGAAGCTCAGCAAATTACAATAAGGATGTATACAAAGAAAACCACACCTGGATAAATTATAGTCACACTGCTAGAAAACAAAATTAGCAATTGAAAAAATGTCATTTCATTATCTTCTAGCTTACATTGTTAAGTCAAATGTAACTAATATGGTCACTCTTTTGAAGGTAGCCTTTTGTTTGTTTGTTTGCTTTTAAGATTTTGGTTTGATCCATAACACCATAAAGAAAATTGTTAATTCAAGACAGAACACAGGCCTAAATGTGAAAGGTAAAACAGTAAAGCTTCAGAAGAAAACATAGCATATTCTCATGACCTTGAAGTAGGCAAATATTTCTTAAATAGGACATAAAAATCACAAATCCTAAAAAAAGATTGATTAGTTGAACTTCATTTCAATTAGCAACGTCTGTTCACTCAATTTAAAAAAACAAGAAAAATGACACCATACAAGAGTGGAAAGGCAAGTCACAAACTGAGAGAAGATATTGAACATACATATAAAACAAACATTTGCATCCAGAATATATAAAACATTCCTGCTAGTCTATAAGAAAAGACAGAACTTGATCATGAAAAGGGCAAAAGACATAAATAGGCACTTCACCAAATGGCCATTTCATGTATGGAGAAACCCCCTGATATTAATGATGTAAGTTGTAGCCCTCGTTCCTACCTTTGATCTGGGTTCTACTGATTCTACTCAGTTACCATTCTGATTTTGAATCCCTATTTCTACTATTTCAAGATTTCCCTTAATTTCAAATTCAGCTAATATTCTTTGTTTTATTTGTGCAGCATTTCTACATGTTTAAGATTGGAGGGGGGATTCCTAGTATCCATTCAGTCATGTGCGTTTACTTAGAAGTCCTAATTCCATTGTTATGGAGTCAGTTTAGGTTAGAGTGGATGACATGGCCCTGGGTTATTTCTGGATTCATGACTTTATATTTCTAAATCATTTAGTGCATAGTAGGTTAGAAGAGTTCACAGAGAAGGAAGCTGTTTAGAATGGAAAAAAGTGAAACAGCAATCTGGAGGTTTATACAACTGTTGGAAACCAGTGCTGGAAGTCCAAGTGTACTTGTAGCACATTCTTTTCTGGTTGACCTTATTTTGAGCCCTTGCTCTTTGTCATTACAAAGAGGGTTTTTGTTTGCTTGTGTTATATAAGCAAAAGATCTAGTATTATACAATGATTCCATGATTCTCAAAGTTTGCATTTACTCACAAATCATATTACCTGGGATTTTGATTAAAAATGTGGATTCAAGGGCTCTACCCTTGGCAGGGGAATATACATTTTTTTCTTTTTTCTTTCTATTAAAGTATCATTGATAGACAATCTTATGAAGGTTTCACATGAACAACATTGTGGTTTCAACATTCATCCATATTATAAAGTCCTGACCCTCCCATCCCATTGCAGTCACTGTCTATCAGCATGGTAAGATGCTATAGAGTCATTACTTGCTTTCTCTGTGCCATACTGCCTGAGGGAATATACATTGGACATATTTTTCTATGATGGTCATTCATATATTCAAGTGTGAAAACCACGACAGATAAGTATCAGAGATATGTATGTTATCTCAGCCAGTGCTCATTGTATATCAGCTGTGGAATATCAGGCAGATAATGCTTAATCCAAGAAGCTAACTGGTAGTTTTCTAGCTGTAAAGAACTTAAATTGTTTAGGGTGACAGGGACTAGCAATTTATGGCCTGCAGGCCAAATCTAGCCTATGGTGGGTTTTGTGTGACTAGTAAGCCTTACAAAATGCTATTTGCATTTGTAAATGGATGGAAAAAATCGAAAGAAGAATAATACTTTGTGACATGTAAAAATTCTATGAAATTCAAATTTTGGTATCTGTAAAGATTTTTGGAACATAGCTATGATTATCAATTAACAAACTGTCTATGGCTGCTTTTGAAGAACAATGACAGAGTTGAGAAATTGCAACAGAGACCATGTAGCCTCCAAGGCCTAAATTACTTATTATCTGTCTCTTTACAGAAAAACTTTGCAGACCCCTGGGCAAGGCTATATGCCTTCATCATACTGTGCAGGGCTGTCAGTCGCCCTAAAACCCGAAGGCTGCCTCCTCCTCTCTACCTCCCACAGCAACACCTGCCCTCCCTCCCCTCAACCTGCCCATAAACTCCCATCAAATACTGTATGCCCTGCAGTGAACCTCTTGACTATCTTCTTGTCAAAGAAGAAAGCAAAACTGCCCTGGTCTCATTCAGAAAGATCCTTTAACTTTACCTGTGAAGTATTCCATGATCTTTGGGGAAATTTGTTCTGAAACTATCAGGTAGCTCTGATCATATTAATTCAACCCTTATCAACTCTTAGTGCCACTTAGGAGGGCCAGTTTTAGCCCAGGAAAACATAAAAATGTCAAAAAATTCTTAAAAGAAGAAATCCATTTACAATAAGCCAAAGGTTTAATGGATTTGTGATTCAACCTCAAACTATTTTATATCAAATAAAGCATGTGAGCTGACAAAGGAAAGAGTATTTTAAAACTTGATAAGAAAGTGGATTTCTTGAAGCTTTCCCAAATACTTGATAAAATAAAAGATGAATTTTGGAGAAAAGAAAATAAAGGAGGAAGTAAGACTAAAGGTCTTTGCTTTGTATATAGAGAGGAATAAGTATTAGTTTGAATTCCTGAGTACCTTTTTTCCCCCAAAGCTTCTCTCAACCTTCTGGTCAACTTTTCTGTCCAATAGCAAAATGGTAAAAATAAACAAAGAAGTAAGGGTAAATGGTAATAGGCCAGTAGAATAATAAAGCAATGGGAATGATTAGCACTGTAAAATGCATATCACCTGGTTTTATTTTCTTGTTAGAGATGAGCTACAAATTTGCTTTGTGCTTCCCAGTAGCCAAAGCAAAGTGAAAAACAATCTAGTGTCCATAAATCAAAAACTAAACTATGTTTTCATGACAAACATCATTTTCCCCACCCATGTCAGTGCAGACCACATGGAGAGCAATATCAAGGCACTCCTACCCCTTGAAGTCAGGGTGACATGTCAGTGGGAACCTGGTGGGGAGCTGGAATTCCTGTGCCCACTTTCCAATAATGAGGTTCCCTAACCCCTGAGTGCCAACTGAGGAATGTAGACTTCCACCTGTACCTGGCAGTGATGAGGCAATGTTCCCTCCTTACCCTGCCAGAGAGGTGGCCGAGGAGGCCAACCAAAACGGAAGATTTAAATAAGACCCAGAGCCATAACACAATACCCCAAATGTCCTACATCATGTGAAAAATCACTTGTCAAACCAAGAACCAGGAAAATATCAACTTGATTTGAGAAAAGACAGTCAACACTGAGATAATAGAGATGTTTGAATTATTTGGTTTTTAAAGCAGCCATCATAAAAATGAGAATTACAAATACTCTTGAAACAGATAAAAAAATAAAAGACATAGCAAAAAAGTCAGAAGTCTCAACAAAGAAAAGATATGAAGAACCAAATGAAAATTTTAGAATTGAAAATATGAAAAATGAAATAAAAAGCCTCAGTGTATGGGCTCAACGGCAGAATGGAGGAAGATAGATGAAAAAAATCAGTGAACGTGAATATACAATTAGAGAAATTACCCATCTGGACAACAGACAGAAAATAGACTTTGGGGAAAAAAAATGAACAGAGTCTCAGGGATCCACAGGACCAAAACAAAAGATCTCACATTTTATGGCATTGAAGGCCCAGGATGAAAGAGGGCAAGACTGAAAAAATAGCTGAAGAAGTAATGGCTGAAAATTTCCCAAATTTGACAAAAAACATAAACCTGTGAATTCAAGAAGCTGAGCAAACCCTAAACAGATAATCTCAAAGAAATCCATACCAAGGCGCATCATATTCTAAACTGAAAGCTAACAACAGAAAAATCTTGAAACTAGTGAGAGAAATGGTACCTTACTTACACATAAAAAGCTACTCAAATGACAATTTTTTTTCATCAGAAACCATGGAGGCCAGAAGTAAGTGGCATAACATTTTTTAAGTGCTAAAGTAAAAGAATTGTCTACCCAGAATTCTTATGTAGCCAAAATAGCCTTTGGGCATGAAAGGGAAATCGACATTTTCAGATGAAGGAAAAATAAGAGAATATGTTGACAGAAGACCTACCTAGAAGAATAACTAAAGAAAGTTTTCTAAAAAAGAGAAGAAATGCTAAAAGATGGAAACTTGGAACATCAAGTAGGAAGAAAGAAAAACAAGTAAATACAGAGTTTCTCCTCTTGAGTTTTCTAAATTATGTTTGATAGTTGAAGTAAAAATTATAACACTGGTTGATGTGGTTGTCAATGTTGTAGAGAAATAGAGGAGTAATGTCCTTTTCTCTCACAGCAGGTGGTTGATATATACCGCCTAAAACAGAACATAGTTAAAGCAAAAGCATAATGACTCCATCATTTAAAATTTTTCATAAAAAACATTTTAAGGGACTATTATGTGATATCCATAATTGCTTATTGTACTTTAACTTTTTTTTCTTCTATTATATTCAAATACCATTAAATCTGCTCCATTTAAGAAAACAGCTATATAATATACATTGCTCTAAAATTATTGATGTCAGCATTTTTTATTTTAATTTTTTTATTAAGGTATTATTGATATACACTCTTATGAAGGTTTCACATGAAAAAACAATGTGGTTACTACATTCACCCATATTATCAAGTCCTCCCCATACCCCATTGCAGTCACTGTCCATCAGTATAGTAAGATGCCACAGAGTCACTACTTGTCTTCTCTGTGCTACACTGTCTTCCCCCTGATTTCCCCCACACCATGTGTGCCAATCATAATACCCCTCAATCCCCTTCTCCCTCCCTCCTCCCCCACCCCTCCCCTTTGATAACTGTTAGTACCTTCTTGGAGTCTCTGAGTCTGCTGCTGTTCTGGTCCTTCAGTTTTGCTTCACTGTTATACTCTACAAATGAGGGAAATCATTTGGTACTATTCTTTCTCCACCTGGCTTATTTCACTGAGCATAATACCTTCCAGCTCCTTCCATGTTGTTGCAAATGGTAGGGTTTGCTTCTTTCTTATGGCTGTATAGTATTCCATTGTGTATATGTACCAGTTCTTCTTTATCCATTCATCTGCTGATGGACACTTAGGTTGCTTTCATATCTTGGCTGTTGTAAATAGTACTGCAATAAATATAGGGGTGCATATGTCTTTGAATCTGAGAGATTATATTCTTTGGGTAAATTCCTAAAAGTGGAATTCCCAGGTCAAATGGTATTTCTACTTTTAGTTTTTTGAGGAACCTCCATATTGCTTTCCATAATCGTTTAGCTAATTTACATTCCCACCAGTAATGTAGAAGGGTTCCCCTTTATCTGCATCCTTGACAGCATTTGTTGTTCCTAGTCTTTTTGATGTTGGTCATCCTAACTGGTGTGAGGTAATACATCATTGTGGTTTTAATTTGCATTTCCCTGATAATTAGCGATGTAGAGCATCTTTTCATGTGCCTGTTGGCCATCTGAATTTCTTCTTTGGAGAACTGTCTGTTCCTATCCTCTGCCCATTTTTAAATCAGGTTATTGGCTTTTTGGTTGTTGAGGAGTGTGAGTTCTTTATATATTTTGGATGTTAACTCCTTGAAGTCAGCATTTTTATTCTGCATATATATGTATGTATATACAGCATGATTTTCTCTGAATGTTGATAAAGGTGGTACATTGATTGGGATTTAGTGTGATTATTAAACTTTGTACTTTTTGTTATGTTCAAGCTTTAAAATAAGTATGTATTTTTATTATAGAATCATTGTTTAGAAATTATGAATCAAAAGAATATAGCAATTAAAAATACATTTAATGGAAAATTATAATCTTATTTAAAAATATTAATGATACTCAAATTACGTAAAAATGCACATACTGAAGTTTAAAATGTCCTACTAGAAGTGGTTACCTTAGGGGTTCAGTTCACATTCCATACAACCTAAAATCTGACTTTACTGTTAACTCTGGTGTTAAAGTTCTTCTAGTAGATAGATATCAATCTCCAATCTCTTTCTGTCTCTTTTAACACACTCATACACATACCTAACACATATATATGTGTGTACATACACATATATCCTTAGTAAATAGTCTCTTTAAAAGCTTTATAGGTGAGAGCCAGACTTTCTTTTTAAACAAAGAAGTGGCAGTTGTCATGAAAAGAATTGTATTGATGTAAGATTTTCTCTAGGTGCAATATTCTACTTACCAAGTATACTTTAAGGAGGGACAGTGCTATGACACTGAGTTTCCTGGAAATAAAAGGTAGATGCAGGAACTAAAATATGCAGAGTATTGGTGGGTGTAGATAGAGAAGCAGTTTGTGGGGGCAGCGCCCATGCATGTGCTTTGATGAACACTGGGCATCTAGAAATGAGCAACATCATGCAGAATAGAGTTTAACCTCTGGTTTTCCTGCTTATGTGATACATGCCAGTTAGAACATGTGATTTCATTAGCAATGAGAATGCCTAGATGAATCGGCCTCAAACTATGGCTGTCCCTCAGAGTGAAATCTCAGGTTTTCCCCAGAAGCACATTGGAAAATACTGGCTGTAGAGTCAAAAGACTGTCATCTGCTGATGTGTGACCTTCATTAACTGACCTCTCTTCCAACATTCTAGATTCCATGTCCTCCTTGGTCATTAGTAACTGCCTCAGTCACTTTTCACTCTGGCTCAGTTTGTCTAGATATAAGAGAATAAAAATGATCTCTCCTCTCATCAAATGTCCTTGAATGGTTGTAGAATTCAACCATCATTGACACTTAGTTACCCAGTCAGTTCAAACTAGAATTAGCTAGAGTTCTCCAGGTTAATCCTTTTATTTTCATACCAGAGACCATTTCCCCTCAAAGGATAACCTCTTTATTATGAACTGTTGGTCAAATAGGTTGATTGGTGTAAATGGAGTTTTGTTGTAAAGAAATGCACTAGTAATTATAATACGAATTGCTTTCATAAATGTACCCCCAAATCTCCGTGGCCTAATGTTTCTCACCATGTCTCCTACAATGCTGATGTACAGCTTTCATGTGCTCATTCCAGGACCCAGGTTTGTTTGGTTTTTTTCCACCTCATACCTTCTTGGAGACTTTTCCATTCATCCGGCAGTGGGAAAAGAGACTCCAAGGAAGCCACGGCTTCTTGATTTCTGCTCAGACACATCTCCACCTGCTTCAGCTGGGAGGTGGCACACTACTTCTGCTCACATAGCTTTGGCCTGATTAGTCTTATGAAGGCCTCTCCTGCCCCCCATGTGACAGGGGCACAGAAATAATAGTTTCTGGCTTTGCAGCTGCTTCTTGGCAACAATTCTGTACTGTGAAAAGGAAGCACAAAATTTTAGTGGTCAGTAAACTGTCTCCCCCTCCCAGGGGCACAAGCCAGGTGAGTGTGGGGCTCACCTCATGTGCTCTCCCTCTCTCAAGGACCATGCCTGAGTTGGCTGTTGCCCAGTTTCTTCCAACAGTTCTATATATTTTGTCTTGGATTTCAAATAGTCTATGACAGGAGGGTAATTCAGATACCATCTATTCCATGTTGACTGGAACAGGAAGTACTACTTAACTTGATTTTAACCCAGTATTTCTTAAACTTATTTGACAGTGAAGCCCCTTTTCTTCACATAACAATTACTAAAATACTCTGAAAAACACTTTTTTAAGGCAAAGAGTAAAGTTATAACCACCTCCCTTCCTTGACTGACTTCTCCAAGTTTTTGCTTTTGTTATTGTTTCGGTTTTCTATTTTGTTGTAATTGTTTTTCTTGAGAAATTTAGGTTTAGCTCAGTATTGTTTAAGTCATCAGGATGGTTGAGGCAAGACTCAAGGCAGTTGAAAAGCAATTGTACTTGATTACAGGACAAAAGAAGCAAACACAGCACGCTATAGCTCCAACTCTTGTTAGAGCAGAGAGGAAGGTTTTAGTTTCTGTCACTTAGTACCTGCACGATCTCTGGTTTCCTACTTACTTGTCTCTATGACCCACAGTTTCTAATCTGCAAAACAGGGAATGTTCATGAGGATTAAATTAGACACCATGTATAAAATAGCCAACAAATAAGAAGAAACTTAATATATATAAAGTTCTTCCCTTCCCCGGTCTCCTTTCTTTGTTCTCCTAGTTAATAATGCACTGACTTAATTACAGTTATATTAGTTGTGTTATTCTGCTACAGACAATGACAATTATAGAAAAAAGGCCAGGGAAAGGATGTGGTAATTGTATAAGCAGCTGCCAATTTACAAACACTGAATTAAAATAGAAAAAATGCCGTACATAGAAGGTTAGGTTCCAGTAATGTACAGATCCTGCCATTCCTATTATAGATGCCCCACAATCAGATTGACAATGATTTAATGATTTAAGCTTCAAGCCTCTCACATGCTTTGATTCCTAGGAGTGCTCAGAGATGATGAGAGTTACAGGATGTTCTAGGTAGTAAGGGGCTGGGGCAGATTGCTATCAGGAAGCACTGCTATGTAAGCATTTCTGGTAAAGAGAGTTCCACAAATAGTTTAGGTTGCACTTCCAAAACACATGGATCTACTCTTGCCCAAACTTTTGGTGCCATCACTTGCTACTATGAAAATTCCCCAAGATGGCCTCATGGGAGCCCACTCCACTGGCTGGAGCTGCAGAAGGCTTTCCTATCCCTCTCCTTCCCTGCGTCCTGTAGAGCTCCTCAACACTGTTAGGATCAAGGACCAGCTGTTTGAGACTCTGCCAAAACACAGTATCTCTCCATAGACACTGGGTTCATGGGGGAGAATGATCTGGGCTTGAGACTTAGGACCCAAAGTGTGCATGGAATTAGGAGAGAGAAAAGATCAAGTAAAAAAAGGGCCCGGAGGACAGCACTTGAGCCTCAGGACCACCCTTTTGGCTCATTGTTCGTTAGATTATATAGGCACTTATGCTTTTATTAAATGTATCTTTTGAGCACCCATTATGTGCCTGTGGGATTGCCCAGAACCTTGACCTTTACTTGTAGCATTTTTCACTGATAACATTTTACCACAACCCTTTAGTCAACTGGGTGACTCCTGTATGGGTTTATAGGAACTGGTTTAAAAAAAACAAAGAAATGTCTATATTATTTTGTAGGATCTTTTTTTTTTTGGTAACAATGTTCATTTCATCCAAGCTTTACCTCCCAAAGTAGTTCTGAACACAAGATAGAGAGGTTGACCCATTATGAAGGAGATCTAGAATAATGGAGCATCCAAAAGAAAATCTAAAGGCAAGTGTGAATAATGGGCTCAGCAGGAGCCCAGAGTGAGGGGTTTTTGGAGGAGGGGCAAATACAATTTATAAAGCTTCAGAGAGACTCACTTCAGCCTCTCCAGTGTTTGGCTTCCAGGTGTCAGAATAGGTTTTATAGGTCAACAGGGTTGTTCTAATGATTATCCAAGCTTCTCCCGCTTCAGTGGGGAAGGCTCCAGTTTTATGGAATTACCTGCCCAGTCAGCAGGCTGGGTGTTAGAACTCTGAGCAGACTGTCCCTCCTCCCTGAAAGCAGCAGGCAGCAAAATAGGTCCGGAAATTCCTGAGCATTGGGAAGCCAGCACTAACGCAATTACCTGAAATAAAAGAAGGGGTCAGATAATAAGGGGCAAAGGTTTTTCCTTTTAAAGTAAAGAGCCAGGTAAACAAAACCATCTGCTTCTGGAGCCAACAAACTCTCCTCATTAAATGTTTTAAGAGGCTAATGGGCTTAAGTGGCTAATCCTAGTACAATCCTAAAGACTGAATCTAGGGGCCTGGGGAAGGAGGATCAGGGTTCAGACCTGGCTGGCAGAGGCAGAAAGGAGATGAGACCTGCTCCTGCAGAAGATCCCTAAATACAGAATGGAATTAATAAAAGTAAGACAGTTTGACCTGGAGTCTCTAATGTTTCTGTCAGTATCCCTGTGAGATGGGCTTGGAAGTCTCCTCTGGGACAGTTGTAGGTTTATATGCTAGTAGAATAGGATCTGGAGTGTTTAAATAACTATGGGAAATTTTATGTGTATTTACTATGAAAAAGTCTGAAAGGGTATACAGAAAAATGTTAACAGTGGGTCTCTAGGTGCTGGACTTAACAGTAATTTTTCATTTTCATATTTTAATTTTTATGTGCATTTTAATATGTCTGTAATGAGCACCTATTTCTTTTATAATAAAGGGCAAAACTTTAAATGAAAATTATGAAAATAGAAATAAACTTTAAGCTAAGGAGGGCAAGACAGTTGGTGAATGAATTAAGTGGTTCCATTTCCTTTGTGTACTCTGCCATCTTTGCCACCTCCCCAGATGTGTGCCTGATGTGACCAGCCAATCTGGAGGCCAGCACAGGAAGGAATAATGGTTGCTGGTATTGAGCCAGACAGGCTATTTGTCCACACACAAAGGTTTCAACTTCATTGCATTTGTAATAATTCCCAGAAAGGTTATTTCTGCAGTCTCTCTTGGGTTCAGCTTTTAACTGAACAGCTCAGCCACTTGTGGTATGAGCCTAAGAGATGTTGAAATTTCAAGAGAGCTTGGAGGAGAATTATGACTTACCTAAACGTATCAGTCTGTTTTCTAGAACCAACCATCCTGCCAGGGTTTATGTGGAAGATGCCTAAGCACCTCTAATTAGTGAATTTCCTTCCTTCCTTCCTTCGTTCCTTCCCTCAATCCATCCTTTCCTCTCTGATTTATTTGGTTTTCTGATGCCTTTGTAGCCATTACTACATGAGTTAACTTTCCTGGACAGAATGATTGGTAGCTAAGAATCATTTTTATCTTCCCAGTGAAAAAAGACAGAGAAAAGCAGAGGGAGTTGCCCTCAAGTTCACTGAATAGTCAGTTAAAACCCAGTCCTACTTACTTTAACCCAGTCTTGTTTAGAAATCACCATCTTCATTGTTTTTAACAGTTTATTCTTACCAAATGGTTACCACAGGATACTATCTTCTTCATTTACAAATCTAAATGTTATGTGGCCCTTTCCTACAGGCAGCCACTATCAGAGAACCAAAACTCTGTAAAAGGTGGACATTTTTCAAATAACCACAGATTGTTGACACTGAATGTTTTCTTAGAAGCTTCATTTATGAAGAGTAAGTGCAGGGTCCAAGGTACCAAGAAAAAGGCATAGGTATTTATCAGACTCATACCCATGGTCAGATCTCCCCCTGTCTTAAAAGTAACACTGAATTCTTGGGGACCAAACTTCATATTACAGTATAAATGTCAGTTTCAGATCACAAAAGAAAAGTACTGATGCTTCTTTGTATATATAATATGGGGATTCCTTTGACACCCAAATGTGAATTTGACTCAGACTAAAATTGTTACAGGACACTGATAGACAAAGGTAGAAGCAATGCCATGGACAGATTTCAGAAGCATCTCAGAGGGTCTCTGAATCTCTGATAACTCCTCTTATTCTCTTGAAGAGCTTGTCTATAGCCATAGCTTCATCCATTACTTACAAGCTATCTCTCAATTTTTCTCTGTACCTCCTTCTCATATCTCCACCTTCCTGTTGTATATTTCCTCTCTGATATTCTCTACGTCCTTAATATATCTCAAACAGATGCACTTATCACTTTTGCCGAACTTAAAACCCAGTCTGACCTGACTGCACGTCCTTGGCACCAGTGTTCCTCAAGACACTCTCACATAGTCTCACAGTCATCATTAACTCCCTTCCTCTCTCTCTTATGCTCTACAGAAGCTTTATTTTATTAGTTCTTCATAAGCTCTCACTTTTACTTCTTTCTGTGACCTCACTTACTGAAACCCAGATCCCTTCTGGCCTGCACTATTGAGCTAAGATAACCTTGTCACACTGGTTTCCTGCCCAGGGCTCTCCCTGCTCTGCTCTAATTCCCAGCCCCCAGGAATAGCTGAAACCAACTGAGGGTGATTGAATCCAGCTTGTTAGGTTGAAAGTGGGGCCAGGAATAGGTTCTAAAAAGCTTAAGCCAGAGTTATTACTGAAATTCTTCCCCCACGTGTCAGATTAAGGAAGAACTGGACTATTTCTGGGTCCAAGGAAATAGCCCTTGAGTCGACAATGAGAGGGAGCAAATTGAGATGGATAGTAGAAGAGCCCTTTATGGATGCCAGCTGTAGTATAGTGGACGGGTACTAGTAGTATTAGGAGTGGGGTCCCTGCCCATAATCACTTCTCAGGGATATTGTTGCAAGCTTACATGTTTCACACCACAGGACCATTAAAGTCTTTTCAAACTCCAAATTTTTGCAACATAATCCTAGCACTCTCCACCCTCCCTCTGCCTCCCACCTGCTGGGAACCCCGAATCTGTTCTCGCTGCTCCATCCTTCTTCATTCCCAGCCCTACAGCGGATGACACGTTTTCCTTCGCCACACTCCCTGCCCAGCCCAGCCCACAGCTTTCCAGCCTAGGTTGCTGCCACCTTGGGCCCGTAAGTAACCCAGAGGGTAGATTTGGCTCTTTAATACCTTTTATATGCCAGGGTCTGTGCCCAGCATTTTTCTGGATTTGATTGGTACAGCAACCCTGTGAAAATACTGTGGGTTTTGGATTCCTTTTTTTTTAACCAGTTTTAAAGAAGGGGAAACCCAATATCATACAGGTATTAAGTGGCAAAGCTGGGATCGAAACAAGGTTGTCTAACTCCAAATTCTGTGTACTTGAGAAAAGAGACAAAAAGAAGGAGGGGAAGAGTGAAGAGTCCCTCAGCCCCGGGCCCTGAGTTGTACAGGATTGAGAGGGTGTTCGCGGGCGGTCTTACATATTGAAAAAGTACATCTGGAATCTCAATAAGTATGAAACTGTGTGTTGCCAGCAAAACTTGTAAACGCTGATGTTTAGAATAGTTACTGGGAACTAACAAAGAGATAAGAGGAAACTATAATATACTTGATTAAACCATGAAAGAACACTAATTTCTGTGCTTTTTTATAATAAGTCATCATGTAATATAGTAATAAGTATTCATGTCTTTTAATGTGTGTTAGATTAACATTGCATGAATTATTTTAAATATTTTTATACTCATATGTTTTAATGTGCCTAGCTTTCATGTAGTATGCTATCTAATCACAACTTTAAAAAAAATCAGGGGTGCTGTAGTAAAGTACTAACAGGAAGAGCTTGTGAGGCAATGGATATGGACATGCTTAGCACTGTATGTTGTTCATATCTAGCATCTGTACCAAGAATGCCGAAAGGTCATGTCATTGTTTTGTTTTATTCTTTAATATAAGTAACCACCAAAATTGTCAAAAGCATGCACCCTTTGACACAATTCCACTTTTAGGATTCTTTACTCACACATCATTTAATTAACCAGTCCCCTATTGTTTATGATCCATCAGTGTGAACTGAAAATGAGAAAAATCAGAAAAGGATTAAGACTTGACTGCCTTCTATGTGCCAGACACTTTAGGTTTATCTGCTTAACCTTCAGTTAATCCTGAGGAGAAGATACATTACCTTTCTTTGAAGACTAAGAAAATTGAGGTCCATAGAGGCCAAGTATCTTGCCCAAGTTGATTTAGGTAGTTAATACCTGATTTGGAATTTTAACTCAGATATCTCTGGCTCCACGCTCTTTTCAATACACCAATGATTTAAACATTGGATTCTGTGGAAATGTCTGAGGTGGTGTGGGAGTCCACAGGGAAGGCTGAGTGGGTGGAACTCATTGCCCGCTATCACTTCAACCAGAGCACCTGCTTTACAGTCAAAAAAAAAGAAGAACTGTTCTATTAAATCATGTATTGGTATGAGAGTTTTCACATAGTTCTGTAATATGTACTGATAGGTTGCTATCTTTTTAAAATGAAATAATCTATCACTAACCATCAACACAAGGAGACCTGAGTAGTTTGGAAAGGCATCCAGGAGTCATAGCATGGATTTAAATTAACTTGATTTAATTTGGAATTTTGCAAAGACGGGTATAAGGAGGTTTGAGATAGTGAAGTTCACCTAACCCTGGGCCAGTCTTAGCTTAGTCTTCAGAGTAAGAATTCACAAAGAAGGTCCCCACAAAATGGGATGAATGTTTTTCAGTCAAATGTTCACAGCATAGTAGCAGCACAAACTGATGCTTCACCTAAAAACTTGTGACTCCCTCAGGAGAGGGCTCCTGGACTTTTAATCTGTCTGATTTATTTATTTGTTTATTCATTCACTCATCCATTCATTTGGTCTGGAGGTGGTAGGAGAAGGCTGACTACAAGGTATTTTGCCCAGGGAAGTGAGCTGGAGAAGAAAACTTTGAGACCCACTCACCGCTTTACACCAGATGATTATGGTTGGTGTTTGTTTCCTTATATAAATGTGTGGAAACCTATCAAAATGAGTGTTCTTTTAAACCTCTCACATGCCTTTCCTACTTTAAGGTGGGGGTAGGGATGGTAGGGAGTGGGTTTTAAAGTTACTCTACCTAGGGAGAAAAAAGTCAGCTTTTCCTCACTATCAAATTTGTATTATTGGTTCTTGTCAGCTCCCACAGAGCACACAATGCAGTTTCAGGTGACGAAAGATAAAACAAAATCACAATTTTAGCCCACAAATGGAGGTGGAAATGAAGAAGATGAAAAGTATATTATCTGTTTGAAAAGTACCCAGGGTCAAAACATTTCAGGATAAGAGCCCAAGTGAAGTGTGGACCATTTCCTCAGGCAACAGAGATCTCTGGCTACAGAAGTGTATTTGTCGTTTCCTGCTGTAAATTTTATGTGATTCTCGTTTTATTTTTATTCCAGTTGCTACATTGATGGCCGGGTGGTCAAGGTGATGGACTTCCTGAAAACTCGCCTGTTAGACACACTCTCTGACCAGATTAGGAAAATTCAAAAAGTGAGTAAAAATCTCCTGGGAAGAAGAGGAGTGAGTACAGGGGTAACACAAAAAGGTCCCAGAGTCCCAGCTGGACCTCAGCACTGTGGGAACCAGGGTGCAAAGTAGTGCCGTCCAGATCTGCTTAGTGAGAGCCCCTCTCACAGTTGATGATTGTTATTGTTTATCAAACTGAGAAGGGTTTGGAATGTGCCATATCAAGGTTTAAAAGCTTCCCTATTTTAATAACAAATACTTTGTAATGGTTTGCTTTTAAGTTGTGAGTTTCTTAAGGGAAGAATAAATTTTCTTTGCTATTGTCTTTTTTGCAGGAGTTTATTTGGGGTTAGTTGAGGATAGAATGATTACATTTACTCAGTGAAATTCTGGTATGGGGCATTGGCAGTTCTGAGTCATATTTACACTATTCTTAGGTGTCTTAGAATCGGCCAAGTTAACACCTTGCTTTTATAAAGATATGGTGGGGGGAAGCTATAGTATATTAAGTAACTGCACGTAAGTCCTATTAGCAAGATAATTTCAAACTTGAGTACAATCAAAATCCAGAGAGGTTAATTGTAAAGTTTCTCATCTCACTCCTGATGATCTGATTTACTATGTCTAGAGTAGATCCCAGGCATCTCTATTTTTGATAGTCATCTGTCAAGTGATTCTACCCAATGGAGATCACATTTTGAAATGAACTAGCTTAGTTACTTCTGACTTGTGAAATCTTCTGTCTGTATTTTCCATCTGCCTCCACAAAATAGTGATGTCACATCTTTGTTGTCTAATCAGGTCCTTTTTCAGAGAATGGGGAGTTTTTGAGCACTTATCTCTCTCTTGAGCAGATTAAACAACTGCAGAAAAATAGCAACAGGTAGAACACCATTAACATGAGATGAACGAGTAAATGAATGGTCAAATGAATGAATGGCTCAAAGAAACTCCTTTTTGGAGCAATCAGAGAAGTACTTTTGATTGGTAAAGTGGAAGTTTTTTTTGTATTCATACCAGTTCATACCATGTCATACTCAGATTACAAATAGCCTTTTGAGTTCACTTGTCCTCAAAGGGTATTATTGGCTGGGATGCCTCAGGACTTCTGGACTCTGGCATCCCAGTCTGATCCCTCTGGGGATCAGGTGCATTGGCCAGCACCCTTATCTGTCACTGCCTTCTACTAGGCAAGGCCTGAGAAAATGACTGATTTCTCCATCAATAATTTGGAGAAAAACAAATGAGAAAACAAAATGATTTCAGATATCTCTACCAATCTCTGTTTGACATTCATTTAGTTTTTAATATTTATTTATTTAATATTTACAGAGTATTAGCAAGTACTAGGCAATGTGCCAGGTGCTGGGGATACAAGAAGGAGTAATATATGGTCTCTGCCCTCAAGGAACTCACAGTTTTAAGGTTTAATGGTCACTTTGAACCCATTGAAAAACGTGGTACCTAAGGCAGTGTTCTGCTGAACACTACAGTTTTCCAAGCACTTTATGCTAATCTAAGATTAAATCCTACTTTCCAAAAGAAGGAAATTTCTTTTGTTAATTCATTTGTTCATTTGTCCATTCAATAGATATTTACTGGGTACTTACAATGTTCCAGGCATTGTTCTAAATATTTGTACTAAAACAGTAT
Source organism: Manis pentadactyla (assembly GCF_030020395.1). Classification (NCBI taxonomy): domain Eukaryota; kingdom Metazoa; phylum Chordata; class Mammalia; order Pholidota; family Manidae; genus Manis; species Manis pentadactyla. The sequence goes on along the minus strand of NC_080026.1, from coordinate 109,445,901 downwards.
ACAAGACAGACAAATCCTTATATGTTTGGCTTTTCCAGTTTTGAGTCTAAGGGCCTGATCAAAGAGTTGTCATTGAAAGTAGAATGGTTCAGTGGTATCATGGCACTTCACATGACAGTGAAGGTTCTAGCATGTAACTATTTAAGAACAGGTAGAGCTAAGTCAGAACCCAGACAGCGCTGCTAGGAGTTAGGTTCTTCTCTTTCTCCACACTCCCTCCACCACGGCATACCCCTTAACCATCACAGAATGTTCAAGGACTGAACTGAGGGGCTACGCTTACCTCCTGATCTGTCCAGGCAAGGCCCAAGAACCCTCATAAAGAGGGCTCAAATCCTTTGCACAATTGAGATTCAGACCTTTAGAAGCATGTCTGGTGGGCTGGATGGCTAGGGCCACGTGAGATTGCAGAGAGGAGCAGCAGGACCTCTAAGAGAAGTGACCTATATGCAGACAGCACCTAGCAGAGGTTGGCTTTCTTTGGGGCCTAGAATCACCTTTTGGCTATCGGCAATAGAACATGCCAGAGGTCTTCTCAGGCCTGGTTCTTGTTCTGATTATATCTTGCTGTGCAGGAAATTACCCCAAACCTTAGTGGTATAAAACGCCACTGTTTAGTCTGCCCATATAAGTCAGAAATTCCCACAGGGCACTTGTCTTTGTTCCATAATGTCTGAAGCTTCATCTGGAAGACTCAAAGCTGAAGTGACTCAAAGGGTGATGACAGGATCATCAGAAGGCTTTTTCACTAACAGGTCTGGCAGCTGATGCCAGCTGTCGGCTCGCACCTTTGTGTTATACCTGTATATGAGCTCTCCACATAGCCTGGGCTTCCTCCCAAGTTTCAAAAGTCAGATGCCTGAGAGAGAGAGCATTCAGAAGTCAGCGGGTGTCACTTCAGCTACAGTTTCTTCATCAAGGCAGTCACAAAGACCAAGAGAGTTCAAGGAGAGAGGAAATAAACTCTCTTATTGGCAGAGTGGCATGATTCTGGAAGCACATACACTTTTTCATTCATTTTTGGAGAGTAACCCTCTGCCACTGTTCCATCATCCCAGTGCCATTTAGAAGCCCTTCAGTTATTTCTCTAACTAGTTTTCTGTGTCCAGCTCTCCCTCACAAAGCTCTTGCAAGATATTACCTTACATGGGCATCTGCTGGATCACAGATTCCCTGAGATTTTCATGTAGGGCAGACCCAGTTTTTAGGGCCTCTGGGATGAGAGTCTCTCTCACCACAGCCCAGCATTGCCAAGTCCTGGCCTGCCCTGGGGAGATGGGGGCTGGGAGACAAGAGAAGGGTCACTAAGGTTTGCCAGTTAGAAAGTTGCTTTGGCTGCTCCTGAAGTCCGCTGTGGGTGACAGAGGAGTCTGGGGAATTAGAGTCCAAGGTGCACACCGGGGCAGACTGGCCAAGCTTCTTTCAAGTCCCCAAAATCAGTTCAAAGATGGGCCAAGTAGGATTTTAATATGTATATACCTAGAACCTTCATCCAGAAGCTAGAAATGGAATCTTTGTTTTGATTGTATCTGTTCAGAGATATCCTAATGACCCTCCTTAAGCCTACAGTGATGAAAAAACTGCACATTTCCCACCAAAACAGATTCATGTGGGAGTGGTTAGATAAATCAGTGGTGAGGCTGTTTGAATAAGAGATAGAATATAGTATTTGAAGTCTGATGACAAGCTCTGGAGCTCAAGCTTAGCTGTGTGACCTTTAGCCATTCAGTTAACTTCTCTGATTTTGATTCTTCATCTGTAAAATGAAGATGCTAAGAATACTATCCTCCTTCCCTCTTAGGGAGATTAGGAAAGTCACGTGAGGTCCTGTGTTGTTAATTGCTATTGAATGCTACCTCTTATTGCTATTATTATTATTGTTTCAGTTACTATAGTTATTTTTAATAGTAACATATATCACTAGAGAAGCTTCATGCTACCTTTATCTTCAGTTTGTTCTTTGCTTTTTTCCTCTTTCCTCTTTCTTTGAACCCCAGGGAATATGATAGGTGATATTTTTGGCACTTGAAAGGCAGTGACTCAATTGCTAAAAACAGCTGTGATTTCCAAATTTGGACAGCCACTTACAGAATTCTCAATTTTTTGAGCAGTGGGTGAATCCTGGTTATATGTAAGTCTACATGATGCATTTGAAAGCCAAAAAGAGAAAATGTTTGGACAACCACTCCTTTGGATGATCCACACATTCTCTTCCTTCTATTAGAATAAGGAAAATCATCTCTACTTTGGGAGATGAGTCAAGGGAAAGAGTTGGGAATCTGACAATGCAAGCAAGAGTCCGATGGGAAAGTGAGAGAAGTCCAGGATGCAGTGCAGATGGTATGGCGGGGACAGCTGGCCTGATTCTGAAACAGCGATGTAAGAACCAAGAAGAACCACTTTGGCTTAAGTCACTTGGACACAATGATTTGCATCTTCATCTCCTAGAGGAATCAGAGGAGACTTTTTGATATTATTTTCAGCAATTCAATAAGCACAGGAAGGAGTTGGTGAAATCCCAGTCAAGGGAAGTATTTCCAAAAGTACCATCCATGTGATTACATTTTGAATACAAAATAAATGGAACAATTGGCTTCCCTAAAAACACGAAAAGTTCCTTCCTTCTTTCTTCCCTTCTTTCCTTCATTTATCAACTGTTTATAACAGTCTTAGTAGTTTCCAGACCTGTGAAGATAAAATGATGAGCAAGACTAATGTGATGGTTGTTCTCATAGACTTTCTGGTCTGGTGGGAAAACCACCAGTTAATGAAGTAATGATAGGAAGATGTGATGACTCCTCTGATCGGGAAGGTATAGGCTGCTGTGGGAGCCCATGGTGGGTAGTATCTACCTTAGGAAAGGAAATCACAGAAGGCCTCTTCAGAGGAAATGACATTTAGGCAAACACCTAAAGGATAGACACCTTCTGATTTATACAGTTGTTTGGGTGTGATCAGAGGACCACTGGTGGTAAATGTGTGTGGTGGAGAGAATAGTTTATATGGTTTGTAATGTGACCATGACCATTCTTTTTTTAATGTCATCATTGCTTAAGATTACTTATAATATTTAATATAGATGAACTCTTTTGAAGCCTCAATAAATGCAGTGACATTAGGCCACTTTTTCCAATATGTATAAGTTGCAGAATCATGGAATTAGGTAAGGCAGAAGAGTATTTAATCCTTTTGAAGTAATTAATAGATCAAAAAGAAACTTTCGTTCTCAACCTTACTTCTGGCTTATGCGCTTATTTGAGCCTCTTAGTATTTCAAAGAGGAAAGTGGTTAAAAAAAAAGTTAATTCTTGAGGATCATAGAATAATTGAAAGCACAACTGAAGAAATGAGGTCAAAGGTAATGTTAACCTTCTCTAATGAAGAAAGGGGAAAATGAAAACACATTACTAGGGCAACAGCCGGAGTATCACCACAAAAACCAGTGCTCTCATCATTCATTCATCACTCATTCATTCAGCAAGTCGAGGACTTGTTCCAGTGTGCCAGCGCCTTCCTCCCATAACGCCTGTCACATGGCAGGTGCTCATTAGTGTTTGAGGAAGGAGGCAGGTGGGAGGGGAGGGCAGATGCGCAGAGTGAAATAGTGGAAGTAATGTCTTGGTCCCATTCATAACTGGATCTGCCATCTCTGCTGTTCACATGCAGAAGAATCTAACCTGCTACTAACTTTGTAGCATAGTATTGAAGACATAGAAATTAATTTAGCTGCCATAAATGGGCTATGCCTATGTGTGGGCCTAGCAGAAGACTATCTTCTGGGTGTGTGTCTAGGAGTGAAGGAGAGGTCTCCCTGTGGTTCAGAGTAACATTTCAGCCTGTTTGCTAATGCCAGGTATTTCCTTTGAAAGAAATAACCTCTCATCCTACCTTAGGAGGAGGATGCAAATATAAATAGTCTGAGAAGAGGTAAACAACGCTGGTTTAAAGTCACACTGAGGGGTTACTATAAAATAGAAGGTCCTTTCCCAAAAGTCGGTTTTGATGGAGGGGAGGAGAAATACAGGCCAAGGAAGGACTCAAGAGAGGCAAAGGACCTTAAACACAAATGATGCCACCTTAATACTTGGGTGACATCCATGGGTGATTCTAAGCTTTATGGGACCTGAAGCTCATACAATGTGGGCCTCTAAGTATAAGAAAAACAAAACAAATTTGTACATTTTAGAAATAAATCTAACCATGAGAACACATTACTAGGGCCCTTCCTGGGATATTAGTAGAGGCCTGTGAGAGTGGGAAACTGGAAGTTTCAGTTTTGTGAGCTTTCTAGTAAATTAGCCTCTGTGAACGCACTTGGTTGTGCATCTGCAAATGGGAGACTATGACCCAAGGGAAACGTTGGCTCTTCTCCTTCATGTGTAAGATGACACTAATAATAAATAGGGGACATGAGCTAGACAGGTGTGTTTGCCACAAAAGAGCTACAAAGTTTTAGACAGTGTCACCCTGTGAACCATATTTCCTTGGTTCTTAGAACAAATAATTATAAAATGTACCCTCAATTTAATAACAGTTGGGGGGATAGGGTAAACAGCCGGCAAGTTTCTTTTGTATTGATTATGAAAAACATGATTTTAAAACCATTAAAATGTGAAAAATACATCATTAACTTAAGAAATATGGTCATTTTATTACCTTTTAGGTTACAAGTGCCATTTATGGACTGCATCATGTATCACTAACACATTGAGGAAACCGGTCCCACTTGCTAAGTAGTGAAATTAGAATTCAAGGCCACGCCTACCTACCTCCAGAGCCCACACTCTTAACCACTATTCTGCATCTGCCATACTTGTTAATCATTTATTTTGTAAGCCATGTAATGTTTATATGTCTGACCACCCAGAATTAGGAAGGCTTTAAAGAATGCTGAACTCTGCTGACCCCACAGTCAGTTGATATCATCTGGAGTCAGTGCCCTAGAAGTGAGGGCTGAATGAAAGTTGGATACCACAACATCGGGTAGCATCTAATATTACCACAATGTTAGAGAATGGAAGAGGACAAGACTTTTCTGGGAGTGATCTGCTTTCATTCCCTGGAATCTCTTCTCATATTCCATGTGCACAGACTTTTGGTCACTGCATAGTGAAGCCCTATTATGTGCAAAGCAATGACAGTGTGGAGGCACGTGCTGCTCGTGGACACTTGGAGGAATGGCCTTGGGAAAAAACTGCTGTTTGAGGCAAAAAGCTCCTTCAGGAGGAAGAGGCAACTTGAGGTGACCTTCTAATGTTTCCACATAAAGAAAGAAGGGGGATTATAGGGTTTGTCCTAAGTGAGAGGGAATCACCTCTGAGGCTGGTGGAGCCTATGACTTGTGAGTGGTGGACCGTCCAGTAAGCCTGCGGGATTGGTCAGCCACAGAAAGGCACTGCCACAGGGCGGAACAGTGATGCTTGTGCAGGTAGCTGCTGTCCCACCTCTCCTTCCACGAGCACTTGTCCTTGAACATGGGCATTGCTTTGGTATTCTGTGAAACTTTCTTCCTTATTTTCTCGCCTTTGCTCCCCCGTGACTTTATCTTTTTTTGTGTATGTTCTTATTTTAATTTTATGTTTTGCTGTAATTATATTCAATTGCTTTTCTGTGGTTTGAGATAACACAAGCAAAGAATGCAATTTTAAATCCTAAAAATGTCACAGAAACAGAAGCCACAAATTAAAAATTGATCTGATACCAAAAGAAAATGGGCAAATATGGCACTCTGGAATCGGGAAATAATAAAAAGAAATTACACAGAAAAAAATTAATGGAACTGACAGGAAGTACATTAGGCAGAAGACATACGTCAGGAAGAATATGATGAGACGTCGGGATGATTGAGCTCAGAACAGCCTGGCTGGCCGCACCTAAGAAGGACATATTAAATATGGAGGCAGTTTAGTCACTCAGAAGCTTCTAGGCCTCCTCAACAGGAAAATTCTGTTAGAAAGTAGACAGAGCCTGGACTAGAACTGGGAGGATTTGGTGCTTGCTCTTACAGTTATTAATTATCTTCTCTGAAACTTAGCCTTTTCATCAGTAAAATACTACTTTTCTCATTTATTAACAAGTAGATTATTTCATATCTTATTATTTAACAAATTTGTAATATGCATAGTAACTATCAAGCATTCTATAAGGCATACAAAAAGGGGAAAAAATGTGGCCTTCTCAAGGTTCTTACAGTATAGCAGGGAAGACAAACAGGCAAACAGAAAATTACAACTCAGTATAATAAGGTCAAGGTCCGAGATAGGTTCAAAGAATTTTGGAGCCCAGAGGAGAGAAGTATTAATTTTCTGAAGGTTTGAGGAAAGTTTCACAGAGGAGGTAACATTTGAAAAAAGCCATAAAAAAAATCAGACAATATGGGTGAGGAGTGGGTAGGGAAGAAGGTGATTAGTAAAATCCTAAAAGATGATGTAGTAGGAAAATGAGTCCATTCTGTGTGGTGAACCATACGTAGATCTTGTGGGGAGGGAGGGAGAAGAGGCAGCTAAGAGGTGGTTATGAAGGGTTTTCCACACCAGCTTAAATCAGGCAGTTGGCATTGTAGCCTATGGGTCGGTGGTTCTCACCGTCATTCCACCATGTTTTACTCCCAGGGACAAATGGATAAAATAGACTATGGGTTGTGTGCAATTACTGGCTCCTTAGCTTTTGTTCCCATTAAGGAAACATTTCAAAATTCTGGTGAATGCAAAGAATGTTACTGTGACAACTCTGAAAAATCCACTGTTTATTTTTAAGCAAATCATTCCACAGATCACTGCTTTCAATATTACCACTCATAGCACATCTCCCAGCAGATCACTCAGACCTGTTTGTGAGCAATGAATGAGCACTGCTGCTGGTAATGGGGAACCAGTGAAGTTCCTGAAGCTGGGAAGGGACTTGTCAAGTTAACAAATGGCAGCAGTGTGGAGGATGGACTAGAGGAAGAGATTAGGGATGGAAAACTAAGGAATAAATGATAAGATCCAGAACTCAGGAAGAAGCAGAGTGGAAGGGGGAATAGAATGATCCCTTCCTCTCAAATATTGTAGGTAGCTTAGAGAGTCCAAACACACAAGAAGAATGGAAAGGACCACAGGGATATTACTGAGCTCTCATCTGGACCTCTTATTAAATACAGTAAGGAACAAAGAGGCAGAGGTACCCCCCAAGAAGAGCTCAGGGCATAGGTAAGGCTTAGGAAACTTCCTGAAGCTATTCAGCTCCTTCTTGCCAGCAATATTGGGGACCAGTTCTGGTTACTCAAGAGCTACTTACTGCTCTTCCTGAAGTCCTGGGGAGGGTTGATTCCCAAGTAGAGATGCTGGATTTAATGGTCTCCAGCTTCTTTTGAATGGTGGGCCTCCTGCCAGGGCTGATTAGCCCAGCTGGCCTGTCCACTCTTTCTGTTTTATTGCTTCCTTTCTCATTAAGGAAGGTGTTGGGTTTGGATAACCATAAACAACACGTCTGAGGCTACAGGGCTACCATCTCTTGCACAGCCAGTGGCTGAAACCAGGCTCTCAGGAGTCTTTTTTAAAGACTTAGATCACAGTTTTGAAGAAACAGGAAAAGGAAGCCCAAGTTTGAAAAGGTGCCATGTAAATGGTTATTTTCATACCTCTCATTTTTTTCTGCTTTCTTTGTTTTCATATTTTAACTGTGTTTTTCTTTTAAAAAAATAATTCAAAGTGGTAGGGGGAATAAAAGCTTAAATAAAAGTCAGTGCTGTTCTTTATTAACCTCTCTCTTCTTTCTCACCCCCCCTCTCTCAACATGGCCACACGAGGTGCGGTGGTCCCGATGTCCTGACCCCCTGCAATGTGAGGGAAGGGAACTAGGTTTCCCTTCATGCCACCCTGCCCTCAGCAGGCCCAAGGATTCTGAGCGCCGCTGGCCACTGGCTGGGCTGCTCTGTAGGTGCCTCAAAGCCCCCTTGTCTACATGGGCCCAAAGATTTGAAATCTGCTGGGGACAAAAGGGAACAGGCCACTCCAGCTCCCTCTACCGTCACTTCAGTGACCTCCGCATTTGTATGCCTTCTCCCTCCCCAGACAGTGTGTTCCTCAAAATAACCTTCAGTGGCACATCATTTCTCACCAGGAACTGTACCCTTGTTCTTTCCAGTCCTCCAATTTTCTCTCTTCCAGCACAGGGAGAATCATATTTACTCAGAAAACCACAGTGTTGAACTATAACCCTCGGTTTCTTAGAGTTTCACTTTCTAAGGGAATTTTGCAGCTGCTTCCATCTGCTTTTCCTGATTTTTTTTCTCTCTTCCTCTTCTGCCCACACTGATTTCTTCCCCAGTCCTGACCAGCACCAGCCTCAGCACCTCCCCCACTTGCCACCATGATGGGCACCCCTGCTCATAGTAGACACACAACTCATCAAGCCTCTCTCCAGGTCCCAGACAGTAATGCTCAGAAAATTCTTGTTGGTTTGTACAAACTACTCCCAGAACCTTTAACATTAATATTTTCTAGGAATCTCTCTCCCATAGAACATGTCATAATGGTGTAGGTTGTATCAAAGTTCTACCTCACTGTGCTTTTTGTTCACACAGCTTCTCTAGGAAAAAACCAGGAGGTGATCCCACGCTGAGAGTGGATAAAGGACTACCATGAATGCTCATTATGATAATGTGAATTTATCAATGTGCATTTTAAATTCTAAGTGCACATTTCCTTGCTACTTAGCATACATCTGGGCTATTACCTACCAGCACAAATGTGGTGCCCTTAAGAAAAGCAAACAACTCTCAAATTAGTTTAATCCAAACACAACTCAGGCTTTGGACAAGGAGAGTGGTCTAGGTAACATTTAAGAGCTTACCACATGCCAGACACCTTTCCAAGTGCTTTAGAAATATTAGGTGTTTAAATATCGTAAGATGTTCTGAGATAGATATTATTATTATTATTAATTTTACAGCTGAGGAAATTAAGGCACAGAGAGGTCTGGCAGCGAGTAAACAATAGAACCAGGATTTAAACACAGGCAATATAAAAAAAAATGAAACAAAACAAAACTAGACTCATAAATACAAAGAGCAGACTGGTGGTTGCCATAGGGGAGGCCAGGGTGGGGCATGAGTGAAATAGTGAAGGAAACAAAGAGGTTCAGAGTTCCAGTTATAAGAGCAGGCACAGGGCTGAAAGCACCGCCTAGGGAGTAGAGTCAATAATATTGTACTGTCTTTGTATGGTGACAGATGGTAACTATACTTACCATGGTGAGCATTTAGTAATGTATGTAATTGTTGGGTCGCTCTATATGCACCTGAAACCAGTATGATAATGCATGTCAGCTATATTTCAATAAAAACAAACACAGGCAATCTTGTGTGCAGAGTCCATGCCCCTATCACTACTCAATAGTACCTCACCACCAACAACAATTTTTTCAGATGAATTTTTGTTTACACAGTATCTGTGTCCTTGCAGAGTCCTGTGTACACAGTGTTTTATAAATCCAGTCATTTTCTGAAATGAAGTTCTCATTTAAAGGAGCTAGACTTTGTACTCCTTTTGAAATACAACCTTCTCATACAGACTGCCTCTCGGAGGTAGGCCTGCCACCTTCCAACTAAGTACCCATAACAAAGGTCTTCACTGATTAGGTGGTAGAAACATATGATGGTCTCTTTACCTTCAGTATCATTATAATGAGCTGGACACATCATAAAATCCTTCTGGTCTCGCAGTCACACTGGATGGTGATTTGCCTTTGCTACTTCTGGGGTTTTTAGATTCCATGTCTAAATTACCTGATAAAGCAGTAGTTCCCTCTCCTTCTCCCAAATCTCCATCTTTCAAAATTCAAGGGTCAGATCCCAGGTTTGGTATCTCGAGCTTTAGCAAGTAGACATGTGCTGCTCGTGTCTAGATCTTTCATGCTGTTGTAGGTTCGCCTTTATTTCTCCTGATCATGAAAGTTATTTTTGCAGGCAAGGCATTGCTTCCAATTCTTTGACCAATTTAGTTGCCCTTTCCTAGGTCATATAGCTTCTTTGAAGGGTGATAGTTTCTGGTGAGCTTGTACATGGGCAGGTTTGGAATCCCATTGACTTCGTGTGACTAAAGCACCACGGTCTCCAGTTAAGCGCTTACTCTGGGCCAGGAGCTCCGCTAGGAAGTAATGCAAAAGTAAACAATACAGGATCCCTGCCCTCAAAGAGCTGATAGTTCATGGTTTCTAGGAAGTAGTCCATAGACTTGTGGACATCATCGTTGGATCACAAATGATAGTTCAGAATCCCACCGTCAAACTCTAAGTATATTTGCGTTAATTCCTCTGAACTCATGCATCACTTCAGAGGGACCCAGATAGGTGTTAGCTGCTACACCTGTCTCACTTACCACTAGTTCTCATTATCTTCCTGTGATTGGCCTAATGTTATATATCCTCTGACTAGTGGCAAGATCCTTAGCATAACCCTGTCAGCTGTTATTCCATTTCATCAGTGAGGAAATGGAAGCTCAAATTAGTCACAGAAATGACAGACTTTAATGGTGTCTATAATGTTAGTTTTTGTCATATTTATATATATATAATATTTGTTTTATGTATAGATAATATATGTATGTGTATATGTATGTATATATACAATCTCATAGATAATATATGTATGTGTATATGTGTATGTATATACACTCTCATAGCAGCTACAGTCACCCTTACATAAATCAGTTCATACCACTCTTTTGTTTAAATCCCACCAATAGCTTTCCATTACACTCAGAATAAGAGACCCCCAAAGAAACCCTCCTTTCTTCTCTCACCTTTTACATCTTTCCTCCCCTCACTCACTGTGCCTCGATGGTCTTCCCCTGGTTCTGTACGTCAGTCTTGTTTCCTTCGCAGGTCCTTTTCTGGGCTGCTCCCACGGATCCACTCAGGGGCTGGCTCCCTGTTCAGCTCGGATACCACCTTTCACAGGGTGACCTGATCACTGTCTAAAGTATCTCCCCTCTCCTCCTGTCAAGTCACTTTCTATCGGATTACTCTGTTTTCATTTTCTTCCTAACTCTCACTTCTTTTATTTGTTTGTTCCTAGTCTGCCCCCCTTGACTAAAATGTGAACAAGTGTAAGCCTTGTTCCGTTTCACCTGCCCCTAGAATCTGCTTAGCATGTAGCAGGTGTTTAATAAATATTGGTTGAGTGAATGAATAAATGCATTTGATAATGCCTTAATATTTCTGGATGGAAACCCTCAGCCCTTTTCTAGTCTCACTTTCTTAAATTCTCCTTAGGTCATTTCATCTACTCTTGCGGCTTTTGCTCCCACTCTATTTACCTCGAGCCCAGATTATTGTTTCTGAGATGACCAGCCCTAAGCTGTATTGACTTTTTTCTTTCTGTCTCCCATATTTATTTTTCATGTAATTTTAATTTACATAGTCAAAGATGCTCTTGGCCTTTGAGGGATAGGAGCCAAGGGGACCTGTCTTATATTACACAATGTTAATACATTTTAGCATTTTGTGTTTGGAAGGACTTAGATTTCATCTACTCCACATTCATGGCTTTCCATGTTGATGCAGAAACTGAAGTCCAAGATAAAAATGAGCCAAAAGTCTCATAGTTAGTGTGCGGTAGAACCCAACATTCCAGGGCATGTTCCTCTTTCCTGGTAGTTATCTGCCTTATTAGACTCCAGCTTTCCTTTTGCTCACACTCATACACACACACACACACACACACACACACACAGACACAGTATTATTGATATAAAATTCACATACCATAACACTGTGCAAACACAAAAGTATGCAATTCAGTAGTTTTTAGGATATTTACAGAATTATAAAGCCATCACAGCTGTTTAACTTTAGAACATGTACATCAGCCCCCAAAGAAACCCCATACCTATTTGTAATCACTCCCCATCCCCAAACTGCCCCCTTTTCCTTCCTCCCTCCCCTGCTTCAACCCTAGGAAACCACTAACCTACTTTCTGTCTCCAGGGACATGCCTATTCTGGACATTTCATATAAATGGACTCATACGATATGTGGCCTGCCTTTTGTGTCCGGCTTCTTTCACTTAGCTTAATCTTTCACCTTTTTTGTTGTGTTTAATCAAACCCTTTCTCTCACTGCCTCATTTCAATATGTGCCTTTGAGCAAAAATTAGACTCTGAATATTCTGGAATCCAAAGGCAAAATAGAAAAGCACAAATATATTACACAGCACTTGTTAGTCATACAGGAAGCACACGGTTTATCAAGAGCACAGATATTTCTCTAATACTAATTTTAAGGGAAATCATCAATGTAGTCCTTCAATTTTACCATATAGTTCTGTCTTTTGATCACTAAAGATGTTTCTCTTGTTTTCTTATTTATACTATTTGTGGTTCCCTTTGGGTTGGACACTGTACTGTGATGAGTGTCAAGAAGCAGGATACGGTTACCGTGTGTTACCTTCAATGGCTCATCTGTTTCCAGGTGTGCAAGGGGAATTCTTATTTATTCTTCAATAGCATTCCAGTTTGACTTCTACTGTTAATTCTCAGGTTCTTCCCCCCATTCTTGATCACAGTCCTTACTTCTATCTTAAATTTGTGATGTATTTATACAACTTTATTCCTGAAAGGGTCAAGCACTTTGCCAACTCTAATTTTAAAATAGGCCTCAAATAATATAAGTTCATTTGTAGGTGGGGTTGGGGACAGGCGAGTAGCTGAACCTAGGGAGAGGTGCAGAGAGGAATGTGATTGCTTGCTGATGCCTGCCTATGGGTTTGAGAAGAGAAAAGTTCTGGCAGTTATGCTAAATCCCACATATATTTTTTTCTTTTTTTGGACCCAAGATACAGAAAATTAAATTAAAATCATACTCCTCAACTACAGCAAACTAATGCCATCACTTCCTACAAAGCCCTGCTTTTGTTTTAATTTCCACCTTGATCTCTAATCCCCACTTGAATTCACTTCCCTCTTCTGCATGCCTTCCTTATGTGTTTGATATATGTCCTTAGAGACATGTATTTATATATATTGTTTAGTGTTATTGGGTGTGTAATTGGTGAATAGTTACAAAAATAATAAGTAATATTGTGACATAAATTTCATTCTGTTGCTGTTTTTTTAAGCCTACCACCTAATCTTTAAAGCCTATTCATGTGCTGAATTTATATTGAATCTATTGCACTAACTGCAACATAATGACTTATGGTATGTATCCCGCATTTTACTTTTCCATTCCTCTAGTAGTGGAAACCTGTCTCAAGCAGTAACATAGCGAACATCCTCATACCTGTCTCCTTAGAGGCCTGAGAAAGAATTCCTTTGGCCAATATGTTTAGTTGAGAGATTGGTGAGCCATAGGGCCTAAATACACTAAATAAGTATTATCGTTATCCAGCCCCTCTTGGGCATAACCAGCATCCTGTCAGTCCTACCCCCTACACTAATCATGGCTGCAGAGATCGGAGCTAGGCAGGTGCACAAGCTGTAAGGAGCCTGATGCTGGCGTGAAGCGGTAGCACCTTGCCTCTCATTTCCTGACTTGGGACTTCTCTCAGGTGGAGATGTGGGGCTGCTCAGCACTCATGTGGGAATCTTGCACAAGAAAATGGGGTAATGGTGGGAGAGGTTTACAGTCACGAGGCTAGTCTTGGCCTTTGGCAGATAGGAGCCAAAGGGTAGGAGCTTCCCCTTGTATCCCTTTGGGGGTCAATTCTGAGACATGGTTCATAGGCTGTAACCAAGATCCCTGTGGGATCGAGTACAGGGTGCCAGCAGTGGTTGCCAACATGAAAACATATCCTTGTCTTGGTTTTTCCTTCTTCTCTCACTCCGTCCCCCAGTTCCCCATTCCTGCTCCCTGTTATTACTTCCCAGAGGAACTGCCTATAGACAAGCCTTTGTCTCCGGCTTTCAGGGGCTGTGCAGAGTACAGCATTATCCCTAAGTACTGCTAGATTGTTTACCAGAGGATCTGGGCCCTAATCTGAAGAGTTTGGCAAATGTCCAAATTGTGGCTGAGAGACCAGGCTATTTCAAAACTTCAGAGGGCCACCTTTTAACAGGAGGCTTTGTGTCTGCAGGGAAGGCTGCTCCCTGTGCAGCATCTTTCAGCTGTGGGTTGGTTGGTGATTTTTCTTTTTACACTTACTGCAGTTATTTTCAAAAGGTAGTTGCAATATACATTCATGCCCTGGTAATTATATAAAATGTCTCTCCCAAACATTGACCACCGCCCTCATGACTCATGACTCCTGATGCACGGACAGTGCACTCATCCATGGAGGTACAGAGTTTTAAGAAAATTTGCTTCTCAACACTTGTTAATATAGAAACATCATATGATTCATGCTTTCTCATGAAGGGCGTCGCAATCAGTTTATGTCCTGGAATATGCATATGCACTTGCCCTCCTGCTGTATTATCACTTGGGTTTGCTTAGGAAAAACGTGATCATTTATTTGAATGGACATGTGTCAATGTTAGTGCTTCTGTGTGTGCTCTATAGGATGAATCATTATGAAAAAGTACAGCTCATGACCACACGGGAACAAGGGATGGGAGGAATTTGTGTCCCTTCTCTTTTGGGAACAGCTTTTAAAAATTTCAGTATCCCCTTCTGCTTTTTTGTGTGAACAGGTGGTTAATACATACACCCCAGGAAAGAAGATTTGGCTTGAAGGTGTGGTGACCACCTCAGCTGGAGGCACAAACAATCTATCAGATTCCTATGCTGCAGGATTCCTGTGAGTAACACTTGCAGTTTTGACCCAAGGGGCTTTGAAGAAAGAAGGACGGCAACACTACAGCCCTGCTCAGTACTCTGCCCACCACTGGAGGGGGAGGGTTCATTTCCCTTTGCAAGTTAAATCTGTTACCCTGATTTCACAGGATTGCTTAATTAATTAAAATAATAATAGCAGGTAGCTTAGCCATGTATTCCAGAAGTTATTTCAATTTACTGGGTCACAATGTCCCAGTCCGAACAACATCAGCAAAGGTTCTATTTTATTATTGTCAGATTTTCCTTTTGATTTAAAACTTTTGTTTTTGGTTTTACTTTATTTGTAATTGATTATCAGTAAATTTTTGTTAGTTTTATGAAAATAAAATGTAATTGTCAATGTGAAAAAGATTTGAAAATCTTAATAATATTCATTCGTAAGATAAAAATTAGCAATGCTCTTTATTCCAGTAAAGAAAAAAAAACCTTAATTCTATGAGTCACTGGTTTGGAGCTCCATATGGTTTCATATTTGGGAAATAACTATGCATAATTTGTCCCTAGTATGCTGAATAGCACTTCTCAAAACTCATAGACTCTAATTTTATCCAGAGCAATTTCAATATAACAGACAGTGCTGAGCATCTAGTGTGCTCGGAACTATAAGGGTGTTTTGTGTACAATGCCAAAACACTGTGTTGATGAGCTCATAACCAACTAGGGTAATGCAAAGTAAGTAAGAAAGTATATCATTCAGTGTGCTGGCAGAGGTTGTTAATGAGGCTCTGGTGACGTATAGAGAGGAAGGTGTCACTGTTGACCAGGGCAGCAGAGTTTAGAAGAAGAAGAAACTTGACTTGGAAATTAACAGATGGGAAGAAGTTTGCCAATGAGATGGGTTAGAATAAGGGAATTCTAAGCAGAAGTTAAAACATGTATAAAAACTTAGGTGAGTGCATGGTGTATTTGGGCAGCCAAGAGTAGTTTTTTGTGGCTTAGAGCCTAGAGAATAAAGGTTAGGGTGAGAGAAGAAGGAAGAAATGACAGATGAAGCCAGACATGTGTGCTCAGGAAAGACCAAAATGCCCTAACTTTAATATTGAGAAAACTGAAGCTCTCTGTCACATTTATCACACATATATTATTACAACTAGAAGTTTCCCTAAGTTTCAGAAGTGGGAATACAAAGAGAGAGAGAAAAATTAATGAATTCGTGAATGAATGAGTGAATGAACTAAATGTGTAAATAATGAAGGCAGAGTTAGCAGTGAGTGTCGGAAGAACCAAGAGCACAGTATTTTTGAAGGATGAGTTGGAAGCATGCCCTGGAGAATGGGTGTTTGGCACAGTGCAGTGTGTGCTAAGTGTGTGAGCAGTGCAGGTCCTCTGCTGTAATGTAATGTGTATGATGGTAGCATCGTTGAATACCTGTATGGTTAGTTATAATGCAATTGTTATTGCATAGACTGCTGACAGTGATATATGAGGGATGCAATGACTGGACCATTCTTGCATAGGTCATGGAGTGTGTGCATTAGAATCACATGGAAAGTACATGTACCGTAATTGGGTACAAACCGGGGAGTTTGAGTGATGGAAAATACAGCACACGTGCTTCCCTGTGTGTGTGTCCTGTGGCCAGGGGTGGGGTGGGAGGAGTGATAGTTAGGCTTACAAATGGCTTGGGTGTTCATTTTATTTGTTAGTATTACAGGAAGAAGAGGCAAGTCATTAGCAACAAGCTATTTTATGACCAAGGGCAATTCATTTTACTTCCCTGGATCTCTGTCTCTTACTATAAAGTGAAGAGTTTGGATTTGCTAATCTCTAAAATCTTTCATAGCTGTGTATTTGATGCTTAAAATAATCATCTTTAAAGTACTAGGTAAATCCGGTGGTGGGGGTTGACGTGTATGTGTATATGTTAGCCATTCTCTATAGAGCTTGTTATATGCCATTTTTAAAATGTATTGATGTAGCTCTTATCCTGCTTTTCAGATGGCTGAACACCTTAGGAATGCTGGCCAATCAGGGCATTGATGTCGTGATACGGCACTCATTTTTTGACCATGGGTACAATCACCTCGTGGACCAGAATTTCAACCCATTACCAGTAAGTGTGAGATAAAGATTCCCAACTCCTTTCCACTCAGTATTTTTTTGATGGTGCCTTGGCCCACATTGGGAGACTTTTTCTCCTCATTCTGTTACTAGTTAATTTCATAAATTCGACAGAAGCTTTCTTGTCTTTGTTATTTTCATCCATTTCACAGACTTCTGGCTTTACTACACACACACATCTTTATATACACACATATATACACATATGCATGAGTGTATATACATATATAGATATACATATTTATGTACTTATTTACTACTATTATTATAACAAACCTTGTGCAGTTGAGATTCCACATCTACTTGTAGCTTGTTTGAACTCTGCTTGAGAGTGAATTTTTCCAGATTGTTTTCCTCTAATGCTAATAGGAGACATTAGTTAATGTCAGGTCAGACGCAACGTGTTGAAAGCAGATGGGAGAGTGTTGGCCAAGATCAGATACAGTAGGACCCCATCTCTTGGGGAGCAGCTGAAGTGCACTTACAGTTAGGTGTTGATGCATTTGTGACAGTGAGGGGATTGGCTCAGAGCACCAGCTTCTCTAGGAAAGCAAAGGAAAGGGGAAGCTAAAAAGAAAGGCAAGAAAAGATATCTGGGTTTGTCTGATGACTTTATTGACCAACCAAAGAAATTTCATAGTCCAGAGAAGCTGCATTTATCAGAAATGTTATATGGGGTGTTCTTTTCAAAGACGTCATGGTCATGGCGAAAGGTCAGACGCCTCTCATTCACTCACAGATTGTCAGAGCCGGGGTTCCCTTTAGAGGTGATCCAGTTCCACCTCATGCAGCAGAGGAACTGATACCCCAGGGCTGGGAGAAGGGACATGTAGAGCCAGCCCTAGAACCTGTCCCTGTGCCCTGGTCTGGTGCTCTTCCTACAGAATTACTGCTGCTGGGTCCACAGTAAACAAACCCAAGTGGAGCCGGTGAGAGTTCCTGCCATTTGCTTCCTTCTGCCTATGTCCACCCCTCACCCCCACCCCTGCTCTGAGCCAGGAGCCTCCACCCAGAACAGAAAGTGGCTTGACACCCAAAACACCATTCCCACGTCTCCAACTCTAGGTTAGAATACTAAGTACAATCATAGACTGTACATGGCTCCAGTGAAATCACAAATACTAAAACTGATCGGCACACTTACTTTTATTCACAGTCAGGTTACCTCTATCAAAGTATGTGGGAGCTGCCATAGGGTGGAGAGGGGGCTTTCAAATGTAAACCATAGTGTTTTGTATGCATTTGTTTATTTTGAGCCCATAAATTATTATTTTATCTTGTGGAGATAAAATAATAATTAGAAAAGTCTCTGTGAAATATAAGCATTAAACAAATATATCATGTGAAAATAAATATATACAGATTATCAGGCACTGGGGAGGGGACTAGTAATAGATAGATAGATAGATAGATAGATAGATAGATAGATAGATAGATAGATAGATAGATAGATAGACAGACAGACAGACAGACAGACAGACAGACAGACAGATAATACTATCACAAGGAGTCCGTGAGGGCTCCTTTACAGTGCATGTATGTATAAGGGACGCCTCTGAGAAGGTGATGTATAAGCCAGGAGCCCAGGGACAAGAAGCCAGCCACATGGCTTTTACAGGTGCACATAAAGGCACCAAAGCAGGAAGAGACTTGGCATATTTGAGTGGCGGGGCTCTGGCAGAGAAGGGGCAGACTGGTTAGACATGAGGCCCCCAGGAGTCAGATCACACAGGGCTTTGGAAAGTGAAAAAGAGTTTGACTTTTACTACATGTAATAAGAAAAGCCATGTTACTTTACACAGGGAAGTAACATGATTTAACGTACATTTTAAAATCATCACCCTAGTATAATTAGTGCATCAAATTTTGGTTACAATTATTTTAATAAGCTGGCAAATACTTAATAATTTATAGACCACTTTCATACATGGTACCTCAGTCATGCTGCAAACACTCTGCCCTCTCTCCTTTATTCCTTTGTCCTTCCTTCTGTCCTTTATTCCTTCCCTCACTCATTCAAATCTCTCTCATGCCTCTTGATCTTAAACTGTGTGCTAGTCACCAGTTCTGGCGGTGGGTTACTGTAATGAACCAAAAGGACAAGGTCCCTGAACAATTAGAGCTTATCATCTTGGGGAGCACACTGAGAAATGGTAAATAATAAATATATAAACAATGCTTTGTCACAGTGGCTCTAAAGAGAGTCTGGTTAGATAATTATGACTATACCTACTTTTCTGAAAAGAAACTAGGGTTCTGTGAGTTACTAAGTAACCTATCCAAGGTTAGACAATTGTTAAGAGGTGGAATTCTCCAGAGTTTTTCCATTTCAAATCTGATTTTCTTCTCAGCACACTGCAGTCTGTCTTGTGGTATTCCCTGTGGTATCTGTCCTGTGGTCTGAAGCCAGTATTTGCCTCAGAGTTGGGTCTGCAGATGGAAACCTAGGCTAGAAAAAGATGCTCTTCGGGTGACAGACTTGATTTCCAGAGTTGGCCAAACCTGGATTCCATATCAGCTCTGTACCTTTGACGGCTGGGTGGAGGTTAAGGACACCAGTCTGTTTTCAAGATGCTTTTTTCTTCCCAAATAAGAATTTCTGCGGGTGACTTCCTTTAAAAGCATGGCACAAGAGACCTTAGCTGATACATGGTAGCAGCAGAGCTCACAGAAGTTCACAGGAAGCTGAAACAAGTCCCACTGATGTAGCACAAAGGTTCGAATGAGCTTGGCAGCTGTATTTCTGGAAATGCGGAACTCTAGTAAAGGAACTGTATGTAAAAGCACTTAAAAAGGTAGCAGGCTTTCTTTTTATCTTTTTTTGTGCTAATAAATTCTGCACCTTATAGTAAGGAACTTGGCAGCTGACAGTGTGTCCTAAGTCTCCCCTGGAAAGAATTTACTAGGCTGAAGGGCACCAACCTGAAAGAACTTGCCAGCAGGCCCCTGGAATGTGTAACGGAGACAGACCTGGGAATCATATTGGTTGCCACTTCAGAGAGTACAGTTGTGTACTGCCAGTAAAAAGTTGTGGATTTTACATTGTGATTAAATCTTCAAGAGAGTTTGTTAAGCGCTTAGGAGATTAGTGAGTTGTATTTTGGTTGCCTCCAAAAAAATCAGTATTTTCTATTCCAGTCTTTCAAACTCAGCTCAGTACATTTTAGGAAAGGATCTGATTAGCAAATACTGTTCTGTTTTTGTTTTGGTTAGTACTCTTAGATAAATTCAGAAAAACTATAGATCTTGGCTTAATGGTTCCTCAACCCACGTCCCATATTACCCTTCTGCCCACCCAGTCAACTTTGATCCCAGTTTGTGGGATTCCAGCCTAGTTCTGACAGATCCATTCCAATAGAGCCATTCCAATCCAAGGTAAAAGAGAAAATGAGCATGGGCCTTTAAAAAGGAAACTTGTCTTCAGAAAAGTCCCTTTTCAACTACAACCCACGTTCTTCATGGTGGTTCCTCTACAAAAGTGCCAGCACTCCTACTCTTGTGACATTTCCCTTCTCCTGGGAAGAGGAGAACATTTGGTTCAGCAGTGCCTCATCACTCCACTCCCACCCTTTTCCCCTGACCCCCCTGCCATTGGGAAAGAGGGAGCACGTGAGTCTCCACAGCCAGTCAGCCAGTCATGGCCTCCCTTGGGAGTCAGCGATGTTTGTGCGGAAGAAATCTGCACATTCAGTGGACATAGTCCAGACCCCACCAGCCATGGGCATTTCTCCTAAGAGAGGGTTTGGGAATTTAGCTTGCTGTTTTGTTTAAGAGCATGATTTACAGAGCTTCCAGGGAAAGGAATGGTGAATTACTAGTCAACATCTTAACTCCCACGCCAGCCTAGCAATATAATTCAGTTCAAAAAACATTGACACTTCAAATGTGTCTGGCTCTGTGCTGGGTATTCTGGGGACATGCAGATAAATAAGATACGGTTCCTTCATCTGCACAGTTAACAACCTGGTGTGCGTCTGTGTTTGGGGGATTACAGTGTAGTCCTCTATTTAGAATAAAGCAGAAAGCTAGTGCACATTGGATCACCTTTCCTATACTGGGCATAGTGGTGGTGACATTTATATTTGCTGTCACATTCTTTTTTGCTGACTGCCCCTGCTGAATAATAATAAGCATCAACTCAGCCCAGTGCACACTTACTGAGCACTTACTGTGTACATTGTTCTAGAATACAGTCAGTGGTCATGGATTGGGGTACAGCTCACTAGTCCATGATGGATTGAACCTAGGGCTGTAGTTTGCACGGCAACATGCTCTGATTCCCACCACTACTGTGGTGATTAGAAAGACACTGTGAATCTAATGGTACTGTCAGTTAGCCAATCACAGGGATGAGATCCTACATGCTCCATCCTTGCTTCACTTTGAAATGTTAGCAGTGCCTCTTATGCACTGCACAACCATGATATGGACACAGGATCAGCTTAGATCTGTCTATTTCCAAAGGAAGAATATCCAGTCAAAAATCCACATACTATGATGCTAGACTGATGCACAAATTTTTCTTGTAAGAAGAACACCACCTAATTAGGAGGCCTCATGGGGAGCAGCAGAAGCTTGGACTATGACAAGATTCACAGGTTCTAGTCCAAGTTCTGCCATTGATTGTGTATCTTTGGGTTCCAGTTTTCTAATCACTTAAGTTGTGATAAAAAACATCTCCTCTGTCTACTCCAAAAGATATTGTTGTAATCCTTGAGAAAATTAGATAGGACAATAGGAATCTGATTTCGTATATACTCATACACATAGGAAATTTCTGGAAGGGACTACATCTGAATGGTAAAAGTGGTTTTCTTTGGTGAAATGACAAGAGTGTTTAATTTTCTTCTTTGTGGCTTTTTGTATATAAAATTGCTGCAAGCAGCATTTTTGCTGTTTTAAAGGCTATTTTTGAAATAATTGAGTACTTCAAATAGTTTCAGCTTAATTAATTTATCACTCATGATTCATTCATCCATAAATACTTACTATGCTGGTGCTACGTGCTAGGTGCTGTGATGGGCACTGGAGACGCTGTCCCTGCCCTCAAAGAGCTTACAGTGTGGATGGGAGGCAGATGAGTCAGCAGAGACTGTGGCGGAAGCCAGCCTGCCTGCCTGGAGGGCAGACGCGGGCATCAGGGAAGGCTTTCTGGAGGAGACAACACCTGGGCTGGATCTTGAAAGAAAAGGGCAAGTTAGCCACAGGAAGAAGACTCTGGGGTCTGAAGAGGATCTTGTAGACAGAGGCAGTAGCATGTGCAAAGGGGCAAAGGCATTAATTTTCCAGAGCATCATGGTGGCTGGATTATGAAAAATACTTAGGAAAGCTTTTCCCATTGCTGTCCAGTGGCCACACAGGGTGAGAATTTCAAAGCTACAGATCTGAAGGTGGTGGGACGGGGGAGACACAAAACCTAGCCAAACCAGCCTGTGAGCGGTTTCATGGTGTAGCTTCCCTTCCCTTCTTTCCTTTCCCATGGGAGCCCTCAGGAAGATGAAAGAAGCAGAGTGTACCTGGTTAGGGGGAGCTGTGAGGTGAAACCCAATCCCCTCATTAGAGGCCCCGACAGAGACGGCTCCGTGTGCAGCCTCCCTTTGTGGGCCCCTGCTGCTGCTGAGAGAAGGGTGTCCTCAGCTGCAGGATCAATTGCAGGGACTCAGGCCAGCTCCCGGTCCGTGGCCCCAGCGCCCGGGCTGCTTGCCCAGCGGGTATCACTTGCTTCTTTCCCCCTCTGTGCCTTAAACCCTGGCCTCTCAGAGCAGAGTCTGTGGCTGCACCATCTGACCAGGAGGGCAGCTTTTTTTTTGCCTCGAATGCTTTAAATAGAAGCACCTCTGATTTTTAACTACCAGTCCTCCTCCTTAGCTCATTTATCAACCTGAGTGGTGCCCATGGGGTGTCAGTGACACACGACACGACACCCGTAAGCAGCCATAACAGCTCACCCCCGGGAGGCAAAAGGAGCTCTGCCCCTGCAGTCTGAAGAGACAGGGACCAAGTGCAGCACCTCAGCGGCCCGGTTCCTGCTGTGTAACATGAGGCTCACTGTGCTGGGTCTCAAGTGGGGAGGATTTCAGCATAGCGCTTAGAATATTGGCTTCAGAATCAGACCTGAGTTTCAAACCCAGCTCTGCCACTTATGAGCTCTGTGTCCCTGGGCACTAAAATGAGGCAATAATAGTATCCATCTCAAAGAGCCAATGCATATGTACCTCAACAAATGTTAGCTGCCATTATTATTTATAAAGTTACTTTGCAAAATGTAAAACTGTAAGTTACAGTAACAATTATCATTAATAATGAATATAACTGTAGTGAGATAATATATTTTGAATATTTGTATCTGGAAGTCAACTCAAGTGAAGATAACTGAAGTATGAAAAGTAGATATTTTTTATAAAATTTAAATTACTAGAAAATCAGAAGAATGAAGAAGAAAATCTGTGGTTCCTGCACTTGAGAGGAACTGATGGCAAATGGTTAAAAAACTAAAAATTGCATTTTATTTTCCTCCAGAGAAGATACTGCCAGCCTTTCCCAATGCAGGCAATTAAGGCAGTAACCACATTGCAGTGCCAGCTCTAACACCTTCATTTGATATTTATAAATGGCCCAGTAAGCCCTGGAAATCATGATATGTCACATAAAAGTGCTAATGACAGTACATTATGTGAATCACTGAGAAGCACCAATTGAAAATCTCACTGTGCTAGCAACCATTTATATGGTTCCCTGATTGCAATACTGAGGGATTACAGCTACAGCAAATTGCACAGCAACCTAAATAAATTAAGGAGAAGAAGCAATTATGGCCTTGCTGCATTTGAGCTCTCGAGCAGAGTGTGTAATCCTCCAAACCACCTTCAGATGATGGAGGGCGAGGCAAGATATGGAAATGAGAAAAGCTGTACCTCCCGTAACCTCGTCAGTTCACCTAAAACACACTAAAAAATTATCTAAAAATAATCTGATAAGAAAGAAAGGAAGGGAGGGAGGAGAAAAAAAGGAAAAGAAAGGAGATAAGAAAATGGAATGCCCTTCGGTGGGTTGGAAAGATCTTTTGTTGAGTGCTGCAATATGACAAATATAAGATTATTTCATCTTAAACATTATGTTTGCAAACACTAAGGATGCAGTGATATCTGGTTATGACATTTAGGAACCAAGAAATAGGCCTCTGATAGAAGTGACCAATGATAAAACATTATTTTTTTTCTAATTCATTTATGGTTTTTTTGTTATTTAAGTAAAAGCAGAAGTCTTTTAAAATAGAAATAAAGCACATAAATTCTGTTTTTAATTCCCATTTAAATTCACTACACTGTTTATAAATTTTTAAAAAGATATCTCAGTAGTGAGGTAATTCACTCACTTTCAACTATCACCAATCTCTTTATTTCATCTATGATTTGGTTTTAAACATTGAAAGGTTTGAATAGAGCACATCATTCTGACTCACTCTAAACCTGATTTGAGTGGACCTGCCTTCTATTCTGGAATTCACTGCTCTCATCTTGATGTCAAAATCCTTATAGCCTTTCTTCATTAGAGCAGTAATTCTCAAGCCTCTGCACATTATAGCCACCTAGGGAGCTTTTAAAAAATTCCTATGCTAAGGCACCACCCCCAGAGATTCTGATTTAGTTGGTCTGTAGAGGGGCCCAGGTGTCAGTATCTTTTAAAGCTCCCTAGTGATTCTAATGTGCAGCCAGAATTGAAAACCATGGGTTAGAAGTTTCCAGGTACCCTAATTAAATTAGAAATTACCTATTCTTTTCCCTCTACTCTTTTGTACTCCGTTATTGCTCCAATTAACAAGATAGTGACAAAATTTTAATACTATCTATCATTAATTCATTTGACAAATATTTCCTGAGTATCAATGATATGCCAGACACTGCTCTGGTTTCTGAGGAAATAGAGGTGAAGGAGAAAGACAAGGTCCCTGCCCTCCTTGGAGGTTCTGTTCTAGTATGTGAGACTGAAACGAAGCAAACAACCTACCAAATAGTTCATTATAAAATTCAGAATGGTGTGTAAGAAGCGAACAGGCTGCCAAGTTGAAGAATAATGAGGAGAGGATACCTCTTGAGAAAGTATGGCCAGGAAGTCTGCACAGGGGAGCTTGTGGAAGCGTGAAGCGTTCTTTCTGAGAGAGAAGCACCTGCAAAGGCTAGAGCAGGAAGAAGCTCAGTCAACCTCAGCGGCTACGCAGTGCCTCTCAGACCACCCTGAGGCCTGGTCCACCTGTGCCAGGCACAGAGGCAACCAGCGAACTTCTTGGTACAATTTATCTCATGCTCCCTGCACCTGATCCCCCACTCTACCTGTGCCACTAACACTTGGCAAATCCCTTTGCTCCTGTCTCATGTGTGAAGACCGCCAGTGCATCCCACTGCCTGCCCCTGTGTCTGGGATCCTCGACTGTGTGTCTCCCTGTCACTGCCCTGGCCATCTCCATGTGCACCCTCTGTCACCTCTCAGCAGGCTTTGAAACAAGAATGGCAGAATAGTGATATTTGTGGAAGGTGGTGATGAACATTTGGGAGTTGGTCATACAGTCCTATTTTTGAGTATGTTTAAAAATTTCAGTGATAATTTTTCACAATGTCCTCATGAGAAGCTGTCATAACATACACGAAATTTAGCGAAGCACTACTTTTGTTGCTCAGGGACATAAAAAATAAAGTCAGATTCCTTCTCTCCATGCTTACAATCTGAGGTAACAAAACATAGAGCCTTGGAGAGACAGCTGGTTGATGATGGGTGTAAAGGTCTATCTAGTTCACTTAGTATCTCCAGAGCCAGACCTCTGAGTAGGACATACTAATGCTGGCTGGAGGGGAGAACTGGGGAATCTTTGTGCAACAAGATGTCAATAGTGGACATTTGTAATATTACTTACCAAGCAGTAAGTTTTCCTGAGAGAGCCCCTTGCCACAAGGCACTGCCATGTGGCTCTGACATTTTCTGATTCATCTTCAAGATTTCCATACCAGTATCTTCAGACAGACCTCCCAGCTGAACTTACATTAATAAAGCCTTTTAAGATAAAATTAAACAGCATTATTTCATTTTTAAATCATTCATGGAGTAATCCCTCTTTTCTCAAGTCTTTTGCATCCCTGTTATAGCCATTATCATTTTCTTTTGTTATTAGAGTTGTTTGGGTACATCCAGTTTCCTCTGTCTGAACGTAAGCTCCTTGAAAACAGAAACCATCTGTCCTATCTTTATATCCCCCATAGTGCCCTGCTCAAAGATGCTCAGTGACTGGGATTCTGGGGGCTGCAGTGCACTGCTCAATAAAGGAAACATGGAAGGCAGGCTTTTATTGTCAGGTACTGTGTGCACACTGTGTACAGGGAGGCAATACACCTTGGTACTTTGGAAATTGGGCTTCAGAGATAGATCCTGGTGTGAATCCCAGTTCTGCTGTTCACTTGCTGTGTCATATCTGTCAGATTATCCCATTTTCCATCATCTATATAATAAGGATGCTAATAGTCTATAACCTAACAGGGTTCTTGTGAATGCTTAAGACAGTGTCTGACTCTTCATAAGTGCATAATATTGTTTCCATTATTATCTATTCTAAATATTTGAAAACTGTTCCTTGGAGTTGGGTGAAATTCTGACATTTTAGGAAAGATGGAAACCCTTGGGGAGTAACCAACCTGGTAGGCAAATACTACTTACAAACCATCAGTAACAGGAAATATTTCAGTTACAATAATGTTAGTCAGCAAATATAGGTTGTCTTAGAATCTTCGAAGTCCTCCACATCTCATTTCATGTTCCACAAACCTATATAATAGTAGTTTCCTTATTTGGTTTATTTGACTTTACTCTGTGTCCCACATAAGTTTCCACAGCGTATTTCCATCCATTAATTCATCTAGCCTTCCCAGCTTCCTGATGAGACAGGTAGGATGCAGACACACATCCCATTTGGCAGAGAAGAAAATGGAGCCCCAGAGAGGTCCAGCAACTTACTCAAGGGAACAGCAACGTAGAGCCAGTTCTGAGTTCTGTGGTTCTTCATTACCACTGAGACTTCTTCTGGTTGATTCTGCCACAGCTTTGTCAAGTCAAGAACCTATAACTCTATCTGCTATCAGTCAAGGCAGATAGAAATGGCAATGGGGAAGCAGAAAAGCTGGCTTCAAGGTAAAATAAAATGACCCAGGAGATAAAACCTGGGATTTAACACTGGCTGACTCTTACAGATTGATATTTTTACTGAATAATGAAAGAAAAAAAAGGAAGAAAGGAACAAATTTTCAATTTCATGCAGCAACAGGTGAGCACTACTTATACTGAATTTATTAGCAGAGCAATATAGTGCCTACCTTTCTTATGGCAGTTACCATTTTGCCCCATTATTGTATATATCTCTACCTTCTTGAAAATGGGATCACTTTAAGAACTTTCCACCCCTACAACCAGGAACAGTGCAGGATTCTGGGTCATCCCTAATGTTTTACTGTCTGATGACGGATGGCAGATCCATATCCAGAAGTCAATTACTTGGGAGAACCACATCAGGGATTTTCCTTCTTGAGGAAGTTTCCAGGGTGGCTCTGAAAGATAAAAGATCATTAATGCCCATTCATTAATTTTACCTCCTGTGAGATACTGCAGACATGTATAAGAGGCTTCGCCATGAATACAAACTGATCTAAACTCTTGCCCTTGGGGGCCAGTGGAATTGGAATTAGAAAGAAGGTGTTGGCAATATCCAAGACAGAACAGCATGTGCCAACAGTCTATGCAATGCATTCCGTTACAGTTACAATATCTAGAACAGTTGAGGCTCTAGGAATAACAACTGAACTCAGTTGGCAATAATCTGCCATAAGTCCCTAGTTCCCACTCCTCTGGACATACAGGGCTGCAGTATTGAGATACTACACCTTTTACTCTCCCTACCACCTTTTAGATCTTAATCAAAGCTGTGATTTACCTTTCTCCTCATGGTTCAACATGGAATAGGGAGGTAGGTGGAGTGATTTGCATGTCCCACTACATGTCATCATCCCACTACGTCCCACTGCTTCTCTACATGTGACTCTTCTCTATTAGGCGAATCCCCTTTAAACATAATGAGCCTTCACAGCACAAACATGTAAAACATCAACACAAATATATATTCAGTAAGGAATATATGTTGGAAGCCACAACAACAGGATATAGAGTTGGTCCAAAGGGTCTCACTTACAAGATCATTTTAGATTTATTTTCCCTACTGGGAACCTTGTACAAACCTTATTAATTGAATTCAGGAGCCTTCCTCCCCCCAGAAAAACAAGTAGGACAGTGCTTGAGCACCTGCATCTAACAGAGCCATAAGAGTATGAGTTCTTTCCTCCATGAAGTTTCCCAGAAAACTTAAATGGATGCATATGGCCTTTAATCCCCATGGAGACAGGGAGACCTCAGTCCCACCTCTAGTCATCTATCTCCTTAAAACAGCTAGAGTTGGGGTGGAGGGAAGGGAAGGATCAGGGGTGCTGAGGGAGAGAGCAGCTCCACACCAGTAAGAAAGGCTTTGCATTTATATTAATTTAGGTTTTTTAAAAGACTCTTATTAAGGTAAAGTTCAGCTACCATAAAATTCACCCATTAAAAGTGTAAAGGTCAATTGTTTATAGTACAGAGTCGTGCAACCATCAGTACAATCAATTTTAAGATATCACCCAAAAAGGAAACCCCATACCCATTAGCAGTTACTCCCCATTCTGCTTTTTCTTCAGCTTCTGGAAACCACTGATCTACTCTCTATCTCTGTAGATTTTCCTGTTTAAGGTATTTCATATAAATGGAATCATAAATATGTGACCTTTTGTGACTAACTTCTTTCACTTAACCATGTTTTCATAGTTCATCCATTCTGTAATATGTATTACTACTTACTCCCATCTCTTGCTGAATAATACTCATTGTGTGGATATACCATATTTTATTTATCTGTTCATCAGTTGATAGACATTAGAGCTATTTCTACTTCTTGGCTCCTGTGAAAAATGCTGCTATTAAACATAAGTGTACAAGTTTTTGTGTGGTGTATGTCTTCATTTCTCTTGGGTATATATCTTGGAGCGAAACTGCTGGGTGATGTGTATAACTTTTTGAAGAGTTGCCCACCTGTTTCAAAAAGTGACTTCACCATTTCTTATTCCCACCAGCAATGTTTGAGGTTTCTGATTTTTCCATATCCTCACTAACATTTATTATTGTCTGTCTTTTGATTATAGTCATTCTAGTTGTTATGAAGTTGAATGTAATTATGGCTTTGATTTGCATTTCCCTAGTGACTAATGATGCTGAGCATCTTTTCATGTGCTTATTGGCCACTTATGAATCTTCTTTGGAGAAATTTCTATTCAAATTCTTTGTCATTTTTAAGGGGAGCTATTTGTCTTCTTGTTGAGTTGTAAGAGTTCTTTATAATACAAAATCCTTTATCATTTATGTGATTTGCAAACATATTTGCCAATTCTGTGTGTTTTCCTTTCATTCTTTTAGAATGAAAGTTTTTAATTTTTATGAAATACAGTTTATCTATTTTTCCTTTTGTCACTTGTGCTTTTGGTGTCTAATGCAAGGCCACAAAGACTTACTCCTATGATTTCTTCTAGGAGGTTTATCGTTAGCTCTTACATGTAGATCTCTGATGCATATTGAGTTAATTTTCCTATGTGATATGAGGTACAATTGTTCATGCTTTTGCATGTGGGCACAGTTGTTCCAGCACCACTTGTTGAAAAAGCTGTACTTTTCCCATTAAATTGTCTTGGCATCCTTGCTGAAAATCAATTGACCATAAATGCAAATCTTTATTTCTAGACTTTCAATTCTATTCCATTGATCCATTTGTCTGTCTCTATTCCAGTACCATACTGCTTTGATTATTGTAGCTTTGTAGTAAATTTTGAAATTGGGAAATGTGAGTCCCAAAAAGAAAATGTTCTTCATTTTCAAGACTGTTTTAGCTACTACTTGCAGTTTTGAATGGTGTGATAGCTGCTCATAGTTCAACCAAATGAACTTCTGATGTTTTCAGTCCACCCAAAGCCCCATATCAGATGTCAAGGTCATCATTACTGACATTATCTATTTTAACTTTAGAAAACACGTGGCTCAGTAACAATGACCACATTGACTTTAGGTTGGTGTCTCAAGGCTTGCTGCCCCATTGTCATGGTAATAATAATGACACCCTTGCCCACCTGGGAAGAGTGAACAACAGGTAAGGTAATTTGTTTCAATCCTACCTCTCACCACTCAGCCTTTAAATATTAATTCAGTTTTTGCTCATTAACAGGCAAGACACTGGGGGTCCCTTACTCCACAAACTCACCAAGTATTTGGGTGAGAGCATTCATTACCAGATCCTGGGCAATATTCTTATGTCCCTGAACCAGACCTGCAAAGCCCTTACCCTTCCTCTTTCAGAAAGTCATGTCACTGTCAAAATCCCATCCTCATCACCATAGCTGTCAGTAACTGTGAAGGGCCTGAGATTTTACCCACCTTGCAAGCTAATATGTTAGCCTTTTCTGCTTCGTAGATGTAGAGAGAAGACACAAGCTTCCTGGGTTAGAGATGAAAGACTTTATATACTGATGCACCACAAACAGCATGAATATTGGTATATGTGTGTTGGTTCTCCTGGCTGCCCAGTCCACAAGGGCAATGCAGTGGGCCCAAATGTATGGTACAAATGCAGTGGGTTCAAGCTGCAGCTGAGAAATTCAGAACCAAGGGCCCAGCACTTTTTCAGCAAGCAGCAAACATTGTAGCAAACAACAAAAAAGCTAATGTTCTCCCTGCAAAAGTTAGCAGTTATATGGTGGTCATGCTGTGGTCACTTTGACCCACTTAGTTGCCTGTGTGAGTACCTATATAAATTACTCTTTGTCAGAAGAAAGATAAGCTTGTGGTCTGGCACACTTACACTCAAACTCAGAAACATCCAGGGGCAGTCAGGGCTAGTGGCCAACTGCCTCTCCCAACAGTCTATCTCCCACCCCTACAAGTTCTTGACCCAACTCAAATTTGTACCCGAGTATGCCAGCCTGTCAGCCATCTGATTAATCTGACTGACAGAGGCTGGGACCAAATTTGTTCCCTTTGTCTCATACGGTATTGCGATTAATTTTATGTGTCAAGTTGGCTAGTCTATCATATGCAGATATTTAGTCAAACATTATTCTAGATATTTCCGTGAAGATATTTTTGGATGAGATCAACATTTAAATCAGTAGACTCTGAGGAAAGAAAATTCTCCTCCATAAGGTGGTAGGCTTCATCTAATCAGCTGAAGGCTTTAATAGAAACAAAACCAACCTCCCCTGATCAAGAAAGAACTCTGCTGGCAGACTGTCTCCACACCCTGACCGCAGCACGACGCTTCGGCCTGCCAGCCCGCTGCAGACCGTGGGCTGGCCAGTTTCCATGGCTGTGTGGACCAATCACCTAGAATAATCCCTCAGGTAAATACATAGATGATATAGAGATATAATCACACACCTGTCCTACTGGTTATTGGTTCTCTTTCTCTAGAAAACCCTAATAATATAGGTAGCTCTTAATTAACATTACTCTCAGCAGACCTTTATAAAATACTGATCATAGTGTGTTACAGTTCACCCATCCTTCTCTTTCCTCCCCTCCCATTATGGAGAGAAAGTTTTTTCTTTGAACTGAAAGATACTGTGAAACCTTAGCTGCTGAGACTTTGTTTTAGTAATCTCAGTCTTCCTCCAACATAGTAGACACTGAATAAAAGTTTGTTGAATGAGAGAAGGACTATGTGTGTGAGTGCATGATTGGAGTCATCATAGTTGCCTCCCACAACATCTCTAGCCAACAAAATAGACTAGCTGTCTTTCCGGACAGGGTCAATCTCTTTCTCAGAGCTTTTCTGAAATTCTCCTAAGTGAAGGTCTTCACTCCTGCTTCTGAACCTCACTAACATTTTATCTGTATCCCTTCATGCATTTAGTAGGTATGGTATTGTTATAAAGATCTAGGTCTTTTACAAACTTATCATATTTCCCTTTCTAGACTGTAAGTTCCTTTAGAGTAGGGAATTGGTGTACCGATCCTTATATCTTCTCTAACCCAAACGCAATTGGTACCTAATAGACACTCAAAAACTGTTTCCTGAATTGGGCTGTATCAAGCCAGGGTAGGGAATCACTGGTGCAAATGTGCTAATTACCTACAGCTTCTCTTAAAGGTGTTTCTAATTATTAGCAGTTCAGATTCCCTTTAGGAAACATGGCCTTTTTACTAATGATTACTTTAACTACCACACATCTCTGTAATGACTGGTTGCCTTTAAAATGAACCAATAACTAAATATTTACAGGAAAGCATACATTTGAAAGACCTACAAATAGAATACATAAAAGGTTCAGAGACCCAATAGCATGGGTTTTGAATTGTTCTAAAAATCCTAATTCATACACCTCACTATCATCTTCATCTTCTGAGCTAGCATATAATGAAAGCCTGCTATATGCCAGGAACTAAGTCATTTCATATCACATTTTTTAATCCTTGAAACAACTGAAAATACTATTTTTAATCTTCTGTTGAAGAAACAGAAGCCCAGGTAATTTACCCAGAGATCACTCACAGCCTACCTAATCTTCGTATATTGCTCATCTCTAAGCCCTTCGGGGTCCATCTCAACCATGTGTCTCATAGCCAAGCCATCCACTGTCATTAATCTAGTCTCTCTGTCATTATGCAGTGCCTCTTTAGTTCTTGTCTGAATCATCACAATGGCCCCCTCATGGTTCCACTGCCTGTATTTTCTCCTACATCCAATATATTTTCCACAGTATCAGCTAGAGACATGGTCATGTCGCTCCCCTTTTTCAAAAACCTTTGTTGGGTCCCCATTGGCTAAATAATGTCCTCAACTCCTAACTATGGCATCCAAGGTTTTTCATAACCTGGACTTTCCCTGTCTTTCTAGTCCTATTTTGAACCAATTACTGACAGATTACATGTCTTCCATTGGATCACTTATGCATTCACCCCCAGGATACCCAAAACTTTGTTTCAAAGCCCATCCCCACTGCCACATTCTCTAGGGTTCCCAGTAGGAATCTCTCATTCTGGTCCTATCATAGCACTTTAACTATATGTTACACTTAGTCCTCACTGTGCAATGCTGGCTATCATAGTTATAAATACATAGGTCAGTCTCTCTTTTGAGACAATGAGTAAATTGAAGAAAGGGAATATTATGACTTAGTGTGCTTTAATAGGTACATAAGAAAAGATTATTAAATTCGCTGGAATTAAATTGAAATGACTTTGAATTTGGGGTGAATAAGCCATTAGAAGCCATATTCCACTCTGAGGAACAATTACACCTGCTGCCTAAAGGAATACAGGTTATATTCTTTTATCACTCTCTATACTGTAAGACACCAACCGTTCAGACAACTGTGTATCAATTAAAATGTGGAATGGCCTCTCTGATGTATTCAGGACTACTTTTCTAAGTGTTTGCCAGTCTGGAAAGCACCTGGGTACAGTGGCTCTGTCCGACTCAAATAAGACTTGAGAGGGGATCTTAAGGGTGAGAGAGAGGTAGCTTGTCAAATGAAATGTCTTAGAAGCACCAGTGTAATGACTTGCATATAAATTAATCATAAACATGTGAATTAAATTTCCCCAGAAAAGGCATGTTTTGGCTCTCTGTGGACCACAAATGATTGAAAAATGATTGGAGATACTTCCTGAGCCCAAAGACAAAGAAGGAGCAGGTCTCTACTTCTTTAACTGCAAATATTAACACAATAGATAAATTATCCAGGGGGTCTGGGAAGTTAGAAGTATGGACAGGAAATAAGAAAATGAGATTCAGCTTGAAAATATGCTCCAGGTACATCTGGGGCAAAATAATCAGAAACAGATTTTTTTGAGGGAGAACCCATAAAGTCATGGAGACTACAAGACATTTAGGGTGATTTCTATTTGACATGGCCCATGTGACAGAAGGCAGGTCATTCTCATTCCTGAAGATACAAGAGAAAAGGTCCTGGACTATGGAATAGGAAATACACTCATTGCCCAAAGAATGTAAACAAAGCCTTTGCTTTTGGTTATATCAAGATTTACCTAGGCAAAGAATGGTATGGCTAGAATTGGACAAGCTTTTCGACATAACTCAAGGAAATAAATGACCAAAGTCGAGATTGTAGTCTAGTCCAGAGGCAAGATGGAGTCTGAGCTTTAAAGCAAGAGCAACTGAAGCTTGAGTTCAAATGGGGTCTCTCCACTAGGAAAAGACACAATCTTTGTTTGAAGCCATAAATGGATTATGGGCCACCCACAGGAGACCTTCCTAGAAGTGTTTTGACCTTCCTTGTCATTTGAAAACACTTTCTGAAGATACCAGACATAGAATAGGCCAAACTAAAGTACAGTCATTACAGGCAAGCTCTGACCTTGGAAATGGAGCCTTGCGGTGTTATACAAGTACACTGAAGTGAAGACCAAATGCTCTAATGCCAAGGAAATGCAAAGAGGTTTTCTTTAAGTTTAGAAAAAAGAGTTGAAGAAATGATTGATCTATTGCTTTCTAGGAGGCAGGGTATCTTGATCTTACAAAAAAATCTCTAGATGCCCAGTGAAGTATGAGAAAAATAATACGGATCAATTAACAATCTTTTACATTTGTACAATGCTTTGCCATTTATATGGTACACTTTATAAATAGACCAATAATTTTCTCAATAACTACTAGGCAGTATTATATCTCATTTTTACAGAAGAAGTAACTGAAGCACAGAAATAACAAACATAATAATTTTTGTTTAAAAACACAAAATAATTTGCCAGCTAGTGGCAGTGTCAGGGGCTCAGATACAGTTCTCCTGAGTGTCTTTGTGTATCTAAATGACTTCATAGTTCATTGGTATATCTTTATAGGGAAGAAGATTACTACAGCTTGTTGAAAGTTCTGTTTATGTAATTCACATCCCTTGTTGATTTGATTGTTAGATGGTCTAAGCACTTTATTAACTAATTTAATGCTCACATCAATACTATGATCTATTGCTCTCATTTTAAAGAGAGAAACTATAGAGGTATTAAGTGACTTGCCCACTAGTTAGTAAATGGAAGGTCAGGAATTCAAATCCAGCCAATCTGACTCTGAGGCTTACTCTCTAAGCACTACATTGTACTGAATTTAAAACATACTTTATCAAAACTAATATTGTTCCAGATGTGAGGAAGCTGTATCAGAATGCAGTTGGCATCTAATTCTGGATGTATCTGATCCTGGGGTACAGACTGCAAGTAAGTGCATGTTTTTGTCCTGGAGAAAAGCTAAGTGACTTGCCTATCAGCAGATGGTACAATGTGACTCCAAACTAGATGGATTACTCTGTTCTCAGCTACTATTGTGACTATTGAATCCTGGATGTAAAGCAAATTCTTAAGTGACAGAATAAGGAGTGATATTTTAAAAAGCACAGTATTTGACTTATATGACCCCTAGAGGCATAAGCAGAGATTCCCATTGGCAGGATGGCAGCTGCTTTCTTCTTAAAGGGGAATGGAGAGAATGGAAAGTTATCTTTTTTGATTAGAAAGAGGAACAGGTCTTGGGGTTTGGTGTTGGGACATACAGACACCCCTATTTTACTCTCTTATTTTCCTGTTCTTGCTCTACAAAAAAGTAGTCCAGGAGACTCGGACCTAACAGCTGACCTTCTAGTTCAGCCCATCTCTTTGTTTAAATCTACCAAACAGCTCAATGGAGACAAGGCAGGAAAAATTGTGAGCATCTGGATAGTTGAGTCACAGCTGCCAGCAGCCATTTTTTGACAGGCTGACTGAATTCTGCAGTACTTCCATGAGGTGTTTCAGTCATAGATGAGGATCCAAAGGGAATAAAAAGAACCATCCAGTCAAGACTGAGGATGAAAGTGAAGTCGTCTCAAGCAGTGATGTGCAACAGTTTGGGATGAGTGTGAAGGGAATGTAGACAATTTGCAAATGCTTCTAGGGAGAGCAGCCTGGATGCTGAGAGGACCATGAGTCATGTGACATGAGTCGGCGGGAAGTAGGTGAACGAAGGGCAAACTCACAGGTGATGTGAAGGTTATCTTCCGATGTCTGAAAGGCTGTCATGTTCAGGAGAGTTTGGATTTCTTCTCTAGATTTCTTGTAAGGCACAGAACTGCACCCCTGGGTGGAAACTGCTAAAAGTGATGAGTCAGGATGTGAAGCCCAAGTCTGACCCCAGGGCACTATATCTTAACCACTATGTTATTTTAACAGGAGGACTTGAATTTATACTCTACAACTCAGATATTTTTAAAAGAAACAAATTTTGTTTTACTAACTGATCACTCCTGAGCCCCTAGTCCTGCTTGGGAATAACAAAACAAAACAAAACAAAAATCAACTGGCCAGTTAAAGGTAGCTCAGCTTTTCTTTTGTTTTGTTTTGTTTTTTTCCTGACTTTTCTTCCTGACTTTGCAGACTTTTCTGAGTGTCAATCTTTCTCTCTCTTTTCTTCCTCCTAGACGCCATCTGGGTACAAAGGAATGCTGACATATGCTGGTAATGGGGAGGGGAGCATGGTTCATGGGCTGTCGTCTGGTTACTCTCTGACCTTCACTCAGTCATCCCCCCTGATTCCCTGGCGTGCTGCCCTGGTATTTACTGAGCTGTAGTGGGTGTTACCAGGTCTTTTAACTTCATGTCGGCTCCTGCTGTTGAGCATGAGCACTACCACTGCTCCATGCTAAGCTCCCCGTACTCTGGGACTTCCTTGTACTGTCACCTAGATTCTTCAGAACACCAGTCACTTTACAGTTCTCTGTGGCCTCACACAGCACATGGGAATTGGTGATCTCTGACAGCTGACCGCTGAGAGCAGGCCTGGCAGGTGGAAGCGCTGGCTCAGGCCCACCCTTAGAACCGCTCCAGGCCACTGGTGCTGCAGCTCGAGATGCCCTATGTGGTCTGTGAAATCTCCCCACCATAATGCCATATGAAAAGTGGAATTCGTGCCCACTCTTCTTTCAGTTTCTCCTTCTTGGCAGCCTGAGAACTACGGAGATGAATGCCGGGTCTCTTCTCTGTAACCCAGGCAATTTTGCTAAACCTGGTCTCATCCCCTGCAAACCTTACCTATGTCACAGCTTCAGTCCTCTCTACAGTAAGGCCTCCAGTGAAACTTTATGTTTAGACCTCTGAGCTTTGCTATTTTAAGAAAAGCTTTAAGAATTTAGCAGGGGTTATGGGGCGGGGTGGGGGTGGGGGGCAACAAAGCCTGTTTTCCACAACTTTGCCTTACTAAGTTTTTTTAGGCTAATTTGAAACTCAAAGCTGAATATTAACCCTTCCGTTCTAAGTGGTTTCTGACCTGTTAAAGAAGTTTGAATGTCCTTGATTCTGTATGTAAAAGGCTGAATGAAGGGCAGCAAGATTTACAAAGAATGAAAGCTAAAATTGGTTATAGAGAATGAAAACTAAATTGGTTATTTTATGTATTCTTTTGTTTCAGTGAAATATTTTATAATAATGAAATTTAAAGACATTGGTCTAAGATCTTAAAATATCATTCTCATTATTTACTACATTTTGTAGTAAAGAAAAGCAACCAGAGCCTGTTAGCGTAAGTCTTTATTGAAAAATGCCAGGCAAGAGAAGGTTAGGAAGGAGAGTTCTCACTTGGGGAAGCAGGGCAGAAGTTTTGAATAGGGAGTCGGCAGAAGGGGTTAGCCGTAGTTCAGCTAGTTTCCCAAATAGTTGGATCAAGACAGTTCTCAGAAGAGGAAGGAATTGTACTTGTGAGTTAGCAGCCATTGTTCGAGCAATTTGAATTTTATTAAGAGTAGAGAGGAACAGCTGTGGGAGACAAGAACATGCTGGGACCAGAGT
The DNA here is from genome assembly GCF_030020395.1 of Manis pentadactyla. Lineage (NCBI taxonomy): Eukaryota > Metazoa > Chordata > Mammalia > Pholidota > Manidae > Manis > Manis pentadactyla. The sequence continues at coordinate 109,408,150 of NC_080026.1, read as the reverse complement.
GGAAAATTCTCTGGCATTAAGTGTTTCTTAATTTGCAAAGTGGAAAAATTTGCTCTGTTCAGCATGTGAAAGGTTATTTTCTGAGCAACTAACTATTCTAGTGATATAGCCATAACCCATTTTAAGTCTCTGTCTCTCAACTACATTTGCAAATTTCTCCAAATAATGATATGACTCAAAAGCTTTGAACATAGTAAGCTTTCAATCGATGTCTGCCATGCTGGGCTGTGCCTTTGAAGAACTCACCAAATGATGGGTGAGACAATTATAAACAGATTATTCTGTCAAAATGAAAGTATATTCAGAGTGCTGTGAAGTTTCAGTGAAGAAAGTGGCATTTTTGCAGAAGGAATGACATTTCATTTATACCTTTAAGGATGGTAATGATGATGATTATAAAAATAATAATATTAATATAAGCTACTGTTCATTTTTAGACCTATCATGTGCTAGCCACTCCATATACACATTATCTCAAATCCTCAAACTACTCCACTGTCTTCATTTGGGCTGCTCTAGCAAAAGCACTGTAGACCGGCTGGCTGATGAACAACATAGAGTAATTTCTCACACTTCTGTAGGCTGGAGAGTGTGAGGTCAGGTTGCCAGATTCAGTGTCTGGTGAAGCCTGCTTCCTGGTTCATAGATGGCTGCCTTTTCTCTGTGGCCTCACATAGAGGAAGGGATGAGGGATCTCTCTGGGGTTTCTTTTATGAATGCTCTACCCTCATGATCGAATCATATCCCAAAGCCCCCACCTCCAGATACCATTACCTTTGGAGATTAGAAGTTCTTGAATTTTGAGGGGAGGACCACAGACGTTCAGTCTATAGCACCCACTGAAATAGATTTTATTTACTTGAGAAGAAGTAAGAAAGTAAATCTCACAGAGGTTAAATGACCTGTCCAAAGCCAAATTTATGAATGACAGAGCTTAGATTCAAGCTCAGTCTGGGAGAACAGTTTGGCTCCCAAGACCACCATTGTTATAAACCAATGTTTCCCAAAATGTGGGACCAGTGAAGATAAGGGAGAGAAGTCTAAGTGTGTGTGTGAGTGGGAATGGCATAACATTACAGAACCCTGAATCCCACAGTGGGGGAGTTCTTCCCATTTCATTGTTCTGTTAAAGTCTAAGAGGAAGTTCCAGTCTGATGGCATATGCTCTTACACGTCTTTGATCTTGCCAGTCTCCCATTTTGCAGAAAGCCTCAGCTTCAGAGCGTCTGGTAGCTTTCCAGTTTAATTTAACAATGCATTTTTTTTTATCGTACTTATTTTTATGGTTATTTCTAGTTATGGAAAACAATGCTTTTAAAAAATTATGTAATTTGATATGAAGTTTCCAATTTACACATTGGAGTTTAAAAGTATTTTTTTTTAATACTGGGAAAATAGTAACAGAAATAGATGATGAATATGTGATAGTGGCCTACATGAGAGGCATTGGGACATTAAGACACTACCTTACTGAGTAGGAATTCACTAGGTGAACAGTGATGATGGGAAAGAGCTGCTGGTGGTGAAGGGAAAAGAGGCCTCCAAGGAGAAGAAATGACTCATAAAATGAGAAGCGTATCAAAATACAATGTACTTGGAAGCAGCGAACAGTTTGAGGAGCTAAGATATGCATGGTGGGTATTGAGGCATGAAACTGGCAATGTTATTATTACACATAAATCCTTTACCTTATAATTTCATAATAGGGATGGGACTGGTATTAAGTAGTGTCCTTGTCTTTTTTGTTGTCTATTGTGAAATCTCCTTTCCTTTTTTTGTATGAAGCTGCCATAACCTTAATTAAAAGTTAGAAACCTTTCATGCTGTGTAAGTAGGTAAGAGATGAAGGTGAAGGGAATCAGAATATGCCACCCCAAAATATGCTACCTTAACATAAGGACTGTTTTGGGCTAAACGCCGTAAGAAGGGGGACATAAATTCCTCTCTGTGAAGGTCTCTCCCTCCGCTCTCCCATACCAGAAGGAGGATAAACAATGATTATCACTGGAGACAGGAGGTCAGCACAAGCAACCCTTACTGAAATAACCCTTCTCTCCTCTTAGATGTGCCAGCTTCCCCTACATATGTCCCTTCCCACAGTTTACTGCTTCTGGAAGCCCAGTATCCTCTTCCCTAGTCTTGCCACTTCTCCATAAACCTACCACCCTTAGTTAAAACGGCATATCATCTCTTAGTCTAACTGTTTCTTTGGGTCTTTATTTCTTTTCTATGTAGACCTCCACACACATAAAAATTAACATTGAGTAAAATTGTATGCCTTTTCTCCTACTGATCTATTTCACAAGCCCCAGATGCCAAACCTAAGAAGGTAGAGGAAAAGTTTTTCCATCCCTACAAAAGCCTTTTAAGCAAACAAGCCCTATCACAAGTTTCTTAGAAGGGAATGTGAGGGAAGAATGAGGCTGTTTTTAGTTTGAAAAATATGCCCCCATAGTGAGGTATGCCCATCTCCTTGAAGAAATGTACTTTTAGGAAAATTTCTGACTTTTTCCAGTCCTCTACTTCTAGTTATTTCAAAATAATAATAAGAGAAATGTGTGAGAACTTATCTGCAAAGTGAATTATACTAATTTCCAATTAAATAAGTTAGATTTCTGAGAAAGACAAAGGAAGGGAGTTTGATGACAGTTAAACCTTCTTACGTAGAAAGCAAGACCATTGTGCTCCCTGGAGCAAACTGCCCTCTGTCACTTTGTTTCTTTCTCTCCTCTGTGATTTGTACAAAAAAGGAGGAGGATCTCTGAGGGATGGGAGGTAGGAAAGGCCTTTTTTTGGCATTTTTTTTAAGGTATCGTTGATATACAATCTTATGAAAGTTTCACATGAACAACATTGTGGTTTCAACATTCACCCATAATTATCAAGGCCCTCGCCAACCTCACCCTACTGGAGTCACTGTCCATCAACATAGTAAGGTGCTATAGAGTCATTACTTGTCTTCCCTGTGCTGTACTGCCTTCCCTGTGACCTACCTGTATTTTGTGTGCTAATCATAATACCCCTTAGCCCCTTCTTCCTCCTTCCCTACACACCCTCCCATCCCCCCTTCCCTTTGGTAACTGCTAGTCCCTTCTTGGTGTCTGTGACCCTGCTGCTGTTTTGTTCCTTCATAAATGAGTGAAATCATTTGGTACTTGTCTTTCTCCGCCTGGCTTATTTCACTAAGCATAATACCCTCTAGCTCCATCCACGTTGTTGCAAACGGTAGGATTTGTTTTCTTCTTATGGCTGAATAATATTCCATTGTGTATATGTACCACATCTTCTTTATCCATTCATCTACTGATGGACACTTAGGTTGCTTCCATTTCTTGGCTATTGTAAATAGTGCTGCGATAAACATAGGGGTGCATCTGTCTTTTTGAATCAGGGATCTTGTTTTCTTCTGGTAAAGAGAATTGAGACCTTACGATTTAATTCAAACCCTTAGGTGAGGTGAATAGAGAAATACAGCCAAAGCAATAAATAGCAATATCCCTACATGCTGTGTTGCTGCGCTGGCCTTAAGGGTGAGGACAAAAAGGGAGAAGTCAGGCTTAAGGCAGAGGTACGTCTTTATCCCAAGGTGGTAGAAGCTTCTGCTCGCCTCATTCACAAACTGTCACTAACCAAAAATATACCTTTTTAATATAAAACATTCAGCATCAATTAAACATCAAACAATGGTCGTTTCAAAGACGCTACTGTATAACAAGTTTTAAAACCCAGAAGTGCTTGTGGTATAATTTGGCACCTTTCTTAATGGTGATCACTTTCCATGTAGCAGCTAACCCGAGATTCGTGGCAAACCATGTGACTTAAGGCAGTCTCCTCATGGTTCTGTCACACTACCACCTGGGAGCAACAGACCAAACTGCAGGGGATATTTTTTTGAGTGATTAAACCAAACCTCCAAGAGATTGGAAACCTCCAAGAGAACTTATATTCTTACAGAAAATTTAAATTTTGGGTTCTGTTTTTGCTTTTCTCATTTTACTACCAGAGTATTCTGTGTCACTTTTTGAAAAGTAATACAGGAGCCTTTTACTACTCATACCTAGACAGGTCTGGCCTTTCAGGTAAGAAGGCAAGACACCTGTCTACATAAATACCTGGGGTTGCTGGCTTCCCAGAATATCTCCAAAGCAGCCTGTTAATGAGACAAAACTGAATTTGTTTCTGCTGATAAGGAAAACACTACCTAAATAGAGTCTTAGTAGCATCTCAGATTGGGGAGGCAAAGTTCATGGAATTCTTGAAGTCTGCCTTAGGGTGGGTCTTTCAGTGTGGGAGCTTGGTTAGGACTGGGTAAGTGTCTAGGTATGATAGTATTGGTGAATAGAGCCAGGCAAGGATTTTGAGGGCAGGGATTCAAAGGAGCCTTGGAGCATAGACCGTTGTTTGTTGCTCCCTGTTGAAGGGTCGGTGTGTCTTCCAGGAAGTTCCTGGAATGCATGATTATCTCCAACTTTGGTTATTCCTGGGCAAGAATTTCATGGAGTAGTAAAGTCATATTGATGAGGACAGGGCAATGGTAAAGTCAGGCTACCAGACGGTTAGCTTTGCAGGTACAGATAGTTTCAGTTCTTACCACCCAACAGCTTGATTCCTTGTTTCTGCTCTTACAGAACTGAAGATTCCTTCCAGGAAGGCTTTTTGGTCCTCAGGGTAGCACAGCAAAAACTGCCCAGGTTTAGGAATTAATGTATTTTGTAGTGCCTGGTGCTCAGCAAGTGTTCTTTCCCTTGTTCCTCCTGTTTCCTTCCCTGCTTTCAAAGGCTTCTCTTAAGATGCAGAGAAACTGGAACCCTCACACATTGATGATGTGAATGTAAAATGATGCAGCCACTTTGGAAAACAGTTTTGCAAAATATTCAACATAACAGTTACCGTATGCCCCAGCACTTCCGCTCCTAGATACATAGGAGTGGGAAAAGCTTGTACGTGGATATTCATAGCAATATTTTTCACAGCAGCTAAAAATTGGGAATAACCCAATGTCCATCAACTGATAAATGGATAAATAAAATGTGATCTGTCCATGCAATGGGTTATGATATGGCAATAAAAGGAACAAATTGTTGTATCTGCTACAACATGGATGAAACATGAAAACAAGATGCTACATGAAAAACGCCAGTCACAAAAGACCATGTATTGTATGATTATATTTATATGAAATGTCCAGAATAGGCAAAAATACAGAGACAGAAAATAGATTAGTGGTTGCCTGGGGCTGGCAGGTAGGAGAGAGAGGATGAGCAGGGCAAATGAGGAGCGACTACTAATGGTCGTGGGGTTTCCTTTCTGAGGTGATGAAAATGCTCTAAAATTGGTTGTGGCAATGGTTGCACAGCTGTGAACACGCCATCGGATTATAGGGTTTAGATGGGTGAATTTGTATGATGTGTGAATTATATCTCAATAAAGAATTTTTTAAATTTCCCATAAAATATAAATACTCTTTAGTGAGAGTCTGCTATGAAAGAATACATTAAGCAATTATTGATAGCATAATTTCAAAAAGGGAGTCTTGGATTGGACTGGGAAGGAACAGGGCCTCAAAGAGGAGGCACCGCAGAGCTGATGGGCGGGCACCATGGCCGCAGCTGGTCCCAGCACTGCCTGGGCTTGCCCTGGGAGCTGGCCAGCTCACGCAGGCGTGTGCTCAGTGCCTTTGGCCCCAGAGGGATCATTCTTTAACATCTCCACTCCTCGGTAAGACAGTTATTTGTAGTCAGATCAGTAATAATATTATTTTCTTGATGCCTTCTTGATATTAAAATGGTTGACCATTTAAAAGGTGGATACCTTTTTATTTTAAAGATATCTCTATTTCAAGAGATTGTTCAAAGTCAGTAAAAGATTTTAGTATGAACTAAAGCTTTCATTTGTCAAACAGGAATAGCATTACCTCACAGCTTGTGCTCTGTTGTACTGTTTAAATTTTAAACACAAACTCTCCAAGAGGTCACGTAATACGACAGAATTGAAATAACTCTAGTTCTGTTTGTTCACCATGCAATGGCTGTTTATTTAGAGCCTGTGGCTTAAATGTAGGACTAGGCAGTACCACTGGGGTCGGAGACTGTGAATGCTGTCTTGAGGGGTGCTCACAGTTCTGAGCACTTCACGCTGCTACATACTTACTCTCAAGAGGAAAATATGTAGCCAACTCCATGTGTGTAGGGGACCCAGTGAATAACTGGGAGGTCTTAGAGTTAACTTCCATGTAGAATACAATATTTACTAACAAATAAATTATTAAAATGTGCTAATTTGAAGCTTACTACATACCTTATTAGAACTTAACAGTAATCACTATGGTTGTTTCCAAGTTAGACTAACAAAGATGTATTTCAGGGGGGAGTATTTTATCACCAGCAGTGTTTAGAATTGTTGGCACATGCTAATAATGAAAAGCATGCTGACTTTAGTTGGTTTTATTATTGTTTTTAAAATCTCTACACATGATGCACTCTGTCAGATGCCTATACCCAGGGCAGACTGTCCCCACCACCCTACATGCATAACACCACTGATACTAAGTTGCAAAAGTCTGTTTAGATTTAACTGTATCCATGGTAAATGATTACTTATATATTCCAATAACTATAGTTACTGTGAATAAAATATGTTAACCTAAGAGTAGAAAAAGTATATCATTAAATCCAAATTTGCCATATCTGTTAAATAATCCTAGCATAGAAATTAGAAGGTTAGTTTTTATCAGACGTCTATGCTCATGGAGGATGTAAAGCCCATACTAAGTTGTAATGAGTTAAAATGAATTTCTCCAGGTAAAAATTGGTTTTGTTCATTAAGAAGAAAAGACTGACTTTTACAGACTACTTAGAGCCAGATATGGAGCTTTTAGGGCATTCAACATCCATTTTGTTTTTAAATGTTCAAAATCTTTTAATAAAAAAATACACATGAAAAGAGGAATAATAATAATAATAAGCAAATAATTGTAACAGTACTATAGAAAAGCATTTGAAACTACAACTTCTAGTAGCATACAATCTGGGTTTCATTTTCAACAGAAGAGTGGCATGAAATATAAGAGAAATATATGTATATATGGAAAATAAGGTCAATTAACCCTATAACTTGAATCATTAAGAATTCTAGAAACTTCTTATATAATTTACTCATATATTAGAAATCTAAACAGTTTGTGTTTGAAAAACTAAAATATCCATCCCTTCTCCTTCCTTTCTATCTGCCTTCCTTCCCCCTTCCTTTTTTTTTTTTCATTCTTCATTCATTCAATTCCTCTTATATTCCAGGCACTATGCTAAGTAGTAGATTACAAAGATAAATAAGTTATCATTTCTGCCCTCAAAGATTTCTTGGTCTGGTAGCAAAAACAGACACATAAACAACTTGTGATAATTCAGTGTGGTTACTACTGTAATATTAAAATTTACAGACAGCTGCAAGAACATCAAGGAAGGGGTAATTAGCTGTGTATGGGCTGAAAGAAACTCCATATAGGAGGTGACATCAAACTGAGTTTGAAGGGCTTCAGGGATGCTCCAGGTGGTGATGAACGTGTGCAGTGTCAGAAGTACTGGTGGAGCAGAGGGAAGACATTCAACAGTCAGAGTTTAAGACTTGGTTTACTTTTTTCTTTTCATATTCCTCAATTTTAAATTGAAGTCATTTAAAAACTCATTCATTCTCAATATTTACTGAACACCTAGTATGTACAACATTCAATTAATGGGAAATTCCAGGATTATTGGCAGCTTACGTGTCATGAATTGCTTCTGTAGAACAGGTTGTCAACCTCACTTAAATGGGATTTACACAAATTTTAATTCTTACCCTAAAATCTCCTTTTCTTTCTGCTCAGCTCTATACAAGAGTGAGTTTGAGACATGCAGTGTTTTATAATTGTATCCCATCTCCAACTCTCAGGTATAAGAGGCCCTATTAATTCCAACAGTCCACAATTTGGTATACTAAACATGCTTACCCTGGTTGATTCCTTTGAGAGCAGGGTTAGGGAAGCCAACAGGCCCCTCTCCCCTGGCATTCCTTTCCTCAGAAAGCTGTTCCAAGGGCCTGCTCAGCCTCACTGGAAAAAGTGCCATCAGGCCACCTTCCCCAGCAACTAAAGTTCCCAACCACAGCAAAACCAGACAGGTGAGAGGAGAAAAGCTGCTGCCGCTTCTCAGAAATAAAGTTGCTCCCACATGGACTCAAATCAATGAAAAATTCACTCAACAAAAACCTGGAAGTATGCTTGTACCTTATTGTTTTAAAAACTACCACAATAATATCTATCATCCCACATGTTCTTCTTACACTGTGACCTTGACATTGCTGCCATAGAGTGGAGGGCTCTGGGTTGGCTCTCCCTGAAGCTGGGCATGCCACTGTGACTGGCTCTCTTAATAAAGAACAGTGGGAGATGCACTATGTGACTTCCAAGATGAGGTCATTCAAACAGGAGGCACTCTGCTATCTTCTCTCAGACCCTCTTATATCCCAGCCTCCCTGCTGTGAGGAAGCCCAAACTAGCCTCCACAGAGAGACCATCTGGGAAGGCCGCATGTGAGTATTCCAAGCAATGGCCCACCTGAGGTCCCAGCCCACATCAGCCACCAGGTACACGAGTAAAAATGCCTCCAGATGATCCTAGTCACCAGCTTTTGAGTCCATGCAATTAATTAGCATTTTATTTTCTAAATTAACCTAATAGCATTAACCTATGAATCCATGTGACCTAGTATGCTAAAATTGCCTAGTGCGTGGATCTACAGTGACAAATACTTCTAGGAGTTTCCTATTAATTTAAGTAGGCCACACCAGAATAGAAATTGTCACCTAAATTCTTTTCTTCATGACTTCTCTGTTCACATCTGAGGGAAAAAACACAAAAAAATAGCCTAGCTATTCTTCCCCCTCCTGAGATCATAATGCCTTTTCATGGCTGGGAGTCTGAGAGCTGCAAATGGAATCTAATGTGAACAATTTAAGGTAACCCTGCCTGTCAAGACTATCAGCCGGGATTTGAATTGGACATTCTTCTCTACCCCCATTTCCTGACTCGACTCAGCAGGACATACCATCCCATTATCCACCTGGCTTCAACATGACCACACAGTCCCCTGTCATTCTCTTTTTCCTGTTGTTCAGCCTAGGAGAATGGCCCAGGACATAGAAATTTCAGGAGCTTAGAAGAGAGGGAAAAATCGGCATTTCTGTAGTTCTGGGAATAACAACAACCTGCCTCAGATTTGTCCACCCTTCAGTTTCACGTGCTTTATACTGCTGATGAGGATGCCAGAAATTGGATCTCTCACACATTGCTGTGAAATGGTACAGACACTCTGGAGAAAAGTTTGACAGTTTCTTAAAAACTAAATATACACTTACCATACAACCCAGCAATCATATTCTTGGCTTTTATCCCAGAGAAATGAAAACTTATGTCCACATAAAAACATACACGGTTGTTCATAGCAGCTTTATTAGTAATAGTTAACAACCAAAATGTCTCTCAGTAGGTATATGGTTAAACTATGGTGCATCCAGGACAAGGAATACTACTCAGCAATAAAAAGAAGTCAACAATCAACACCCACAACAATTTGAGTGGATTTCAAGGGCAGTATGCTAGGTGAAAAAGGCCAATGTCAAAAGGCCAAATAATGTATGATCCCATTTATATAATATTCTTGAAAGAACAAAATTATAAAGATGGAGAAAAGATTCATGTTGCTGGGGAGTAGAGATAGGGAGGGGGGCTGTGGGGTGGGAATGACTGAAGGGGTAGCCAGAGGGAGAGCTTTGTGGCGGAATATTTCTCTATCTTGATTGTGGTGGTTACACAAATATGCACGTGAGAGAATATTGCCTGCAGCAACACACACATTATCCCTATGTCAAATGCCTTGTTTTGATATTATACTATAGTTATGTTAATCAAATGTGAAGGCAATGTACAGAAATTTTCAAACATGGAAGTCCAAAAAGCACAGCTGGGTGGCAAATCCGCAGAGCAGATGGTCCCTGCTGGAACAGGAAGATGGAGGACTCCTGGAGAAAGGTTTCTGGGGAGACCATGATGGCAATGTGATGAAACCGGCAGAATGTTAGAGATTTTAGGAAAAAACAGAGGACATGTAAAAGCATAGTCTTTCCATGCGTGGGCTTGGTTAGGACAGGGGAAGTATCATGACATAATGGTTCAGGATTGCTGGACCTAGCAAAGCTAGGGTTTTGAGGTGAGGGCTTCAAGAGTCTCAGAGAGTAAACAATCATTTAATACTCTCTCTTGAAAACCTGAGCATCAGATGCTCATTTCAATGTTCCTGATACAAACAAGGAACTTATTTTCAGGTTGCATCTTCCTGGACGAGAGCTTCCTGGAATAGAAAAAGCCGTGTTGATGTAGACAGTGAAATAATAAAGTTGAGTAGCTGGTCTCCTTTCCCTGTGGAGTAGCAATAGATAACTGTGCATGGTTGCTAGCAAAAGAATTATATGTTTAAACATGTTGTTTGAACTCTAGAGATAAACAGTAGAAGTGAAAATTTAATCCTACTGGGAGAAGGAAGGAAGGAATAGAGCCTTGGGCTTTTAAAGAGCTAAATCCTCATCTTTTATACCAGAAAACCAGGGATAATTCCTAAAACTGATAATTAAGAAACAGTAGTATATTTGGTGGGAGAGGCAGCACTCTTCATTATAAGCCTTTTGGTCCTTTGTAACCATGTGGATATATATGACATTGGTAATTAAAAACAAAGAATAAAGAAGGAAAGGCTGATTAGCAAATCAAAGTTCCAGAGAAAGGCCAGGGATAAGAAGGGCTGTCATTAGAGAAGAGGTCGTGGACAGTCCTCCCCGAGCATCCTCACAGCAGCAGGGTGGGGTGAGAAGGAGGGACTGGGGAGCACATGGGGGGAAGGAGGGAAGGCGGAGCAGCGGGACTACAGAGAAGTTCAGGCGGCAAGGGAACAAAGGCAGAGGACATCGAGGAGGGCACTCTGCCTCTGCGGGGAGCCGGTCTAGCCAGGTGCCTTCTGCTCTCTCCCCTGCACCCCCTCTCTCTGCTTCTCCTTTACCTCTTTTACTGGCTGTTACATGGGCCTGGAGTAGTTCTTATGACAATTTTTGCTGTATTTATTGAGTATAGTTTTATGTTTCCTGTTCATAATTGAAAAAGCAGATGAGTTAAACATTTTCTGTTTCTCACAAAAAAATATTAAACCAAATTGAGCTGCTTTTTATATCTCTGTGGTGTTCAGTTGTTGACTTCATTCTGTGGATAAGTGGTCTTCAAAGACTCGCCTCTCCCCCCTCCCCCAAGCCTGCACTATTCCCTCTGGTAAATGTAATCTGCCTTCTCGTGTGCCGGAATTTTTATTGTCATGTTGGTGATTTGTGCTCTTCTATGACACCTTTGATTATTTTAACCTACTTTAGATTTTATCTGTGATAACCTAAGTTGATCACTTTGTTGCATAGTATATAATATTCAAATAATTTCAAATTAATATAGTATATAATATTCAAATTATTAAATTAAACTCATTTTTTACCTTTACATATATTTCCTCCAGCAAAAAGTGAAGCAAGGGTTTCAGACCACCTATGAACTCAGAAGTCAATTTCAATTTTTAGTTGAGCAGTGACAAAAACACCTAGATTATAAATGTCAAGATATGAAAACTAACTGGAGGTTCACACTGGATGAGCAAAAGTCTAGCAGATAATTATTTACTAAAATAACCTCTTTCCTTTATTAGATGAAGCCAGCTCAAATATATAATTAAAAATGACAAGAAAATATTGAGTAGCCTATCTCCAATTTTGAAGCTAAATGAAATTAGAGATTTTGGTGGTTGTAGGCAGCATAGGGCAAGAGAGTCAACCACTGGCATGGTGACATACCAGTAACAGACTCGAATCAGAAGACATGAGGTGTAGTTCTAGCCTCTTCCTAGCTATATGACAGTCAGCAAATTACTTAATCTCTCTGAGCTCCTATTTCTTTATCTGTAAGATGGGGATAATGATAACATCTACATCATAAGGCTGTTATGAGGATTAATTGAAATAATAAATATGAAATGCTTAACATAGGGCTTGGCACAAAGTAAGCACTCAATAATATTAACTACTTTATCATCAATTAACTGTTTTCTCATTTTTATAATTGTTGCTACCAGAAATTCACCACTGGGCTTCAGGCAAATGACTTTACCTATTCGGGCACTGGTTAGAAAAGATGAATTCTATCTTACCTCTCTATTTTTTGATGCTCCAACTCTGCTCTCTTCTACCAAAGATCTACCATGGACCACCACGGCGGTGTGGTGCCCTGAATTCTATCCCAGGTAGGTAGACATCCCTTCTTACATCACTTTGTAAATAAATTCAGTGGTTCTCAGGTCTTGAGCAGCATCAGTGTCTCTTGAAAATGAACCTAAATTCTTCTCATGGCATAAGCCCAGGGTCCATTCTGATATTTTTCCTGTTCAAGGTTGCTCAGCCTGTTTTCTAAAGGAACCTCCCCTATAGTGACTGGCTACAAAATTAGCCTCCCCAGCTTCTCTCTTCCCTGCTATTCCAGAAAATATTTAAAAAGAAGGAAGGAAGAAAGGGAAGGAAGGGAAGGAGGGAGAGAGGAGGGAAGAAGGAAATAAATGAAAAAGAGGAAAAGAAAAAGTTCCCCTTTTCTCTTTTGCTTTAAGAACTTCTCCTCCAGTCTCTATGGACACTGCTGAGGTTGAGGTAGTTTCCAGAGACTGGATCCTGATCCTGATCCTTGGGTGACCATCTGGGTAATGTAGTTCCTGCCTCCCTTTTGTTTCTTAGATCTTGACAGTCTCTCGGTGCCCAAAGTCCCCAGTCACCCACTTCCCTTTAATTAGTAGGAAACTGAGGACAACTCAGGATTGTCCTGTGGCTGAAGGAGACCTTGTTTCTGACTCCAGGGGCACGAAGGGGATCACCCCCTCTGAGCTGTGCTCAGGGCTGACTCCTGCCCAAGGAGTTTGCATGTTGGGTCATTTGGGTGGGTCTGTGACACCCAGACAGGTGCACGTTCTTCAGGAGGGTCAGGGCACCTAGGACTTCCCATCCAGCTTCTTTCTTGGGCTTTTCAAGGGAAATTCCTGCTTCTCTCTCCCCCTCATTGCTAATTTTCTCTTTTTTAGTCCTTGTTCTCTTTGCTTTCCAGTTTTCAAGGATTCTAGCTTGATGAATTCTCTAGCTCAGAGATATTTTTCCTCAGCCACATCCAGCCTCCTACTAAGTCTAGCAGTCATTGTTCATTTTCATTACAGTGTTTTTAATCTAGCATTTCTTTTAGGTTCTTTCTTAGGATTTCCATCACTCTGCCTATCTGTTCGTGCATGCTACTTTATCCTTTAGAGCCCTTAGTATATTAATCATAGTTTTAAGTTCCTGACCCAATAATTCCAACATTCCTGCCATGTCTCATTCTGATGCTTGCTCTGACTCTTCAAATGGTGTTATTTTTGACTTTGGTTCACCTTGTCATTTTTTCTTGATAGCCGGCCGTGATATATGGGGTAAAAGACTTTTAGTAATGTGGTGGTGAGGTGGGGGAGAGGGAGGGTCCTATAGTCTTATGGTTGGGTCTCAGCCTTTCAGTGAGCCTCTGCCTCTGGACTGTGAACTTCACAGATATTTATCAAGTTTCTCCTTCCCCCGGAGGCAGGCCAGGCTGGTTGGAGTGGGCTGGAGATGGGCATTCTCCTTCCCCATGTCAGTGAGGCTCCGATAAAGCACACCCCTGCAGGTTAGGCCCTGCTGAGCTGGTTTCTCTGAGGGCAGGCCTTAAGAAGGACAGTTCTGGTGTATCTTTAAATGGTACCCCACCATGCCGGAAGCTCAAGGGGCTTTTTCTCTGGTATTTACTGTAGGAAGCTGACAGAGCTTCTGAAGGTAAATCTCACAGTATTGGGGGGCCCCTCTGTGACTGCGTCCCCCTGGAGTTTTTAGTCTTATAGTCAATTATAGCTCAGGTTTCCTCCCCAAGGCACTGGTCCCCACCGCAGTTCCTTCACCTGTGTCTCTCCTCCTCTTACGGCGCCGACCTGTATTCTCCTGACTTTCCAACCTTGGGGGCAGTGATCGCACTGTGTCCTCCCCTCTCTTATGAATCCAAGGAGAGTGGTTCATTTTTCAGTCTATTCAGCTTTTTACTATTAAGATAGAGTATCTGCTTCCACACTCCTTACATGTGGATCTGGAAACCAGAAGTCTAATGTTAAAAAATTTTTTATTTTAAAGTAATGCATGCATGAATAAACAAACCTTGAAAAAAATTAATATATTCCAAATAAAAAGACTCTTTGTTACATTCCCAGTCTTATTCCTCTCTTCCCCTCTCTGTAGGTCTCCACTTTTTTCATCTAGATGTGTATTCTTCCAGGTTTCATATTTGCATGCATATATTGGAGGCCTGTATTAATATATGTAAATCTACCTAATTTTTTTTATAAAGTGCTGCAGTTATCCACAGTATGGCTGTACTCTGCTTTATTTAACAATTCCCCTTTTGACAAACACTGAAGACAGCACTGTCTTCAAGAAATATAGTAGTGCTAAATGCAAGAAGTCACAAAGAACCACATATTGTATGATTTCATTTATATGAAATGCACAGAATAGGCCAAGTCTATAGAGACAGAAGTAGTTTAGTAGTTTCCTGGGCTGTGGGTGGGGAGCAGAGCAGTGCCAGGGAATGATGACTGAAGAGCACAGGGTTTCTTTTTAGGGCATGAATATTCTAAAATTGATGCACAACTCAGTGAATATACTGAAAGCCATGGAATTGTATGCATTAATCGATTAACTGTATGGTATATGAACTATATCTCAATAAAACTGTAGAAAAGAAATACGGTAATAATCTCATTAAGTATGCCTCATCAAGACTAAATTAGACGGTGTCTCCAGGGACTACCTAACAGTCTTGGTGGTTTTTAACCTCAGCTCCTCTTCTGCACAGGTAACACATTCTATGACAAGCCTGGTGTCCCCAACAGTTAGTCCTTTTGGGTTTGAGCCATGACCTCGTTGACTCATGATGTTTGTGAAAAAAGTAAGGAAAGAGCAGTGTAGACAGGGGCTGAGCAGTATAGAGTTCCTGGTGGTTTATAGCATCCATCCTCAAAGCAGGAGTCAAGCAGGAAAGTCACTCTCACCCCATTTCACTGCGATTCTAGAATGAGGGCAACAAACTCGATGTCGTCCTCTTCATCCTGTGGGCATTAGCAATGAACCACACACTTCCTAGAGTGGGCTTTCTGAAGAGGAGCTGGCCTGAGGTCATGCAGATCTGTCACCCCAAAGCTAGTGCCCTTTCCACTCCCTCATGCTGTCCTCTATGTATTTTAGCCTTGAACATAATGCTAAGGACTTGAGGGATCTTGGAGGTCAGAGGTCTTACTCAATCTCTGTTGTTCACTAGTAGGGTGCTTAGCCCACAGTCGGCTCCTAGTACATGTCAGGAGAAGTGCATTGCAGGAACCCTCTGCTTTACTTCATCTGTGCAAGTCTTGTCTGAGCATGGCCGCCTACCACCTGAGATATCAGCTCCCTGTCAGGGGTGTGAATAGGAGGAGTGTCTCACTAACTCCAAGAAGGGGACTTTCTTTTTAAAAAGAGAATGTTAGGAAGAGTCTAAAGGAAAATGTTAGGAAATTAAAATCTGTGAAATCAGCATAAAGGTCGCTTTTGGATTGCAATAGTCATGGAGGTGAACTCTCTCTCAAGAAAGCAGAAAAGTGAAGAGACAGGAGGATGCAGTTGGCAGGGTGCAAATGACAGGTACAGGAGTTGACAGAGTGCCCTCAGAAGGAAGAAACCCAGCGCCAGTCATCCTTAGTGCACAGGAGCATGTACGAGTCAGATTCGGAAGGAGGAGAGAAAATTGGAGCAGCGGCCAAAGCAGAAAGACGCACAGTGAGATATGGTGACATGTTCATGGAAACAAATGAACCTGAACTCTGGAACACACGGGTGCTATCTACAGACAAAAAAATAACTCATCAACTATAGCTTCTCATCTCAATGGAAGGGAGATACTATATTTGGAAAGCTGTTTGAAATTAGAAATAAGGCCAGATAAGAACAAAAAACAGATAAAGGAATCCTCTTCCTCTGGGCTGGATCTCCAGGACTGGGATCCCAGAGTAGATCATCAAAATATGCCTGGCCTAAATGCCAATGCCTGAAATGAATCAGGCTGGACCTAAAGATCCTCCTTTATCTCACAATTATTTTCTGTGAGATTTCTATGGAATTTTGTTCTGGAGGCATCTTTCAAAGCCCTCAATTCTGCTCACAATTTATCCACCTCATGAAACAAGTCAGCAGTCCATGAATGTTGTAACTTCAAAATCGGAGTCCAGTCTCTGGAATAAGTAAATCTTGAATTCAGAAGTAGTCTACTCTGGACATGTTGGGAGACATGAGTCTGTTACTTTGTTTTTCTATTCCTCCATTTCTCCTTTTGTAACAGGGATAATGTAGTCTTATTGGTCAGTTACCTTAGGATAAATGCTTTTTAAAAATGTAAAATTATTTTACTCCTTTGAAACCCACTCAACAATCATTCATTGAATATTGGTCTCCTTGTGCAAGGTACAGGGCTAGTCTGTACAACATGATCCCCAAGCTTAATCCACAGGATTATTGTACCAGGCAGCATATGCACCAAGCACTGACGTGCATTGGGTCTTTTCTACTTTCTTTTCTAGGAATCTCTCTCCTGGAATCCAGCTCTGGAATTTCCTGACTTTTCCAAGTTTAGACAATAAATCTTCCATTGCACTAGTATAACTTAATGCTTTTATTTGCCTGAATTATATTTTAAAAAGAAAGTTGTACATTCCCACTGCCCTCCATGAGGCCACAACAAGCATATTTCATTCAGTTTATACACTTGAGATTTTACACTGTACAGTACTAAGAACTTTAAACATACAATAATTAACACTATACAGTTGAAAACAGAATCTGTGAAGGAATAGTATTTTAAAATTGGACAGGATAGATTATTTCAAGCCTCAAACTTAGAATCAGAAGATACAAGAAGGGGCTCCAATTGACCTATCCTGGTTAGTTGTCCACCCCTGGGCCTCCCATCTGTGTCTATAGGGTCACATTGTACAAATGGCTGCTTCTGGGGTAACCATCTGATGGCTCTGCTTTACATGAAAACATTAGGGAACCAGCAGATGGGGGCTAAACAGTCAAAATGAAAAACGAATTCAACTACCAGGTCACCACTGACTGCTGGTTTTCCTATTCTAAAGACCAGGTCAAAAAAAAAAAAAAGAGAAAAAAGAGTCCCCACAGTGCCTAGCACATTGGACAATTAAGAATCAATTCATTAACAGTTCAATGTCAAAAACAGAACAGATGTTCTCAGTCCGGAGCAGAGCTCTGAAGCAGTCAGGAGGTTCTTCTTTAAGAAGAAAAGAAGTCAGCCAACATTCATTGAGCACCTACTGGGTACAGTGTATCATACTGTGCAGTGAGGACATAAAAGCAGAGGAGCCATGCCTGGTAGATATTACCATCAAAGGCAAATTATGGGCCATTAGGTGAACAAAGAAAGATCTGCTAGGTGTGGAAAAAGAGTCTTCAGGGGGAAAGTTCCTCCAAGGAGAAGAGCCGTTCAGATCTGACCTTGGGAAGGGGTGAGGGACAAGGAAGGAGCAGCCTGGGGAGAGGATTCCACCTGCCAGGGAGAGCCCTTGCAGAGGCCACAGGTGGGCATGCCGGGAAGCAGCAGGAGATGCCAGTGAGATATAAAGCAGCTGGTCCAAAGTGGCCTCTTATCACTCAGATGGGTTCTTAATTAGAGGAATGTAAATGGAATTGGTGTATAAGGAAATTTCTTTTGTGGCAGCTCTTCGGAAGCCTGGGGAGTGAGAGGATCCAGGAGGCAGAAAGTCCTGTGGGCATCAGCCCTGGTCTGAGTCGGGCTTGAGGGATCTTGGAGGTCAGAGGTCTTACTCAATCTCTGTTGTTCACTAGCAGGGTGCTTAGCCCACAGTCAGAGGTCTCCAGGGTTAGAGGGTGTCTCCAGGGACTGCCTAACAGTCTTGGTGGTTTTTAACCTCAGCTTTTGGGGGTGATGAAAATGTTCCCACCCCCTGAAAAACTACCCTGGAACTACCCTGGAAAAGGTGAATGGGAGAGACTTGTAGGTGGAGGAGCCTCCAAGAGTGGTCCTAATATCCTCCTTTACCCCCGCATCTCTGCACCCGAGAGCCTGGTCCCATGTAGAAAAGAGAGGAGGGACAAAGCACAGGTTTGAGAAGTGACTAGAGAGAGGAGACTTGCTGGTGGAGACCAGGAAAGGCATTGTGGGGTACATCTGAAAAGATGAATTGAGTTTCAATGAGTACAATAGTTCTTGATGAAGAGGAGAGAGAGAGAATGAGAAGGAATATAGGTTTCCAGGAGTAGAGTTTGTATTTAACCTTGGCTCAAAACGCTATATGGTATGTTAAAGCACTTTATAGTTTAACTAAATTTGTATTTTATAATTTAACTTTATAATTTAAATTTATAATGGAATTATAATTTATATTTCAATTAAAACTGGAGAGGTACAGAAGAATGGAAAGCTAACTAGGTAATCTGACCTATTTTATTTGTAACAGCTTTATAGAGATATGTATCATAAAATTCACCTTTTTAAAGTTTGCAATTCAGTGTGTTAGTATATTCACAGAGTTGCGCAACCAACACCACTGTCTAATTTTAGAACATTTTCATCACCCCCAAAAGAAACCCCATGCCCATTAGCAGTAGTCTGACCTATTTTTAATTTAAAACTCACAAACATAATGAAGATGGAGGCTCTGGTTGCCTGCAGTTCTCTTTCTTTCTTAACTGGGTAGAAACCTTGATGACTCTCATTAATCTTCAAATCCCAAGTCACTGCTGCTCTATGGAAAAATATCCTGATGTGGCTGAGCTGCAGGGATGGAAAAGAGAGGAAAAGTCCTAGAGCCCAGACAGGAGGGATGGGTAAGAGAACCTCCAGGGAGAGGACGGGAACTGTCAGACCCTGAGGGAATGAGAAGCCCACCTAGGTCAGGGGCAGCACTTCTCCCAGAAGCCCCAGGAATGCAAGAATCTTGTGGGACAATCACGCAACTGCTCTGTCCCCATAGACCTTCTCGGGCTTGGCTGAGTGGGAAGTTATTTCTCTTTTTCTATGCATCCTCTCTGGAGCAGTGGAGCCTGTCATGTCCCCACTCCTGCCATGGTGCCGCTAACTGCCAGGCCCTGGTTAGGGACTTTGTTTAATCTCACAGAAATAATTGAATCCCCCAACACCCCATGAGGTATATATGTACAGCCATCTCCTCTTTTTTTAGAGATTAACAAACTGAAGCTCACAGAGTTAAAGTAACTTGATCAGGGTCATACATCTGATAAGGCCAGAGTTGATTTCAAACACAGGACTCCAACCAGGACTCATTTAGCTTCTAGACCTTTACTGCCGCAGAGCCAACATTCTTCTGTATCCCTCTTGGCATCCCAGGACAAAGAACCAAGGTGTAAGAGAAAGTCTACACAAGCCTGATAAAAGCACTGTGGTGACTTCAGGTTATAAAAATCTTTGAACCCTTCCCTAATGTTTCTGAGAGCTACGTGGTCTTCCCAGCAGTGTCTTTTCTGTGTTAGCCCTTTGCACATCTGGCATGCAAGATCCCAGATGTGTGATTTTCATCCCATGCGGTGGGGCCACAGTACTGGGGATCCTGCCGGTTCAGCTGTGCTGAAGAAGGCCTGTTTCTTTGACAGAGCCTGCAGGAGGTGGCTAGTGGTGGTTTGCTAGCCCCTGATTTATTACTGTCTCCAGCCAGAGACAAATACTACCCAATTTGGTACACACACACACACCATCCATCCACTTGGAGAGGAACATGAAGAAGGAAACGTTCACAAAGCATCATCACTGATCTCTCTTTTCTCCCAGATCAACTGGTCTGACTTCTCCCTGTTGCCTCCTTTGCCTGTGGTCTGTCAACTGGAGGTGCTGACAAGGAATATTTCAGACTCTTTCCCCATCTGCTCCAAATACCAGGAAGCTGCAGGCCTGCTTCCCTCCAGGCCAGCTTAGAAATCCTGGTGTCAGGATAGAGCAGGCTTCCAAAAGCCAACCACAGAACATTTAATACCTGTGCAAACCCCACGTAGAATTCATATGCCATAGGGTCATGGCTTTATGAGTGTTTCCATGACATGGTATTATTACACCCCAGATCTCTCACCTCATATGTCACTCAAACATTCTCTGTCAGGAAACCAAGGAATAAACATCCAAAAAGAAGATTAATATTAGACTAAAAGAGTAAAGTTCACCCAAACCATATGGTTCAGCTCAGAAGGGATGTATGTCAGCTCTTCTCTCTCTCCCTTCACCCCTGCTTTCCACCTCCTCTCGTCTCACACGGCAAACAGGAATCCCTGCGCAGCAGTGTCACGAGGGCTGCCTGGGTCAGAGTCAATGAGAAAGCATGTTAAAAATACAGATTTGGGGGACTCATCATTCTGAGGATATGACCTGGAATTCTGGATGTCACAAGCTCCCCAAAAGGTATTTGTGGATGGCAGATTCCCAGGTGACCTCCCCAAGAAGCTAACCACGTAGCCCTGTGTGAGTCTGTTTTGTCACGTGGAACTCACTACTTCCGTGGGCAGCTAAGTCTAATGTGGG
Source organism: Manis pentadactyla (assembly GCF_030020395.1). Taxonomy (NCBI): domain Eukaryota; kingdom Metazoa; phylum Chordata; class Mammalia; order Pholidota; family Manidae; genus Manis; species Manis pentadactyla. The sequence continues at coordinate 109,387,407 of NC_080026.1, read as the reverse complement.
ATGAGGAGGAGAAAGGCCTCTTTTATTGGGCTGAACTTCACTTTCTATAATTCTCATCTGCTTTTCTTCCCACTTTTCCTCTTGCCTCTGAAGCCTCTGGGACTAAGTCACTTCCCTTCCCTGGGAGAGCCTCTAGCTCAGACACGGCTGTGTCCCTCCTCAGGAAGCAGAGAACTGAATCCACCCACTGAACTGGAACAGCCACTCAGGGTGGGGCACCGAAGCAAAAGGTTTGGAGCTTTCCATGGTCTTACAGAAGGTCTGGAATTTGGCTAAAAGCCCAGCCTCTGGACTCCTACTAGGGGCAAATCCTGGCTGTATATCCCTAGGCAAGATTCTCCCTCTTTTTGTCACCCATTTCTTCATCTGCAAAACAAGGATGAAGATACTATACATTTTTTTTGAAGATTAAATAAAATAATACATATAAAGCACTCATAAGAGTGCCTGGCATATAGTAAGTGCTCTGTAAATATTGTCATTGGCGTCACTGCCATCATCATCAAGGGGGAAAAAGGCAAAGAAAAAAACTGCTTCCCATTTTGCTTCCTTGGACTTCTGCTTCTTTTTTCCATTCCACAAATTGACAAAAAGGGAAAGCTTATGAATATGAGGCTGTTATGTACAAGATGAGAAACCAGTTGTTCCTCTCCACTGAGTACCAAGTAAACTGATGTGGGCAGCACCCATAACAGGAGGAATTGCCATTCGTGGGGTGACTATATGTCCCAGCAGTTTGCCCCAAATTGCCCGACTTTGTTCCTGTGGTAATTATTAATACCCCTAAAAATGTCACAATTTGGATGATAAATGTTGAGTTGCCCCAGGCATTAGATTTTTAGAAGACTTTCAGTGTAGGTTGGAAGCATTAAGAAAGGTTACTAAGAGAGCTTGTGAAAAATCTCTTCCTTGCAAATATTTAAAACATGCCCATCTGGCTGGGATGATTTAGAGCAACTACAACTAAGTACTCATTTATAAACCCCTAAAATGCTTTGTTTGGTTTGGTTTAACTAAACTGCCTTGCCGTGCCTCCAGGATGTACAAAGGTAGTAAAATTAATGGAAACAACACTCTTAACTACTCAGCTTTCCAAACAAAAATTGCTTTCTGCTGTGAGCTAGTGGACGTGGATGAGCAACCATTGTGAGTTTTCTGCCTCCAATTATAGAAAAGAGATATTATAGGTTTGGAAGTTAACAAATTATTAAACTACAAGTTTGAAATAAGAGTGTAGATTACTCCTTGGGCAAGAATATTATAATAATAGTTAACAGTGTGCCGGATACCGTACAGATATGAACATATTTCATCCTCAGAAAACCCTATGAAATTAGTGCTATTTTACAGGGGAGAAAACTGACTCCCAGATTGTCACGAACTGGCTCAAATTACTGGTGGAGTCATGATTCACCGCTGGTGGTTGGAATCTGGAGCCAAGCTCTCCACCACTCTGCTGCATGTGCCCCTGCAAGAGAGGAGAGTTTCGTTCCAGTGAAACGGGGGCAGTAGCACCAGTTAGTTCCCAGTCTGTCTGAGCTGGCGACTGGTGAGAGCAGACTGCTTGCAACAGAGGGAAACAAATTCGGCCTCACAGAGCAATAAATGAAGAAAAAAAGCATTTACAGAGCTATACATTTAATCTCCATGATATCTTCGAAGGTGGGTATCTTCATTTCCATTTCACAGTTAAGGAAAGTGAGGGCTGAGAGAGGTTTAGGGGTTTCCCAGGCCTCACAGTAAATTACGGTCAGCAAGATTCTCACTCGGCAATTTTGTCTGACCCCAGACTCCCTGCTTTTAGCATCTGTGGAAAGTGCCTGTGGTCACTGCTAAGCCAAATACACAGGCTAGAAGCCTGAATATAGAAAATGACCCGTGTGTGTGTGTGTCTGTGTACACATAGCAAGGATAAGAAGGAAGTATCACAAAAATGGCAACAATGGTTATCTATAGGTAGTAGAATAATGGGTAACATTTCTTTATATTATTCTATATTTTCTAAGTTTGTTTAATGAACATGTATCTTCTCATAATAGCTTTACTGAAATATCATTTACATGCCATACATTTGACCCATTTAAAGAGCACAATTCAATGGCATTTAGTATCTTCACAGAGTTGGGCAACCATCACCACCAGCACTTTTAGAACATTTTCATCACCCACAAAAGAAACCCCATAATCACTGGCAGTCACTCCCTGTTTACCCCCAAGCCTCCTAGCCCCAAGTAACCACTAATCTACTTTCTATCTTATAGAATTACTTATTATGCCACATTTTATATATCCACCCATCAGTTGATGAACGTTTGAATTGTGCCTATTTTTTAGCTATTATGAACATTCATGCACAAGTTTTTGTGCGCACTTAAGTTTTCATTTCTCTTAGCATATACCTAGCAGTAGAGTTGCAGGGTCATATGGTAACTCTTATGTGTTCTGTTTTGAGGAACACATGTATCATTCTAAAAGGAATTTTTTTCAAAGCCAGGGCCCTAGGAACTACTTACATGATAGTTGGAGCAGGGAAGATTATTTTAAATTAGATGTTCTGTGTCAAGCCTCTTATAAAATCCAATCATCTAAATAACAAAGAAAAAATAATATAAAAAATAAGGAACTAATTCTCAAAAGAGATTGATCTGTACATTGAATTATTTGTTTATACTATGAATATTTTTTGAGTATCTATTATATGCAAGAAAGGACCGGTGGATTTGAAATCAGAAGGTCTGATCGGTGCCCTTTCAGGCTCTCTCAAAGGGCCTGTGGCACTCCAACAGGCTCAAGTGTTTGGTGCTGTCTATGGAACTGGCTGTTCAGCTGTGACGGGGTAGCAGTAGGAGTGGTGTGAGGGAGGTAAAGCCTCCTGACGTAGACCAGGGAAACAGACTCAGTAGAGAAGAAAAGGCCTGAGGGGCAAAGAGGCAGGTGGGGTCTACATGGGGACAAGACTAGACTTTGTTCTCAGGCTGCTCAGGGTTTATCAGGAGATTCCAAAGGGAGGGGCAGGGCCCAGGACCGTGCGTAATGTGCATCTCCTGGCAGAGACAGGTCTTGCATGGCTTTGCTCCTTCCCGCACCTGCTCCTTTTCCCAGTAAAATCTGGTTAGGAGAAGGTAGCATGTGCAGTCACACTTTAAGGAGACCGCAGGTGCACTAGCAGAGGAAGAGAAAGAGGAAGAAAGAAGCGGATGGCTACCATCGTTCCCAATCCCCAGAACTCCTATGGTGCTTGGGGGAGATGTTCAAGGAGGTTTGGGGATGCTATTGGCAGTAATGGTAGGCAGAGTTAAGGAGGAGTCCAAGGGATTTAGTGTGGGAGAGGTGAGCGTGGATGAATCAGATTTTTTATAGGTCCAGCTCTGCACTGTTTTTCAAAACCTTTCAATATTACCTATAAAAGGAAGTCCCTAGTGAGGCATCCCTGATCCTCCATGGTCTGACCCCAGCTTAATTTTCCAGCCCTACTTCCCACTTCTACCCTTCAGTACATCCAGCCACACTAAAGTATTTACTCTCTCCCAAATGAAACAAGAATACAGCCTTTGTCTAGAATTACCTCCTTTATTCTTTGTGTATCCAAATAACTTCCAGTTCTTCAAAGCCCAGCTCACAAACCATCTCTTCCACAAGGGCTCTCCAGAACCCCAACACCCTCCTAGCCAGACAGAAGTAATCTCAGGCTTGCTGGGATACTTACACTGCTTTACCTGTATAATGACTCTCACAGGCTGTCTTTACTTCTCATCAGAGTGTAGGCTTCTCGGGGACAAAGACTGGCCCTTGATTCGTCTGCCCCTGGTACAGAGTCTGACACATAATAGGTATTCAACAAATGTTAGTTGAATCAGTGGTTGGATGATTAATGGAATAGAAATGAGGGGGGGAGAGAGAAGGTTTTGGGGATGTGAGGATAAACATAATCATGTAAGTGCCAGTGCAGACCAGGAGAGAAGGCTTCATGGAGAGATAACTAGAGATGTGCTGTGGTACAACCAGATGGGAGGGGAGATTGGTGGTGGGGAGCAAGAGCAGGAAGAGGGGGTGGCGTGTACAGGGCAAAGAGTGAGGTCTATCCTAGGGACTCAGACCTGAGCTAAAGAACCAACAGACAGCTTTTATTCCCAGGGACAAACTCAGATGCCTGCAGGGTCTAGACAGGGAGCCTCAATGAGAGAAGTGAGTAGGGTCTGAAGGGCCCACCTCTGCTCATGGATTCATGGAGCTCCACCATGAACAGATCTAGAACTGTTTTCATGAGAAGTCAGAAATATCTGTTTTTTGGTGAAATCTTCCATTTAAAATTTTTTATGGAAGCAGAATATATACACAGAAATGTACCATATCCTAAGTGAATTTTCACAAACTGAACTCATGCATGCAAACAGTCTCCTGATCAAGTATCAGAACATTACCAGCAATTCAGAAACACCCCCCATATACTCCCTCCAGTCCTTACTGCCTCAGTAGTTGTCATTATCTTGACTTCTACTACGATAGAATAATTTTATCAGTTTTATACTCTGTCTAAAAAGAATATACTAGTATTTAATTTTTTGTGTATCTGGGTTTTTCACTCAACATTATGTTTGTAAGAAGCATACACAGTGTGCGATGTAGTTGTGGATTGCTCACCCACATCCCTATAGAGTACCCCACTATGAATATACAACTTATGTGTCTATTCTACTGCTGAAGGACATTTAGTTTCAGCGTTTTAGCTGTTAAGTATAGTGCTGCTAGAAACATCTAGTAGATGTCTTCTGGTGGACATATGTGCACATTTCTATTGAATATATGCCTGTGAATAAAGTAGCAGATTCATAAAATATGTGTATATTCAGCTTTAATAGATAGTGCCAAAGTGTTTCTATAAATTTACATTCCCACCAGCAGTGTATGAAAGTTCCAGTTTCTCCACAGCCTTGTCGACACTGATTTTTTTTTTCATTTTAACCTTCTCATAAATGTGTAGTGGTATTGCACTTTGATTTTGATTTATATTGCCCTGATGAACAATGGAGCTGAGCACCTTTTCCTACGTTCATCAGCCCCTTAGATAGCCTCTTTTATAAGGCGACTTGGTCATTTTTCTATTGAGTTGTCTGTCCTTTTCCTTATATGTTTTGGATGTGAATATCCTTTGACAGATACATGTACTTATGAATGTCTTCTCCCACTCAATCATCTTCCTTTTCACTCCTTCATTGGTGCCCATAACTTTAACATTGTCCAACATACAATTTTCTTTTCAATCAGCAGTCTTTGTGTCTTGTTTAAGAAATATTTGCATACTTAACTGTCACAAAGATGTTCTATGTTTCCTCTGAAAGCTTTATTGTTTTATCTTTCATATTTAGCTCTACAATCCATCTGGAATTGTTTTAATATATGGTATAAGGTAGGGGTCAATAAACATTTTTCCATATGGAAAGCCAATTGTCTCAGAACCATTTATTGGAAAAGATCATCCTTTCCTCAGCACTTTGAAGTGTTGCCTTTGTCATAAACCACATTATTGTATATGTGAAGGTCTGTTTCTGGACTCTGTTATATTTCATTCATTAGTTTGTCTATTCTTGCACCAAAACCTCAGTGCCTCAATTACTGTAACTTTACAGTAAATCTTCATATCTGATGGTATAGGTCTCTAACAGCTGCTTTTTTTTTGTCAAGATTACTTAGGATATTTTTGGCCTTTTGCATTCCATATAAATTTTAGAACCAGCTCATTAATGTCTGCAAAAGAACATACTGAAATTTTGGTAGAGATCACATTAAATCTGCAGTTTACCTTTTGGAGAATTAACATATGTACAACAGTGCTTCTTCCAATCCATGAATATAGTAAATCTCTCCATTTTTTAAGATTTCTCAGTTACTCTCAGCCATGTTTTATAGTTTTCAGGGTAGAGGACTTACCCACTTTTCGTTAGATATATTCCTAGGTATCTGATATTTGTTGACTTACAGTATTTCTCCCTTATCCACGGGGGATACATCCCAAGACTCCCTGAAACCACAAATAGTACAAAAACATATATATACTGTTTTTTCCTATACATACATGCCTATGGTAAAATTTAATTTATAAACTAGGCACATTAAGAGGTTAGCAACAATAACTAATAATAAAATAGAACAATTATAACAATATAGTGTAATAAAAGTTATGTGAACTTATTCTATCTCCCTCAAAATATCTCATTATACTGGGCTCCCCCTTCCTGTGATGATGTGAGATCATAAAACACCTGTGTGATGAGATGAAGTGAGGGGAATGGCTAGGCATTGTGACCTAGCATTAGGCTGCTACTGACCTCTGACTGTATGTCAGGAGGAGGATCATCTGCTTTTGGACCGTAGCGGATCATGGGTAACAGAAACAGCAGATAAGGTGGGGCTACCGTATATCTTCTTTAAAGTTTCATTTTCTGTATAGTTGTTGCTAGTATGCAGCCAAGAAATTGAGTTTTGTTTGTTGGCCTTATATCCAGTGATTTTGCTAAATCCACTTAATTCTAATAGTTTATAGATTCTTTTGGATTTTTTACATACACAATAATATTTTCATCAAATAACGACAGTGTTATTTCTGCTATACTGAGTCTTATCTTTGATTGGGGCCATCTATTTACTGAAGAAGTATGTTTACAGAGATGACCTACCATTTCTTTTGGGATTTGTTTTTCATAGCTCCATCCACCCAGTTCTATAGGCTCCTTCCTCTGTTCCCTGCATTCCAGGGGGTGGTGTAGCTCACAGTAGGTTCCTTTAGATCTGGACTCTGCTGTTATCTGGTGCGCTCACCCTCCCTTTGTCACCATCAATCTCTTTTGGCTAGATGAGTGGGTGGGAAACAATAAACATGGGAAGTCCACATGGTTTCTTCTTCAATTCAATCTTTTTTCTGGTAGGGAGCTAAGTCTCCAAGAAGAGCACTCTCCACTTCTCTGCTGGTCCACGTACGCCCTTAGATCTCTTAGTGCTAATAAGAATGCACTCTCCAGACTGGGACTTTATTTTACCTCAAGCAAACAAACCTAACACTGATAAGGATGCGACAATCGAGTATTGTAGTTGTTTCCTTGTTTCCTAGATATTGGGCCTTCTTCCTCAAGCTGCTTTTCATTCTTTTTGCTTTTTGTCAATAGGTTTTGAAGGAGGAAAATGAAGTTAAAATGCCTTCCTTACATCATCTGTAGCCCAATGTCTCCTTCACACTTTTAAAAATTAAAATGTGTAGCTCTTTATTATAAATTTTATACATGCTCATTATAGGAAGTATAGAAAATAAATGGAAATACACGGAAGAATTGTTAAGGATGGAATAGTATGGACTTATTTGCTTAAGGCAAGAGCTGCAGAAACTTTGGTACAACTGCAAGACAAGAGGTGTTAATGGACGAAAGAATCCCGTAGAGAGGCGGACGGTGCCAAAATGCACAGCCCTCAGAGGGGAGCTTAGTCAGACAAGTCCACAGGACAGGCCGAGTGTGCAAGCACAAACAGCCCTCAGAGGGGAGATCTAGGCAGTCAGACACAGGCAGGGCCCTGCAGGAAAGCGGAAGCTACAGAAAGGGCAGAATGTGCAAACAGTACCTCTCAGAGGGGAGGCATCAAGAGGGCGAAATCCCAGGCATCAGAGGTGCTGGAAGGCTGATTAAATTACATTCCATTCCCTGGGGCTACGCCGAATCATTCCGAGTTAAAAATTCATTTAATGCGTTTTACTAAATGGTTCAAGAGGGGGCATAACTTCCCCAGAAAAGACAGAGCTGTTATTGCTAGAAGAGGCCTCAGGGAGCATCTAGGCTAATACCCGCCAAAGCATGAGCCCTGTGCCACTGCTGGCATAGGACATTTTTAATGGTACACAGATTTCTTTTTACTTTAAGTTATTTTAATTTGTGTTAGAAAAAAAAATGATAACCACAATGACACCACAATTTCACAGATATCCTTATTTAGGATGAAGCGAAAATTGGTGGTACTGTTAGGCCCGGGTTGATTTAAATAAAACTCTTAACCAAATAAAGCATAGGTATCGTACAGATATTGCAAAAATCAAGAAGGTTTGGGAAATACTGTTAGACAGCAAACCCCTCATCTCAACCATGAGGAAACTAACCAGAGAAAAGACGTGACCCACCCAAGGAGAACCAAGACAAGCACCCAAGTCTCTGATTTCCCAGAGCCATGTGGCTGCTTTTGCCACTGACACTATTTCCTAGTTAATTTGAGAGAATTCAAAATTGGAAGAGTTTCCAGGTATTCAGCTTACCCTTCTGGCTATCGCTTACCTGTATGATCCTGACATAATTGTAAACAAACTGTCTGCCTTATTATAGTCATTCACCGAATAAATATTACAGAGTATTGCAGGGAGTGATATAAGGAATACTGAGATAAGAAGATGGGGTCACTGACTACAGAGAACTTAAAATTAAATGGGGAATTAGATGCTCAAGTACAAGTAATTATTCAAGGCACAATAAAATAGGTGTACATACAGCAAAATAAGAAAAGAACTGTGGGACAGAAGAGATGGCAATTATTTCCAGGTAGACTGAGAGACTCCATGAAATAGGTGCTGCTTGAGTTAGGTTTAGATGAGTGCCTAGAATTTCAATGGCAAAAGGAGGGAGAGGGTCTCACAGAGATGTCTGACACCCGTATTCATACAACATTATTCACAAGAGCTAAAATTCACAACAGGCAACAACCCACGTTGCTGGAGGGGAGACAAATGGGGAGCTAGTGTTTAACGGGTCTAGTTTCATTTTACAAAATAAAAAGATTCTGCAGATGGATGATGGTGATGATTGTACAACAATTTGAACATGCTTAGCACCACTGAACTGTACACCTAAAAATGTTTATGATAGTAAAGTTTATGTTATGTGTATTCCCCATTTATGTAACACTAAGAGTACTCAAAGTACCCCGAGTTCTTGATGAGTCCTGAGGAGGAGAGAGCCTGAATAAACAAGATCAAGATGCCAGATTGTGCTATAAAAAGAAACAGGGGCTAGAGGACCAAAACGGCAGAGACACAGTTTGCTGTCCACTTGGAGAAAAGGAGCCCCAGTGAGATGAAAAGCAGCTCCTCAACCAGCACAGGAAGAGCCGCAGACAGAAAAGAGAGAAACAAAACGGCAAACATTGGTGAGGGGAAGTAAGTTCCCCCTTCCTATTCTGACACAGGAGAGGTTTCAGCATTACAGGCTTTGGAAAAGAAAGAACATTAATGCCTTCTTGTTATCTGAGGATCCAGATGGTAAGATGGGGAAATCGGGATGAGCAATGGGATGGCAGGGCAAGAAGTAGTCAAAGGAAGGATGGTAGAAAGATCAGCTGGGGCAGACCAAGAGAATTCACTTGGCCATTGCCAAGTCTTGGGGTATGCCCTCTGCAAAAGGTAGGCTTGGGGAAGAGGTTAGCCCTTTACCTCGATAAGGTTACATGTCTGAGAGTGTAGTTGATCCCTGGGGATCCTGGGATGCTGAGCTCAGAGGTAAGAGCCACCCAAAGTCCCGCATGTCAACTGGGAAGGGAATAAAGCTTCTTTAACAGGTAGAAAGTACAGACAATACGAATTGCGATCACTCAGAAAGAATAAGCGTATACTGCAGTTACGTTGTTCATGATTAATATGTGTGTGAACATTGTTCTTTCTTCTCAATGTAACTTTGTGGTAAGATTTCTGGTTCTATCTTTTAAATAGTTCCAGGAATGCCAGGAATAAATTTTCTTTAAATAGTTCATGTAGTCAACTACCTATGGAATTCATGTGACAGATGCTTTGAATCAGGTATAATGTTAGTAAATCTGAAAACAAGTGTGTGTTTATGCATGTCAAATTACCTAAAAGATGGGAACAGTGATGAAGCTAATTGCAAAATATCAGAAATTCTAGAAATAATTGATATCCTGCTGTGGGGTCCAATTTAATTCAAGCAGTTTTTATTGATGTTCCTCATTACTATGAATTATGCTGCTGTGAACATGGGTGCACAAACATTTACATGAAACCCTCTCCCTCCTTTTGCCATTGAAATCCTAGTCACTCATCCAAGCCTAATTCAAGTAGCACACTTGAATGAGAAGCAAAAAGGAAAACTGGGGGCTTTCTTGACCCTTGGGGACCTTGTAGTCTCATATTGATGGATGTCTCTAATAAAGAAAAACAAAATAAGTATTACAGGGCAAGCTCATCTAGGGTATCTTGGAGTTCAAAGAAGAGTGATAACACTTCTCATATCTCATCAAATCTAAAACATCAATTCAAAGACATACATTATTTTATGCACCACTAAGAAAAAAAGAGCTCTGATAATTGAACTATGACACGTCATTGATTTTAAGAGGCTTCCCTTTTCCAGAGATGTTAAAAATGTGAAAAAAGTCATCTTTGAACTGATGAAATGTGGAAATTCAAGAATGTTGACAGGTTGAAATAAGTGAAAAGGCCCACCAAGCAGGGGTCCTTCTGCTTTTTTTATATTCTACATACTTTCTTTGATCTTTCACATGATTTCAGTCACTCCCTTTGAGATCATAACTCATAAATCTTCACCTCCTGCCAGAATTTCTCCCCTTAAATGCAGACCTATAAAGGTCCAACTCCATCTCATTCATTTATTTAACACTTGCATAGCACCTATATCACGTGCCATGTAGCATTCTAGGTGTTTTATATTAAGTGCCACAAGAATTCTATGAATACTAATTACCATTATTATTATTATTATTATCCCCATTATACATAGAAGTTAAGTAACTGGCCCAAGGTTATACAGCTAGTTAAGTGGCAGAACTAAAAAAGTTGGGAATGGCAGACACTGCAGATCTATAAGACTTGAGTCTACGGTGCTTGTCCATTGAGTGGGGATGGAAGCTAAAGGAAGGTTTTCAAAGGGGATGACAGGAAGAATTACTGCCCAAGCTCAGGCTGGCATAACAACATACCACAGACTTGGTGGCCTAAACAGAAATGTATTTCTCACAGTTCTGGAGGCTGAGAAGTCCAATGTCAAGGCGCCAGGCAATTCAGTTCCTGGTGAGAGGCTTCTATTTGGCTTGTAGATTGCTGAGAGAGAGAGAGAGAGAGGGAGAGAGAGAGAGAGAGAGAGAGAGAGAGAGAGAGAGAGAGAGAGAGAGAGAGAGGGAGGGAGGGAGAGAGAGAGAGAGAGAGAGAGAGAGAGAGAGAGAAGGAAAAAGGAAGGGAGGGAGGGATGGAGAGAGAGAGAGGGAGGGAGGGAGGGAGGGAGGGAGGGAAGGAGGGCACTCTGGTCTATCTTCCTCTTCTTATAAGGACACTAATCCCATCGTGGGGCTCCATGCCCAATACAACATCTAACCCTAATTACCCCAAGGCCCCCACCTCCAAATACCATCCCATTGGCAGTTAGAGCTTTAACATATTAATCTGAGGGGGACACAAACATTCAGTCCATAACAATCACCAACAGGGATAAGGAAGTTAAATAAAAAAATTACCTCTGGAAGGAAAATATTCAAACTTGGACAAGTTGAGTTTTTAAGTGCTGCAAGAAATGCAGGTGCAAATATCCTCTACTCAGTTGGAAACACTAGTGTTGGATTTTGGCAGAAAATCGGGCCTGGGATATTGACTTGGGAGTCAGATACAGAGCTGAACTGTGGGGGTAGATGATCCAGCTGAGGAAGAGGTCTGGTAGGAGCAAACTAAGGACAGCTTTAGAAAAGTTTGCGTCTAAGTGAGGGTGGAGAGAAAGCTCAGTCTGAGGTAGGATGGTGACGTGGACCGTGGAGGGCCACAGAAGGCAAAGAAGGGAGTTTCAAGAAGGTTGTTGATCAGTGTTGAATTGCCTGTGTTAAATGCAGATGTGGAGAAGAAAAACTAAGTAAAGCCCTCACACTGGGTAATGAGGAGCCCACCAGTGATGAGAAGGAACACGTGCATCAGATTGATTAGATGGGAACTAGTGGGTAGGTGCTTTTACAAGGAAGCAGGTGGTGCAGCTATTTTTTCAGGAAATTTGTTCATGCTACCAGGGAGAACCACAGTCCTGCAGTACAAATGAAGAAATCTGTTTTTTAAGTTGAATTTTCAAGTAGTGAGGGAATAGACTTGATGGAAGTAAGTTACAATATATGATGCAGATAAAGGAATCAGCTTCTGAAGGAGGCCGGAGGAAAGGAGGATACTAAACAAGGACACTTCATTCTCTGCAATGGAAGGGTAATAACAGTCTTATTAATTTGGACTTTTGTTAAGTATCAGGAACTATATTGTAATTATTTTATAAGTGTTTATCAAAAATTATGTAAGGTACACACTCTTATTTTTCTCATTTTAATGAGGCTCAGAGTTTTAAACCACTTTCCAGAGGTCTCAAGGCCAGTAAGTGGCATAAGCAAAATTTAATTCCAAGTAACTTGATTCCAGAATCTCCACTCTAAGCCAATAACCTATAAGATAATTAAGATACTGAGGTTGCTAGAATGGAAGTGTAGGGTATTTGTGTCAGAAGGCCTAAAACCTTATAGTAAAATAGAATTGCAAGTCATCTGCTGCAAGTGGGTGAAAGAAGGTGAGGTTGGGGTGCTCCATGGAAGCAGGGATGATTTGGGGATCCACTGTAGGAAACTCAATAGGGATCTAATAGGAGGTGAACCAAATATCCATATCCTTCTTACCTGTCGCAGTAAGAAAAATATGAGTATCACAGTAAGATTAATTGCTTATATTTCTTGACCCTTCCAAGACGTATCCAGATGCTAAAGTACTTGATTGTAGAATTAAGAATAGGGCCCTAACATCTCAGCTTCTCAGTGTGCTGAACTGGATCCCTACAGTGGTAGGCCTATGTCAGTGTTCAGAGAAATGCATGCACCATAACCCCTCACCTGAAGGTTAACAATAATAATTATTCATCTCTGAATCTCTGAAATTACACAGGAAGATAGAAGGGAAAAGGAAACTGTTCACCCATTGTCATGTATTTTTGTTGATACCATTCTCTAGGTCAGAAAGTCAAGATTATGACCCAAGTTTTGTAAAGCTATTAGACACAGGTGATATATCCTCCTCTGTGGTCTTAATGCTTTGTCTCCTTATGGAATATATAACTTTTATTATATTACAATTATTTGTGGGCGTTTTTTTTGTCCCGCTATGAGAACATCATGTTTGGAAGGCAGGGACAATGTGTTAGCCATGTCTGTATTTCCAGTGCCTGGATTCTCATAAGTGCATAATAAGTCTTTAAATTGAATTATTGTAGGAGAGAAAGACCTCTTGCCCAACTTCCTGGAAATTATGTCGAGTTCAAATAATTCTGAATTAAATGAATTCTTGGATGTGGAGAAGTCAGTTTCAATATCCTCACTCTAGTTTTCTTTTAAGTAATTTCTGGAGACAATTGCAATGTGTGAATAAATATAATTCTTCTGTATGGTTCAGAATTTGACATATGCAACACATTTCAGGGGAGTGAAGCTCAACCTTGAAAAATTAAATTTTAACGAACTGATGTAGCAGTAGAAGGAGATCCTAATATTAAATAAAGCCTTTTTAATTATAATCGATAAGTAGAAAACTGTTTTTCTAACTACAATGGCTCTAAACATTTATTCCACAGTAAATTGTTACATTAAAGCCCTATTTTTAAATTATATAAGGGAAATTAATGAAAAATTATCTATCTAATGAGTCATCTGAGTCCTAAATAAGAATTATTTTAAATGTACAGCTATTCCTCGTCTTCACATTGTTCTTACTTCTCCTTTATAATTTGATACAGCTTATATTACAGTCTTTAAGTCTATATAACCTTAAATTTAATTATCCTGATATTTCCTTTTTACGTCGAGAATCCAATTATATCACGGTGGATGCATTTGTAATGGCTGAGCATTTGCAAGCATGCTGCTTCCTAACTGAATTATAAGTCTTAATATGCTATGCTTTAGTTGCTTTTGCTTACTTAATTTCTTGCTGTTTAACTTTCCCTCCATCTTGCAAACTATATTTTAAAAGAGTAAACATTATTTAAGAGTTAAATTATTTATGTGCTTTTGAAGTTTATGCTTTATATCTTTTATTAATTGGACTCTGCTCTCCATTCATGTAGTCTAGCTTTTAAAAATGATTCTTTTGCTTTCTTCATATGCTCTTGATTTCCTTAAAAATGTGTTAAAGACACACTTGTAAATGATTGTAGAGAATGGTCAAGCCAACCATAAATGCATTTGGCCAAGTGCATCTTCATGGTCCAACGATGGTCAAAGTCCTAAACCCTTTAACATGTGGCCAGTTTATGTTGCACTGTTTACAGATCATAGACCTTGCTCATGACCTTGTTCAAAATTCACACAGATGTATATTTTTAAGCACAAGAGAAACTAGGGAAAAACATATGTATGAATAAATCCAAGTCCAACCCCACTGCTATAAAAAAATGGGTCAGTATATGTGCTCTACCACTGATGGCTTATTCAAGCAACGAATTTATTCCTTTATTCAATAAAAAATTATTGACTTCTTCCCATATTATTTGTACTCTTAGTTACTGGAAATACACAGGGAACATGGAATTTTCTAGCCCTCATGGAATTTTCATTATTATAAGCCCCCACCTCCACTGTAGATAATAAAGATAAATAAGTACACTATCTAGTGTGTTACATAGAGATATGTGCCAAGGATTTTTTAAAAAGCAAGTAAAGTAGTTAGGAAACATTAGGGAGAAAGGTAAAAAATTTTAATAGAATGGCATCTCTGTGAATAACTGTTGGCACCTTTTCTGTTTCATGTATATGTTGAAAAGGCAAACAGTTCCTGCCTTCAGGGAGCTCACAGTCCAGTAAGTAAGACAGATATTGAACAAGTAATTACCCATCCAGTGAGTGTCCTAAAAGGGGTAGAGTACAATTCTAGGTATTAGACTATTATAAGGGGTGCCAACCTGAGGGTTAGGGAAAATCTCCTGGAAGAAATGGCATTTAAAATGAGATCTAAGGCTGAGGAGTAGCTAGGTAGCAATGAAGGGCACCGTTCCAGCTAAATCAGTAGGATCGCCTTGAGAAACCCGGTCAAAGTTATCAAATCATAGAATTCAGGGGGCCCTTAGACAGCACTGTTTCTAAATTATCCATTTCACTTATGGGGAAACTAAGCCCTAGGAAGATCAAATCGTTTACCTAAGTTATACAATGAATGAAGGACAGAATTAGAACTAGAATCCAGAACCTCCAGAATGAAAGCTCCACAGAAAGGGGTTTTCATTTGTTTTCTTCACCACTATATTCCTAGTCCCTAGGACCATGAACATTTGTTGAATCAAAGAAGGAATGAACTGATTGGCTTATCAGATAGTTTTCCTACCCTATCATAAAGCTCATGCATAATACTGTACTAGGCCCTTAGGGCTGAGTTTAATGTATGAAGTAAAACAGACACATTCCCTGTCCTCCAATAGCTTGTAATATTAGACCACAAGGTCTCAAACAGGTGGCCTCAGGTCCCCTGTACTCTCTTAAAAATTATAGAAAAACACAAATATATATGGATATATTTATCAATATTTATCTTATATAAATTAAAACTAAATTTTTAAAAATATTTATGTATTAATTCACTTAAAAGTACAGTACCAGTAAACCCCATTTTGTTAACATAAATAACACTTTTATGAAAAATAAATCTATTTTCCAAAACAAAAAAGTAACTAGTGAGAAGAAAACAAAATGTTTTACATTTTTGCAAATCTCTTTTGTTTCTGGTTTAACAGAAGATAATTGAATTTTCATCTGCTTCTATGTTCAGTTTGTTGCAATCCATTGTTTTGGTTGAACTATATGAAGAAAATTTGTTCTTACACAGTCACATAGTTGGAAAATGAAAGTGTATTTACTAGTTTTTTCAGATATTTCAGATATTCCTGTTTGATACTATACCAAAACTCAGTTAGCAATGAGTTTTCAAAGGTTAATTACAATCCAAATATTGGAACCCAAAACTCTACCAATAAATTTTCATATTCTATTATATTAAAATCCATTGGTCTGTTTTATAATCTGAATGGATCTTTTATTTATGCATGATTTTGTAACATCATTCCTTGGTCACCTGGGAAATACTGGTTCACTGAGCTACATGGGTTTTCCAAATGTTATATAATTAAATTGTAAATATCAAAAAAATCTTGTTGATATCACTACCAATCTCATCAGACAAGTCATTAATTTTATTGGGAAGTTGCAGGCTCACGAGGTAAATCCAAGTCTGCCAAAATACTAATTTTACTTGAAAGTTCTAATTTTTATTATTGGCAACAAATGCTGTCAGTCATTTTCCTTGAAGTGACAGATTCATTTCAATCATTTTGGAGAAAATATCTGCTGAAATACCCCAGTCTGAATAATCATAGTTTGCCTGATAATCATTTATTCAAGGAAAATTATGTTCCACGAAAAAGCAGTTAGTTTAGCTCACATCTCAATCACCCAAGGCGTCTCCTCAAGAAAATCATTGCACTTTGGTGTGCAGTATAAGTGCTTCATGCATACTTCCCATTTTGTCACACAGAATATTAAAAAGATATGCATTCTAGAGTCAAGAATTAATAAGTAAAATTTTTTTTACTGTCTCATCAAGAACATCCTTACATAAAACTGATTTCATTGTTACTGTTACTGTGAGTGTGCAACCGGGGGGACTATGACATATTAGTGCACTTCAGTGTCACCACCTTGATCTGTGCCAAGGCTCCAGCAACCTTACCACCCACCATCAGTCCAACGCCAACCAGGGCAAATGATGGGCAAGGTGATCGATGTCTTCATATTGTAAAAATAGTTTTGATTTCACAGACCCCCTGAAAGGATCTTGGGGATCCCCTGGGGCCTGCAGAAAATCCTTTGAAATCTGCTGATCCAGTTTTATGGAACATACAGAGGTTCTTCCAGGGCCTCTGTATGTTCCATAAAACTGGAATCCTTGGTTTTTACTCTTTATTCAACATTTTAACCTTTTTATTCATGTTAGCATTTCTAATTGGCACTTAGTGTCTTACTTCTCTAGCTGAGGTTCTTCACACACGTCTATACTTCTTACTGTGAGATGTTTACCTCATGCAAGTCATTACTGGTGTGGTTAAATTAAATGTGCCTTCTAGCCAGTCCTTTCAGATTCCTTTTTAACTGCATCCTTAGTGCTATTTACTCATTCCTATTTGCTTTCATTCAGCCTTAAAAACCTAGACCCTTGAAACTATGAAATTACAAAGTTCCTCCAAAGCTGAGCCAGACTGGATATAGGCAAAAGAAGGGACGGAATTCTGGAGGTCCTGAGAGCGGTCTCCTTACGTCTGTAGGCAGAGAATGTGATCCTGGCAACAGCTCCGTCAGCACAACCTTTGATTTCACTCATCTGGAATGGGACCCTCGCAGTGGTATTTTTGAAAAAGCTTCCCAGATAATTCTACTCTATTCAGTCAAGGTTGAGAACTGCTGATCAACACCAACTATTTTTTAGATGAACAAACTGAGGCCTCTCAGCATTTAAGTGCTTACTCCAGGGAATACAACTGTCAGGGTGGAGCTTGAAGTCCAGGCTTGGGTTTCTCTCCCATAATGCCCTCTCTTAAAGCTGTAGGAAGACTACTCAAGGTCCAGGGAGAATTGTGGAAAACAGAGCTAAGAAAGTTGTGCTTAACAGTGGGCAAAACCTGGGATGAATATGAAGTTCAAAAGGGGGAAAGGAGGCAAAGAGCTTAGGACAATATGCCAAGAAACCGGAAGAGGCAGGTGTGTGAGAGACAAAGAAAAGAGGAAATGGAGGGAAAGAGTGATTAAAGGAGGGACAGGAGCAGAGACAGCCAGGAGCAAAGAAAGGAGATGCAGGGATGACAAGAAAGAGGTGGGTGGAGGAGTTGCTGAAGTAGAATGCCATCCACAATATGAGTGAAATGTTAAAAATAGGATTACACAACTCTTTTAACATGCCTTTTAAGGAATGATGAGCATCATCCTTGCACTTACCAGACTGTTAAATCTTGTAGAGTTGATTTGTTGATAAAATAGTTTGACAAGTAAATGCCAAAAACAGATTTCAACCTCTTCACCACTTCCCTGAGCCTGATTTCAAGCAATCACCTGTTGCTTTCCTTGTGCAATGAGTCAGTAGTTCTGGAGAATGGCCCTCTGATTCTGTATTTGGTGCTGCTGAAAGAAAGCCAGCCTGTTGTAGTGGACCAACCATGGGAAATTTAGATGTGATAGGCTGAAGTGCTTGGCAATCCATAAGAAACCACATGCTGTGGCCCCTCCAGTACCGTCACTACCCCCACAAGCGGGCACGCTCACTCCATTCACTGGCATTCCTCGAGAACCTGCTCAGACTTTTCACTTCTTCCCGTCAAGCTAAACCAAGCAGTTCTCTAGAGGTGAATGTATGTCCTTTATTAGGAAGCACTGATGTAACATCAGAAGCCGTCTTAAATGAGGTCAATTGTTCTCAATCTTGGCTACACATTTAGGATCACCTGGGGAGCTTTTGAAAATTACAATTCTCAAGCAGCATTTTGGACCAATTAAATCAGCGTTTGGGGGGATAGGACCCATTTATCAGTATTTTTTAAAGCTCCCCAAATGATTCCAGTGTACAGCCAAGGTTCAGAACCACTGACCTGGCCCTCCTTAATGAGATATACTGGAGGATATTACAGAGACCTAGAGAATAAATAATCTTCCTTGCTTATTCCCAGCCACCCCAAGAAACTAGGGTAAAATAGTAATAAACACAGTCCCAAATTTACTGGTAATATTAGGGTAAACCAAGTTTCAGGAAGGTTCATGACTATTAGGATTCACAGGAAGACAAAGAAAATCCAGCAGAGCAGGAGGCTGATAGATGCTTGACTTTGAGACACCATTTTTTCATGACTTCCTGCCTACATCTTTGTCTGCACTTCATTTCCCTTTGCAAGCTCTTCTTCCTCTACCCATCCTCTAAACATCAATATTCCTTAGGGTTCTTTCCTAGTCATACTTCTTTTCTTATTCTGCATACCCCATGTAAGCTCATCCACTCTCTTAGCTCCAATTATCTTCTGTTCATCAGTCGTTCATAAATACGTACGTCTGTCTAGCCCATTTCTTGCTCTGGACTTTGAGCTTCATACTGGGCATATCTGATTGGGTGCTTCCTAGGCATGTCTAAATATAAATTCAGCATCTCAATTCCTGCCCCTGCACTCCCTTGCCATAAGTTTGACTGTCCTCCTATGTATGCCATATCTAAATGAATGGCACCACCATCTACCCAATTGCCTGAACTAGAAACTTGACTTCACTGCCCAAGTCTCCTTAATTTGTCTCCACCCTTCTGCTGTACCTCTCTTCAACCTATATTCTATACTGCAGCCAAAGTGATTTTCTCTAATAAGTGCCTCTTTTCACCTGCTTAAAAACCCTTTAATTCATTGCCATTGGAATGAAATTTAGATTGATTAAAATGGTGCACAGAGACACATATGATTTGGTCACTATACCCATATCTCCAGCCACTCTTTCTCTTACACTCTGTGCTTCAGCCAAATCAAATTTCTTTTAGTTCCTTGAATGTACTTTCTTTCTTTCTCATCTCTGAGTAAACTTTTGTGTTCCTCACTGTATTCCCAGTGCCTCCCACAGTACCTGGTACAGAGTAAGTGCCAAGACACATGTGTTTGTGTGCACAAGAGACTAAATTTTTCAGGCCCTTAATTAGATGTTCTCCATGATAATGAACTAATTCGCCAGCACTAATTCACTGATTTAGAATAGTAATACTTCTCTTACCCTACCTGACTCTGATATCTGTTGTCTTGGCCTTGGCTTAGCAAACGTGACTCTGGCCTCTTACGCTGTTGACCTCACTTCCTGATGTTTTACCACCAGCCCTGACCTTCCCCTGTCTGCCCTCTCTCAGATAACCAGCTCTACCTCCACTTAATTCTGCCTTTAGTTTAGTAAGAAGGACATTAATATGCACTGTTCACATCAGAAGCGCTCTCTCTATCCAGCATCATCTCAATGATTTCAACCAAAACCGCTTCTTTGGCAGTTTTGTTTAGATTCTCTATTAGCCCAAAATAAAGCAATAACAAAATAGTTAGGTCTGAAATGATATTTCTAATGATAAACTGAGAATATCCTTTCAGCTCTTTGTTGGCTTTGATTATCACCGAGCCTTTGCTTTTGTTAACACATGGGATTTTTTCTGTGTTCATTTCAGTTGAGGACACAAAGCTGAAGTCAGTGAGTGTTCAGTGCCACATACCTTAAAGAAAACTGGATCATTTATGCAGGACTTCCTACATGGTAGCCCCAGGTGAGCTCTGGACCCCAAGCAGATGGAATCCAGTGCCCAATTCCCGTCTACATATAAGAGAGAGTTGGAGATTGATGTGTCTGAAGAGGGGTTATCAGCCTGGCAGTAGGGACTGGAAGAAGAGTCTTCCTCTTTACCCCAAGCCAAGCAAGAGGGCTCCTGGGCCCCAAAAGTGTTCTAGGAGGAACAGAAGGAGAGCTCTTAGGAGGGCATGACTTGTATCCCCTGAAACTCAGTAGGCACAGAGTCCATTGCTGGTCCTTACAGCTAATGAAAGGCCGGCTGGAGCTGACTGGGGGGAAAGAGCCTGGGCTGGAGTAAGAACCACAGATGGTAACCAGGCTTCTGTTGCCTTAAAAGAAGTCACACCCCAGCAGAAAGAGGCTGTGAGATATACCTCATCAAGGCAGAAGCTGAGAGGAGTTTTGAGGGGTCAGCTGTAAAGTCTATTGTGTACATAAGAAAACAGTATAACATGGAGGCCCAGCAGGAAAGTACTGGAAGAATCCACAAAATGTCCCATATAAGAGAAGGGTCTGTGATTTGGGCATCTCTCTCGGGGGGACCCCAAAGCCAGGTCACAGTAACACCAGTCAGTAAGGCATCTTTGCCTGCATTTCACTTTTCTTCTGTCTCTCTACTCTACTCCTTCAGGAGTTGGTAGAGAAAAGGATTAAATATAAAACAAACAGGCAAACAAAAATATGTATCCCCTTCCTCCACTATAGTTTTCTGATATTTTTTTCAAGATATGTATTGAATTAGATAATAAAACTAAAATTTTAATGTAAGATTGGGCTGGACTTTTTAATACCTGAAAATGAAATTATGTATTAATATCCAAAAGCTAAGAAATCTAGCTTTGAGATGACATTCAGCAATAGGAAAGTGGGTTTGAACGGCAGTGGTAAAAAAAAAAGTATAAAGTTGTTTTCTGTGGGTTCCCCACCAAGCTGAGCCCCTTCAGTAAACCATTATGCTTGTTTCCTGCACATCTAATAGGGTGTGATGGGACAGAAATATAACTCACGTATGAAGCAAGATTAGGAGATAACATGCTAACTTTTTATCAAACATGCCAGAAGTAACACACCCAAATGGAGGGAGTTCTCTTCAAAAAGAATCGATCACTTCAGAAGGCTCTGTGGTCCTCTTCATGGTGTTGCCTCACTCAAAATACCTGTGAAACCTCTCCTTAGGAACTGCTTCCTGAGTTTATGTCACAGTCTTTCGTGTCTTACGCACAGCTAATCTTTATCCTGTAATGGTTAAATTGAATTGTTTGAAATAGCTAAGTGTTATTTGGAGCGAAGACCAATGAAGAGAGTGGATAATTTAACTGAGAGATTTCACTTAGGGTGAAAAGAGTCCCAGGTTATGACTATAAAGTGGATTTCTTCCATGACTTTTACTGGCTCAAAAGTCAATTCCAATTTAATTATCCAAATCGTTGTGAGTCATGGCAGTGGTATTTGAAGCATCAAGTGACTGAGTTGGTATCCACCTTTAAGGACCAAATTGTCCTCGATCTCTTAATAGGACAAAACGGTGGGTAGTTGTCAGATCTTCAGAGCGGATGCCACCCATCCCATCCCTCAGTGTCATGGTTTTTGCCAATTCTTCTAATTGAGATGTCCTTACATTTAAAGCCTAATATCCAGCCCTTATTTCTATTACTTCTTAAATTATAAATTTCTTCTTGCCCTAAAAAACTAAGTCATCTCCCAGACTCCTTTCTTCAGACAAAACAATAAGCACAGTTGTTGGACACCAACAAAAAGTCTGGTTAATTGCTCTCTGAGGACCAAGTCAAACTGTTTCACATCATTAGAAAAAAATGAAAATGTTCATTTTGAAATTCAGAATGACTATTAACGACCAACTAAATCAGTATGTTCTCCATCTGTATTGGAAGTCCCCGTGAAAGTGTTCTATTGACTTTCATTGTTCTGTCCAAATTTGAAATTTCCAGATCCTACCAAAGTCTGCTAGACAGCTTCCTAACTCCCTCCGATGCTCAGAGTGAGCAGTATTCACTGAGATGCCCCAGTCCTTCATGCTTTCCTTTGGGAAGTACCTTTCTAATTCCTCTGCTGACCCCGTTGCTGGAATGATCTAAGGATTTCTCCCCAGCTTGAATACCGATCAGAACCACCTCTGAAAAATATCAGACCCTAATTTCATCAAAGAGTTAACTGGTGTTTGGAACCATACAGGTCCATTCAATATAAAGAACATATGTTTAAAATTGACATTTGGAGCAATTTTTGCATCCATTAGATCCCAGATTTAGAGGAACTGCATGTGATTAACATTACGAAACATAAACACTGTGTTCCAGTGACTCAAAAGAAAGCCAGGAGATTTTGTATTAAGGCATTATTATATCTTCAGAAGGTCCCATTGTGACTCCTATAAATACCTTCCCAAACCTTACCTTCTTCTATAAAATTCCACTTTATGCTGTTTGGGCCTCACATTGTGGTGATGCTTCTTGATATAGCTGCTTCATTTGTAGTCTAGCACACTGGCCGTGCAACCTTTGTTGCCCACACTGCCCTTAAATGCATCAAGCTTTGTAGCACTCACAGCCAAACATCCACTGGAAAAAGGGTATGGTTGTGATCTATGAGCTCATAGAAAATGGGAATTAGAAGGGTCCTTAGAGATCATCCTGTCCCTACAACTGTGAATACTGAGGCTCTAAAAGGGACCTACCTGCCCCTAGGTCTTCAGTGAGTCTCAGGATACCAGGGGATCAGAGTAAGGCCAGACCATCTGCAGACATGGAAATGGACTCAGACCCATGAAGGAGAAAGAGCCAGGTCAGCCCTCGTCCCTGAGAATCCATACGGCCAGAAGCAGAAAAGCTCAAAACAGACAAAAGGAAGCTCTTCCAGGGTTTACAGTCTGTTCTCTAAATCCCAGAGAGGGCCTATTGTTCTGCCCTCTGACAGGTAAGATGACAAGCTAAAATCAGCTGATTAGAAATGGGAAGATTCTTTTGAGACCATCTTCTCCTGATCCTTTACTTTATTCAAAAGAGAACTAAGGCCCCAAAAGGTTGTCTGATATCATAGAAATTATTAGTGGCAACCTGAACTAAAAATCTATTATTTCAACTTCCAGTCTGACCTTCTTTCCACTGTGCTCCAAGACCTTATATTATTGAGTGCTTGTTATGTGCCCAAAACTAAACTAATAATGCTTTACCCAAAATATGTGTCCCCTATGCTTCCACAGATGTGCATTTTAGCAATTACGGCTTTTGCTCTTCTTCAGTAACCACTTAGATGTCTGTCTTCTCCACTGGGGTATGAGCTATTTGAGAGTGGGAACCACGGTTTCCACATGTGTTGTCACGAAGATCCTTAGTACAGTGCTTGGCACAGAGCACATCTCCAGTTAATGTTGGGGGAAGAAAGGAAAGGAGAAAAGTATGTGTGTTTGCTGGGGGACACAGTAGAGAGAGGGAGTGAGTGACTAGCGTATAGGCCCTTCTCCACCAGGCACAGTAATGTGCTCACTGAACAGCCCCTCTGCTTGTTTCTGCCTGGTCTCCAGGTCACCTTTGGAGGGCTGGGGGCCGCAATGCTGGAAGGGGATGAGAACACAGGGATGCCTCCTCTCCCACATCCAACACTCCAGAGTCCTGCTAGACGTTATGTGTGGAATGCTGTGTGCACACTGCAGGGGGCGGGGCTGCAACCCTGGAGCCAGGCAGAGACAGAGTAGAGACATTCCAAACAGCCCTGTGCTACTTTCCTAAAGCAGACATTTCACCGAGCTTGTCAGGCAGCAAAATCAAGGCCTTGGACTGATATTAACAGGGTCGGATGCTCTCCTGTATGACCTCTTGACACTTGCCTCAGAATCCCTGTCTATGAAGAAAGGAGGGTCAAAGTGACCCCACTAAAGCAATGATTCTCAAAGTAGAGTCCCCAGACCATTATCATCACCTGGGAACTTGTTAGAAATGCAAATTCTGGGGCCTACCCCAGTTTTAGTGAATCAGAATCTCTAGAGGTGGGGCCCAGGATTCTGGGTTTTAACTAGCCTTCCAGAAGATTCTTTATGCATGCTAAAGTTTGAGAACCACTAGAGGATGTCAAGGCCTCCAAGTGAGGGATGGAGCACATAGTGAACCCACGTAAGTCTGGCTGTTCTTAGTCCCTTTCAGCAGGCGCAGCAGGAGGGCCCATGTACCCACCCTACTGCATCCCCGCATACACACACCCCTCCATGATGTCTGTCTATAAACACAAGTGAACCAGCCAGAAGATAACCAAAAGGAGCCAGTGGGCACTAATGTGATCGCAGGTTTTCAAGTCAGATGAAGTCCTGGCCATGGGTGAGGATCCAGGGGCTCTGTGCCAGAGGCCCGGGAAGGCTTCTAATGCTCCAAGCACTTTATAGTGAAGGCAGCTCTTGCCTGCTGCCCTTAGCAGAGGCGCAATGGGAGTGTTACCTGTTTCTTGGTTTTGTTTATTTTTATATACTTTTTTTATTGAAGTATAGTTGATACACAATATTATATTGGTTTCAAGTCTACAACATAGGGATTCAACAGTTACGTACATTATTAAATGCTCACCCCAACTAGTGTAGTTATTTTCTGTCAACATAGAAAGATGTTACTGAACTATTGGTGCATGTTTTTTAAATCATATAATGTTGTAAAGAGGTTAAACTTACTCTGGTAGATTAATCTTCCTAGCTGCCCAGATTGAACTTTTTAAAGCTCAGAGTCTTCCATGACCCCCTGGCTCCCATCCGGTTAAATGCAGGCTACTTGCTCTGCATACAAGGCCCTCCCTGATCAGGTTACAGGTCCGCCTGTTCTGACTGTCACACTAAACACATTTATTAGCAGCCACCTCAAGTTAACTTTTTGGAACAAGGCAGAGCAGGTCGCTAGTAATTGATGAAAATGGTTACTTACATGTGTCCTTTATCCCAGTAGCTTCTAGCAAACAGCCTAGTGCCTCTTAGAGCAAGAATACAATATATGGCTAAGTTTTTGCTAATTAACATATGCTTGTATTTTAATTTTAAGTAGTTTTTTTAAGTTATAAAAGTAACACATAATTACGATAAGAAATTCAAGCTGTACATGAGGACATAAAGGATTCCCTCTAAGCTGAAGTGTCAGCTGTTCATAGTTTCTCTTGTTGGTTTCAGAAACTTTCCATGCATCTGCAATAATATATTTATGAGCAGCATAAACCTTTTTAAATACCATGTTCTGCAGTTTGCTTTTTTTCACTTAACATATCTTGGACAGTTTTCTATCTCTCTGCAGAGAGTTCCACATTTTAAGATTCTAAGGATAAACCATCATTTATACAATCTTTCACTGATCAATAGATATTTAAGTTTACATATTTGCTATCATAACAATGCTCTAACATTCTTGTATTCATTCATTCACTCAAATATTCATCAATATTTATTGATCTGTTTCTATGTGTACATACTGTGGGCAGGGCTCGGTGTAGGTATCTGGCTAATATTCCCAGCTTCATGGAGCTTACAGTCTAGAGGCAGAAATATATACCGTAAATGAGGATGTAAATATAAATTACAAATTATGATAAGAGCTATGAGGGAAATAAAATGTGTTAATGTAAAGTTAACTAGGAACACTTACCTGAACAGCACAGCCAGGAAAGGACTTTTTGAGAACTTGATGTTCAAATTGGGACCCAAAGATTATAGAGCATTCCAGGCAGAGGGAACAACATTTGCAAAGCCATAGATGGAAATGAACTTAGCATTTTCAAGGAATTGTAAAGAGGTGAATGTGGCTAAAAAGTGATAGGTAGGAAACACTGGAGAGGTAAGCAGAGGCCAATCATAAAATATCTTGTCAGCCATGGTAAGAGGTTTGGGTTTTATTTGAAGTGTTATGGGAAGCCACTGGAGAACTTCATTCAGGAATAGAATTTTATTCAGATTAGAGATGGATAGGCTATAGATGTAGATACAGATATAAATACAGATATAGGTATATAAAAAGCTACTCAAATACTCCATGGAGAAGAAATTGTAATGAGACAAGGGAGAGGCCAGGAAGGACACTATTTCAGTAGTTCAGGCAAGATGACGATGAATATTTGGGCCAGGCTAGTGGTATAAGTACACAGATTCAAGATATATTTAGAAGATAGAACTGACATGAATAACAGGAATGGCTGTGGGATTAAAGAACAGAGACCTGGACAGCCGATGAGTAGTGGAGTCACTCACGGCATGAGGAAGACTAGGAGGGTGGAGACTAAGTCCGTGGAGGAAGGATGAATCCAGGATCCACTCTGACCATGTTGAATTTGAGGTGCTTGGGGGACATCCAGGAAGAATACCAAGTATGCAGACTAGTTACAAGTCTGGAGCTTGAAAGAGATCTTTGGACTGAAGATAGAAATTTGTCAGTGTATTTAAAGCCAGGCGAACATATGAGGGCTGACCATGCAGGAGTGAAAGAGAGTGATGCCCAGACTAACCTTTAGAAGGAACAGCACATCCCACTTTGTCAGGAAGGAAGAGTAGGTACAGAGGCGTGTAGATTGGGTGATGGAAAGAAAACGAGCTCCCAAATCATAATTTCTTCTTGCATTGCTTGAAGCATAAGGCAGGGTCCTTGGCTGAGAGAAAGGGAAGTGAGTGGGGAAGACGATTTGAACAGAAATGAAATGTACAAAATAGTCATCTCAGAAAACAGAAGAGCAGTTTGAAGGAGAACCTAGAGAAACAGCATAGGATTACAGGTGGCATTGAGAGCACGTTTGAGATATAGGATCATATTTAAAGTGAAGCTGTTGGCCTATTTGTGTGCTTTTCTCCAGTTACTTTCAGCTGCTTGGGTACAAAACTGAGGAACAGTGGTTAAGAATGTCTCTGTGTCTTGTGGGAAGCCTGTAGTAAAAATACCTAGAAATAAAATAACTGAGTCAAAGGCATTAATGTAGATAGATACCACTGTCAATCAATATGCTTGCAGATGTAACTGGAAAACTTTTTTTAAACACATTGTTTTCATCCCTGTTAATCTCTTTTAACACAAAAAAAACAACAGCATTAACTGGATAATAGTATTATAAAGATCAATAACTCAGAAGTTTCAAAATGGAAAAGTTTAATGCAATTTAAGGAGAAAAGAATTTACTTGCATAATTCATCTTGTGTGTATGAAATTGTTGCTCCACGTGTGTTGGCTGAATAAGGGTTTGCAGGGCAGGTGTTTGAAAATGGAAAGTGGCCTCCCTTGGCCCAGACGGACCCACAAACATCACGACGGAGCCCAGGGTGCACCATAGTGGCTTGTGGTTACCACCACTGATGCCTCACAGTGTCTTCCCACTGTGAACGTATCTGTCAGGAAAACAGATTCATTTGGCTAGATTTGATTGGGATTTGTTATGAATGGGGTGGAGCTGTGGGGCTATTGCTTCC
The DNA here is from genome assembly GCF_030020395.1 of Manis pentadactyla. NCBI lineage: Eukaryota > Metazoa > Chordata > Mammalia > Pholidota > Manidae > Manis > Manis pentadactyla. The sequence goes on along the minus strand of NC_080026.1, from coordinate 109,359,587 downwards.
CAATCACTTGGCTCCCATGTTCTAATGAAAGCACAGCGCATCGCTCAGAGGACCTGCACTTCCAGCTGACACATCAAATGGGAAATTCTTAGGGGTTTGGTCCCAAAAATTATTTCTGGGTGTCCATGTTTCCATAGTTCTCTCCTTTCACTTACCAGTCAAAGGTTATTATAACTAATTGGGTGTCTGTCCTCCACTGGCATCCACGGTCTGATCTGCACACATTTAGCTGCACTGATGGAATCACCATGTGGTCTGGAAATGAGTGCTGATCAAAGTACCATCCATCCTCTTACTCTCTGACTCTTGTTTTTGAATTCCAGCTCTGCCTCCGGAAATGCCCTCTAAAAATTGCATCATAGGCTTTTTTGATAAAATGACATGACTCAAAGACTGTAAGTGTCTAGAATTATTATCTCATAAAGCTCAGCTTTCAAAACTTAAATGTGTTGCATTGAAGCCAGTCAAATGAACTAAAAGCTGGCTGGGGAAGACAAATAGGGGAGAGTGATGAGTGACGCTGGGCTGAATGGAGGGCCGCCTGCCGCGAGGCTGTCAGGGAAGAGGCACTGTTTACTCCCTGTCTCTCATCATCATTTGCAATCTAGAAGGCAGATGGTAAAGCCGCCTGAATGACAATATAGGTGACACTAAGTTTAGAGCCATTATGCAAGCACAGAAAATGTAGGTGGGAAGGGCACAAAAGAAGACCTTTTTGCTGAAGTTGCCACTGCTGTAACAGGTCAGAGCTTCAGATCACTTGGCCATGCATAGTACCCACCCTGTCCCACTCGGGGCCTTAGATAAGCAAGTTGAGTGCTTGAAAATATGGTTTCTTTTGCTGCCCAGGTATGTTCATCAGCACTGTGGCTGCAGACACCTTCCTCAGAATGACCACAGGATTCAGAGGTCCAGTTTTAAAATATATCGGGCATTGCACTGGCCATGTGACAGGAGACAAGTTTAGTTATTCAGCACAATTGACTGAGTGCCAGCCTTGTGCTAATACTGTGCTGGGTTCTGGGAATCAAGCTATGAAGGGAACAGACATGGCCTCCTCTCAAGAAGCTCAGAGTCTATCTAAGAGAGAGACAAATAACAAATAAGTAAACAGATAAATAAGATAATTACAACAGATTATTAGAAATGCAATACAGGTTTGGAGAAATCCGGTACAGGCTCTTTTAGATAAAGTAGTAAATCTAGGGGAGGGACACTTCGGCAGAGCCCTAAAGGATGAGAATGAGGCAGCTTCCAGAAGAACAGGGGGGAAGCACGTTTGTGCAGGGGCCTTAGAAGGGAGAAGATCTGGAGGATTCACAGAGCAGAGGAGAAAGCTGCATGTCGTGCGGCAGGAGAAGAGCCATCTGAGATGGGGTTGGGGCGCTAGCAGGAGCGCACCCTGAGGGACCACGAGGCACTCGGGTTTCAGTCTAAGAGGGGTGAGCGGCCTGCCTAAGCACTGAGTAGGGCTACGATCTGATTTCAGTTTTAGGAGGATGACTTGAACTGCTCTGTGGAGAACACATCAGAGAGTCAAGGGTGGAAGCAGAGAGCCTGGAGAGAAGCCAGGTGCTGACCAGACGAGAACCTGCAATGGCTCCACCTGGGGTGATGGCAGTGCAGAGAGCAGAAGGGGACAGATGAGCAGGACGCAGAGATGAGTGGACGTGAACAGACTGAATGGGGAGAAGTAAGGTTAAGAGAGGAACCACTTTTGCATTCTACCTCCTTTTATGCAAAGGAGACAGTTACAACCCTCAGTCACATCAGCACTGTGTACCCCCCAGAACGGGTTTGCGCTCTTCTGAAAACATTTTCCAGCCCTCGCCAAGCAAAGGCAGACTGGCTGAAAATCTTTGCAAGAGATTTGACTTGATATTAGACAGTTGGATGCTGGGCCCTCTTCCAGAGTGCTGGGCCCCAGAAATTTATCCCAGCTTCATCTCCCCAACCCCAGTGAGCCCTGATCCTCATCAGACATGACCACACAAAGGCAGTCCTTCACCGTCGTTCATTTTTAATGGTTAAGATTTTCTCTCCAGGCCTCTACCCTGCATTTATTCCTATTTGGAATTCCTAACCCGCCCTTCTTCCCATTAGTGTCATCTGTAAACTTAATGATGACCATGTTCTGTATTTTAGCCTCCAGGTCCTTTAGAAACAATGTTCTCTGTATTTATTTTTGAAGTTATGAGCAGATGGCCATGCTGCCTGAGCACAGGCACTGAAATTTGAACCACGGAAATGTGATTTTGGAATGAGACTGGTTCCCCATGACTAGTGCTAAACTTTATACTGTAGAGTTTAGTTTAATACTGGAGTTAGTGTGGTAATCAAAATAAAACTTACATTAGAGTTGATCTGATACATCTAATAATATGATTATTATTATGCTACAAGAGAAATGACATTTGTGTAAGTGATTTATACATGTTTGTATTTCACGGCCACATCAAGGCTGTTGTTTCCTTAAAAGAGTTACCAGGAGTTTTCCCTATCACCCATGTGAACACAAACTCACAGTAAAAACCAAAGATCCTATCTAGACCTTACTTCCAACCATTGTCCTCACAGGGCTGAGATATCCCTTGCTATACCTGGTCCTCTCCTATACCATCCAACTGCACCCAGGTCCTTAAGTAACACACCTAATGTTTTCCACATCGAGCCATCCTAGAAGGCTAGAAATAGCAGAAACCCTAGGTGCTGAGGCTGTGGACTTCATGCCTGAGGTATGAAGGCCGTCATCATATCCCTGTACTGTGGGGTGACTGAGGGACATGTAATGTTGAAAAATCACACCGTAAGCAATGCATTCTTAGACAACTCCCCATGGAATTTTGTCTTGCACTCATGGAAGCATCTGACCTGAAGACAGATACTCTTTTTGGAGAGTTACATTAAAAATTTGGAGTTGAACATTATTCATCATCAGTGTTAAAGGCTGCCAACCGCTACTTCCCTTATGGTGCCAAATGCATGAATTCTTTTATGGAGGCAAAATATTAGAGACTCTTTCTACCAGTCTTGCCCTTCTGAGTCCCCATGCTCCCCAGCCCACCCTGCCCCCACATTTTACTTCCTGCCTTCTGAGATCTGGAGGCCACCCAGGTAGATGAGCTCACTACAGCAGTCCACCAGCCTGCTTTGCTTCCTCTGAAACTTGAGTCTCACCTCCCAAACTCAGTTTTCTGCAGAGGAAGATCCTTCCAGTTCCCTTAATCAGCAGTTGCCAGCCTTTCTTCTTCTTCTGTCACTGTTCCTTTTATAGCTAAAAGGCCACTTTGGATCTGCCTTAGGCTGCTTTCCAGCAAGTAGCCCATCAGTCTCTCCCATATTTTTTGGACTCCCGCCCTATTTTTCTGGTATGTGTCTATGAAATATTCAACAAGAAGGGGATATTGCCATGCTGTAGAGTGGATATGAGAAGTGAGGACTGGTCATGGCACCTACATAATTTGCAGGACCCCTTGCAAAATGAAAATGTGGGACTTTAACTTCAAAAAGAGCCATTAGAAGTACTGAAATGTAAAGGTTGGTTCCTTTCCGCCAGTCTCTCTCTTGACTCACAGTATTTTTTGCTACTTAGTGTTGCTCTAAGTAAAGAAAAAATTTTAAATAATTAGCATGAATTTTGCCATTCGTCTTTATATTGTGCATGTGTGATTTAATGCTAATAGAAGGGCATTTAAGTTGTATGAGAATTAACAAAATTATACAATTTGTATTCCACAGCTTATACCACGTGTATGTGTTTTGTTCTTACCAGCACAATGGAAACACTGCACAAAACTAACTCAGCTAGTTCTGTTTCACTTCTTGATATGCATACATTCTACCAATACTCTCTACTTTTATATCATTACTAAGGAAGGAAAGACTGAAAGAAAAAGCGACTATGGGTTGTCCTATCTTTCCCTTTCCTTCTGTCACCATTTTCAGCAAACATGGTTAGCTAATACAAGGAGGTAATATGAATTAGAAAGGATATGACAGGTTCTTTTATGTTTCTTAGAATGTGATTGCCTCTTTCCTGGGTTTTCAATGAGTTCTGGTGTGAAGAAAGTGTGGCTTCTATGGCTGTCAGCCTCTCCATTCCCCACTTACATCCATTCACTTTGCGCTCACTTTGAACCTCGTTGAACTCTCATGCATCATGGATCCACCAGAATTTTGTGCTCATGGGGCATTGCAAACACTGTATGTTAATCAGATAGCAAAGAACTACAGATGCACAATCTCCCCTGCTCATGTGCATGCTCCATTGGCTCCTTAGACTTGACCAACAAAACATGTTCAAAGACAAAATGATTAAGAATTCCAAGATGGCAACAGTAGAGCATTATGCCAAGTGCCAGGCTCTTGTGAACACAGATCCCTTCTGAACACAGGCTCCTATTCAGTTGCACAGGTTGCATGCCATGAAGCCGACCATGGGACTGAGAAAGAGTTACAGGCTTGGGGAGTGGGGTAGTTGCAAGAAAGCAGATGGAGCAGAACCTTGACTCTGCCAGGAAAGATCACTTATTACATTATGAAAGGCCTCTAACCTATTGGACTTTGTGGTCCAGCTTCTATCAAGAACATCTGCCCGTTTTGTTTCTCTGTCTGACTAAGGGGTAGAGAAGATAGGAGGGAGCTCTGCCAATTTTTTCATTCTATCTGATAAGAAGACTTCACTGAGGTAGAGTGTGGGACCAGGTAGTGAACCTATACGACATAGGTTTAATTTCCTAACCATCAGGGGAAATTTTAAATGCATTTTCAGTGTCCCACTTACACTTTTAAAACAAGCTGCTGTCACTTAAAACTAAGGAATGGTGATCAGAGTAAAATTAGGATAAAATTTTCCATCCAGCTAATTTTCTGTGGAGAATTTGACTTTGTGCAATTCAAGACTTATGTCAGTATGCTTTTGCAAATGTCAGAATTATCAAATTATGTAATGAGATTTATAATAATGTCTTCATTCGGGGTTCAATAAGCTGTTTTCCAGCTGTCAGTTTTTGGGAATTGACTTTCTTTTGAACTTTGAAAATTTTCACATTTCAAAGAGTCCATATTCTATTTCACACTGGGTTTCTGTGCCAAGGCTGCTGTTCTTTCCAGCTTCTCCATTAACTGATGTTTCTTCATGCAAAGTCTGTTAGCCCCTATAAATGAAGCTCTTCATGTTTATAATGATTGATTTCCAATATGTGGGAGCTGTAAATGAAAATAGCAAAGGAAGTTAATGAGTTGGTAGTGTGGCTGCCCATTCGTACTTACGAAGAATAACAATATATCTTGGCAAAGAACCTGCTATAAAGTGCTCCTGTCACTAGCCCTCAATCGCATTCTGAATGGTAAAGATGAAGTAATGGCTGAATATAAAAACCTTTTCTAATGGTTCTGTGTTGTGCCCAGCCAAGTGACCTGCTTGTTGTCCCTGGGCATAAGGCAGCACCCATATAGGAAAAATTGAGCCACAGTCCAGAAAAATCCTGCTGTATGATGACTGTTTGGGTTAATTTTGTTTCTAGTGTATCTTCTGTTGCTATCAATCCACTTTGGCAGCATGAGTTTGCCAGTGAGTGATCAGCCCTCCTCTTCATTTGGTGTCAACAAAAATGATCACCTTAATGAGACCTATACCCAAGGCATAGGATAGATGCAGGCCTTCTGCCTTTTCTCTCTGCAGCCTCTGTCTCTGCCTCTCCAGGTTCTCTGATGGAGGTGGGCTTTATTCACAAGACCTGTTTGCTCACACCCTGAAACTGCCTCACACACCTCTGATTTCTCTGCTGTTCAAAAAGATCAAAGTACCTACCAGCTTCCATTATAGGATATGGAGGGGAGCAAAGATTCTCTGCCCTCCCCAGCTTGATTCTTTATCTTACTCATATTTCTACACACAAGCCCTGGCTTTGGGGTACAGTATATACCCTTTGGTGATTGCAAAGTTAACTATTCTTTTAAAAATCACATAAAGCCCAATATCAGTGGAAATATCCTAAAAGCCATTAAGTATACAGTTTCTTCTTAAAGGATGGTTCTTACCTTGTACTTTGAAGCCCACTTACCTGGGAAGCCTGGATTCACTTGAGTATGGGCCTCATAGAGCAGGGTCTGGAGTCCAGATAACCTTAATGGGCCCCATAAAGGCACAGACAGCATATTCTGCACTTTAAAAAGTAAAATGTGAGGTTATTTAGGACTATTTCCTAAAAATTCATTTTTAAATCTCTCTGTAGATGGTCGTTGGAACTGTAAGTTGTGGCCTGCCTAGCAGTTTAACTTCTGCTCCGGAGCAAGGGAAGAGATGGAGAGACTAACCTAGTTACCTGAGGCCAGCATTTCTTCTCAAGAAGGATCCTAAACTTACAAGTACCTCAGGCACAGAAACCCCTTGTCTGGTGTTCAGCAAGAGTAAAGGAGCTAGCCCCTTCTCCCAGCCCCACTTGGTGTATTGGTCCTGCAGCGGGTGGACTGATAAAACTGCTTGGCCATGCTTTCCCACCAGTTGCACATTGTAGCCATTTCAAGTTCAGCCATGTGTGCCAGATTGAATGAAATGCTTTTTAAAAGTCTCCAAAGCAGGAAAACATCTTTCTGTGACTGGTATTTTTTTCATTTTTATGTATTTGTTAATAAGTGTCTGCACAGTAAAGATGTGGTCTGTAGCTTGTTTTCCAAGGAGAAATCCAATTTGGCTCTCATGGATGTTGCCGCTACTCAGATCGAGTTTAATTCTTTAATTGAAGTAGCTGCAGAATAGCTTGTGGACAACGCAATGTTCCACAGGCTTTTCTGGAGTTGTCTGGGTGGAGACCACCTTCACTTTTGTGCTTGAATCCCGTGAGCTCATCAGCGTGGCTCTCAAAAAAAATGTCTCCTCTGGGTTGCCCCTGTTGCTGGCCTGTTAAAGCTGTGCCTCAGTCCGTGGTCACGTCACAGAATTGATTCTATTCTTTGTAATGAAAAAGTTGTAAGTATTATGCTACCCTGGACAAAGGAATGAACCAACTTCTCTCCAAATGCCCTTCCAGAAATCTCTCCACTATCTCAGCTTCTGTAGCCTGCCTGGAAGACAGTGGGTTATTATAAAGCCTCTTCTGTAAGCGGCTTACACACACTTAACTTTCCTGACTTACACAAATATTTTGGGTACAGAAAAGTTTTGGTGGTAAAAGAGGGCAAGTTTGGGGAGAGAAAGGATCTATTTAAGTCCACAGCTTGCATCCCTCTGCCTGCCAACACCCAAAAGATGGGTCCATTAAGGAAGGGGAGGTGGGACCTCAGAGTTAGCTCAAAAACTCTACTAAGAGACCACATAGGCTCTTCACCAGCTAAAGAATGAGCTCTTCAAGGTATTAAACTATGTCTTAGCTATTTCCCTTTGTCCAGTGCATCGCAGGTACCCAGCAAATGTTGACTGGTGAAGATGATGGTGGGGATGATGATGATGATATCTAGACAGCAAGTCCTTCTCCTATCTACCCCTTCATTTCTAGTGGAGGCAGGACCTTGTCCCTGGCTGATTCTCTTAAGATTTTAGTGCACATGGGTTACCGGCCCCAGCTTTTACATAAAAGTACCACTATTCACTTGTAACCTTTGTCATTTTGCCCACTTTTTCTATCTTGTTCTTGCATTTTTTCCATATCTACTGTTTTCTCTGCTCATTCTCCTTTGATTGGTTAGTTGTTTGAATTCTTTCTTATGTGCCTTGGGCCTTGTTTTCCCATCACTCACCCTTTCTAAAATGTAGTCAGATACAAGAGATAAAAAGCACAGGACCAGAGTCAAAGATCAAATATTAGCAGGAACTGATGGTAGACAAAGATATATATGTTTTATTGTTTCAGAGAATCAGGGAGAACCCAGTGAATTTAGGAAATTTGACAATCCTCATGAAAAACAGATTTCTGTTTGCTGAATCCCAACGTAACATTGAGAGTTTGGCAGCCTGCCCCTTGTCTTTTCACAGCAGCGCTCAGTGGATCATAACATTTGTCCCTGGCTAGTTCTTAATATGTCAGGCCCTTTGTCACAGTGTGAAGGTCTGGACAATGACCTTCATACCTGGCTTTGCTCAGGTCTTCAAGGTGCAGCAAAGAGAGGTACAGGGCATCTTGGGGGCAGTTCAGGTGAGGAAGGGCACATTTACCTCTTGCCTTTCCTGTACCTGATTCAGCCAGTGAAGCGGGGCCTCTCTTTCACTAATTCTCACAGAAACATTCAGAGGAGGAAGGAGAATGGCATTTTTAATTCTAGCAGCACTTTTTAAGAAACTTTTTCAGGAACTGCAATAGTATGATTTATGTACATAATCTTAGTACATTTACTAATTCAATGAGTACTTATTAAGCATTTACTATATACCTAGACACTGTGTTAGGTGCTGAAGCTACAACTCCATCACTTAGTAGCATTGCTTTACACCTGTAGATCTCAGTCCCCTCACCTGTAAAATGGAAAAACAGAGGTGTTTTGTCATAGGATTGACAGGCAAATTCAGTGAGATAATGCGTGTGCAGCCCCTATTAGGCATTGGACCCTGACCTCCCAGAAGGGTCCAGTGGAGAACCCATACAGGTAAAGAGGCAGTCAGCATACACTATGCAAACTGCCCTGAGGAGGCCTGCAGGGCACACAGGATTACATGCAAGAGAATCCCTCCCCTGGACTTGGGGCTTCCGAGAGGCTTCCAAGAGGCAACCGCACTTAGGCAGAAACTCAAGAATGAGGAGTTAGCCAGGCAGGGCATCGGGGGAAGAAGTCTCTGGACAAAGGGAACAGCAGTTCTGCAGGGCGGAGGTGTAGGAGAGCTAGGAGGAGGGAAGCAGTGCTACTCAGGGATAACCTCCCTTCCTTTCTGCTGTAGATGCTGCAAGTTTAACTGCATAGGGAGACACTTACTCCCCCTCAAAAACAGGATCACCTTATTTGGAGCCCACACTTTTTCTATGTATTATAATGAACATCTTTTGACATCATTAAGTATTCTTCTAACATATGATTTTTAATGCAAAATAGCCATAGTTGGATCTACCATAATTTCTTTATACAGTAATTTATTCATTGAACATTGGATTGTTTTTAGGTTTTTTCCCCATGAGAAATACTGCTGTTGTGGCCATAAAACCAATTAGGATTTTTTGGTCATAAGAAAAACAAGGAGGGAAAGAATCTAGGGAACTTCAGCAGAGAAGAAATGGGGTAGTTGATACTCTGAGGCACCCAGCTTGGGCAGGATGGACCCAGGACAACAGGGATCCAGGTGGTAGCACCAGTGAATGGCCAGCCTTCTCCAAGTGCTGCTGCGTACGGGAAGTCCACTCCAGCCACTCTCAGTGTGCGTGGCTGCACCCCTCAGTCTCCAGACTCCCTGGAGAGGAAGTCCAACTGGCCTAATATGGTCACTTAGTCGCCTCAGGGGAGATTAGGAAAGCTTGATAAACAGTATACAATCATGGCTACATCATTTCCCAAAAGAAAATCAGATGCTGTAATCAGAAGGAGACATTATTGACATCAAGGCACAAAACCATCAATGGCTACTACAACCATCTTCCAAGTACATCTTTGCACATATCTGTGATCACTTCTTTGGAATAATTCAATAATAACAATTCCACAGGAAGTGGAATTGTTGGATGATTGTTGATCAGCAAATTGTTGATGCAGCCATTTGAGACTTTTGGTGCATATTACCAAGTTATTCTCAAGAAAGTTTATTTCCAGCAATCCACTTTTTTCTTTTTTTATTGAGATAACATATAACATAAAATTTGCTAATTTAACCATTTTTAAGTATACAATTCAGTGGCATTAATTACATTCACGGTATTGTACACCATCTCCACTATCTGTCTCCAAAATTTTTCATCACTCTGAAAAGAAACTCTGTGCCCATTAAGCAATAACTCCCCATTCTGACCTACCCCCAGCACCTGATACCCTCTGTTCTATTTTCTATTTGTATGAATTTACCTACTCTAGATATTTCATAGAAGTAAAATCATCCAGTATTTGTCCTTTTGTGTATAGCTGGTTTCACTCAGCATAATGTTTTCAAGGTTCATGCCATGTTGTAGCAGGTACCAGAACTTCATTCCTTTTCAAGGATGAATAATATTTCATTATATGGATATACCACATGTTGTTTATCCAGTCATCTGTTGGTGGACACTGGGTTGTTTCTATCTTTTGGCTACTGTGAATAGTGCTGTAATGAACATTCACTTGCAAGTATCTGTGTGAGTCCCTGTTTTCGATTCTTTGGCTCCTCATTCCTAGGAATGGAATTGCTGCTGCATTAGGGTAATCCTATGTTTAACTTCTTGAGGAACTGCCAAACTGTTTTCCACAGTGGCTACACCATTCGGCAATTCATTCTTGACACTAAACACTAGGAAATGTTTCATAGACATGCTAGAACCTTCATAATTGACTATCCAAATTGTTGAAACAAAAATAGTCGAAATGTATCGTTTTGCCTTAAGTAACTTTCATTAAAAGCATATAATTTGGCTTCTTTTCTTATAGCAAACTTATCAGTTCTGCCCCTGGCATTTTGAACCCAGACAATATTGCCCACCTTATCTCAGTAGCCTGTGAAATCAGGCCTTCATAATTCTTTGTGCAAGCTTGAGTGCTTTTACAGGCAGTATGCCTGGAATTGTAATCTCATACCCCAGTACTCCTGGTGCCCTTGTGTGATGACCCTCTGGGCTGCACGTCTAGGTTGGAGGCCTCTTGTGTCTCCGTTCCACTCAGTTCTCTGGTTTGGGCATCATCCCCATTGTACAGGGCTGGAAGTTCCTCCCTGCTGCCGCTGCTGAGCCAGGGCTTCCTCCCACCCTTACTCAGGACTGGGATTGAGGGCGCTGAGTACGGAAGAGCTCTGTAATTTGTTTCTAAGTAGATAAACTGAAGTCCAGGTGTAGAGAAGCAAGGGGCAGGAGCCAGACCAAGGGGAAAATAGGGATCTCTAGGCCCTTCCAGTTCCAACTGTTTATTAAGCACCTTTATATTCCAAGTGCTGCATTAGGCTCTGGGAATACAACTGTGAGAAAACACAATCCCATCATTATGGAATTCATAGTCTGGAGGGGAGGTGGCATATGAATCAGAAAATACTACCAATAAGGTGTAAATACAAACTGAATCAAGTGGCCTAAGAGAAAGAAATGGTTCTATGGGAACATATAACACAGAAATGTGGCTTAGCCCACATGGGGTGGTCTGAGAAGACTTCGCTGGGAAAGAGCTAACACCTGAGTTAAGTGTTAATGAATTGTATGTGTGGTGTGTGTGTTGGCAAGGGGTGTGTGAGATGGGAGTAGAAGGTCATTAGAAAAACATGAAGGCCCTGTTTGTGTGGGAGGGGAAATAATCGGTCATTTAACATAAAAGGCCAGGTAGAGAATGGAGAGGTGGTAAGCAGCCAATTAATGTTAAAACCACTGGATTTAGCCACTGGTCTCTAGCTTGCAATTAATGGGAAGCCATTTGACAGTTTTAAGTAAGGTGGTGAAAAAAATGGATTGGAGGAGATTTCATTTCCTCTAGAGAGGGCAGCAGGGAAAATTAAAACTTCTTGTATTTCCAAAGATGCTTCAGTCACGTGGAAACTTTCTGGATCTGCCCTGCGGCCCCCTCTCTGTGCAGGAAGTCAGAGCAGCAGGGTTGTTCCCCTTCCATGTGAGCTCTGGCATACTGCCACTTGTGCAAAAACCCACCGTGATCTTCTACTTCATTTCTTCTTGGCTCTCTAAGGTCAGATATCTAGATGAAGTGTGGCTGTTGATGTAGAATTTGTACCCAATAGAGATAATTGGTTTTTTTGTGACTTTGGAAGTCAGATGAGAGGTTCCATGAAGGAAATATACTGGTAATTTTGCTGTCACCCTTCTGCACAACTGTACTTCCAAGGAACAGAAAATATTAAGATTACACAGGTTTAGTCTTCTGCAGCAAAGCCAATCAGTGGTCAGGAAAACAATGACCTTTGAACCTTGCAGAGTTGTAATTTCACTCCCATTCAGCCCTGGAAGCCCTCTCATTAGCCTCAGGAGATGAGTCTTCATTTGAACATTCATCCAATCAAACATTTATTGAATACCATTATCTATGTTCATAGGCGCTGGGCATGCAAAAGGCAGCTCCGCTCTCAAGGAAAAGGAACTTCCTTCCAACCATCTTTAACCTTCCCAACATATGCACACACACACACACACACACCAGTTATGTTTGTATTTTGGGGCAACTTGGAACATAACTGTGTACATATTAGAATATAACTAATTTCATGAAGCTAAAAATATTTCAAGGAATAAAGAGAAGAAAAAGCAATATTTATTAAATCCTTTTATATATCAGGCATTATGATAGATACTTCCAGATTGAATTATCTCATTAAACCCCTATGAGGACACTGAGGTTTGGAGATAATAAATAACTTTCCAGGATTTGAATATATATCTTTCAACTGTAAGCAAATTACTTTTCCACTTCTGTTTCTCTGTGAAGCCTGCCCCAAAACCCCCAGTCATAAATAATTATTTCCTCTTCTGAATTCCCAAAATACTCAAGTGGTTCCCGCTCATGTGGTGTTTACTTTAGTCAGCTGCATTTTACAGAGAATTGTTTACATGTGTCTTGGCCACCAAGTTCCTTGAGGACAGGAAGATGTCTTGTTCATCTTTGTATCACCCTGGCTGAACAGAATGCCTTGCATGCCACTAATATGTGCTCAGGAAATGCTTGTAGAATGAAAGAATGTACTCACAGCCCTCAGATGGTTAGTCAGAGCCTATGGCCACAGCCCAGCACCTCCTTCTCATCCCTGGTTCTGTACTTAGGCCCATTAAAGTCCTCATGGTCATGCAGTCCAGTCTACAAGCCCATGCCCTGATCACACCTCCAGACACAGCTGTCCCTTGCCATCTTTCCAGCCTAGTGGAACAAACTCCAGAGCTATGGTCCACTCTTAAGAAGCCAGACTCCAGGTTGAGGTCCATGCAGGTCCAAACTACAAGGTAGGGACTATCAGAGAAGAGAATACTAGGATCACAAGAACTCATAACATGGTCCAGAAAGAGGCATGGGCCCTTGGTTCTGTGGACTTCTTGCCCCATTTAGAGGGGCATAGCTGAAGGAACTTGACTCTCCAAAGCAAATGTTCCCTTGTCCAGCTCTCGATTAATGGAAATTGTAAATGTGAGACATAGTGGGTGACATAAGTGGGTAAAGATGAAACATTTCAAAAATATGCATTGGGTTTATGTGCACTAAAAATGACAAAAAGGAACTTTAGAACTAAATTTGAGGGGCACATTGGGAAAGATTTGACAATGCCCATTTGTTAGTTATTACTATTATTCTGATTCCATTTTCTTTTAGGTTTGCTCTTTACTTATCCCTGCATAACTCGATCTCACTAAGCTTTTGTGGTCTGGGGCTAGGCTAGGAGGCAGTGGGGCTGAGGACAGAAGTCATACTCTGTGTCCATCACTGTGCTGCCAGCAGCCACCCCATCCTCTGGAATTAACAATTTGAGCATTCGAAAGTTTGGAAACTACTAATCCAGTTTCATGCTCATTCTCTATATCCAGTCAATCAGCAGATACGATCAATTTTACCTCCAGAATATCTCTCAAATCCCTCTCTTCTCTCTAATTTAACTTCCTCATCTTAAGCAAACTCAAGTCATTTTTCTTCTAAACCAGCCTCCCAAATGGTTTTCTCCAATCCATCATCTGTGCAGCTGTGAAGGTCAACTTGCTAATTGAATAATGTCACATTATCTCTTAAAATTCTGTAATGGCTTCTCATTTATTTTGGAGACAGATTCTAAAATCCTGAGGTCTGCATGAATGGGCCCTACCATCCTCATCTTGTATTCACTTGCTAAGGTCCAAGCTGAATTGGTTGGCTTTCAGATTCTCAGATATTCCAAACTCCTTCCCATCTCAGAGCCTTTGCCAAAACTCTTCTCTTGACCAAAACACTTTCTATCCTCTCCCCTTTCTTCCTCAAATCTTAAATTTCACTCCATAAGAAACTCCTTTCCTGACGCCACCCCCAAGCCCTACCCAGACTATATCACAGGTTCTATTATATGGTCTCCTAGATTCCCCCATCACCATTAGCACCATCAAAGTAAATTAATTGCCTGATTCGTTGGCTTAAGGACTTTTTAAAATTAAATTATCATTGATCTGTAATCTTATGAAGGTCCCACATGAGCAACATTGTGGTTTCAACATTCACCCATATTATCAAGTCCCTCCTCCACCTCATTGCAGTCACTGTCCATCAACATAGTAAGGTGCTATAGAGTCATTACTTGTCTTCCCTGTGCTGTACTGCCTTCCCTGTGACCTGCCTGTATTTTGTGTGCTAATTATAATGCCCTTTAATCCCCTTCTCCCTCCCTCCCCACCCACCCTCCCCAACCTCTTCCCTTTGGTAACCGCTAGTCCCTTCTTGGAGTCTGTAAGTCTGCTGCTGTTTTGTTCCTTCAGTTTTGCTTTGTTGTTATACTCCACAAATGAGAAAAATCATTTGGTACTTGTCTTCCTCCGCCTGGTTTATTTTACTGAGTATAATACCCTCTAGCTCCATCCACATTGTTGCAAATGGTAGGATTTGTTTTCTTCTTATGGTTTATTCCATTGTGTGTATGTACCACTTCTTCTTTATCCATTCATCTACTGATGGTCAGTTAGGTTGCTTCCATATCTTGGCTGTTGTAAATAGTGCAGTGATAAACATAGGGGTGCATCTGTCTTTTTGAATCTGGGGTATTGTTTTCTTTGAGTAAATTCCTAGGAGTGGAATTCCTGGGTCAAATGGTATTTCTATTTTTAGTTTTTTGAGAAAACTCCGTATTGCTTTCTACAACATTTAAACTAATATACATTCCCACCAGCAGTGTAGGAAGGTTCCCCTTTCTCTGCATCCTCAGCAGCATTTGCTGTTTCTTGTCTTTTGGATGTTGGCCATCCTAACTGGTGTGCGGTGATATCTCCCTGTGGTTTTAATTTGCATTTCCCTGATAATTAGTGATGTGGAGCATCTTTTCATATGACTGTTGGCCATCTGAGTTTCTTTTTTGGAGAAGTATCTGTTCAGACTCTCTGCCAATTTTTTAATCAGGTTATTTGTTTTTTGGGTGTTGAGGCCTGTGAGCTCTTTATGTATTTTGGATGTTAACCCCTTATTGGCTTTTACAAATATATTCTTCCATACTGTAGGATGCCTTTTTGTTCTGCTGATGGTGTCCTTTGCTGTACAGAAGCTTTTAAGTTTGATGTAGTCCTATTTGTTCATTTTGCTTTTGTTTCCCTTGCCCTAGGAGATGTGTTCAGGAAAAAGTTGCTCATGTTTATATTCAAGAGATTTTTGCCTAAGTTTTCTTCTAAGAGTTTTATGGTTCCATGACTTACATTCAGATCTTTGATCCATTTCAAGTTTACTTTTGTATATGGAGTTAGACAATAATCCAGTTTTATTCTCTTACATGCAGCTGTCCAGTTTTGCCAACACCGGTTGTTGAAGAGGCTGTCATTTCCCATTGTATATCCATGATTCCTTTATTGTATATTAATTGGCCATAATTGTGTAAGTTTATATCTGGGCTCTCTATTCTGTTCCATTGATCTATGGGTCTGTTCTTGCGCCAGTACCAAATTGCATTGATTACTGTGGCTTTGTAGTAGAGCTTGAAGTCGGGGAGTATAATCCCCCCAGCTTTGTTCTTCCTTCTCAGTATTGGTTTGGCTATTTGGGGTCTCATGTGTTTCCATATAAATTTTAGAACTATTTGTTCTAGCTCATTGAATAATGCTGTTGGTATTTTGAAAGGGATTGCATTGTATCTGTAGATTGCTTTAGGCATGATGGCCATTTTGACAATATTAATTCTTCCTATCCATGAGCACAGGATGTATTTCCATTTACTGGCATCTTCTTTAATTTCTCTCATGAGTGTCATGTAGTTTTCAGGGTATACATCTTTCACCTCCTTGGTTAGGTTTATTCCTAGGTATTTTATTCTTTTTGGTGTAATTGTAAATAGAGTTGTTTTCCTCATTTCTCTTTCTGCTAGTTCATCATTAGTATATAGGAATGCAACAGATTTCTGTATATTAATTTTGTATCCTGCAACTTTTCTGAATTCAATTATTAGGTCTAGTGGTTTTGGGGGGATTCTTTAGGGTTTACATAAAATACCAGGTCATCTGCAAAGAGTGACAGTTTAATTTCTTCCTTACTAATCTGAGTGCCTTTTATTTCTTTGTGTTGCCTGATTGCTGTGGCTAGGACCTCCAGTATTATGTTGAATAAAAGTGGTGAGAGTGGGCATCCTTGTTTCCAATCTCAGAGGAAAAGCTTTCAGCTTTTCACTGTACAGTATGATGTTAGCTGTGGGTTTGTCATATGTGGCCTTTATTATGTTGAGGTACTTACCCTCTATACCCATTTTGTTGAGAGTTTTTATCATGAATGGATGTTGAATTTCATCAAATGCTTTTTCAGCATCTGTTGAGATGGTCATGTGATTTTTGTCCTTTTTGTTGATGTGATGGATGATGTTGCTAGATTTTCAACTATTGTACCATGGCTTAAGGACTTTCTTTATTGCTAAATTATAAACTTTATGATGTCAAGAATTGTATTTATCTTATTCACCACTGTTTCTCTCATGTCTAGCATGGAGTCTTGAACATAATACACAAACCATAATTGAATTCTAGCACCTTACATAGGCAAGGGGCTCCAGCAGGCCTGGGCTTTGTAGTCTGAGACCTCAAGGAACACAGGGTTCAGCAATTAATCCAGTAAATTCTGCAACCCTCTGTCAGTTCCTTTCTCTTCTCCCATTTATTTTGGTTCAATTTAACTCCATATGCTGCACTGTCTAACTTTAGACAACAATTGACTTCTTGACAAATACTAAAAAAGAAGAAAAGATTTAAAACCTCTGTCTTTTCAGTGTCATCTGTTATTAGTTTTCCCTCTCCAACTAATAAATGGACACTATTTTTCTTCAACCTCTTCTTCTGATACACTTAAAGAATGTCTGTGTCTCTCTTTGTCCCTTGAAAATTGCAACACATTCCTTGCTTTGGATTTTTTTTAAGTATTGACATAAAAAGTCATTATATTTGCCTTCCTTCTTGATGGTTTTTATTGTCTGAAAACTCTTTATATTCCATCTTTCATATCAATGCCTTTGTGTTGTTGTTGTTAGATATGTAAGAGCATTATTTTTTTCCTGCTGTATGCATAAATTTTTCTGCCTTTTCAAGTCTTTTCCTTAAGGAATCAGGTATTTTTTTCATTCTTGAAATGAATTCAGGAACCCTATCAGTTTTTGTATTTTATTTGTGATTATATAAGTGGCACGTATTCATAGTATAATAAAAGATAGAGGAGGAAGAGGGACAGGGTAGGAGAAAGGAAGGAAATAGAATTTGATTCTGCTGAGAACTGCTTACATTAAGTAGAAATAAGGACAGTGAGAAAGGGAAGAGGGAGTTTTTAAAAAAGAGGTAGGATAAATAGGGTACTGAGAGAAGAACAAGGGTGAGAGAGGAGTCAAGTGGTATACAGAGCTAAGTAAGATGCAATTGTCAAACTTACTTTGGCTTTTAACCTACCATCAACTGACTTACCAACCAAGCACCGCCATTCCCCTGAGGGAAGACATGATTAACTAAGAGCAAATCACCATAAACCCATCTCTCTTTGAGTAAAACAATTCAAAGAGATGCCAGCCTAAGGGTGGATCAGTGATGTCAAAAAAGAACCTCTGATAAACAAATGCATATATAAGCTTTCTTTATTATCTTTTTAACATATTATTTGACACTTTCCCAAAAGGTGATCTATGCCTACTTGTTACTTTTAAAGCAATATAATACAACCTGTGAATCCACCACCCAACCCCAAAACTAGCACATTCCTCCCACTAACCTCTAACTTGTCTCATTATCCCAGTCCCCTGGTTCCTCCTGCCCCACTCAAGGCAACCATTATCCTAAATCTTATGTTTATCAACCTATTGATTATACAGTTATATACAAAATATTATTACAAATACATATATGCTTAAACAATATATATTAGTTAAGTGTGAAGATATTTTTTTAAAAAGCAAACATTTGCCTACAGCATAGAAACACACAGCTATTGCCTAGACCACATCCTCTCCCAGGGCATACTGTACTTGAATTCTTCAAGGGAGCGGCGGCAGGGAAGTAAAAGCTCTATCAATGGACACTTTTAGAAATGGAAGTGAAAGATGCATCACAAATAGTTTTCAAAGAATATCAAAAGGACAGGCAGAGAGAAAAGGATGTAGAAGCACTTTGAAAGTGCTTTCTCCAGCAACAGACAATCACTGAATCTGCCAACAGAGCGAGTTTATGACTTAATGCTGGATGATTATTATGGCTGTGCTTACTACTAAATGGTTAATAAACTCCTAAAAATAAAATATTTTCTGATTTCAGTCCTGAACTGAAAAAGTTTCCATGTTTTTTTCCCCTTGCAAGATCTGTTTTCATTGTAAAAAATCTAGGATACTTTCTTAACAGAAAAAAGTTATATGATTGTGACCTTTCACTTTCAAAGCAAAAAAAGCCAGTGAGAAAGGAAGGAAGGGAGGGAGGGTGGGAAGAAAGACTCTCCCTGACTGGAAGAAGTTTATTATTCAGGTCCTTTCATATTGGTGGTAAGAAGACTCAATTTCATAAAAATGTAAATTCTCCTAATTTGAACTTAAAAATTCCATGAAATTCCAAGGCCTAGCAGATTTTGTTTAGATACTTTATAATCTGATTTTGAAATGTCTATGACTGAGTAAAGGTCCAAGATTAGCAAAGCCATTTCTGAAGAATATGATAGGAGGAACTGTTTTACCAGATTTCAAGAGATATATAAAACAGTGCTCACTAAACAGTACTGTATTGGTGCAGAACAGAAAAAGAATGGAGAGCCCAGAAACAAACCCATGAATTCAAACCCATGAGTGCATGGAAATGTGACACGGAAGATATCACAGATCACTAAAGAAAAGAGAGCCTATTTAATAAATGATGTGGGTATTGATAGAATCTGGACCTGAGTATCACCTTTGAAATAAGCCCCATCCACCATCTCAGAGACACCTAGGTGTCATCTTACCTAGGCTACAAGCATTCTCCAGAGGACACGTCAGCAGGCCACAAGCCCACCTTTCCCCTGACGCCTCCCCTCAAAGAGCCTGACAAAAACCTGGCCATAAAAAGCCTCTTGACCTCTTAGAGACCTTTTCCTTTGTTCTGGTGGCCAGGACAGAGGGCTCCCTCTCCGGTTTAACAATAAACCTGCTTGGACTGTTGAGTTTGCATCCCTTTTGGGTATAATTGATTATCCATATGGAAAAATTAAAAATTAGATACCTACCTCACACTACACCTCCAGATAAATTCTAGATTGATTTAGATTTAACTATGAAAGAAGAAAGAACTTTAAAAGAAAATATAAAATATCTTTATGAGCTACACATAAGGAATTCTTAACACACAAAAAGAACTGGACATTTTCTGCCCACTAGATTGGCAAAAATTAAGAAGTGTGAACATAACAGGTGTTGGAAAGGATATGGATCCAAGGGACTCATACAGACACTGCTAGAGGAAGGATAAGTTGGAATAATTGGAACCACTTTAGAAAACAGTTTGGTGTTATCCTGGGAAGTTGAATATCTGTATACTTGTGTAGGACGCAGCAGTTCCACCTTGGGCATATACTCTAGAACAATGCCTCTCTGACTTTAAGGAGCATCAGTCACCTGGAAAGACACACAGTTTGGGGGCCCCACCCCTAAAGATTGTTATTCAGTAGGTCTAGGGTAAAGTCCATGAATTTGCACTTCTAAGAAGCACCCAGATGTTCAGGCTGCTGCTGGTTTCCAATCACAGTTGGAGTAACACCTCCGGATTTCTTCACCTGTGTCTTGAGAAACAAGGAACAAGAATGTTCAAAGCCACATTGTTCATAATCGCAAAAATCTGGATACAACCCAAATATCTATCATCAGAAGAATGAATAAACTGTAGGATGTTCACATAATGAAGTATCATATAATATTAAAAATGAACTGTAAGTATGTGTAACAGTCTGAATGAATCTTAGAAGCATAATGTTAATTAAGAAAAGTAAGTCACAGAAAATTGTATACAGCATGATACCACTTTTATAAAGCTAACAAACAATATGTTGCTTAGGAGCAAATATATGGACAAAACTAAAATATGAAGCAAGGGAATGAAATACAAAAGTGGGGAAGAGAAGAGTCACATAACTAGATGCAACCCTGTGCATGTCACGGCGGCATTTGAGGTGGGTGGCAGGTTCTCATGCTTCAGCACTGTCATGTGAGTTACATAGAGTCTCCTGTATATGGAAAATAGAGACATAGTACACATGAAATGAAAAAAAAATAAGTGCCAATCAGGTAAGCTAAAAGAGACAAAAACTGCAAAGAAACTAAAATTGTAATAACAATTAAAATACTCATTGGACTTAGTAAATGACAGAAATGATCCTGAAGAAAAAAGATATGCAATGTAGAAGACACACTTAAGACATCCTTGAAGAAAGAAAACAAAAAGACTAAAAAACAATGAGAAAGAAGATGAGACTAAATGCACAGAACTGAAGATGAAGATCTAACAGACTCCCACAATGGAGATTGGAACAAACAGAAAGAAAGAATTCAAAGCTATATTTTAAAAAATGCTTATAGGTTGAAGAAAGGTCTTAGTCTTTCTCATCAAAAGTACTTCCCAAATACCAGTAAATTAATGCAGAAACCTACATGGACACATTCCTGGTAAAAGTTCAAATATCCAGGCTAAAACATGACTCCTATAGCATCCTGGCAGAACAAAATATAAAGAAAACAAACAGGCTAACCAAACATAGAATGAAATGCATGCTAGCTTCAAACTTCTCTGCCACAACAAACACTGCAAAAACATGATTTCAAAGTTTAGTTGGAAAAATAAATGGATATGACTAATTAAGGAAAAGTTTGAACAAAGAAGAAAAATTCTAATGAAATGATTTGAATCTCTAGATATGAAAATATAAATTTTAATAATAAAAATGATATGAAACTGATAAAAAATGGAGAGTTCAGTGGAAAAGAATAGAAAATCCAGATACAGAATTATTTATAATATTTCTTATGAGTATATCATGATATACATGTCATAAAATAGTATATATGACAGGTATATATTTATATATATATTATATAGTATATAATATACATATATATTATATAACATATCATATTATATGTGTTATATAAAATAGTGTAATGTGATAGTATATATTACATATGCTACATTAGAATATATGACATATTTTTATATATTTGCATATAGATAAAACTTAGTATGTGATAAAGATGAGCTTAAGCATAAGCCATTCACTATATGATGCTATAGTAGCTAGTAAATCATTAAAAAAAATAATGAAGTTAGTACCACACACCAAAATACTGTCAATGAATTAAAAAGTAAAAATTTTAAATGGTAATATGAAAAGAGCTAGAAAAAAATAACAGTGAAGATTGGTCTGATCCTTGTGTGAGGAAGGACTTTCTAAGAACTAAGAACAAGGAAGAAATTTTTTTAAAAAAAGATTGGAATATGTTCCTATACAAATTTTTTTAATTCTCTATGGCAAAAAAATCTTAAAAAGTGATAAAAAGCAAACTATAAATTTGGACAGAATGTTTACTCTTTATACATTCCAGGGGATTCTGACCCTAATATCAAAAGATATGTTACAAATCAATAAGAAGGTGGGCATCCCATTAGAAATATGGGTGACTGTGATAATCACTTCACAAAGATGATTTCAAATCAAAAACACAGAAATTATAGTCAATAAGAGCAAATTGAACCAATGAAGGTTTTTCCATCTATTTGATTGATAATGATGAAATATTTGCCATTTTCAATATTAAGAAGCCATATTTAACAGCTACCCAAGGCTACTTAAAATTAATTGAGGTGAATGTTTAAGCAACTCTTCAAGCCCACAACTGAGGGCAGATTTTGAGCTATTCTGGTGACAGAGGGCTTTTTAACTGTTCTGATTTGTGCAATTCACCAGACATTTTTAAGCTGCTGATGTTACAAATGACCACACAAGAAGAGCTGTACACGTTGTGCATTTTATTGTATGTGCCTCCATTCAAAAAAACAAAAGATCATTAAGAGGCTTCTGCCTGGGAAGGTGAAGACTGAGAAGACATGGTTGATGTATTTAAGGCCCTGAATAGCATGCATATACTGAATAGTATATTCACTGAATTCCAGAACTGGGGTCGGGGTGGGGAGTGGGGGGGAAGCCTAAACAAATTAGGAAGCTCTGTTTTACACAGTGAGTTACAAACTCTAAAGTCATTACCCCACAATAGGATATAAGATCAAATACAAAACTGATAAGGCCAAAATGGGATAATTAGCAAATGCAGTAGAAATTAAACTGGTAGTGAATAGGCTTTTGTAAATTCAAATACATGTGTGGGTTACAGATTGAATATTAATCAGTTACAAATGGGCCCTGGAAAGGTAAAGAGCATCCCATTCTTTTCAGTTTAGAATTATTGATGATGCCCAAGAATTAGTACCATGGTTTGCAAACATTCTTCTGTTTATATTTGATTCTGGAATCCAGGACTGCCGTCTCCTGTCTGGAGGAGCCTCATCTCCCTCCCACCACACTAACAGTATTTAGTGACAGTATTTGGAGGATGACATTTTGGATTGTAATATTGGTCACAGTCCTAAAGATTGGAAATCCTCCATTCTGCAATTAAATAGGAATCATAAACCAGTATGAAAGTGAAGTCACAGGAAAAGAAAGTTAAAAATGTAAGGCCCCAGCTGGTTAATTCATATGTGAAAAGCTTGATTCACTTGTTTGTATGCTGCTCTGGGTCTGCCCCACTGACCTTTCCCCATTTGATCAGTTGAAAAGTGCCCACTTCATTATCCACCCAGGGTGGTGCTTCACTGGAGTGACCATGTATATAGGGTTAGGGCCTCATTATTGGGATTCACTGTATTCCTGGTAAGAAGTGGCCTCTGGCCTGTGTGTTTGTGCAGTTACTCAGAACACCTGAATATGCCTCTTTCTCTGTCTCTCTGCTTCTCTGTTCTTCTCAGGACTACTGGCTCTCTCTCCTTTACAAGCGCCTGATCGGCCCCAAAGTCTTGGCTGTGCATGTGGCTGGACTGCAACGGAAACCAAGGCCAGGCCGAGTGATCCGGGACAAACTAAGGATTTACGCTCACTGCACAAACCGCCACAAGTAAGTCTTCAGAGAGATGTCCTAGAAAGCCAAGCCCAGGGGTCTTCAGGTTTCCTGTCCCTCTTAGAATTCTGTACTATTTGGAACCCCTTTAAGACTTACTGAAAACTGCTTCTGGAATTACTAAGTCTGCTCTTTGCACGTTTTAAATTATCTCTGATAAGAACTTCTTCTCCAAGTAAACCCCCTTTCTCATACTTAGAAAATGTATTCATAAAAATACATGGCATTTTTTTTCATTTGCTTCATCCAACAAATTTTTACTGAGCATTTCTTGGTGACAGTTGATGTAATGACCATGCAGCTTTGCTGTGTGCCTACACCCGAACAAAGGCTGGAGATACAAAATCCATTCCTGTGACCCACCAACAGGGCTTGAGGAACTAAGTCTGTCTCTAAGGTGCATGCTGAGAGCTCTGCCACCGGAAACCTCACCAGAGGCCAGCGCGTCCCCAGCTGTGAGCACCCAAAAGTAGTCATGCTAGCTTTAGAGCCATTTTCAGTATTTGAAAAATCTTTTCAGCTATTTTAACATTTAAAGGTTAAATAAAATCTAGGCTTCCTTTTTTTAGGGGGCTAGACTTAGAATAATCAACATGGAAATGTATGGTTATCCTTCTCTTTTTGATCTGAAGCTCTGGTTGTCACTGGAGTTGTCATTGAACAAACAGGAAAAATAATTATCAGTAAATAAGTAAAGCTTGGCAGATAAAATATTTTAAAACATGAAGATCAAAGGGTAAAAACTTAAAATTGAGTCTAAAACAAAATGCCAACCAAATATGGCTTTCTTACATCATTTCCTGTTGAAGGAGCAGGGTAGGTGGCTCTGGAGAAGAGAATTCCTTCTCTTAATTCAGAGAAGCCCTGGAGGGTGGGGAGTGGGAAGGAAGCAAGTGCCTCCAGCCAGACCTTCATTCCGGTGGGCCTATCAGGGGCTAATCACAGGCAGTGGGGAGCACAAAGAGCTCCAGTGGTCAGGTTACAATAGGCTCCTTCCCCTTCCTTGATGAGAGAGGAGCCAAGCCAGTTAATTTATCATGATAAGAGTTTTCAAAGAATCACTCTGAGCATAGGAGGGCCAGAGGCCAGTTGTCTTGTCTGTAGATACAAGTGCCTATTGTGGAGGAGAGGAGGCTGGTTTGGGCAGAGGCCAGAGGCTTTCAACGTCCCTTTTGCTCAACAGGAAGCTCAAACCAATACCTGACAGAGAGTGACTGCTTTATGGCCTTGGCTGGAGTTATCTGATCACCACACAAGGAAATACTGTATTCCTTGTCTCTGCCCTTGTCCTGAGATAACCACCCAAAAGGTGGACCCCCAACTTCAAGAGAGAAAAATTACTCTTGGCACCTTTTGTCTCTGTTGGGAAGCACATCAGTTTGTGGCTTTTATACTACTAGTCTGAGGACCCAGGGAAAAAATGTCTTTAGCCATGGGCTTAGCAGGCCTTGGATGTCCTCACAGAGGGCTCCTCATAGTCTCACCCCAGAGTTCATCCTGACATTCTTTGACATTCTTATGGAAAGTTGTCACTCATATTCTGAGCATACCATGAACTCAGGGCCAGTGTCTCATTCATTTTTGTATTCTTGGTGTCTGACATAGTGACTGGCTTAAGGAGGGCTCAGTGACTGTTTGATGAATGAATGCAGAAATAGAGCATCAGGGCACCACTGATGCTTTGCAGTTCTGTCTTCCCCTTTCATATCACATCAGCCAGAAGGAGGTGGTGTGGAAGAGTAGTTCAGAATTCTGTCCTTCACTAGCATGAGACCTCAAACAAGTTATGTCCCAGAGTGGGGCACACTGGCTTTACACTATTCAATCTTGACCAATACTCTGAAAATATACATCCTTGGTCAAAACAGGGATTGGGTGAGAAAGTATACACTCACCAGTAGAACAACCCAAAGAAACTGTCTATTAAAACAACCCCTGCACTCTGGTGTATAGTGAGCACTTGCTATGGGCCAAGCATCTTGTCAGATATTTACATTTCTCTTATCATATTGAATTCCAAAGGTTCTATGTTATCACCCCTATAATAACAACATTAATACTGTAAAAGATTTTACATTTGGAAAGAACCATCAGAGATCTTTTGGCCTACTGTCTTACACAACACAGAAATTCCTTTTACAGTCTCCCTGACAGTCATGCAGCCTCTGCTTGGATGCCTCACTGCCTCTCACGGCACTCTTTCACATTGTGGGTTGTTTCTGACTGTTAGAGCTTTGCCTTTTATGACTGAGTTAGGATAAAAAGTTAGATACTCATACCAACACCAGCAGGTGCTTCTCTGCTTTCTGTTCTAGAATTAACAAATTAGGTCCCTGGCATCATGGCAGTTCTCACCCTGGGTCTTCTTGTTCAGAGAATAAGTAAGTTTGGGTTGGGAAACCTTCTTCTTTATGAACTATTCTGCTGAGACAATGTATGTTTCGGAGGAAAAGCCGAGGTCTTTAGCCAAGTTCAGAACCAGTTGGAACCTGGTGGATATTGAAGCAAAATTGAGCCTTTTGGGGTTCAAGTTCATTTATTATTGGAAAAACATGACTTCCTGTTTTTCAGAAGAAGTTTTTTTAAAGACTCATAAAAAAAGGTTCCTGAGGCTTCTTGGACATCAAATGGCTCTTACAAAACAATATTTTGATGAGTTAAGTGTAAATGAATCAGAAACATGTGGATTAAATTTCCCTTAAAATACACAGGGGCTTTGAAATTAGGGGAAAAAATGTTTGGCAAAACATGGCCTGACTTTCGCCGAACCCAAGAACTTTGAATTAGATTTGAAGACAATGGACCAACCCAGTTTTCAAATATTGACTTGCACTGAGAATGACCATGGGCTCCAAAGCATTGTCTTCCCTTCCCTTTCCTAGTCCTCCATCTTCACTGGGGACATTTCTAGAACAGTGACTGTTTTTATCTGGAAGCCAAGATGCACCCCCCACTTCTTACACCCAGGATCTTCCAGTTCCTTCCTTGCCCCACTCTCCTCCTGTGGCAGCACAGAGAAGAAGTCAGGGAGCAAAAGAATAGCCAGAAAGATGAGCTCCAGATACGTGGACTCTCTGCTGGTGGAAAAGTCTCACCATGAGTGAGACATGGGGCAGAAGGTATTCTACCAGACAGAGAGGGGCATTCATTAAGAGAACCACAAGCCACCTGGACTTGACAGCATCAGAAGGGCAGCAACCGTCTGCAGTCCACACCTTCAGTCAGGCCCCATTTTCTTAGGGAACAGAGACTCCTACGAGATTATTTTTCTGTGGGCAGAGAATATTCATTCTTCAGGAATCTCCTTCTTCAGCTCTGTACTTTCAGGTTAGTGCTGCACTCCCCATCCAAGAATGTGTCTTCGCAGCCAAAAGTCCTCTGCTTAACATCCTTGCCCATCAGCCAAGCAGGGAAAGGGATGGCTCAGGCAGTCTCAGTGCCAGTTCCTGCCTGAGGAGGTTCCCTGAGTCCAGTAGGAGCCCCGGCACAGTTGGCCTCAGGGCTGCCTTCCACTACTGGTTTGTCTCCCCCAGGCGAGCGATGCAAGTGGAAATCAGACCATTGCCAAGCAGCATGAGAAGACTGCTTTCCCTGCGGTAATTTCAGGTCTCCCTCCTACCCACCATTTCCCCACATCTCACCATTCTCCACAGTCTCCAAGGGCTCATTCTTCCCAGCTCTGCAGAGGAGAAACTCAGAAAAGCATGCAGCTGTCTTCTCCACCGTTGGCCTTCAAGAAGGGTATTTGAGGGTAGTTAGCAAAAGGGTTTACCACAGTCCAGCAAAATTGGTACACACACATGCATACTTTTGCTCACACTCTGAAGCCCAGACTACCTCTAGTTAATATCTTCCTCAATTCTGCACAGAGCTCAGCTAAGCTTAAAGCCCACCGATGGGCTACAGTCAGCATTCTTTAAGGATTGCAAACACTGACTCAGCAGCATCTTTCTTCAGAGTTCTGGGGACACAGTCTGCTCAGATAAACCGGCATTCTCTTCTAACCTAACTCACTGGGTTCCAAAAGCTAGCTTCAGGGGATTGAGAAGGATGAGGACAAGGAACCAGATGAAAGAGTCATTTAATAATTTATCAGAATATCAATTCAGGCATCCAAAGCCACTGAATATAATAATGTATCCTCCTACAAATGCAAAAAAAATCATCTGACACACAGCCAGGAGGACATTACTTTAGGAAGTCATCTCATAACCTAATGTATTGCTCTAGGTAGTGGTTCCCAAACCCAACGCATATACCAAATATCCCAGAGAGATTAAAAGAGAGAAAGAAAAAAAAGCAGATTCCCAGGCCCAACTCAGAAATAAATTGAACCAAAATCTCCATGGATGAACCCTGGAAGCTGTAATTTTTTTAAAAACCCAAGTTATCATATTGACCTGTCCTTGGTTACCCAAATCTTAATAGCACCTTTAGAAGCAGAGATGAGTGACCCACAGAGGCTAAGGGGTGCTGTTTCTGCAAGGAATGGTATTTTCCTCTGGGCAAAGCTGACTTCGAGTTTCTCTGAACTCCTCTTTTGAAGGCAGGACTGGGTCATTTTTTTCTGTTTCCTCTCATTAACCCATCCAGATGGGGTCCTAAGGGAACCCTTAGAAACAAAGTCTATTTTCCTACAAGAGAAAAGGAAATCATTACAGTTTTGTTGATACGTGCTGAAAGGCTCTTGCATGTAGGCATATAGTTCTGAACATCCTGCGCTGCTTTAAAAGGATTACAAAATGGTGAATAGTTTTATAACCTTGGGGTAGGAAAAAGGCCAAAAGCAGAAATCAAAAAGTTCAATAAATTTGACTACATTAAAGTTTTAACGTTAATACATCCAAGTACAAGGTAAACAAACTGAATTGATCAAAGAAAACTGGGGGAAATTTTGCAACATACATGCAGACAAATGATCACTATCTTTAATAAATAAATAGTTTTTATAAATCAATAGAAAGGCAAAGGACATGGTCAACTTACAAAAGAAGAAATGAAACAAACAGGCAAATGAAAAAAATGATGCACCTAGTATGAATTTTATAAAAATACAAATTAATACAACATTGAAATCCCATTAACACTCTCAGGTTAAGAAAGATATTTTAAAAGGTGAAATCCAGTGTTCTTACCAGTATGAGGAAATGGGCACTCTTATACATAGCTGCTCTGAGCAAACTGGCACAAGCTTTCTAGAGTTAATATCAAAATTATCAAAATGTGTGTATCAGTCAGGATAGGCAAGGTTATGTTATGATAAGGAACCTCCAAATCTCCATGACTTTCAATAAGAAAATATATTTCTCATTTAGGCTGCTTGTCTGTCAGGGCTCAGCTGTAGCTCTGCTCTATATCATCTTCATTCCAGGATGCAGATCAATAGAGCAGCCTCTGTCATCTGGCAGAGGGAGAACAGAAGTAGTAAAACAGAGGCTCTCTCTTAAAGGTTCTGCCCAGAGGTTTTAACATGTCCAGTCACATTTCATTGGTTAAAGCCAATCATGTGATCACTTGAGGGTTTAATAGAACAGGGACATAAACTCTTCCTACAGGGAAGGGCACCACTGGGAATGAACCAGAAGATTTGGTGAGGAATCATACAATATATATTATGCCCCTTGACCTAATGTTTCCAACATCCAGGACTTTATGCATCAGAAATAATCATGATGTACAAAACGTTTATGTACAGTGAAATCCTTCATCATATAATTTATATGGCAAACATTGAAAACCCCCAAAAGTAGGAGGTTAGTTAAACAAACTGTTCCTATTATTGAAGACTATAGCCTTCTTATGTAAGTAGAGAAATATATCATAATAACATGGGAACATATTTAAGATGTTCATGAACTGAAGAATTTGTGTGAATAATGTGATCCCAATTACATAAAAACTGAGAAATATATGCATATGTATCAAAGTACTCAGTAAATATTTCTCAAATAAATAAACTAAAAAATACTGGAAGGATATAACCAAAATGTTATCATACCTCAAGATACTTAAATTGTGGAGGGATTTTCTTTTTCTTCTTTGTGTTTCTCTATATTTTTCCTTGTTTTGAAATCACTGTTTTAATTCCACACTCAGAAAAAGATACTTTGTTTTCTAAAATCATCACAATACATTTAAACAAAAAGAAAAAGCGCATGGTGGGAAGTGGGTATCTTCTTTGCAGGAAACCACAATAACAAGGCCTGTCTTCCAAGATCTAGTGTGGCCAAGAACCATAAAATAAGTGCCTTTTCCTGAGGTAGTCCTGTTTCATGCTGTCTATAAATTACTTAGAAGCATCTAACTGACCACTTTGTTTCCATCTTTTCCTACTTTCTCTCTCTCCTGATCTCAGCCACAACTATGTTCGAGGATCCATTACACTTTTTATCATCAACCTGCACAGATCAAGAAAGAAAATCAAACTGGCAGGGACACTCAGGGACAAGCTTGTACACCAGTATCTGCTACAGCCTCATGGACAGGAGGGCCTTCAGTCCAAGTAAGTGCCAACCTGGAAATAGGAGCAAGCGCGACAGGAGCTGGTTGGGGAGGGGGCTGGAGTAGCTCCTTTGCGAAGAGCACTGGGGTTGCTGTTAAGTCACGCAGGGGCTCAGTGGGATGGAGTCAGGAGACTGCTGACTCCCTTTGAGACTTTGGTCAAGCACCTCCCTGTCTCTAGGCCTAAATACCTCAACTGTAAAGTCAAATGGTGGACAAAATATTTCTCAGCCAGGGCACTCTGGCTATCTGGGCAAGACAGTTCTTCATTATGCAGAATGGTCACATTTCAAGCTGTTTTGCATCCTTGGTCCCTGTCCACTAAGTGCCAATACCACCCCCTAGTCCCGTGACAACCCAAAACACTAGCGTTAAGAACCGTGTCCCTTTCAGCTGTAAAATGTAACTGTATAACATATTCCTCAATGCTTTAACTCACTGTTTTGTCATCATCTACAAACCTTCTGGGGCTAGGAGGGAACACTGGACAAAGGATCCCAAGTTCAGAGAGAAGGAGTCAGATCTGCCCCTAACTTTGTAACTGTAGGCATATCACCTCTTGGGATCTCAGTTTCCTTATCTGAACATTAGGAGAGAAATTACATTCTGGGGGCTTTGTGGCCCCTGCAAACCCTATAAATACATGACTCTGAGATACTCTCTGCCTCCCTCAGTCTCTAGGAGAGACTGTTGGCAGCACTGCCCTTAACCACCAGAAAGCAGCAATGGGCTTGGCCACGGGCGAGGCCACCCCAGCTCCCTGAATAAGGCCTCCCAGGAAGGACGTGGGATGTTGTGCAGACTGGGCGCATTCCCATTCCATTTTTAATGTTTACCAAGTTTAACAAAGCTGTAAACTTGGAGCAGGTGGCTTGCACTCCCACAGCCGCCCACAACTATTTGCGCTGATTGCCCACCGTTCCACTGTGGCCGTGGTGGCTGGCGCTTGGCTTCCAACTGTCTGTGCGACGGGAACAAAACACAGTCTGGGGAGCCACTTACTGAGGCTCGGTAGCCCACCCTAGATCTGTAATTTTCAGTATTGATTCACATACTGACTCTTTTTTCTGGCTTCTTATACACTCTGTCTACTTTTCTTTCCTCTCAATCCTACCTGTATTTGGAGAACTCTGTTGAGCAGTTGATCCTCTCTCTCTGCTTCCTGGTAGTTCGTGACCAGCTGAATTCCTGGTCTTCATCCTAGACAGGGTGCCCAGGTCTGGTCCCAGCTTTGCTAAATAATCATTTGACCTGGACAAATCCTTTAGTCCTCACCCTTGGCCCTCATTTTCCTCATCTACAAAATTCGAGGGCTGTTGTACATTTGGTAAGATGCCTTCCAGCTCTCCAGTTCTCATCCTGAGTCTGTTTGTCTAAGGACTGTGAGTATGCTGGTCTCCCACTGCCATCCAATAGTGACCTGCCAACTCTGGCAGAGGGGCTCACTCCTCAGCAGCAGTTGTGATAGTTGAGGGTTCTCTGGAGCCAAAGAGGTTAGGAGCTGAGCCTGCCCAGTATCAGGAAGATCACGTGTACTACGTGGAGGGAACTGACCAACCGCCTTAGTCTAACAGGCTGAGCTCTCAATCCCTGCCCTGGCTGTGTATCTGAGACAAGTTACACAATCTCTATGAATCTCAGTTTTCTCATCTGCACAACCTCCCATGTGCAGAGGAGTACGTGAGGTTATCTATGTAAAGTTCCTGACACATAGCAAATGCTCAGTACATGTCCATTGCCTTGCTGTTCCTCAGCTCAGGACTCTAGCTGCCTGGCGAAGAAGATGAGAACAACTGCTCTAAGATGTTCTTCAAACGTGGGGTCTTCTGAGATTTTTAGGATAATGTGTGGATAAGGATTTGTTAAGATTATGATAAAAAGATGGGATAAAAATTGCATAAATGCAAAGCCATGAAACATGAGGTGATGGTAGTTAGAGGGTGGCATCATTTTATGAACTTGTTTCCCCACCAACCAAGGGCACTTCAACCCTGTTTACTCCATTTTTATCCCTCCTCTAGGATTTCTCCTCTGATGTTTGACCCAGGCCACACCTCGGCTCCTGTCCTGCCTATACCTGTCCTTAAGTGTGGCTCAAGTGACTCTCACTAGCTACCAATGTGTTGTATCTTGCAGTTATGCTGTCTTGTTCCTCACCTTGTCACCACACTGCTGAGGAGGTGTGTTGTGGCTTTGTTGAGAATATCGGAGGGGAACAGAGTTAAAGAGAGTTCCATTCCACAGGGGGCCTGAAGAGGGATCTGGTAGTACCTACTGAGATCAAATAACAGTGTCACTTAATTGGAAGAAGAGGCAGCTAGAGTCAGAGGGCCTGGATATGGATCCAGTTGCCTCCATTTATCTATGTAATCAAACCTCAGCTCCCTTACCCGTCAGATGGGGTTATTGTGAGAATCAAACGAGAGCACGTGGGTGACACGAACCCTTCTACAAATGAACAATTCACATACCTATGCATACACATACATATATGAATATAAATACAGACTAACATGTCTGATTTTACACACCCTGGATTAAAGGGCGTTTGGATGGAAGTCAAGAGAACTGGATTTCAGCCCTAATCCTGTGCCTACCTCCCTGTGGAGCTTTGGGCCCTTCTCTCATTTCTCTAAACCTGCTCCTCTCCTATAAACTACTGCTAGGGTAACACCTCTCCCGCTCTAGACCTCGGTGGCTATGCCCTGTGCTTTGCCATCTGGGATGTAAGTGGCTAGGCAGGCACTGTCATGTGCATGTTCAGTGCCCCATCCAGTGCTCTGCTGCATAATTACTAACAAGATCAAGGGCCCTCAGTGGTTCTGGGATGGGGGACTCACAGGAAAGGGGGGATTTCTGTGCAGCAGACTCCGCAGGAAAGGATGAAAGGAAATGCTAGGAAGTGATTTCAGCCTTCTGTGTCTCCTTCACTCTTTTATAAGCCCCCGGGGCTAGATTTTGTGTTCTGTGTCTGCTGAGCCCTTGCTGGAGCCATGTTAGCTCAGAAAGGGGTGGAAAGCTCTGGGAGCCGGGGAACCTGTGATTGCTCTTGTCTGGAGGAACCAGGATGAGGATGTAGAGCAAGTCAATGTGCCATTTAAGCCACCAGTTGGATGTTTGGCCTGGGCTTTCAGGAGTAGGGAGATGCTGGCAAAGTCCTTAGATTTTGTTGAGAACATGGGGTAATTCTCATTCTCTTAGAGTTGCCATCAGGGCTGGAAATACTTGAAATCTCCCAAAGGGTTACTTCTATGCGAACTCAAGGCTCAGGTGTGCCAGAGGGCACCTTGGGGTCACTAATCGGGCATCGCCTAGGCAGCCACATCCACAAATGAGGGTCTTGTTTCTCATCTCACTGAGTGAAGCAATCATAAAACTCACCACTTAAGTCTTGACTCTATGTAACCGAGAGTTCTCATTCTGGGAACCACACATAGGTGGGTGCCCTCTACCCTATAGGGTAGGAGAAGGAAAACGTAGAAAACTGCAGTGTGCACAAGAGAAGGGTATTCTGTGTTTGGAATACATATTTTTTAAGGATGGCTAAGGAAATGGGGAGATTTAATTCACAGAAGAAAAATAAGGTGAGTCATGAGGACTTTCTTTAAATATTCAAAGCACTGCTAAGTGAAAGAAAATGGATTTGGCCTAGAATCTTCTCAAATGACAGAAAACCAGGGAGTGCAGTTTTAAAGAGAATGATTTCACCCCCAAACAAGCTCATTTTCTAAAGGCTTGCCGGTCTGACCAAGGACGGGACAGGCTTTCTCAGGAGGCAGCCTGTTAGTCAGAGTAAGCAGCCATCTCAGAGGTGCCCTTATACCTCACTCGGGGGGAAGCTGAGGTAAGGGGTTACCGCTTCCCTTCAGACCCTAAAATCCTGTTTTTCTCTTCCATTCTCCCTCCTCCCACTCCCACTTCACTTTGGGGGCTTTGTGGTCACCAGCAAAGTAGCTCCTTCAAGCCACTAAAAGGCCACACAAAAAGGGAGCGGTGGTAATATCCGGCTTGTTTTTCTCCAAAAAGTCTCCATCTGCAAGTCCCTCCCCTGCCCTGCTCCCTGGTCGCTCACCTTCCTGGGAGGAAGACCGTAATGGTACTTCCCCTCCTGGATGAATCAAAGCACACCTTTGGTGCAGCTTTCCAGCTACAAGGGAGAAAATCTGCCCAATACCTCATGTGATCACAAATCAATAAACACTGTCCTCTAGGGAATCAGTTCTACCCAAGACCTAAGTTTCTCCAGAGTCTTTCAACAAACAGAGAAGCAACATGAAGTTGGGCCAAGTAAGTCAACTTACACCAAAAGACACAACTCACCTTTTTAGGGAAAAGTCAAACTAAGAGCAGGTGTTTGGTCAGATCCCAGTGGCCTTCCCTATGTATCTTGTTCAATTCCATTTGGAAGGAAAACTATCCAAAAACTAGAAATGAAGGAAACAACTTTCATCACATTGGCTGCTCTATTCTGACACACTGACCTGGGGGAATCAGCAGATGCTAAGAATCCTGGGATGAAATGACATTTTGAGGTGATCTGGTTCATTCTCCTGCCCTCAGATAGTCTCTGGCTAAGCCATCTGGACCAGAAGATGCTCTGTGTTTTAAGACCTTTGGGGAAGGAGTGGCCATTTTTTCCATCCTATCTGAACAATTAATT
This sequence comes from Manis pentadactyla, assembly GCF_030020395.1. Taxonomy (NCBI): domain Eukaryota; kingdom Metazoa; phylum Chordata; class Mammalia; order Pholidota; family Manidae; genus Manis; species Manis pentadactyla. The sequence goes on along the minus strand of NC_080026.1, from coordinate 109,325,046 downwards.
CTATAAGAACATTGTGAGGCCTTCTGTGCTAATGGCTGACACTTTATATATAATAAAGAGCTTTAATACCCATTATCTCATTTAACCTTCTGAACAGCACCAAGAAACAAGTGGAACAAGTCCTGCCTCCCTCCCCTTTTAGGGTTGAAGAAACTGAGCCTTAGACCATTAAGTGACTTATTCAAGAGTCACACAGCTATGAAGTGACAGAGCTGGGAAATATCTAGCATCCAGTTCTCCTGGCCCCAAATCTAGTGCACTTTCTTCAACACTGTGCTACTCCAACAGTCTAGTAAGATAAAATGATGACATATTGACAGATACACAGCATGGATAACTGAACTCTGTCATGATGCTGTCTGGATTTGTTTCATCTTCGGCTCTTCACATAATGAATATATTTGAGGAGTATTAGGTTACTCAGCAATGTTCTCTCCCTTAGGCTAACTCACCCCAGTTCCATTAACTTTTCGTCCCAAGTCCTAATTTCAGATCCTTCTTAAAAATTCTTCTTGGAGTTGCTTCTAAGACTATGTTTCCCAGTCACAGAATTTTAGTAGGACCTTTTTTCTTCTCAGCAGAATCGGGTAATTCCCTTGTGTCTTCCACACGCCTCTCAAACAAAGGGAGTATTAAATGCCAGGAGTGACTCAAATTACTTTAGTTTGAGGTCTATAAAAATCAGTCTCAGCTTTCTATATTCTGACCCCATCCCCAGGCTCTGCCAGCTCCTCTGCACCTGACAGGCTCCTCCTCGGAGGTGCATCACTGAGGGGAAGGGGCTGGCAGGGGAGGCTTACAAGGACGCTTTTACTGAGGTCCTACTTGGCGCTGAACACAATTAGTTCCTTTTCAACAATCCAACTTGCAATAGCAATTAATATAGCTAAAATTTTAAATGAACTGTGGTCTCATAACTATAACAACTCAGGAACCCCAAGTACACAAATTCAGAAGAAAGTCTGAACGTGAAGTTAAATGTGACTGCTTCAGACCAGAATGTCCCTTGATCTTCCTAATGCCAGACCCCATCCTCACCTAGCCTTCAAGAGCTATTTAATGTGGGCTGTTTGGTAGGGGAGCAGATTCTGAGGTCCCTGTCCTCAGAAAGCTCATCTCTTTTTTTTTTTTTTTTTTTATTGAAGGGTAGTTGACAACAGTATTGCATTACATTAGTTTCAGGTGTACAACACAGTGATTCAACATTTATATACATGATAATTCTAGGTACCAGGTATCACCATACCAAGTTGTTACAATATTTTGACTATATTCCTTATGCTATACATTACCTCCCGGTTACTTATTTATTTTACAATTGGAAGTGTGTTTATATATATATATATATATATATATATATATTGTGAGGGCATCTCTCCTATTTATTGATAAAATAGTTGTTAACCACAATAAATTTCTGTATAGGGGGGTCAATACTCAATGCACAATCATTAATCCACCCCAAGCCTAATTTTCGTCAGTCTCCAATCTTCTGATGCATAACGAACAAGTTCTTACATGGAGAACAGATTCTTACACAGTGAATAAGTTCTTACATGGAGAACAAATTCTTACATAGTGAATAAGTTACATGGTGAACAGTACAAGGGCAGTCATCACAGAAGCTTTCGGTTTTGCTCATGCATTATGAACTATACAGAGTCAGTTCAAATATGAATATTCATTTGATTTTTAAACTTGATTTATATGTGGATACCACATTTCTCTATTATTATTATTTTTAATAAAATGCTGAAGTGGTAGGTAGATACGAGATAAAGGTAGAAAACAGAGTTTAGTGTTGTAAGAGAGCAAATGTAGATGATCAGGTGTGTGCCTGTAGACTATGTGTTAATCCGAGCTAGACGAGGGCAATAAACATCCATGTATGCAGAAGATTTCTCTCAGAACATGAGGGGGGTGAGGTTCTAAGCCTCACCTCTGCTGCTCCACATTTTCTCACCAGATGGCCCCCTGCGACTGTGCCTGTCTTAGGTTGTTCCTCCCTTGAGGAATCTTACCCGTCTCTGGCTAACCAGTCATCTTCCGGGGCCATACAGGGAAATGTGAAGTTGGTAAGTGAGAGAGAAGCCTTATTGTTTGAAAAGGTTAGCTTTTTACTTCTTTGCATATTTATGCCCTGTGGCTTCTATGCCCAACATTTGTCTTGAGGTATCTTTACCACTTGGAAGAATTATGATACTCGGTAAATTCGACATGTGGCACGAGTTCTATTTAAAGGTTGTGATTAGGTAGGAAGAAGAAAAGCTATAGAAGTAGCAGGCAGAAGAAAACCTGGGAAGATTGATTATTTCTTTGACATATCTTCTTGTAGAGTAACTTCAGCATGGATAGGTTTTAAACTACTAATTAAATTGTGCACACACATTAACATAATAGGAATATAGTTACCTAACCAAAGCATACCTGTAATTACCAGCCATCTCCAGTGAAACCAAGAAAACCAGTTAGGCACCTTAGGCATTTGTGAAAACTTATCTATGATATGGTGGATATTGTCCGACTGAACTTAAACAGTCTGAGAGAATTCAGATAAACTAGAACAACCCATTCCTGGGGACTGTTCATATCCCATATGTTCTTTTAACGATAAATAGTCTGTGGTTGTAAGATTTTGGAGTGCTACAATTTGCACTTCTCCTAATTCTTCGTTGAGTTCCAACAGTATAAATCCAGTCCAATTTTTGTTTTACTGTATGCACAGGCCAGCTTAGATATCTCCTTCATCATTCCCATGGCAAGTCCAGGAACTGGTGGGATGAGTGCATCTACAGCTGTAGCAGTGCGTGGATCTTTGTTGGGGTTTTTTTTTTTTTGCTGATCATCTTCTGTCATGAGTCTTCCCGAGAGTGCTGATGTTGGAAGTTCTTTTTCATATCGTATCTTAGTTCATTTTTGGAGTAGCCAAATTAGGCTTTGATCCTCTGTATAAACACAAACAGACCCTTTGCCTACACTTTGATAGGCCCTTTATATCATTGTGTAGAACTCATTAGAGGTCACCACATAGGAACTGCTTTTTTTTTTTTTTAATCATTAATCTACACTTACATGACGAATACTTTGTTTACTAGGCTCTCCCCTATACCAGGTCCCCCCTATATACTCCTTTACAGTCACTGTCCATCAGCGTAGCAAACTGTTCTAGAATCACTACTTGTCTTCTCTGTGTTGTACAGCCCTCCCCTTTCTCCCACCCCACTATGGATGCTAATCTTAATACCCCTCTTTTTCGGCCCCCCCTTATCCCTCCCTACCCACCCATCCTCCCCAGTCCCTTTCCCTTTGGTACCTGTTAGTCCATTCTTGAGTTCTGTGATTCTGTTGCTGTTTTGTTCCTTCAGTTTTTCCTTTGTTCTTATATTCCACAGATAAGTGAAATCATTTGGTATTTCTCTTTCTCCGCTTGGCTTGTTTCACTGAGCATAATACCCTCCAGCTCCATCCATGTTGCTGCAAATGGTTGGATTTGCCCTTTTCTTATGGCTGAGTAGTATTCCATTGTGTATATGTACCACATCTTCTTTATCCATTCATCTATTGATGGACATTTAGGTTGCTTCCAATTCTTGGCTATTGTAAATAGTGCTGCGATAAACATAGGGGTACATTGGTCTTTCTCATACTTGATTGCTGCATTCTTAGGGTAAATTCCTAGAAGTGCAATTCCTGGGTCAAATGGTATGTCTGTTTTGAGCATTTTGATGTACCTCCATACTGCTTTCCACAATGGTTGAACAAGTTTACATTCCCACCAGCAGTGTAGGAGGGTTCCCCTTTCTCCACAGCCTCGCCAACATTTGTTGTTGTTTGTCTTTTGGATGGCAGCCATCCTTACTGGTGTGAGGTGATACCTCATTGTAGTTTTAATTTGCATTTCTCTGATAATTAGCAATGTGGAGTGTCTTTTCATGTGTCTGTTGGCCATCTGTATTTCTTTTTTGGAGAACCGTCTGTTCAGTTCCTCTGCCCATTTTTTAATTGGGTTATTTGTTTTTTGTTTGTTGAGGCGTGTGAGCTCTTTATATATTCTGGACGTCAAGCCTTTATCGGATGTGTCATTTTCAAAGATATTCTCCCATACTGTAGGGTTCCTTTTTGTTCTATTGATGGTGTCTTTTGCTGTGCAGAAGCTTTTCAGCTTAATATAGTCCCACTTGTTCATTTTTGCTGTTGTTTTCCTTGCCCGGGGAGATATGTTCAAGAAGAGGTCACTCATGTTTATGTCTAAGAGGTTTGTGCCTATGTTTTCTTCCAAGAGTTTAATGGTTTCGTGACTTACATTCAGGTCTTTGATCCATTTTGAGTTTACTTTTGTATATGGGGTTAGACAATGGTCCAGTTTCATTCTCCTACATGTAGCTGTCCAGTTTTGCCAGCAACATCTTTTGAAGAGACTGTCATTTTGCCATTATATGTCCATGGCTCCTTTATCAAATATTAATTGACCATATATGTCTGGGTTAATGTCTGGATTCTCTAGTCTGTTCCATTGGTCTGTGGCTCTGTTCTTGTGCCAGTACCAAATTGTCTTGATTACTATGGCTTTATAATAGAGCTTGAAGTTGGGGAGTGAGATCCCCCCTACTTTATTCTTCTTTCTCAGGATTGCTTTGGCTATTCGGGGTCTTTGGTGGTTCCATATGAATTTTTGAATTATTTGTTCCAGTTCATTGAAGAATGTTGCTGGTAGTTTCATAGGGATTGCATCAAATCTGTATATTGCTTTGGGCAGGATGGCCATTTTGACGATATTAATTCTTCCTAGCCATGAGCATGGGATGCGTTTCCATCTGTTAGTGTCCCCTTTAATTTCTTTTAAGAGTGACTTGTAGTTTTCAGTATATAAATCTTTCACTTCTTTGGTTAGGTTTATTCCTAGGTATTTTATTTTTTTTGATGCAATTGTGAATGGAGTTGTTTTCCTGATTTCTCTTTCTGTTGGTTCATTGTTGGTATATAGGAAAGCCACAGATTTCTGTGTGTTGATTTTGTATCCTGCAACTTTGCTGTACTCTGATATCAGTTCTAGTAGTTCTGGGGTGGAGTCTTTACGGTTTTTTATGTACAGTATCATGTCATCTGCAAATAGTGACAGTTTGACTTCTTCTTTGCCAATCTGGATTCCTTGTATTTTTTTGTTTTGTCTGATTGCCGTGGCTAGGACCTCCAGTACTATGTTAAATAACAGTGGGGAGAGTGGGCATCCCTGTCTAGTTCCCGATCTCAGCGGAAATGCTTTCAGCTTCTCGCTATTCAATATAATGTTGGCTGTGGGTTTTTCATAGATGGCCTTTATTATGTTGAGGTACTTGCCCTCTATTCCCATTTTGCTGAGAGTTTTTATCATGAATGGATGTTGAACTTTGTCAAATGCTTTTTCAGCATCTATGGAGATGATCATGTGGTTTTTGTCTTTCTTTTTGTTGATGTGGTGGATGATATTGATGGACTTTCGAATGTTGTGCCATCCTTGCATCCCTGGGATGAATCCCACTTGGTCATGGTGTACGATGGTTTTGATGTATTTTTGAATTCGGTTTGCTAAAATTTTGTTGAGTATTTTTGCGTCTATGTTCATCAGGGATATTGGTCTGTAGTTTTCTTTTTTGGTGGGGTCTTTGCCTGGTTTTGGTATTAGGGTGATGTTAGCTTCATAGAATGAGTTTGGGAGTATCCCCTCCTCTTCTATTTCTTGGAAAACTTTAAGGAGAATGGGTATTATGTCTTCCCTGTATGTCTGATAAAATTCCGAGGTAAATCCATCTGGCCCGGGGGTTTTGTTCTTTGGTAGTTTTTTGATTACCGCTTCAATTTCTTTGCTGGTAATTGGTCTGTTTAGATTTTCTGTTTCTTCCTGGGTCAATCTTGGAAGGTTGTATTTTTCTAGGAAGTTGTCCATTTCTCCTAGGTTTCCCAGCTTGTTAGCATATAGGTTTTCATAGTAGTCTCTAATAATTCTTTGTATTTCTGCGGGGTCCGTCGTGATTTTTCCTTTCTCATTTCTGATACTGTTGATTTGTATTGACTCTCTTTTCCTCTTAATAAGTCTGGCTAGAGGCTTATCTATTTTGTTTATTTTCTCGAAGAACCAGCTCTTGGTTTCATTGATTTTTGCTATTGTTTTATTCTTCTCAATTTTATTTATTTCTTCTCTGATCTTTATTATGTCCCTCCTTCTGCTGACCTTAGGCCTCATTTGTTCTTCTTTTTCCAATTTCGATAGTTGTGACATTAGACCGTTCATTTGGGATTGCTCTTCCTTTTTTAAATATGCTTGGATTGCTATATACTTTCCTCTTACGACTGCTTTTGCTGTGTCCCACAGAAGTTGGGGCTTAGTGTTGTTGTTGTCATTTGTTTCCATATATTGCTGGATCTCCATTTTGATTTGGTCATTGATCCATTGATTATTTAGGAGCGTGTTGTTTAGCCTCCATGTGTTTGTGAGCCTTTTTGCTTTCTTTGAACAGTTTATTTCTAGTTTAATGCCTTTGTGGTCTGAAAAGTTGGTTGGTAGGGTTTCAATCTTTTGGAATTTACTGAGGCTCTTTTTGTGGCCTAGTATGTGGTCTATTCTGGAGAATGTTCCATGTGCACTTGAGAAGAATGTGTATCCTGTTGCTTTTGGATGTAGAGTTCTGTAGATGTCTATTAGGTCCATCTGTTCTAGTGTGTTGTTCAGTGCCTCTGTGTCCTTACTTATTTTCTGTCTGGTGGATCTGTCCTTTGGAGTGAGTGGTGTGTTGAAGTCTCCTAGAATGAATGCATTACATTCTATTTCCTCCTTTAGTTCTATTAATATTTGTTTCAGGTATGTTGGTGCTCCTGTATTGGGTGCATATATATTTATAATGGTTATATCCTCTTGATGGACTGAGCCCTTTATCATTATGTAATGTCCTTCTTTGTCTTTTGTTACTTTCTTTATTTTGAAGTCTGTTTTGTCTGATACCAGAATTGCAACACCTGCTTTCTTCTCTCTGTTGTTTGCTTGAAATATCTTTTTCCATCCCTTGACTTTAAGTCTGTGCGTATCTTTGGGTTTGAGGTGAGTCTCTTTTAAGCAGCATATGGATGGATCTTGCTTTTTTATCCATTCTATTACTCTGTGTCTTTTGATTGGTGCATTCAGTCCATTTACATTTAGGGTGATTATTGAAAGGTATGAATTTATTGCCATTGCAGGCTTTAAGTTTGTGGTTACCAAAGGTTTAGGGTTAGCTTCTTTACTATCTTACTGTCTAACTTAACTCGCTTGTTGAGCTATTATAAACACAGTCTGATGATTCTTTATTTCTCTCCCTTCTTATTCCTCCTCCTCCCTTCTTCATATGTTGGGTGTTTTGTTGTGTGCTCTTTTTAGGAGTGCTCCCATCTAGAGCAGTCCCTGTAGGATGCCCTGTAGAGGTGGTTTGTGGGAGGCAAATTCCCTCAACTTTTGCTTGTCTGGGAATTGTTTAATCCCTCCTTCATATTTAAATGATATTCGTGCTGGATACAGTAGTCTTGGTTCGAGGCCCTTCTGTTTCATTGCATTAAGTATATCATGCCATTCTCTTCTGGCCTGTAGGGTTTCTGTTGAGAAGTCTGATGATAGCCTGATGGGTTTTCCTTTGTAGGTAACCTTTTTTTTCTCTCTGGCTGCCTGTAATACTTTGTCCTTGTCTTTGATCTTTGCCATTTTAATTATTATGTGTCTTGGTGTTGCCCTCCTTGGATCCCTTGTCATGGGAGTTCTGTGTACCTCTGTGGTCTGAGAGGCCATTTCTTCCCCTAGTTTGGGGAAATTTTCAGCAATTATTTCTTCAAAGACATTTTCTATCCCCTTTTCTCTCTCTACTTCTTCTGGAATACCTATGATTCTTATATTGTTCCTTTTCGACTGGTCACTCAGCTCTCTTAAAATTCTTTCATTCCTGGAGATCCTTTTATCTCTCTCTGCATCAGCTTCTCTGCGTTCCTGTTCTCTGTTTTCTAGTCCATTAATGGTCTCTTGCATCTCGTCCATTCTGTTTTGAAGTCCTTCCAGAGCTTGTTTTATTTCTGAATTCTCCTTCCTTAGTTCTTGCATATTTCTCTGCAAGTCCATCAGCATGGTTATGACTTTTGTTTTGAATTCTTTTTCAGGAAGACTGGCTAAATCTATCTCCCCAGATTCCTTCTCAGGGGAAGATGTAGCAGATGCCAAAGCTGTCTGGGTTAGTCTTGTCTGGATCATATTTTTTTGCCTTTTCATGTTGACAGGTGCTATTGACTGTCAGCTGGGAGGGCCAAAATTTTCACTTGCTACTGGCCTTTCTTTACTGGGACAACTGCGACCCCTAGTGGCTTGTGTTGTGTAATTGCGTGTAGAGTGGGTCTTTGTGTCTTGCCTGGCCGGAAGGGAGAAATTTCCCTTTCTGTGGGCGGAATTTGTCTCAGGCTGCTTCTCTGCTTTCGCAGCGCCCGGTGGGGTAATGGATGGGGGTGCTGCTTGACTGTTTGCCTCCGTGAGGGGTCTCAGAGCTGTTGCCTAGGGGGTTAGTGCACCCGGTTTTCCCTGTAATTTCCAGCTGCTGTACTGTGACCTGGGTTGTTTCCGTCAAGCTGTTAAGTCCCTGTCCCTTTAAAACTTTCAAAAAGCCCCCGCTTTTCTTTGTCACAGGGGCATCAGCTTCGGCACCCGCTCAGAGGTCTTACTCCCTGTTCCCCCAGTATCCAGGGCCCCCTGGGCACGTACTGTGTCTGCGCTCTGGCCCGGATGGCTGGGGCTGGGTGTTCGGCAGTCCTGGGCTCCGTCTCCCTCCCGCTCTGCCTATTGTTCTCCCGCCGGGAGCTGGGGGGAGGGGCGCTCGGGTCCCGCCGGGCCGGGGCTTGTATCTTACCCCTTTCACCAGTCGCTGGGTTCTCGCTGGTGTAGCTGCAGTCTGGCCACTGTCCTGCGTCTTCTGGTCTCTCTTTTAGGGCTAGTTGTGTTTGTTGTATTTTCAAAAGTATATATGTTTTTGGGAGGAGATTCCCACTGTCCTACTCACGCCGCCATATTGGCTCCGCCTCTCTCATCTCTTTTTTTAGAAACAAATAACTACCAGGAAGCAGCCTCTGGGTGGTCATGAGAGATGTGCAGAGTATTTCTGCTTTGCGGCTAATAGGTTCCATACTAAATGTTTAAATTTCATATCTATACGAGCCTCTCCTTCAGCTTCCATTTTAGCTGAAAGAAACTGAAGGCCCCTGTGAACCAAGAATCATATTGCCTCTTCTGTGAATAAATGAACATCTCCTTTTTCCTTTTCTACATATTGCTTATTTTTTCACCCTCTCTGAAATATAATTTTTGCTTTTCATTTCACCCTCGTTAAATCCTATATCAAAGAAAAACATTGGCATCTAAGTGCATGCATTTAGAGAAGTGTCATTTAATGTCAGCCAAACAGAATGGTTCTGAAAATACTCAAGTAACTCCCAGGTGCTAAGACTTTAAATATATCTTCATATCCCTGTTGGAACAAACCACATTATAATACTTCATCTCGAGATTCAGAGCTTGGCTAGTGTGAGAAGTCCTCAGGGCTGAACTGGCCACCATCTGACCTAGCACAATGTCTTTCTAACAATAAGTAAAATACCACATTTATTTTTGGAAATGGACAGATCTGATTTTAAAAAAAGCTTTGGGAGAAACTTTAGCCCTAAAATTCTATACCAAGGCTTCCCAGTCACATACTCAGAAACAAAATCTGAAGACCTTTTTCTGGGACCAAAGGGCCATTACTCCATTTATCTTAGCAGACTCAAGAGACCAAAGTGTTTAAGTTCTATGCTGCTGATATTGAGTGGTACCTGGAGTTTTTGAACTCTGGTCAACCAGATGTACTCTCTGCAGGTTTCCATTGCCTTCACTTGTCTGGGATCATTTAAATTAGTTTTGTCTTAAAATAAACCAGCCTATGAAAATTCTGCCATTATTAAAAGATGACTTTGTAGAAGAAAAACTTGAAAGTACTCTTAGAGATCAAGAAATTTCTCCTATGACGTCCCTGACAGAAAGCCTGTCAGCTTCTGGCTGATGAGGTTGCTCTGATTATAGGAAAGGTCCTCTTCATATGTGACCAAAGGTGTTTTCTTCCTGTTTCTGTCCTTGCCTTAGAAAAATTAAGCAGAGTATATCTAGACCTTGTTTATAACAATTTTCCAATATGTTTCCCCTTAGAGTTCTAGTCTCAGAGCTAAACACTCAGCTCCTTCAACCATCCCTCAAATGGCCAGGTCTCCAAATTGCTCACTATTCTGTTCACCTTGGAATACACTGAGTTACTGAACCTTATCTCATAGGATTAGCTGTTCAGTTTTCCTACCTCAGACAAGCTTAGTTGTGCAGGTCTGAGAAGGAGTAGGGAGACAGTTTACCTCACCAATGCACAACAGTGATATCTTTAAATATTTGCCAACTTCATAATTAAAATAGTATTCTCATTTTAATTTGCATTCTTTAAGTATTAATGAATCTGAAAATTTTTTCATGCCTATTAGTACGGTATTACTTTTGTGAATTTTCTATGTGCTTTGCTTATTTTTCTATTGGTTATCTGTTTTATTAATGCTTTCTAATATAAAGGTATCTTCCCTATGCTACCTATCATGTGTTCAGATATTTTCTCTAGTATTTAATTTGCTGTTTTCCCAACTATTTCATTTTTAAGGTAATAACTTGACACACAGAGGTGTTGTTCCCTTTTCATAGTTAAATCTACTTATCTTTTGCTTTGTGGTTTCTTTCATATCACTTACATGTGCATAATTTATATTCCTAGAATCAGATAATTATGTGGGTGTCTTTATTTTCTTCTAGTTTCTTTTTTTGTTTCATTTTTTTGTATTCATTTCTTTAATGCATTTGGAATTTGTTGTGATGTTTTATAAGAGGTAAGGAACGTCCATAGCCCTGTTCAAGCTGAGAGTATGTGAGGAAGCCTGTTAACCCATGCCAGGCTGCACGTGCTGGTTTTAAAATGTCAGGAGAAAAAAGGATCCTTCTTTGAAAAGCAAGTATTCAAATGGAGACCTCTTTGGCCTGGAGGAGGAGGCCCTGCTGGTGTGCACACAACCAAAACACCTGCAGCCGTTTTGAAAAGCTACGCAGAGCCCCCCACCCCAGAGGCTGGGAACACTGGGTGGCAAGAAAGGTGCCTGGGATTGGGGAGATTTATAAGTTGGCTGTGGGTGAACAGAAAGGTGGTACTTACTCAACCAGCAGCATTCAAGTTAGTGTTCCAGTTCAGAAAGTCTGAAATAGATGCTGTGAAAGTAGAAATGTAAATATATATCAGCATATCGATTTATAAAGATACTTAAGGCTCTGAGTCAGTCTATAGAAAATATAAAGAGAAGTAACTATACAGAGAAATGAGCCTTACAAATCTTTAGTTAATGTTCAGTTTACTCATTGTAACTTAGAAGAGTTTGGATTCTTTTGACCTCTTGTGCTCACTTGAGGGTGTTTTGTGGTTCAGAGTTAGTAGCTATAACCAATGTATAAAGCATTATCTAAGTAAATAATTATATGCACATCTGAAAAGTGGAATGATATATTTAATGCCCTTATTTCCACCTGCCTGAAAAAAGTGTGAACTCCCACCCTTTGTCTATAGGGAGCTCTCTGTGACACCGACCAGGACCTGACAGAAAACTACATGCCTGTATAGAACTTGCCCTTCAGGAAAAGCACAAAGCTTTCTTTTCAGTAGTAAAGAAACACAGAGCTATCCATGCAAGTGCTTCATCTAATTCAGTTCCTAATTCATTCTGTAAAGTGCTGTACACACACTTTGCTGGTATGCATTGAGGAGCATGTTCATCTCGCCAGTGTACCCGCAAGGGGGAAAACATTAACTGAAACAGTTCTGTTGACCTGGCAAAAATGCTCACTTCAGACTATTCAACAAAACCTTCCTTTGAAAAGTTCACATCTTCCTTTTAGGTTAAAAAATGTGGCTTCCTGACACAGTACTCCCAAAGAGTAAGGAAAGCTCTTTACTCAAAATAAACTCAGACTGTACTGGTTAAGAAAGCTGTTTGATTTCCCTCCACCCCCAGCTGCAAACATATTCCCTCTCTTTCTTCCAGCCCTGGTGCTCAGCCGTGGCTGCCCTTTGAATCACATGAGGAGCTTTAAAAATCCCTATGCCCAAGCTGAACCCCAGGACAATTAAATAAAAATCTTTGGGCTGGGACCCAGGCCCCAGTATTTTTTAACGCTCCCCAGGTGATTCAAGTATGTGGCCAAGGTTGAGAACCATCATCCCTTTAGGAAACACTGGAGCAAGATCCCAGCTGATTTGCATCCTTTCTTTCACCCAGACTCTATTCCTCATTCAGGCATTAAGCCATTTTGCCAAAGGTGTGAACATGCCATGAACCCTTGAGAGTTCTCTATGACTAAGTGGAAGGATGTGTACAGCTCCCCAAAGGTTTTAATGTTTGTTTTGTTTTAACTCCCAGATTAGTAATGTACAGATCACTGTGCAGATTAGAGGATTATAAAAAGCTTTTATATTTTACAGTGACTTGACATCTTAAACCAAGATGTTTAGGAATCCAGGGTTTTCACTGTTGTTTTCTGAGAGTCATTCATTTGTTCTCAGCTCCAGAAGACTTTTTTTTTTTTCGGCTTACTCCCAGCAGCTGGACTTTCTCTGCATAGCTGTCCATCAAGGCTGTGGTCTCCCCTCCCCACCTCCACTTCACTTAGGGACCCTCACTGCAGGCAGATTTCCATTCTGTTCCAGATGACCCAGATGAAACAAGATTATCCTTATTTACCAGTGTAAATAAGCACTTTTGGGTAAAACTAACATATTTCCAAGCAGTTGATTCTAAATTGAGGGGCAATAAAGCAAACTCTGTAGGCAGTTCTGGTGGACTGAGAAGACATGGTCCTTGTGTTCTTTCTGCCTACCCTCCAGAGGCTGTGGTTTGAGTGATGGACAAATGTAAGCCCCAGGAACTGGGAAGTCCTCATCTACCTCATCCTTAGAGCAGGTGTGAGCCCTGAATCCATATTTCTTTGATTTCCAAGCATCGGGAAGCCTACAAGAAGGGGAAGTTCCTTCCAGACAAGGCATCTGGAGACCCAACCTACGGCCCAACTGCTAGACGGCAGCAGTCACTTGGCAGACTACCTCTTCCCTGCTTACCTTTGCAGGAGTAATTGAGAGTCACTGCACACTTTGCACTTTGACATCTATGAACCCTGGAACAGAGCCTGTGCCACATGGGATGTCTTATTTTTTTCCTTTTGAGGGTACACCAGTGTATCTGGTATTATAGGGTACACTTGGTCAAAATCCAATAAGACTGAGATATTTATCCCTTTAACGTATTTGAATAGATGTCTGGCGCCATGAATCGGTATCCAGGGAGCCATGATGGAACTAATTTCATATGTGGTTTGTGGACCCTCTCATACTTTTACATATGGAAAACTTGTCTGTGCACATGTATGCACACACACAGACACCTGCTCTCTTACCTGACTCACTTCATCTCACCTGCATATTGCCTATAAAGGGATGCTTCTCGCCCCACCATGGCCTCTCCAGCTCCATACAATTAAGACTAGGAAAACCTGGTCTCTCCCCTAGGGGATGCTTGAAGACAAGACGGACTACAAGAGGATAAACAGAGGAGAGTGGGAGCGTAAGGAAGGGAGCATTCTGATCTGGGAATCTGGGCAGTCCTCAGAGCTGACAGCCATTGAGCAGGGACTGGAAGGAAGAACCATACGTCTAGGAATGGCAAGAGAGAAGGCAATTCCAGGCAATGGGATGAGCCTACTGAAGTTTCAGAAGTACAAGAGTTGAAGCCCATTTTGTTTGGGGGAACAGGAGGGCAGATCGTCTCCCATGATGGGAATATAGGATGCTTTGTGGGATGAGGGAAAGGCCACAAAAATATATTAGAGTCAAAATGCAGAAGACCTCAAAATTCAGGCCAAGAAGTTTGAGTTTTCTTCGGTCTCTCTCCTTGTATAATATGTTAATTATAGTGTGTCTGACCACATATTTGCATGTTTCTGTGTTTTCTGTCTTAATGGGTAAGGATTATGTTTTATAGAATTTGTACAACACAAAAAACAGTAAGGACACAAGTAATGCCCCTTACACACCACTTGTGAATGTCAGAGAGCATGGCACTGATTCTTTACAATGGGAAGGAACAGAGTTAACCACATATGAATTCTCAAAGTCTCCATGGTTTTTATATCTGGTTCCTATTGTGTCCTGTGGTGGGAGTGTGATATGCCTATGACATGGAGCTTTAAGATGGTCGCAGAATGAAACTTTCTTCCCAAACTGCCCCCAGATGATTCCCTCACCTGTTGGGATTTAACAATATCAATATAAATCCAGGTTCCTTAGCTGGGCTCTAATCTTATCTGCCAAGTGTGCTAAATTATTTTAAGCCATTAGAAGCCATTATAGCTTGGCCCACTATTACATGGACTTGGATAGAACACAGATTAAATCATGACCCCAAAACCTAACTGCAGACAGGAAAGGCCTATATCCCTAAAATCCCCCAGCTCTGCTTGCAGGAGGGAGTCCTAGTGTTTTCTCTACTCAGTGATACAGACACTAGATGAAACTCCTCTTGTTTCAATATGACCTTCAAAGAATAGGATGAAGGGCAAGTGAGATCTTAGCCTCAAATTCTCTCAGTGGCCAGGAACTTCATATATGATGTGGGCTGTTGGAGGGGTTTGGGGGTCAGGAAGCTTTTATCCCCATTTTTTTGTCTCTCTTTTACAGTCCCTCTTTAACACTAGAGGAAGGGATCATAGTATCCAACTACTCACATGAGAAATCCTAGAACTGACTGAATGAACTCAGCAAGCATTCATTTGAATTAGTCATAGGCAAGACGGCACTGAGCCACGTGCTACTGAAAATTAAGAAATGAAAACAATTTCATCTAACAGGCAAAATGACTCCAGCACCCAGATGAAATAAACCTAGGAAGGTCACATGCCAAAGAGGGAGCTGCAGATAACATACTTCTCTTCCAACTGGGGCTGCACGATAAGGCCCACGTGGAGGAGGCTACAGCCAGAGAAGCCTGGTGAGAAGAGTGGACTTCTTGACAGATTCTATCAGATTTCAGGCAGAGCAGAAAGCACATAGGACCAAAGCTTCAGGACACTTTGGACAAGAGTGCACCCTGAGAAGTGAAAGCACCCCGAGAGGTTGCGGGCATCCTTCAGCCATTGCTCCAGCTGGGCATGTGAGATGTGGGGACACAGGGCCTGTGGCGGCCACATCAGAGCCGCGCTGCTCAACAGGCTGGCGATCACTCAACGCCCAAAGCAGCCTCTCTTCCAAGCTGCCCCAGGGGCACAACCCCTTCTGGAGCAGGGATGAGAAGCAGGGCCCCTCAGGCCTCAAATTCGCAGGGCTCCCTCCTGGCTCTCACCTGCTCCTGACCCGGAGGAGGACAGGGCAGCTGCACAGACCAGCTTCCTAACTCAGCGAGGGCGCACGGGCAGCTTGGGCCCTGGGGGCCTGTAAAGCGCACACAGGTGCGCAGCTGGCGGTGAGGGCGGGGGCGCCGGGGACCGGGGTCGGGAGAGCCGGGCGCTTAGTGACCCGGGAGCCGCCAGCCCCGCACCTGCGCGGACCCCCCTCTCTCTGCACACTGGCCGAGAAGCCTGCATCGCCGGCAGGAATCGCAGCCCGGCTTCGCACGTTTCCTTAATATTAGCCACAGTTCGGTAGGCCCCCTGCCAAATGGACCGCAGCGAAGTTTTTGCAGGGATTTGACTGATCCTGCGGTTTGTTCCTCCGGGAGGCCAAGTGCAGGGCACATCTCCCGGCCTTCCCCGGGCCGGAGCGCGGGCCGCGGGGGCGGCGCACGCGCTCTGTCTTCCTGGGCACCGCCGCCAAGTCGGGCAGTTCGGCCCCGAAGTGTAGAACGAGAGTGACCTCTAGTGGTGCACGGGGAACCGCACTGGAACTAGGGTGAACCTAGGAGGCCTGCGGGTTCTGAGCAAAGGGAGCTGTTACTCCCCTACCGCCACCTCCAGACACGCTAAGATTCTTAGACCACCTCCTCGCTCTCCCTCTTTCTCATCCCCCCCACTCCTTCTTTCCCTCCCTTCCTCTTTCTAATCGTTTATCAATCCAGAAACTGAGACAAGAATGGACGGGTGACCTATCTAGGCCTGCACATTTCATGCTGGGAGTTTGAACTCCAACCCACGTCTCTGGCATTTCCATCCAGAGGCCCTTCCTTCTAGGTTGTAGTTCGTCTAACCACATATTTATATTCAGTCCTTTTATTCTGCAGTGCCTACTGTGTGGGTGGCCAGGAGTGCAGGGTGAGGAGGACAGACACATGGTCTTCATGCTAGTAGTCCCAATAGGGTGTGATGAGTGCAGCAACTTGAGACTTACTGGCTTATGCGGAGCACTTGGAAGGGGCATCTGACCTGAAAGACAGGTAGGCATAGCCAGGAAAAGGAAACTGGAAATGGGAAGGGTGTACGGAGAAGGTTCCAGGCAGAGGGAACAAGAAGTACAAAGTCCCTGAGATGGGAGAGATTGTGTCTGCCAAAACCTCAGCACAGAATGAAAGGAGGCAGTGGATGGGAGGGAGCTGGGATGGGCAAGAGCTAGAGTGAGGCTTTCAGAGGCTGGAGAAGTAGGTAACATGACTTGCTTGCAGGGCTTGTAAGAACTTTGGGCAATGTTCTAAGAATATCAGGGAACTACAGAACATTTAGATAGGTGAAGGTCATGATCAGATTTCTGTGTGTTCAGGACCACTCTCATTTGGGCATTAAACTTCGCCTTGGGTTAGCTGTTAGGCTTGGGCAATCCACCTGAATAATGTTCAAGGCAGAAGGAATCTTAGGGTTCATCTAGTCTACCTTACAGATGGAGAAACCAAAGCTTAGAGAAGGCAAACCACTTTCTCAAAGTGGCTGAGGTGGAACTGGTTATCTTTAAGTCCATTCACCTCCCTCTCAAGACCCCAAATATGCCACCCTGAACCAGACACCAGCAGCCAAGGCTGCTCCCAATAATACACAGGCTTCTCCTGCCTTCACCCCAACTAAAGTCCACCCAGAGCTAGACCAGAGTCCCATAAATCATCCTGAAGACTGGCAAAGGGCATGCTCACTAGACTTGCTTCCCTGAGACCACAGAACTGTTGAAAGCTTGCTTCAATACCCATGGCTAGCAAGAACCATGATAAGATGTGCAGACCAGAGATTGTAGGCAGGTGGGGAGGTGGGGGAGGAAAGTGACCCAGCCACAGGGCTCCCACAGAGACCTAGGAAGCAGAGGGCTTGACTCCAAATTGAGACATTGAATCATGTTTCAAATAGTGTGCAAAATAAAGAAAACAACTTTAGGAATTGCAAAGTAACTCAGACTTTGTAAAAACAGATGGTGATAAAACACAGTTGTCCTAATATTTGGATAATTTAAATGCCCTCAGCAGCTAGGGAATTAAGAGAAATAGTTCAACATAACCTGGATCATTTAGCATTTGGTTTGAAAAGTCATGAGCAGTAAGGAGGTCCCAGAATATGATGAAAATATGATAAGAAAGGTTTCAAAGAAACATAACCCTGGTAAGTGCCATCTGGAATTGAAGAACAATGTGAAATAGTAGAAAGAAGTGTCAAGTGGCCTGAATTCAAGAGCTAGCTTAGCCACCTATTAGCTGTGTGACCTTGCCCAGACCACTTAACCTATCTGACCTCATCTAAACAATAATTTTACAATAATAATAATACTTGTCCTGCATACCTTACAGCAGTCTCAAGGGAGGCCAGACAGGACTATGATGAAGGGCATCAGTGCAAGTCTCAGCTCTACCATTTACTGACTGTGTGACTTAGGCAAGACCTCTCTAAACTTTTATTTCCTCATCTGCAATATATAGGGATGCTGACACTGCCTCAGTTGGTTTTTGGAAGGATGAAATTCAACAGTCAAAGTAAATTATAGCATAGTGCCCTTTGTATAGACAGTGCTCAATAGTTGATTCTGATCATCTATGTGATTATGTTTACAAACTTACAAATTATTCATAAAGATGAAAGATTATTATATTTAGCATGATATGACTTGACTGGATAACAGGATAAATATTAAAATAAAAATGTAAGCAGGAAAAAATAGAATGGAGGTGGTAAAGCACGTGGTCCATTTTTATAATGAAGGGCCTTTGTAGATAAGGATGTTATGAGGACTTGAGGTCTCACAAAATTAACTCATGTGGGCTTAGCTAAGAGATAGTCATATAGATCTTTTCTAAGGATGAAAAACACAAGGCCTGATCAATGGCCTCCAGTCAGGTTGGGATAAGGTGTCTGGTGAGTAACTGTGAGAATCAGTGATAATTCAGGTCTTATCTAACATCTGCAGAGCCACTGAGAGCAAGAGTAATTGATACTCTGTAAAGACACTCAGGGAACCTCCAGAAGCCTCTTTTGAGCTGGAGAAACTCCATCTAGGAAGACCAGAAATAATGCAAAAGAGCCTCAAAACTCAAAAAAAATATTTCATACCTCTTCCATGCTAAGCACCTTGTTAGGTACTGAGGATTTAGAGATGAAAGACATGATCCCTTTCCTCACCAAGCTCACAGCCCAGCAAGGGAGAGAGCAAGAAGTCTCCCCAACTCAGTGAGGTGGTTACAGGTAAGCTTGTGATACTAGAGAGTCCAGAGGTGGGGCTCCCAGCCCAGCCCAGGGGTCGGGAGAAGTTCCCCAGAGGAGACACCTGAGCAGGCTCTGCAGGGACCCACGGACTACGGAGCAGGGCTGGCTGTGCTCTGGGTGGAGGGAGTGCGATACCACACTCAGCACTCAGGAGGGGAACTGCAAGTCATTTCATTCGGTGGTCCTGGAGCAAGGGTGGAGCCTTCTCGAATCTACCGTTCCTTTGTAATGCCAACAAACACCATGGCCCTCCCAACTATAGCAAGTGGCCTTTTAAAATTTCTTGCTTGATTAAAACTTGATGCCCCCCTCCTCCCAAAATAATCTGTTAGGAATTTTATAACAGTTTTAAATGAACATGTGTCTTTCTATCTTTCTAATTCCAACAGTGTCTACTGGCATTTACATTTGAAAAATATTTACTATACTATTAAATGAACTTGATATTTTATTCCCAATGGTATCTACTTGCATTTTCATTTGAGAAATATTTATCTCGTTGATGTGCAGCACTTCCTATTTTTTCATCATAAAACAGTCTTTGCTTATGCATATCTTAGCAGCATCCTTACCATAACTGCCATCTCAGCCTATGCCCACCCCCAGAGGCCCGGGACCCACAGTTAGCCCTGGAATGGGGGCACTGGCAGCCTCCGAGAGTGGAGAGAGAGCTGGGCTCAGCTTCACCATATATATCAATGCGGAAGGGATAGGCTGCTGTCAGGAGTTTAAAGCAGTGATAGCCACAGTCACCATCAGCAGCGTGGCAAACCACGGGGAGGATGGTGAGGCCAGGAGCAAGGAGATGGGTTTAAGGCAAGTTCTGATCTAAAATGAAAGCATTGAATGGAGATAAATGAGTAGATCTGAAAAATATTAAAAGGTAGAATTGGTTGGGCTTAGTGACCCCAGATATGGAGACTGGGGGAGAATCACAGGTGACTCCCAGCTCTCTGGCTTAGGTGATCGGATAGAGGGTGGTACCAGCACAAAGATAAAAAGGCAGAGGAAAGGACAGGGTTTGAGGACAAGATTTGACTTTGGACATAGTGACTTTGAAGTTCCTGTGGGACAGCAGAGTGGAGATGCATACGTCAGAAGGAACTAGGCTGGAGATACAGGTTCGGGAAGCATCACCACGCGGATAGCAATCGAAGTCCTAGTTGTGGATGATCGTTCCCAGGGGAGTGTGTGTGTGGGAGGAGGGCCGAGGACAAAGCCCTGGGAACCCCGGTGTCTGAGAGGCAAGAGGAAGGGAGCAGTCCCCCTCAAGGGAGCAACGTGCAGGAATGAAAGGGGGAAGGCTGCACGTACCCATACACACACGAGGCGGGGTGGTGCCAAGGGAGGACGGAGCTGTAAGAAGGGAAGGAAACTTGCAACTTGTCAGGGTCACAAAGCTGCCATACGGACCAAACAATTGATCCACCCATAATGATGATGAAAAGAATTAACAACAAAGATACTGTCTCCCACGTTTTGGCTTATTATTCATTTGAAGCACTTTCATTTCATATTTTCCTTGCCCTTCATCCACACTGATGCCTGTGTAGCATTCTCACAGATGCCAAAGACACAGCAAGTGAGGTGAGGAGATTTGCCAGGGCTGTCTAGCAAGTGAGTGGCCTCTGGGCTCCTGGAATGAGAGGTCCGTCCAGATCCAGATCTTGACCATGATCCCTGATTCCACCCACACTCGAGTTAGCTTTTTGACCAAACAATAAGGAAATCAGAATGGGGCCTGCTCCAGAATCACCAAGCCTCCATCATTATAGTACTACTACTTCTTGGTGTAAGTAATTATAACTCACTGTTAGTATAGAAATTTAAAGGCTTGGTTGTCACACTTCATTTTGTACTTCCGAGAAACCAAAGATGCCATATTCTGGGATCATGTGAATCTAAAAGGACATGACCTGATTCCTCGGGGGAGGGCTTGCCCCTAACTCCCTGTGTATAGGGGCCACTGACGAGCTTCAAGTATACAAGTGATATAAATTTGGGTATGTTTTAAAGGTTAATTTGTATTCTTGAACTTGCATTTGATGATGCATATGTCTGGTTGTTGGATATTTATACCACCTGAAACAAAATAGTGAAAATACACTGCAAAGACCTGTCGCACCTTCTTCTGCAACTGAATCCTCTCCCTCACCCTGCCTCCCACTCCAGTGAATATACCTTCTTCATCAGAGAGGGTTGCTTAAATTTGGAGCTAAAGGTCCCCTCATATCTGATGAAGTCAAGGCCAATCAGATCTTGATTCTCCCACCCTGCACCTTCCAGAGGCAGGCCTGGCTCTCCATACAGGAGTCCCCTGCTCACTCATTTATTCCTCTGTCACACAAACAAAAGGGGGGCTGCCCCTCCCGCCTGTCAGATCTGGACAGGGCCCAATCTTATCCAGGTGGGGCCAGGCCTGGAGCAGCCTCCTGCCTAGCTCTCCACTGGGAGCAATTTACAACACATACGTCTCTAGGAATTCCCTGCTTTATTGAGCATGGGTCTGATCCTCTCTCTCTAAACCTGTCTGTCATTCATAGCACAGAAGGAACACTGAACAAGACCTTTGTATAGATTTCTAACATTGTATTCCCTTATGGCTCAGGTGATATCTCTGCAATATGATCACACTGGAGGTCCAGCAGGCCCAGAAACAGTCACCACAATGCTGTGCTGATTTTCTGAGGGTGACACAGCCTGGTTTCCAGCTTATGTGCTGAGTCTGGCCTCCTCTACTAACCCATAAAACAGCTTCAATCTGGGAACATGACTGTACAAGTTGCTTCCCCGTCAGGAGCAGCTGGGAAGTTCTCTGGAGTTTGTACCACGGGCCAAGGATGGGGGCTGGGCTCTTTGTCCTCTCAGCATGCTGTGTGGCCCCCTTCTCAGGCACACAGGGAGAACAGAAGCAAGCAGGGCAGGTGAACTGGCATCGCAAATGCCTACCTTATCACCTACTTCACTGCGTTACTAAAAAAGGAAACATCTATTAAATATAACATAGGAAAACTCATTTAGGTTAGAAAAGGGAAAGTTGTTACTAAATAGGGCTCTGTCCTCCTTCAGAACAACCCTAGACAGGTAATGATGTCAATTCTGTAATCTCCCAAAAATCAAAAGGAAGTTACCAGTTAAATAGGAGATTTATGAAATCATCATTCCATAGGTAAAAACTCTTCAGGTTGAAAAGTCAACCTAAACTGCTATTATGATTTTTTTTTTAAAATAGGCATGAGACACTTTTCAGCTTCTGTGTCCCAGAGACTCCTCACTTTTCTCTAAGTAGTGTGTCTTGGGAACCAGACTAGCTGCATTCAAATCCTGGCTCCCAGACCTACAAGCAGTATGGCCTTGGAAAAGTCACTTAACTACTCTAGGTAAATGGGAAATGACGGTTTCTTCCTCAAAGCATTGCTGGCATGTTCGAATGTGTTACTCAAGTACAGCACCTAGGTGAGAGCTGGGGGATAGCAAGTGTCAGTGAGTGATCGCTGGGCAAGCATCAAACAGATGGGCCGGCCATCTGGGGCTGCCCAGGCTCCACTGCGATGACTCTGCCAAGGCAATAACGAGTGCCATGCTGTGTTTCCTCACTGCAGGTCAGTGCAGCTGAACGGCCAGCCCTTAGTGATGGTGGACGATGGGACCCTCCCAGAACTGAAGCCCCGCCCCCTGCGGGCCGGCAGGACACTGGTCATCCCTCCAGTCACCATGGGCTTTTATGTGGTCAAGAATGTCAACGCTTTGGCCTGCCGCTACCGATAAGCCTCCCTCACATTTACAAGTGACCAGCAGGCCTGCTGGGCTGCTTTCCACTCTTCCACCCAAATAGTATCCTTATTTTTCAAACATTTTCTTAGCAACAGACCAGTCTCTGCTGCTCCATCCTGCTGGAATCAACACAGACATGCTCTCCAGAGAAATGTCATAGTGTGAGCTTTGCCTAGGTAGGTCACATCCACTCCGAGGGAAAATGTATATGTCACCTGCACCTGTATAAGGATGAAGGTATGTGTGTAGAGCTGTATGTACCCATGTATGCACACCATGAGAGCGAGCTGACAGCTGACCCCTGGGACAAGGGAAACAGCTCCTCATGGGCCTGGTCGCACAGCAGGAGAGCTGTAGACCTCAGCCTGTGGCTGCTGCCCTCAGCAGACGATGAGGAAGGAAAAAGCCAGGTGGGCCTGGGAGAGCCTAGTCCTCTTCCAACTCCTTTCCTTTGTCTGTCCCCCGCTGTTGCCCCGGCTTTCTCTCAGCTCTCCTCCCACAGGGGAGCAAGTGGGCGAGTCAGTGCAGCCTGTTGGGTGAGCTGCTCCTGTCGTCTCCTGGCTAATGTATGAGGGTGTGCATCTGGGCTGCGGACAGCATCATTAGTCACTGGCTATTCCTCCAGGAAGCGGGTGCTTCAAAAGTAAAATTGCGATCACACTCCGGATTTTGTATGAAGGTTCTATTCCTCTGTGAATCCAGGTTCCCCCAGGGCTGGAATGGGAGTCAGGTACCAGTATTCACTGAATGGAGAGCAGTGTATCAGGCACCACAAAAAGCAGCTGTCATCCGTCATGTGGCTGCAAAGGAGAGCATTTCAGTACAAAGAGAAGCACGCCAGCCACCAAGCACCAGCACCCAGCAACTGAACAAAGCAAATAAGCAGACCTGCCTCAGACTTGAGAGGATATGAAGGGCTCATCAGGGGAAGCCCTTAATGGTTTGGTTGATCAAAACCATAAAATAAAAGGTGTAAATCCAAGGTCATCACTGTAAGATACAACTGAATCTAGCATCTTTGCCTCTTCCTGAGTACCTATGTGCTTCTCAGCAGCATTTACTAGGCAGAAAGCTAACCTGGTCATTATTGACCAGGTCCATGTATCCCAGACCAGCCTTTGTGAGCATAGAACAAAGCTTTCAGTTCGCCATTTGAGAAGGCAGGGACCCTGGAGGCTGAGGTCTGGTGGGGAGCTGTGGAATGGTAGACAGGAGGTTCCTGAATCGGGCAGAGGGACGCGGAGTGACTCAAAGCTCATGACCAGGGTCTTCTATGTGGTTCAAGGAGCATGCGGTCTTTGCAAACAAGCTATGACTGAAATGACTCTTTTCTGAGGATGTGATTTTCTCTCTCAGGATAAATGACTTGAACAAATACCTTTTTTAAAAAGAAAAGGTATTTGACCATGTCATAGGGTTCTGATTAGAACAGTGGGACAGTTTCTGCCATTGCACAAGGATAGGAATGCAGAGGAGGGGCAGTGTTGCTGAGGACAGAGGCCAGGCTGGCCACCCAAGATGCCAACCCAAGGAGTTAAGGATTAGGGTCATGTCTGCAAAGTGAACGGTAAGGTGAGAGACAGGAGAAAGATTAGACAAGAGAGGAGGTAGAGAATTCTCAGCTTAGAGAACTAGGAATTTGGGTTAGGGAGGCTGACAGGCTCATTTATGTGTAAGGAATAGAGTGGACTTGGTTTTGACATGCTTACTATTGGTGCAGGAGGAACAGTATGGAGGAGGCAGGATCAAGAAAGAGGGAGACCTAGGACCAGGCTGGACCTTGGCAGCCGGTGTGCTCAGCCTGGAGGCAGTGGAGAGAGAGGAGCAGGCCCTGACCCTGCCTTGTAAGGTGCCCCAGAGGGGCCTCCCCTTCTCTGGAAGCAGGCACCTCCCACTGAAGCTTCAGCCTGAAAGGGAAGAGAGAGAAGTGCCGAGACTGGGATAGAAAGGAGGGACAGAGGACAGGCCAAAAGTAAGGAAGAGAGAAGAAGAGAAAAGAATTGTTTCTCCAAACTTTTACAAAGGTGTGCAGACACCAGGGTCTCTTCTGTTCACTGGTGCAGGCAGAGCAGGAGGGCCCTGATAACAAGGGTAAACAGAGTCCTGGTTGGCCTGGCCCTGGCTAGTTTGCTTTACATACATGGCAGCCGCCTGAAGAAGTTACTGTTATTATCCCCATTTCTCCTATAAGGTGTGGGGAGGGCCCGTAGCTTGCCTGGCCTCACCCAGGTAAATAGGTTGCTAAACTCAGAACAAGCCAAAGCCTGTGCATTTAACCAAGTTCAAGGGCTGCCCAATTCACAGATTCACCACCTCCCTCATTACCTCTTCATAGGTTCTACTAATTCAGTACAGCCAAGACCTCCAGAGCGCCATTTGAACACACTTTCTGTTAATAAGTATTGATTCTTCACTAAACCCCTAAACTTGCAGAACATAGGCAGTTCCTGCTTCTTTTGTCTTTCTCTGTGTATTAAATGCTGCTCCTAAGAGAATTAAGTCTTGGGTATTTTTAGTTAATAAAAGGGGAGGAGAGAATCACTGAAATTTATCTTTGGAGTCCTGCAATTGTAACTATGCAACTGTCTCACGGAAGAAGTATTTGCATTGTTCAAGGGACTCTGAGGAACTCACTGTAACATCACATTCTGTAGGGGGTTTAGGACAGGGCATCTGTCCTGGCTTTTTCATTTTAGAGTGGGAAGTAATTGCTACATCAGGAGGGATCGCTCTTATCATGATTCCCCCTCCCACTCCCCACAAAAGACAACCTGCCACAAAACTCAGCATCACCTGCACATCAAGGGAGCAGCTTGCCTGGCTGGGCCCTGAGACAAAAGAGCTCATCTATCAGCCTCCCCAGATCAGATTTTTCCTCCTAAAACAAGACATGGCCAAGATAATCTAAGACTTTAGAACCACTTTATTTTAAGCCAAAGAATGGGCTTGCGGAAATGCTTATTTGAAACCATAATAATGTATAATGAGAAGTCTGTGCCTTTTGTTCAGATGATTTTCTGCTCCTCCTGCCTCTAGGAATGATTTTTCTTTCTCCTTTCTTATTGCAAAGGCTCAGACAGAACAAATTCCCATTGTAATTTGAAGAGAAAGTCTCAATTCTTCTATTGCCCTGAAAAGAGCTACAACCATGGGATATTAGCATTCCTGCTGACTGGAGAAAAGCTTGAAATATCCCAGAACTGGGCTACAGTGAGACCAAGGCCTGGACTCCCAGAATTGTAATTCCCAAAGGCCCACTCACCCTCTGGTGCCCCAGCCCCTCCCAAGCAGTTGGATAAGTCCAGGCCCAAGCCCTACACCCTCCGACAGGGCAGACGCTGTTGGTGGATTCTGCCTGAGAGGACTCCACTCATTCTTAGGGAGCCTCTATGGCCTCCTGGGGTGGACAGGCCCAAGTGGGACTGTGAAGTGCTAAGCTGCCCCCGTGGTCTGGGCCAGGCCCCACAGCTGCAGGTGTGCCCCACTGCATGCACCTGAGGCCTCTGTATTGGAGGTGGACGCAGCTGCTGGATTCACCTTGGAAATGCATAGACAGAAGCTTTATTTCTGTAAAGGAAAGGGCAATGTTTAATCTTTGCAGATGCAAATGTGAACCAGTTGGATCCCTCTGACAGTAAAAATATTGGGACAGAGAAGGACTAAAATTTGAGATATCGATAGAGCAACCAAAAAGAATAGAAGTGTAGCTTGGAGAAGGCAAGGGACGAAGGGCACAGACATCCGTGTAGCACGGCCTCCTCCAGCGCCCCTCCCCACCCGCAGCACCTCAGCCCAGTCTGGACACTGCCTGTTGCTGTTCCCACTGACTTCTCTCCTGCTCCAGGGCCTCTTTTCTGCCAGCCCCTCTGTCCCTAACCTGGTGCTAAGAGAAATCTGCTGTACTGAGAAAGAATTACATTTTGATTGTAGAATCATTTGCAGTCTTTTCTTAGGATGTACCAGGACTATAAATAAGATAGTAAGGGACACTCAAAGATACACAGTTATCACAAGGCCCACACAACTAGAGCATTACAATCACTGCCTCTGAACTCCAGTAACAGAGACACAGAGGCTCTGTAGCTGCCTCCCTATGTAGTGGAAGTCCTGAGGGGCAACTGTTTGGGGAGGACCAGAGAAGTAATTTGTCCAAAGTCATCCAGATAAGCAGAGTGGCAGGACTGGGACTTGAATCCCAATCTGTTGGGTTTCAAAGCCTGCTGTCTGCACTGTGCTCTCTCTAGTTGGGCTGCTTGTGGCTCACTTTTTCTTACTTTTGTGTTGCCCACAGCCCGCTCCCTTAATGTCCTGTGTGTCTACAGGGAACCTAGAAGCGCCTTCACCCAGGACAGTTGATCCTGGATTTGGGGAAGTGGATAGCAACTCTGATGAGTGGTGAGCAGGGCTGGGACCAGTCTTGGCTGTAGAAACTTGAGTCCAGGCGTACCTTGACTCACTAGTGGCCCTCCTGGGCTGCTCCTCTCCTTCTCTGTCTTTCTATGGAATAATGTAAAGGGCCACTCCCACCACCAGCAACCAGCATAGGTGATGATTCTTGGCATTTCTAAGTCCTGGGGGTAAGTGGCAAGCCAGTCTGCACCCACACATGCAAGAGTCCTGCCCCTCCCCACCCCTCAGGTCTGGAGGTCTCTCTTCACCTTCCCAGGCTAAATCATTAATCCATTAACTATTGCCTGGGGCAGTATTCCCAAACATCACTCTGATACAAAAAAGGCAAAAGACCTCGAACCAACTGCTCAGGACACCTACTTCCTTCCAAGCCCCAGGATAGCCCCCAGGAGCCGTGTGAGCATCTGGGAGGAGCTAACCAAGTTCCACGTGACCGGCTCATTCGTACATCCCACTGACCTAGGCACCCAGCAGACAGAAGGGAGGTCTTTTTTATAGCCCACATCATGAACATTACACTTCTAATAATTATTATTCATAAAACTATTCTAGGATTCTTTTTCAGGTTGTAAATGTTATGTTAGTAAATTATATTTTTGGAAGAAGCAAAAAGAAGCCTTAATTTTATTCATCTGGAAGTTGGCGAAATGAGTGCAGGAATGCCTCCCAGGGAAAATTTCTTCCCTGCAGGGGATTTTAACAGGTGTTAATATTTTCTTCCAGAAAACAGATTAGGTTTATATGAGCCTGGTGACTGCAGAGAGTTTGGGTCCATGAGGTAGTTTATATTTTGAGGTAATGTTTTGTAAGTAATAAAATGTGAATAATCTAACTTTCTGTTCTCAGGGTTTTCTGTGGGGAGAGGGACTGTTGTCCACAGTACACCTTGAGCTTAAGAATGCCAAAAAAACTAACACATGCTGGGGACCTTTGATTTCATGGTGTGCTGCCCTCTCACTCCCGCTTCCCCCAACCACCCCCCAACACACACACCACCACAAGCTTTGCTTCAAATACTCTGAAAGGAAATTAAATTTTATTACTCAAGTTAGAGGTCATTGACTATGTTAAAGTAACTGTTAGCTGCAGTAACAGGTAAACCCCAGAATCTCAATGGCTTAACACAGTTGAAGTTTATTTCTTATTAATAGATCATATAAAGTTCAATTGGAGATAATGGGGTAAGGTGGGCAGTAGTTCTGTTCCATGTAGTCCTTTAGGGATCCAGATGATGTAGGCTCTTTGCCATCTTCAGCACTTGGCCTCCAAGGTTCCATCAACATGCAGCTGGCAGACAAGGAAAGAGAGATGCAGGATCACATAGGAGTATTTTAGGGGTCTAACCAAGAACTGGTATAAATTCCTTCCACCAATTCCATTGGCCATAAGTCTGTCACATGGTCCCATCTAGATGCAGGGAGTAGAGAAAATGAAGTCCCTGTCTAGGCAGTCACTTCCCAACACAGTTATATTTCATTACTATAGATCGAACATCTGTATCTCCCCAAAATTTGTATGTTGAAACTTAACCCCCGATGTTATGGTTTTTGGAGATGGGGTATTTGGAGGTAGTTAGGAGGTAATGATTTGACGGTAATGAGGGTGGAGCTCTCATTAATGGGATTATAAGAGACCTCAGAGGGCACCTCTGCCCTTTTAATCATGGGAGGACACATCCTTAAAGTTCCTATGAACCAGGAAGTAGGTTCTCATTAGATGCTGAATCTGCCAGAAACGACCTTGGACTTCCCAGCCTCCAGAACTGTGAGGGATAAATTTCTGCTGTTTATAAGCCAGCATGTCTATGATATATTTGTTAGAGCAGCCCAAACAAACTAAGACATTCATGAAAAAGAAGCACAAAACTTGAATAGACAGCTAGGAGACCAGAGAATGAGTCAATGATAGGGTCCTTCCAGTTGATTTGCCATCAAGTAAGTTTTACAAACACACTGTGTGGGTGATATCTAGATTCAAAGGATTTTTTAGAG
The DNA here is from genome assembly GCF_030020395.1 of Manis pentadactyla. Classification (NCBI taxonomy): domain Eukaryota; kingdom Metazoa; phylum Chordata; class Mammalia; order Pholidota; family Manidae; genus Manis; species Manis pentadactyla. The sequence continues at coordinate 109,296,135 of NC_080026.1, read as the reverse complement.
AATACTTTATAATGTTATAAAGGAGATTTCTTCTCCATTTCTCCAATTCTTTGAATTCTGCCTTTCCAAGTACATGGCTGATTTTTAGCCAAAAACAGTCTCTGTGGTGTCCCACTGCTATCCAGTTAGGATGCACCTAGTACTGGATGCTGCACCCTCTACTGGCCACATCAAAAATTTACACTTCAAATGGCAAAGTGGGTTAACAGATGACTGGAGCATCATGAGGCCACAGCTCTAGACCAAGTGCGATCACAAAGCTGTCCCACTGAATCCACCTGAGGGCAGGAAGCTATACTCTCAGGCAATGGAAGGAGGCTGAATCTGTCTTGATTGCAGTCCTGGCTCTCCTCCAACTAACTGTGTGACATTAGAAAGTCAGCCTCAGCCTCTCAGACCTCAGCATCCTCATCTGTAAAATGAGGACTTTGGATTAAGTGAACTCTAGCATTACCTGAACCTACACATTGTCCAAGCCTATGTCAGATGTCTACCTATATATATAATATACATGCAATGACCCTCGAACAGCAGGTTTGAACCACACAAGTCCATTTGTGTGCAGATTTTTTTCAATAAATACATTGGAAAACTTTTTAGGGATTTGTGATAATTAAAACATTTTCTTTTGTCTAGCTTACTTTATTGTAAGAATACAGTATATAATACATATAGTGTACAAAATATGTTTTAATTGTTTATGTTCTTCGTAAATCTTCTGGTCAACAGTAGACTATTAGTAGTTAAATTTGGGGGGAGTCAAAAGTTATACTCATATATTCAACTGTACTGGCGGGGAGGGGGTCAATTCCCCCAACCCCCAAGTTGCTCAAAATAAACTGTAGATAGGTATATAAATACATATATAGATTGACTTATATGTTAGATATATTCTTTTGAGATGTTTAAATGTTAGCCTTAAATTTTTTGTCACTATTTCTAACCAAATGCCTTGTGCCTTTGAGGATGCATGCATGTGAAGTTCAACACAGACAACACATTTTGAAGATGGTTTCTTTTTTTTTTTAGAGATAGAGGTCATGATTTTTCTTTGCCCTAATTAATTGATTTCTCCCAGCCAAATTTCTTCCAAGCAGTGATTTAGTGCAAATTTAATGTAGATAAAGCATGCCCCAATGTATACTCACCCTGTTATTAGGTTTTTAAAAGAAAAAGTAATTTCTCACTTTTGAAAAATTAGTTAAATTGAAATTTAAAACATATATCTGGGATTACTATAACAGCATCTGAAATGTAACATAATAGAATTTTGTCATGTGTGTACCGAATGTCCTGGAATTCAACTACTTATAGGTGGGGGTGGGCAGTGGGAGGGATAAGGAAATTGGAGTGGCAATGAAAGGAAAGATGGAGGGGGAAGGGAGGAGGGAGAACAATTAATCAAAATAATGCTAAAGGAGATGCAGGAAAGGATGAAGAGCAACATTAAGGGTAAGTACATGGGAAAATCTAAATAAATTTGAAACAGTAATAATGCCTCATGAGATTTGAAATGTATATAGAACAAAAGTGCATTTCAACAATAGCATACATATGAAAAGCAGGCAAATAGAGAGTATCTAACATCCTTCTATTTTCAAAAAAGTTACAAGTGCCAATTTATGTTAAACTTTGATAAGTCAGGGATGCATGTTTTAATCTCTAGGGTAACCATTGAAAGAATGTATTGCTTCTAGGTGAATGAGGAGGGAGTGGGATTATAATACAAAGTAGCTGATCTAAAAGAAAGCAAGATAACAAAGAAAGCAAAAAAGATAGCAAAGAAAAGGTGGGACAAATAGAAAATAAATAATAAAATGATAGATGTAAACACAAATTGATTTGTAATGCTACTAAATATAAATAGAATAAATGCTCCAATTAAAAGACAAGAGATTGTGAGATGAAATAAAAAGAAAGTTCAATGAAATGCCATTTCAAAAGGAACATCTAAAATAGAAGAAGGTAAAAAGATTAAGAAAGATACGCCATGCAATGAAAGGTAATGTAACTTTGTTGATATGTGACAATAGGTATTTTTGTAAAGCAAAAAGCATTGTTAATAACAGGGACATTTCATAAAAAAGAATATTATGAATTAACAGTAAAAATTCTGAATTTGCACATCTAATGACACACCCTCTGTGTAAAGCAAAACCTCACAGAGGTAAAAGAAAAAAAACAAATTCACAAAATAGATTTTTGACACACTTCTCTCAGAAAATGAATGTAAAAATAGACAAAATCAAAAAGAATAGAAAAGATTTAGACAATACAATTAATGAATTTCACCTAAATGAAATATATGTAGAAGACCACGGCCAACAAATGAATACATAGTCTTTTTTTAAAGGGCACATGGAAACATCTACAAAACTTGACTATATGTTCTTACGTAAAGTAAGTTTCAAAAAACTTCAAAGAGTAACAACATACATTTCTCTTACAACAGTGAAATACAGGTGGAAATTAAAAAAAATAACTAGAATATTTCCCTGTATTTGGAAGAAACACACTTCTAAATAATCCATGAATAAAAAAAAATCAGAAATCACAGTAAAAAGTAAAACATATTTCAAATTAAATGGAAAATATTACACCAAAATGTCCAGGAAGAACTATCACCTTCCAGTAATGTTAAAGTTTTATCAGACTGAGCCTTTGCCAATAGAAATCACAAACTCTATATATCAAATATCAAAACAAAGCAAGACAAAAACCAAAAACTTCTTTGAAGGCAATGGAGAGCAGCTTAAAGCAGGCAAAAACTGCAGGAGATCTAACCCTTGAATAGCAGGAATCACACTGGGTAGGATACACATGAATCTGGCTTTTCCCCTGAAAGAATTCCCGCAGTTAATCATAAAAGGAAATTGAGGTCAAATAGAAGCAGCTGTATGTTGGACTGCAGAGGAAAAGCCTTTTTTTGAGGACTGCTAGGACAACTGAAATTGAAGGGGGTAGGGAAAAGGAGAAAAGTGGGAAAAGCCTAAAAAATCTGATACCAGTGACCTCAAATGTTTCACTGATCTCTGAACTGTGTATGCACAGAATGAGACTCTCTAGCAGAAAGAAATTGCCAGAGGCTGAGAGAGGAGCAGAGATATAAATTGTTGCCCAGTGCTGGGAATAAGAGTTGGAGTTCAAGTCCACAAGTTAAAGGGGCTTGGCAAACACCTCAGACTTCCCATTGAACCCAGAAAGGCCACACTTTAGGAGTTAGTATCATGCCCTCTTAAGATTAAGGGGAAAACTGAAGTGCACCCATCTAAACAAAGTCTAAAATCAAGCCTCCACAGTAACAAAGTGAACTTCCATTAATTCAACTGCCTCCTAGAAGAAAACTCAATGCTCATCAGTGGAAAATAACAGAATCCAGAGCCTTTTCAATGCATTATTTACAATGTCTGTATAAAATACAAAATTAATACACATAGAAAAAAAGGAGGAAAATGACCTGCAGTCAGTAATAGTGTTATGCCATGCTACACTGGAGCCTGAGACAAAAGGAAAAATAAAAAATACTGATCATGTTTACATTTAAATTCTTGATTTTTTCATCATGGATATTTTGCATTAATTTTGACTTTTAAAGACACAAATTAAAATAGTATTTATCCTGATTACCAATTTTTTTGACATCCCTTAAAATTTTCTACTGAAGGTATCTCACGCTCCTTACCCCAGTCCTGGTCCTGAAGCCAATAAAGGAGATAAAAATGGAATCGTAAGACTAATCAATAAATTTTTTGAAAAGGATGAAAAGAGGAAAAAAGGAACAAAGAAAAGATAGTACAAACAGAAAGCAAATAGCAAGATTATAGACTAATAGACAAGCCAGACCATATTAATCACCACATTATTTGTAAGTTCTCTTAACATACAATCTGACAACTCAGTCCGGCAGAAATTGTCAATCTGAATGAAAAATCAGATCCAATTATATGCTGCTGCCAAAAAAACACACTTTAAATACAAAGACACAAGTAGGTTAAAAATAAAAGATTGGAAATTACATATGTAGGAGAGGTAAAATTTCTCCTGCAAACTTCATTTAGTGATTTTTACATGTACATTGGAACAAGAAAAATGAAGACCTAAAGAAGTGGCCAGGCTTAAGTGTTTGTATGCTAGGTTGAACAAAAAGTGGCAATTATGGAAAAGTAACTAAACTATATGGGGAGACGAAAGATAAGAGTTATTTAACAAGGTCTATTTGTACAGATTTCTCTCGCCTAGACTTCTGTCTCTGGTGATAAGAATGCTTCTTTTCTCTTGGATAGGTATCTTTCACATAGGAGGTTCATCTCCTGCTTTCAGAAAGAAAAGGGAAAGGCAAAGAGCCCTTCTTGCACCTGCTATTTTCAAGTGCTTTTAGTTCAAAATAATCAATATGCAAAGAGGCATATTTTGGGGTGGGATGTCCTGAACTCCTTCACATGCCATGTTAACACTAATTGAAAGAATGCTATAGTGGCTATAGTATTCTCAGACAAAGCAGATTTAGTGTAATGAAAATTTTGCCAAAACTTAAAAGGTAATTTCATTATGATATAGGGGTTAATTCTTCAGGAGGATATAACAATCATAAATATTTTTGCATCAAATAACAGAGCTTCAAAATATACGAAGCAAAAGCTGACAGAATCACAAGAAGAAACAGACACATCCACAATCATAGTTAGGGAATTCAATACCACTCTGTTAGTATTTGATAAAACAAGTACACAGAAAATCATTTAAGGATATAGAAAGCTCAAATATTATTGTCAACCACCTGAACCTAACTGACATTTATAGATCACTCAATATAACCAAAGAAGAATACAGGTTCTTTTCAATTTCACATGGAACATTCCCCAAGACAGACTATACTCTGTGCCATCAATAAATTCAAAGGGATTCAAGTCACACAAAGCATATTCTCTGATCAAATGGAATTTAAATAGAAACCAATGACAAAGATACCTGGGAAACCACCAAATATTTGGAAATTAATAACATATCTAAATAACCATGGGTCAAAAAAATGAAAACTTAGAAAGTACTTTGAACTAATTAAAAAACAAAATACAGCATATTAAAAGTTGTGGGTGCTGATAAAACAGTACCTTGGGGGAAATTTAAATCAGTAAACTCTGCTGGTAAACATAAGATCTCAAATCAGTGGGTCAATGTCTATTTAAACTACCAAAAATAAAAGCAAATCCATTCCAAAGGAAATAGTAACTATCGGTGCAGAAATTGGCAAAATAAAAATCAGAAAACCAAAGAAAACTGGTGAAACCAAAAGCTTTTCTTTAAGAAAATCAACAAAATCCTTAGTGTGACCTGAATCATAAATGTATTGAACAGAAAGAATTTAGAAATAGGTCTGCACATATATGATCAGTTGATTTGCAACAAATATGTCAAAGTAATTCAATAGAGAGAGGATATTTTTTCAACAAAAATGGTGCTAGAAAAATTGGACATTTATATCCAAAAAATGAACCTGAACCTTTCTCTCACACCTTCCACAAAAACCATTTTGGAAGGGATCATAGGCCTAAATTCAAAGCCTTAAACTATAAAACTTGTGGAAGAAAACACAGGAGAAAATCTTTGTGACCCTGATTTAGGCAGAAACATTTTAGAAATACACAAAACCCACAAAGACATCTGTTCTTTTAAAGTCACTCTAAAGAAAATGAAAAGACAAAGCCCCAGTCGAGCAAAAGAAGGAAAGGCAGACAGACCAACAGATATCTGATAAAAGATTTGTATCCAAATATATAAAGAAATCATATAAATAATAAGAAAAACAATCCAATTTTTAAATGGACAAACAATTTGATCACTTTACCAGAGAAAAGATACAGATGGTATATAAGCACATGAAAAGAAGTTCAGCATTATTAGTCATTAGGAAAACGGAAATTAAAACCACATGGGATACCACTACATACCTACTAAAACAGCTAAAGTTAGAAAAGGCAAAATCAAGTGCTAAGGAACCTATAGAACAGCAAAACCCTCAGTATTGCTAGGGGGAATGTGAAATGGTGCATGCATTTCGGAAAGCAGTTCAGTCATTTAATATATATAAATGTAAACTTACACTTAACATACATCCCAGCTATCCCACTGATAGATATTTACCCACCCAAGTGAAATTACAATTTATGTTGACACAAAAACCTGGATATAATTACAAATAAATAAATTGAATTACATCCAAATGGAAAACTTCGTGCTATAAGTGATACTACTAGAAAGTGAAAAGACAAAGTACATAATGGGAGAAAATTTTTGCAAATTATGTATCTGATGAGGTACTTGCATCCAGAATATATAAAGAACTCTTACAAGTTGATAATAAAAAGACAGATACAAAATGGGCAAAGGGTTTGAAATAGACCTTTCTCCAAAGAAGATAATACATATGGCCAAAAGTACATGAAAAATGCTGACCATTATTAGTCATTAGAGAAATGCAAATCTAATTCACAATGAGTTATCACTTCACACCCACTAGGATGTCTAAATTGAAATAGACTATAAAAAGTTAGCAAAGATGTGGAGAAATTGGAATGCTCACACACTGCTTCTGGAAAGTGGAAACTACTGTAGTGGGAATGAATAAGTAATAGCATACCCATTTGATGGGATTTACTCAACCACTGAAATTCATGCTTCTATTTGATGTAATAGGGAAACATGGTGAGTGAAGACAGCAAGATAAAGAGTATACAGCCAGAATTATCTCAAGTGTGGTCTGGAGAGAGATGCCTACCTGGGACTATGTGTTGTGATAAGGAGTTGGAAGGTTTGGTCCCCAACGTGGGCGGGGAAGGGTGGGCAGTGAAGTGGGGGAGGGGCAGGGCAGTGATGCTTGCTTTGCCTGCACGTGATGAAGGAATTATTAATTCTTCCCCCACCCCCTTACCCCAGGGGCTGCTCAATCTACTCCAGCAAATCCCTGCCACTCATCCCCTGCTGGGCTGCCTCAAAGCTTCCAGGTGGCAGGCACCCAGGCAAGGGGGTTTGAGTAGGGGTTTACTCCCTTCCGTGATCTTCAGCTCCCACAATCTTCAGTCACTCCAGATACACAGTTTAAGAAAATCTTGAAAACACAGGCTCAAAACAAAGCCTCTAATATGCACCCCAGCCCCATAAAGGGTTGAGAACCCTTATAAAGAAATTACAACGTTGGCACTTCAGGAGCAACTGAGCCCTTCGACGGGCTGTCTCCCCCAGAAGGCCAAAGAAAACAGACCCAGAAAGGCAGCTCTCGCTCCAGAACTGCACTTCAGCAAGTAAAGTCAGAGGATGGGAAAGAGCCCAGCCTGGGGCCAGGACACCTGGGTTCTGATCCTAACCCCTCCCCTCATTAAGCTAGTTTTCTCTAGCCTCCGTTTCCTCTTCTGTTAAGATGGGACTAAAATGGGGACGTTATAGTGCTTCAGTGGGGAATCGCTAATGCTAAGGCAAATGGAAGGGCCCAGCACAGTGCTGGCCACAGAAGGTGCCGTGACGCCTGCGGGCGAGGCCCCTAATTCCGCGGGGCTCGATGCCCCCTTGATGACAGGAGGGAGTGGCCAGCGGAGAGCAGCAGGAAGGAGCTGAGCTTGCACGCGCAGAACCCAAGGGCGGCTTCCAGCCCCCTGGGGCGGGGCGGTCACGGGGGCGGTCACATGGCTCCGCCCGGAAGTGCGCCCCCCGGGTCGGCCAGGCTGGGTGGTGTTTGCCCTGCGATCGGGTATGTGGGCTTCCCGGACTGTCGAGCGCGGCCTTGCGCTGCCCGCTCAGTGGGCGGCGGGCTTTCTCCGGGACCCCGGAGCGGCCCTCCCGGAAGTGGGGAAGCGGGCTCCACCCTCAGCCTCTCCGACCCCTGCCTGGGGGCCGTGAGGCCGCCGCTTCCCCACTCCGAGCCGGGGTTCTGCCGCTGCGAAGTGGGGCCACAAGCCAGCCCTTCTTCCCCGGGTAGCTGGCAGCTGGGAGGTTCTGGGGGGAGGAGGGGGCTGAAACTGCTGCACAGTCTGTGGGGTGCGGGCAAACAGGAAGGGTGCCGTTGCATGGGAGCCCCACGGCGGCCCGCTGCGCCTTCCCGCCCTGCGGATTCTCACGCCGGGGTCCCCGGCCCTGCAGGGGAATGGCCGCGCGCGGCCCAAGGGAACGCCGCAAGCCCGAGCTGTTGGGAGCCGGGAGCGGCGGCCACAGGGGCCGTTTGCTGGGGCCGGTGGTGAGGTGGGCTTAGGTTGGCCCAGCGCCGTCTGGAGCTCCAGTAAGTGCTCTGGTCCACTTCAGAGCAGAACAGAGAGGGAAACCACAAAATCACACCGGTGAGGTTCTCTTTCCAACAGCCTTTTGGGGGAAAAAGTAGAACCTAATGTCCACTGAAGAGCATTCCCATTTTTCTGGGACTGATGACATTAAAACCAACCTTGCTGGTGATACAGCAAGTCTGTTATGTTGCAAAAGAAACTGACACCACCACCACACCCTCCACCGCCCGCGCAGCAGACCTTAATTACCTCTTACTTGCTTACAATGTTTGGTTTCCTAATTAAGCTAAAGCTTTATATTGTTCTGCCTTTTATCATCAAAATGTGAATGCTTCTGGAACCAGTTTAGTTCATCCTGTTATTTGACAAAGGGAAGCTGGGAAATTGGAGTAAGTGTCCCTACCTCTGTGTAAGAAAGCAGTTTGCTAAGGGAACTTCCACCAGCCATTTCCTGACTCACTATAACCCTATAACTCTGTAAGGAGCTGAAGCAGTGGTTTGTTCCTGCATTTCACAGCAGTTTGAGGATCAGAGAGGTTCAAGTGCTGTGGCAAAGCCAAATCTAGAACCAAGTCTCTGATGCCTTTGGTGTTGGTTTACGGCCATTCGTTGCATGGTCCCAGAATACCTCCTCTTTTCTGGGACTGCTTCCCTGTTGGTTGGGGATGTGCTATGCTATCTCCGGACAGTCACTCAGCAAGCTCCCTAGGGCTTCGCTGGCCACATAGTGGCTCTGAGTGATCCATGCTGAAATGAAAGTGCACAGAAGGAAACAATAGGTGAGAATTATGTTTGTGGGCAGATGCTACATCCAAAGGGCTGTGCTGGCCAGGTTTGTATTCGTCATTGGGGAAGAACAGGGGTGGGTGGGAAACAGCACTAGGATGCGTCCTGGCCATGGGGAGTACGTCCTGAGCAGACCGCCTGAGGGCCAGAGACCGTTGTCTGCTCCATCTCACCAGCTTGTCCACTCCCAGGAACCAGCAGCAATGAGAATGAGAGCCTCTGCTGGCCCTCATGTCCTCTCTGTTTTAAGCTTTTGCAGGACCCAGGATGTTACGCTGCTCTCCACAGGCTGGTCACTGAGTCTGTCTGCTGCAACGCTTTCTGGACCTCCGGCTGTCTGGGAGCTCCACCGTATCTGCCAAGGTAGATGAACGTGCCCGGCCTGGGGGCAGACAGCGCCCACACAGGAGCCACTGTGGGGCTGTGGGAGGTGGACAGGGTGAGGCAGACAGTGGACAGAGCTCTCCCAGGCTCTGCAGAGCCATCTCATACCCACCCCCTCCCTTACACACACACAAACACACCACACACACACACACACCTCATACCCACCCCCTCCCTTACACACACACACACACACACACACACACACACACACACACACACCCCTCTTCTCATCATGCCTGCTTGTCCCCTTCGCTCCCTCCTCCACAGCCAGCCTGGCCTTGGACACGTCACACACATACACACACACATCTCTTCTCTCATCATGCCTCCTTGTCCCCTTCGCTCCCTCCTCCACAGCCAGCCTGGCCTTGCACATGTCACACGCACACACACACCACACACACACACACACACACACACACATCTCTTCTCTCATCATGCCTCCTTGTCCCCTTCGCTCCCTCCTCCACAGCCAGCCTGGCCTTGGACATGTCACACGCACACACACATACCACACACACACTTTTCCCTGTTCTCTCTTTCCTCCCTTGCACCTAAGCTACACCTCTTGAATCGACCCCTTCCTCTTCTCGTATCCACCAGGGAGTGGGCTCTCATTACCCGACCAGGACTGCTGTTCTCCACCTCCTTAACGTCACCCATCTCTGACCAGCATGTCACTTTCCACACCTTTACCAGGTTATGAGGGCTTTTTGCTGCTGACCATAGCCTCCATTCCATAACCCACCTTTCCCCACCCCATACACTCACTGCCCATCAGATCAGCCTGAGCCCCTAGCTTTGCCCCGGTCACCTGGGAGTCACCATGCAGCCTCTCCAGCAGCCCTTTCTGCACACTCTGTTGCTCTTCCAGTCTCTGCCTTGTGTTTAGCAATTCTGTGGGAATCAGCTACGTTCTTTGTTTTTTTCACCGTGCAAGAAACACCTTGAGGCCAGATGCTCTGAGTTAGAGTTGATAAACCAACTGGGGATTTGGGAAGAATTCAGTAACCACCACTAAACTGGTCACATAGGGGGTCCTGAAGAGTGTTCCTGAGTTTGAGACCTTAAGGTGCTATGCTCTTGAGGAAGGTGGACATCGGCTCACGGGAGAGTTAGAGCAGAACTTCCTAATCGTCACATCCAAGCACATCAGCAGTGTGATCACGTCAGCAGTGTGATCACGTCAGCAATGTGATCACATCAGTGTGGCACACTGAGCTACATGAGATCTGAAGCCCCGGCCTGAGGTCCTCTCAGCTGCAAGCAGCTGACCTAAGAGCTCCGGCCTCCCCAGGCCTGGTCAGGCTGCCCCAGGGACTGGGGGATCAATGTCTTGCTGCACCCCAGGGGGCCAAGGCACAGCATAGGAAGCTGAATGAAGCCTCTATCCACTGGTGAATAATAAAGCACTTTCTATATAATCAAACATTGAAGTGTGTGGCACACAGTAAAGTGTGGGGATGGTAGGAAAGGAGGCTCAGAAGGGCCAGATACACTGAGGGATGTGCCTGAGGCAGCAGCAGCCAAGTGGATGTGAGAATGAACTAGGAACAGGCAGCCTCGGTTTGCACCCACAGCAGGAGGAGCTTGTAAATGAAATCCCTGTAATGTTGAGTCCACCCTTTCTGGGCTTTGAAGCTCTTCTTCTGGACCTGTTTTTGACTTGAGGAGAAACACATTTCTGAACTGCCAGAAGGGAAGTGCACTAGTCACCCTCCATTCCAGACCAGGCACTGACCGTCTGCCATGAACCATGAGACTGCCTGCCTGCCTTGTGCAGTTGATGCTGTGTCCAGATCAAGGGCAGAGTCCTTAAAACACTTGGCTTCAGGAGGCCCGTGGTGGGTCAACCGCTGTGGAGGAGCTGGAAGGCACAGCCGCCAGGCCCCAGCCTTGGCATTAGACAGGCCTGAGTTCCAGCCCAAGGTCTGCCGCTTGAACCTGTGCCAAGTCCTGCTCTATAAAATGGGAGTGACTGCCGATTCCTGCTCTATGAAGTTGTCGGAAGAGTGAGGAAGTAACCCCGGGAAGGCCCCGTGGTGCCCGCTGGGGGTGACGAACCCCTCCTCGCTCAGGCTGCTCTGGAAGGCCTGGGGCTGACCTTGGCCTTGCTTCCCTCTGGCAGATGAAGTGCGTCCTCGTGGCCACGGAGGGCGCGGAGGTTCTCTTCTATTGGACAGACGAGGAGTTTGAAGAGAGTTTACAGCAGAAGTTTGGGCAGTCCGAGAATGAGGGCGAAGAGGTGAGTGCAGGGCAGGGGCATGGATGGGAGGGGGCAGCACAGAGCGCCAGCAGGCAGGGAGATGGGGACCTGCCCCTGCGAGGAATCAGCAAGGCGGTGTGCACGCTCCTGTGCCCCTCACACTGGCCGTGCGTCCTCAGAGACCAGCCTCCTGATGCCCCGGGGGTGGTGAGCTCACCCTGCGCGCCCAGGGCTCCCTGGCCTACATGAGGATGGGAGGAGGAGGAAGTTTACCCACGCAAGAGGGAAACCGGGTGTCATCAGTTCCTCTATGTATAATGGGTCGTATAAGCTTAACACATTAATATTTTAACAGCTCTATTAAGATATAATCGACATACCATGAACTGAACATTTATTACCAGTGTGCAGTTTGATAGACTTCAATATATATGCCTGTGTTCTGTCCCAGTCGGTAAAGTGAACATACCCACCGTCCCAAAAGTTCATGATCCCTCCCTTACCTCCCCAACCCAGGGGACCGCTGAGCTGCCTTTGGTCACAGTAGATGTGTTTGTATTTTATAGACTCCTAGATGAATGAAATGATACAGAATGTACTGGGGTGTTTTGGTTTCATTACAGCCTGCCCTCTTCCTGTCAGTGTGATTATTTCGAGATTCTTCCATGTTGTAGCTGTATCAGTAGCTGGTTCCTTCTCATTGCAGAGGGGTCATCTGTTGTGTCAGGACGCTGCAATTTGCTCATCCACTTTCAGCTGATGGTAACACAAGTGGGTTGTTCCCATTTTATGACACAAATAAAGCAACTGTGAGCTTCCGCATACAGGTGTTTGTATGGACATCGGCTTTCACTTCTTCCGGTATTGCCTAGGCAGAAAGGCTGGCTCATGTAGGTGTATGTTAAACATTTTAGGAAACTGCCAAACTTTTCTAAAAGGGCTGCGTCATTTCCTATTCCACCAGTAGTGTGTGAGAGTTTCATGTCTTCCATATCTTGACTATCACTTGCTACAGTCAGTCTTTTGAGTTTTAGTCACTCTAGCAGGTGTCTATAGGAATCTCATTCTGTTTTAGTTTTCATTTCCTTAATGATTAATGATTTTGAGCATCATTCCATGTGCTTATTTGCCATGTCTGTATCTTCTTTAATGAAGTTCTCAAATCTTTTGCCCATTTTTTATTGGGGAGATTGTTTCTTATTTGTGAGTTTTGAGAGTTTGTTACCTATTTTGGATACAAATCCTTTCTTAGATATGTTTTGTAAATATTTTCTTCCAGTCTTTATCTTGTCTTTGCATCTACTTAACAGTATCTTCCAAAGAGCAGGTTTTTTTTATTTTGTTGAGTTTATTCACTCTTGGCTTTTATGGATCAGGCTTTGGTGTCATATCTAAGAAATCTTTGCCCAATCCAAGAGTACAAAGAATTTTCCCTATATTTTCCTCTGAAGTTTTACAGTTTTAGGTTGTATATTATGTCTAATGATCCATTTTGAGTTTTTATATGTAGTGTAAACTATGGATTAAAGTTTATTTTTTGCAAGGGAACATCCAGCATAACTCTTTAATATTACAGCTCGGAGGTAGTTGTCATTTTCACTTATTTAATTTATACTCTACATTTTAAAGGAATAATTTATTTTGAAAATTTTTCCCATGTTAATTTTGGAATAAACACTTTTTCATTGGGGATGCACTAGAAAGATTGCTTGCATTTCCTCAGCAGCATAGACTGGTTGCCCGTCAACGCCCTTCCTGTTCTAACTGACCTCATCATCAGCTGAACCAGCTCCACGTTGGCAGGTTAACGAACCTCAACATCGCTGATGTTCTGGTTACAGTCTTTTTAGGAATAAAACAAGATATCAGAGATCAGAGATATTTAAGTGGTTTTATTTAAGCTAAAAAACACATCTGCTATAAGACTTCTATTGTTAGTAGTTAATAGATATAACTTTTAAATTAAGAATTTTTAAGTATTTCTGTTTTTAAACTACTATTTCAATGAGGTCAATTTGATTAACAAACTATCTGATAATGCTTCTCTTCCTATTATTAAAAACCTTATGCAGGAACAAATTGCTGGTTTTCCAGTTCCTAAATGACTAATATAAAGAAAAAAAGTCTTCAAAGTTTTATTTATTATGTGTACAACACATTGTCTTTTCTGATCCTTTAATGTGAATTAATTGTAGGAAAGGAAATACAGAGAAATAGTTTTTAGACGACCCACAATTCTACCATCCAGAGCTATTAGCTCTTCATTGTTTTCTCTGGGTCTTCATCTTTTATACATAGTTGGGATCCTACCACATTTACAGTTTTATTTCCTGTCTTTTTTAGTTGCCATTATATCAAAGCATTATTCCATTTAGTTAAATAATCTCAAAAGCATAAATCTTGATGAAAGCATTCTATTCCAGTGTATGAATGAATGTATCACCATTTATTTAACTATTTTTCCAACACTGGCCATGTGTATTGCTTCTAGTTTGCTGTACCTATTGCTGGAGGGAATATTTGTACTTGAATTTGACCCCACATATTATTTTCTTAGAATAATTTCCTAAAAATACAAACATCAACTCAAAAGCCATTCAAAGATATTGAACCACTTTATAATTCTACCAAATAATAAATGAGAGTGCCCCTTTATACTCTGTCAACAGTAAATATTTTCATTTTCCCCCACCAAAAGAAATTCTTGGTATACCTGCAGAAAAAGCTACTACTTTTTTAATGAGTTGCTATAGACAATCTAGATTTTTAAGTGCCTTTTCTGTTAATATGATTTGTTAATGATAGCTTTAGAAAATCATGGTATGTGAATAATTCAACAAATGTTTGCCTATGTGGAAGGATATTGATTCAACCAATATTAATTGAGAATCTATTATGCACCGGCCTCTGGTGTAAAGCAGTGAACATGGCAACATGATCCAGCTCTCATGGAACTTAGAGGCTGAAGAGGGATCACAAAGAGCAAACCAAAGGGCAGATAAACACCATGAGTTCAGGTAGTGATAAATGGGTGGAAGAAGTTAAACAGTGTGTGGGGCAGGGAGTAACCAGGGCAGGGGGCCCGAGGGTGGTCAGGGGAGGAGCAATCTGAGCTGGGATCTCAATGATGAGAAGGACCCACTCACTGTTAAAGCTCAACTGACAGAGCAGCAGCTGCACACAAGAATGTTGGGAAAAAATACGCTCCACAGTGCTGTGTCCACACGTACTGCAAATGTTACACGTTACCACGGGCTGTTCTTTTCAAGGCAAGGTCATGTGCAGCTCCTTGTAGACTTCACCGGCTCCAAGCCAGGACTCTGCTTTCTCCCTATTTCAGTCAAGGCTCCCAAAGTCAGGGAAGGTCAGATGTTCTCTGCCTTTCTTTTCATTCCAGTGTTAAGAATCATGATCATTCCACTGGCTTTAATCCTTTTTTATCTGCAGATTTTCAACAAATTAGGCTAGTTTCTTTTTATTTTGTTATTTTGTTCCTTTTTTGGAGGGCAGAGAGAATGGATGGGGGAAGAACTTTTAAAAGTTAAGGTATGTTTGATACAAAAATAGGGTTAAGTCTGGAAAAATTAAAAGTAAGAGGAAAATCACTTATAATCCCTCTCTCCAGAAGTAATAACTTTAGGAGTGTTGACTTTCTTAATATTAATACTTTGTCTTTTTCTATGCATTTTAAGATACAGAGCATTCACAACCATTTTTTTAAACATGACATTGTGTCAGAGGAATTTTCCATGTCATTGAAACACTCCAATATTTTAAGTGGCTGTATATTCTTCCATCATTCAGATGTACTGCTATTTATTTAACTGTTTTCCTGGTACTGGACATGTACATTTTTTCCAATTGCTACTGTAAATTGTGATATAGTGAACATCTTTGCACCGATCTTTGCCCCTGTCCCTGATCATTTTTCTTAGGATACAATCCCAAAGTAGACTCATTGCAGCAAAGGGCACGGGCTTTGGTACACATAGCAAACCTCCTTAACAGTTGGTCAGTTCTCCATTAAATGCCCCCACACATTCCCCAAACATGCCTGATTCTTTAACATTTCCTTCTCAGTTCAGAGCCTGAGCAGCACAGTTAGCTGGCTGACCATTCCCAACTTTCCAACTACCAGCCAAGGGGTTGGGGGCAGTTTCTTTTTGCCCCTTCCAGCCACCCCCCACCAACACCATCAAAACAGTGATACCCTCCCAGGTGAGTTTAAAACTGTGGAGACCCTTGCTGGCTTGTCCATTCTTTTGTCCCTGATGTCTGGCCCTCTAAACAATGTTATGTTCTTACCTTCTTGCAGCTTCCCGCTGTGGAGGACCAGCTCAGCACCCTCCTAGCCCCGGTCATTATCTCCTCTATGACGATGCTGGAGAAGCTCTCAGACACATACACCTGCTTCTCAACGGAAAATGGCAACTACCTGTATGTCCTTCACCTGGTGAGTGTGTAGCCCTGGAACCCCTGTTCTCTGGGCTCCTCAGCTGTCTACATGCCTCTTCCTTATCCTGAACTTTAGATTCCTTTAAAAAGCAGAAACTGCATCCTATCAAAATCCTCCCCCACACCACCACCATCCTCAGGGCGGTAAGGGGAGCCTGTGGGCCAGCTGACATCAGCCTGCTGGGCCCACAGTTTGGAGAATGCCTGTTTGTCGCCATCGGTGGGGACCACTCAGAGGGCGAGGTGGACCTGCGGCAGAAGCTGTGTGCACTCAAGTTCCTGTTCGAGGTGCACTTCGGGCTGGTCACTGTGGACAGCCAGCTCATCCGAAAGGAGTGAGTCCTTGCTGCTGGCCCCCACCGGGTCCTCTGCTAAGCACCCTCTGGAAGCCAGGCAGTATGTGCCCAGCCTCTGTGAGGCTGCCCGCCCGCACTGAGCCCTTGCTCCTTCCTGGGTCTCTCTCTGGTTTTGTGTCGTATGTCTGCATATGAGAGACTGAGAAGTGAAGCAGTTTGCTCAGGCACCTGACTCCCGGCTCCATGCCCATCCCACTCACCTGCACGGCTGGGGCACAGCCTGAACGTGGCCCCTCTTGCTTTGTGGGCCCTCCCGGTTATGTGGTCATATCACATGCTCGCCTGACTCTGGTGGTGATCCAGGGCACTGCTCCTTTGGTTGAGGGCGGGGACGGCCAGCTTTTTCATGGTTCTCTCCCACTCTGCCCCAGGCTGCGGCCTCCATTCCTGGAGCACCGTGCCCAGGTGTGGGGACACTTCCAGAGCCTGCTGTGGACCTACAGCCGCCTGCGGGAGCAGGAGCAGTGTTTCGCTGTGGAGGTGACGACTGGGTGTGGGCCTCCTTGCTAAGGGGATCCTTTACGGCCAGAGGCGTGAGGGCACAGACAGACCCGCAGAGTCATGCCTGTACAGGGTGGTTCTTTCTGGCCACATGGCGGGTTGGATTCTCTGATGGACCTCCCTATAATAAAACAGCTAAATCCTGGATGAAACAGGCTTTTTAATGTAGTTTTGGGCTTATAGTAATTATGGAAATTTCTGAAGATGGTTCCCTTAGACCCTTCCCTCCAGAAAAACTATATTGAGCTAAAACTTAGGATGCAAAGTAGTGCAAACTAAATAGCACTGAAGGCAAGATTGCCTGAGTGCAGTAACACTACAAGCAGAAAACTAAGCCTTGGGCCAACAGCAATGTGGTGCAGCTGAGCCCAACACTCCTAAGTTAAGCCCAGACCACAAACAATTAGGAGCTCACAATTGAAGGTCAGATACACATGAAAATAAGCCAGTATGAGTGAGAGGATTCAGTCACCAGCAGATTTAGATCTGAAAGAGCTTGATATACTGGAACTGTTAAGTATAGGATAGACACTATTCTATGAAATATTTACAGACATAGAAGTTAGAGAAGAACCCATATAGATATTTTAGAAATGAAAACATAATTGTTAAAATAAAAATCTCAAGGGATGGATTGAGCAGTAGGTAGAAAGAGAATTAATGAACTGGAAAATAGATCTGAAGAAATTCTTTTTCATGTCCTACTCACTCGCTCTTCCAATGAATGTATAGTACCTGCTGTATGCTAAGAGGTGTGCCAGGCCTTTGGAATACAGAGATGAATAAAGACACAGTCCTCATCCTTGAGGGGAAATCAGCCATACATACTAAAAACTACAAGAAACATCCTGGAAACTACCATATTGGGTTTCTGATCAAAATCCATGGTGGCACAAAAGATGGTGTGGTCAGCTCTTTCTGAGGCATTGGGAAAGGCTTCTCAGATCGTCATCTAGTGCAGCTAAGATGAAATCCAAACTGCTCCCCAAGCCTACCAGGCCCTGTATGATCTGCCGCTGCCTGTCTCACCCAGCCTCATCCCATGCCTCTCTTGTCCTCTCCTGCTATATGCTGGCCACCTGGGCTTCTTCCCATTTTAAGAATGCTCTCTGTTTAACTCTATCAGTATGATAGTCATTAGCTACACATGGCTACTGAACAGTTGAAATATAGTTAGTCCAAATTGAATTATGCTGTACAAGTAAAATATACACTGGATTTGATGCCTTCATACAAAAACTGAAAATTTTTAAATTAAAGTATCATTGATATACAATCTTATGAAGGTTTCACGTGAGCAACATTGTGGTTTCAACATTCACCCGTATTATCAAGTCCCTCCCCTACCCCATTGCAGTCACTGTCCATCAACATAGTAAGGTGCTATAGAGTCATTACTTGTCTTCTCTGTGCTGTACTGCCTTCCCCATGACCTACCTCTATTGTGATGGCTAATTATAATGCCCCTTAATCCCCTTCTCCCTCCCTACCCACCCACCCTTCCCAGTCCCTTCCCTTTGGCAATCACTAGTCCCTTCTCAGAGTCTGTGAGACTGCTATTTTGTTCCTTCTGTTTTGTTTTGTTACAAAAACAGAATATTAAACATCCCATTAATAATGTTTTTATATTATATGTTGAAATGATAGTATTTTAGATTTATTGGGTAAAATAAATTACTAAAATTAATTTCACCTGTTTCTTTTTACCTTTTTAACATAGTTGCTAGAAAAATTTAAATTATGCATAGGTCTTGCCATACATATCAGTTGGACAGCACTGCTCCAAACTCTCCCTGCCTCAGGGCCTTTGCATATGCTCTTTCCTTGGCTTGCAGTATTCTCCTCCTCTTTCTGCAACAGGATTTCGTGTTCTTTAGATATCAATTTAAAGCTCTCTTCCTCAGGGACATTTACGTTGAAAACCCTACCCAAGTAGTTCTCTATTTTTCTCTCATTTAATACTGTGTATTTCCTATACAACACTTATTACACTAATTGGCACTTACTTTGTTTTCCTTGCATATTGTCTGTTTCATCCCCTACAGTCCACTGATCAGACTGTGTGCCCAGAAGGCAGGGATGGTGCTGGTCTGCATCTCCCTGTCCCCAAGGTGTCTGGCACACAGTTTGCATTCAGTGTGGACTGAGTGATTATACCCACCAGTCAGGGCCTGGAGCAGGAAAGGGGTCAGTGACGTGGCTTCCTCTCTCCCTGCCCGTGGCCAGGCTGTGGAGCGGCTGATTCATCCTCAGCTCTGTGAGCTGTGCATAGAGGCACTAGAGCGACATGTCATCCAGGCTGTCAACTCCAGCCGTGAGCGGGCCGGCGAGGAGGCTCTGCACGCCTTCCTGCTTGTGCACGGCAAGCTGCTGGCTTTCTACTCCAGGTGAGCCTGTGGCCCCGGAGGCCCCCTGGACCCTGACTCTCACCCTTCTTATTCCTTCTACCTAAAAGCATCCCTCCCCAGCCAAGAAAACCTTCAAGACCCATCTCTTCCATGAAGTCTTCTTAGGTACTTCAGTTCTTCAGCCCCTCTCAACTCACTGCCTTCTCTGAGTTACTTCTTCCTGGAACACTGTCTCAGAGTCTGAACTTAGGACTTCCTCAGATGCTGTTTCTGGTCCCTGTAGTTTCCCACTGGTAATTTTTTTAAACATAACCAAGTTTTAATTGTTGATGAGTTAATGAGTTATATTTATACTTTGCCTTTCTCCAAAAAGGATGAATTCAGCTGGCACATTTGTAAACTCCTTGAGGGCGGGGACCATGCTCCCGATTCTCTTAACCCACCTGCTCCTGTCTGTCGCCACCTGTGGGGCACTGGAGGCATCGGGCACATGCTGACAGTTGCCGGTTCTCTCTGCAGCCCCAGCGCCAGCTCCCTGCGCCCGGCCGACCTCCTCGCCCTCATTCTCCTGGCTCAGGACCTCTACCCCAGCGAGGGCACAGTGGATGCTGATGACACACAGGTCTTGGGGCAGCTCCCTGGGCAGTGGGAGGCATTAGGGAGCTGGCTCAGAAAACCAGCCTGGAGAACGCTGGACAGGCTGCCTGAGGAGGCCCTGGTTTCTGAATCACAATTTTGGGCCTGTGGTTGGGCATAACTTTTTCCTGTTACTTTCAGATACTGATATCTTAGGCACTTAGGGACTTATACTATATACTTAGGGACTTGGGGCTAAACCTTAAGGAGGGGTTCAGTGGGTTCACAGGGGCTCTCATTTCTCAGTGGTTGGATCTAAGCTTAATCACTTATCTATGCAAGCTTGCCCCATCTGAGCCTCTATTCCCCTATCTGTGCAATGGGACAACAGTGGCATCTACCTCTCACAGCTGTTTTGAGGAATAAAGGAGACAGTTTACTTAGAGCCCAGCAGTGTCTGGGTAGTGAGTGCCAGTGCTAGCCATCCTTGTGATCACCTGTGGTGGAGTTAGTGGTGTTTGGTTGCCAGTGCTGGGATTTCTGGAATTTTAGTGATTCTGGAGAATATTAGACCACTTCGAATTCAAACATCCCTGGAAAGTGAGGACACACACCCAGGGCTGCAAGGTGGAGCAGGTGCAGGGGCCTGGAGGTCCTGCGTGGCCTTTGCCTCTGAGGGCTCTGCTGTGAGGGGCTGGGGACGGGAGGCTGGTGGGGAGGAACCCGTCAAACTTGCTCTAGCCCGTGTGTCCCGTCCTGTTGCAGCCCGCTCCGAGGAGACCCCGAAGCAGCCAAAACATCCCTGTGCAGCAGGCCCGGAGCCCTTCGTCCACGGGCCCTGCCAGGGGTAGTTCTACGGGGACCGTACGTGCTGGGCACTGTGTGCGGGGGTGGGAGTCTGCCCTCCTGGAGACAAGGGGCCTTGGTTGAGCCCACTGGGAGTGCCTCTGCGACCCCTCAGTCCAAGACACCCTCTTCTCTCTCCCAGGACACTGATAGCTTCTCCCTCCCTGAGGAGTACTTCACACCAGCTCCTTCCCCTGGGGAGCAGAGTTCAGGTGAGGCCTGGGGCTGAGGCAGATGCAAGTTGGCAGCCCCAGAGGGTCTGTCTGAGGGTTCAGCGAACCCCCACAACTAAAGGCGCAGACATCCAGATTCCTGGAGCACAGGGTGCTCTCTGCAGCACCCCTCTGTCTCCCTTGCTGCTGCAGCTTAAAAGACTATAAGCCACTCAGATGGCTCCTAAAGCTTTCTGTGGCATGTTGACTCCATGTAAAAACTTACCTTGCATACACATATTCTCTGCCTTCCCTTTTTTGTAATAAATTAATAAGTAATTAATACTAAATAGTAATCATTTGACTTCAAGTACAAGGATTTACAATACAAATATTCAGTCTCTATAGTTTACAACTTCCTTGTTTATCCAAAGTATGTGTGTAAATAATAAAAAGAAACTAGAAATACTCAGAATGTTGTTGACAACAAAAAAATAGACAACATTGCTTTGAGAAATAGAAAAGCCAAAATCCAGACTGTTGAAGTCACTAGGAACGGGCATCACATTTATCTCTAAAGTTCTTGGGAAGAGGGAAGGACTGGACGCTTTACGTCATCTAATAGAAGAAAGAAGGCCAGGGTTTCAGGAGGAAAACTTCCCAGGGACTGAGTTTTAAAAGGAATTTCCTAGACATTAGAATCATGTGAGTAGCTTCAGCTACACCAGTTGAGCTGCTGTCCGTGGGCTGGGGCTCAGGTAAGAATACTTCTAGAAGTTATACCATGAGGCCAGTGGGCATCAGAGTGGGAACCACTGCCCCTCACAGATTTAGGTCAAAGCCGTGGTTCTCAGCCCTGGCTGGCAGTGCTCCATGGGATTCTTTAAACACTGAAGCTGGACCTGTGCCAGAGATTCTGACTGGATTGGTCTGGGGTGAGACCTGGGCATCAGCCGTTTTAAAAGGTCTTATGCAGCCATGGTTGAAACACCTTAACTCTTAAGTCCTTGGATGGGCTGCAAGGAGCCTGGGACCCGTGATCACTCACCAGCTCGTGAGCTTGCACGTCTCTCTGGGCCTGGGTCCCCTAAGCTTTCCCTGAGCTCACAGGATGCTGAGAGGCACCACTTTGGGCTGGTGGCTGATGTTCGTGTTTCTTCTTCAGCTCCCTCCTTTCTCATTTGTCACAACCTGCCCACCACCCCAGGCCTCTTTCTCAGTGATTGGCTCTTAGGCCTCAGAGCTGTAAATAAGGCCATGCTGCAGTACACAGAATGAACAGCTTGTAAGTGGTTCAAGCTACCCTCATCCATTTGTAAGTCAGGTGTTTGAAACATAGGAACATGCTTCCCAAAAGAAACATGATTATAAATGATAGTTATTTGCAATGAAATATAAGAGAGAGCAATATTATTACAAGCATACAGTATTTCAAATACATCGTGGGTTCCGTAGGCTTTTGTGAGCTATACTTACTAAATAAGCTCAGTTCCCAGCCTATCATAGGTGCTCAGAAGTTTGCTGATTGAATAAACAAGTGGGGAAATGTAGACTGTGCTGCCTCCTAGTGAAGAGGCCCTGTTACATTACAGTCAGGGAGGGCCTGAAGGAGTGGAGGGCACAAAGGAGCGGGGCTTCGGGGGCTCGAGGAGCTTGCCCGACCCTTGCAGCCCGTCCTCAGGAGCCCTCCCCAGCAGCTGGCTATCTTCCCCAGGCCTGGGCTGCCTTAGCCCTGGCACTGCAGAGTCCCCCGTGGGACCAGGACAGAAGGGCAGCCCACACCCAGTGCCCTTTCCCCTGCCTCCTCCTGTGAACTGCTGATTGGGTGGGACCCTCCCCTCTGAGATGGGGGTGGGCCATTATTCACATTTTCAGGTCATTTATGTTATGTTACTACATATGGCCTGCAGGTAACACCATCTGGCTGGATGGGGGCACCCCACCCATGGATGCTTCTCAGGTCCAGGTGAGTTTCTCCTGGGGGCAGGGAGGCCCGCATGACACCAGCTGATTTGAGACGCTACAGGGGGTTCTCTGGGGGCTCTGGGGCTCCCCCTGCACGTGGTTCTCCCCCAGTGCCGGCCCTCCTCCTGCCACCTCAGTGCGGGGACAATGCTCAGCCCAGAGGCTGGGGCTGAGGTAGTAGGTGAAGGGTGACTGCAACTCCTAAGAAATCCCTACCCTACTCAACTGTTGTTGTGAGTGAAAGTCCAACTTAATTTTCAATGATTTTTTTAAATGAGAAGGTAAATATATTCATTATAGAGAAATTGGGAAATACAAAAGTCTGGAAAAGAAATAAAAACTACTCTCAATCTCACCCCCGGATAGTAACTACTATTAAGATTTTTGGTTGTTTCCTTGTAGCCTTTGCTATGATTTTATGTATGTTTACACACCCACATATGCATGTGTATGCATATATGTATGTATATACACATACTACTTAAGTTTTTTTTCTTCTACCATATTTGAATCCAGTGTACTTCATTATACCTTTTACCTTGAGCAGTTTTGCACTTGTTAGGCACTGATTTTTAACAACTGCTGAAGAACGTGTCACACGCATGTGTTATTTATTTAGCAGATCTGCAGAACAACCAGTACATTGCTTCCAGTGTTTCGCTGTTATACATAAGATGCAGTGATTTCCCACTAAAGTCTTATTGCACAGCATCCTCCCTAAGGCTGGAGTTGTACTTATTTAGTCATTCCATGCCTCAGTTTCCCCATTGGAACAGCTCTCAGGATGTTCTGAGGGTGGGTGGGATGACAGTGCTATTTGAATGCCGTCATCCAAGTGAGGGCATGGGGAGGGGGCTTCTACCCCTCGTTCCACCCTTGTCTGTTTTTCCTGCCTTTTTAGTCCCTTTTTTACCACCCATTCCAGCTCCTACGCCTATTCCCCACCATTCCTGCTTGCTGTTCAGTCCTGACTGCCGACGGGAAGGCCAAGTACTGGAGCTGCTAGGGCAGTTGCAATGAACTGGGGATTTAAGAACTGGGATTTGTTGGCACTAAAGTGTTTACCCGCCATGGTTCTCAGGGAGGACAGCTGTGGGTGGGTCTGACGTGGCCAGGAGGCCGGATGGCTCACCTCACCCCGCCCCGCCTGCTAATAGATGCTGTTCTCCACAGATAGCTGAAGACACCCTCCAGACATTCATCCCTTGCTTCCCAGCACCTTCCAGCCCCAGAAGAATTTTCCTGGATGCCAAAGTGAAAGATAGCTACTGCCGCATGGTGCCCCACACCATGTACTGCCTGCCCCTGTGGCCAGGCATCCAAATGGTGCTCCTGACCAAGGTACAAGCCCGCCCACCTGCCCCGCAGTGCCCTGGCCTGGACGCCATCCCCACAGGCTCTTGGCCCTGCCCTGCACTTCTTCCCTTAGGGCCCCAGCAGCCCCCTGGCCCTGGTGCTGTCCCAGCTGCTGGATGGGTTTTCCCTGCTGGAGAAGAAGCTGAAGGAGGGGCAGGAGGCTGGGAGCTCCCTGCGATCCCACCCCTTCCTGGGGGACCTGCGCCAGAGGATGGACAAGTTTGTCAAGAA
Organism: Manis pentadactyla; assembly: GCF_030020395.1. Lineage (NCBI taxonomy): Eukaryota > Metazoa > Chordata > Mammalia > Pholidota > Manidae > Manis > Manis pentadactyla. Next base: position 109,271,703 of record NC_080026.1, on the reverse strand, counting down.
CCGTCGGGGGCAAGAGATTCAGGTGAGATCCGGACCTCGGAGATCCCCACCCCAGGGAGGCAGAGCTGGGCCGGGGCAGCAGGCCCGCACCAGGCGAGGACCCAAAGGCTCCGGGCCCTGCCCCTGCCCCACCAGAGGTTAGGATCCTTGTTTCACAGTGCCATATTACATTTTCAGAACACTTCTATGTGATTTGGGGGAACACGAATTACAGTTCCCATTTTTAGATGACGAAACAGGGCCTAGATAGATGGCGCCTCTGCCAGGGTGGTCGGCTGGTGGGCGATGGAGCCAGAGCCTGACTCTGGGACTCCGGAAAGGCCGGTTGCCACCCGTGGTGCCCGCACAGTGCGGCGGCTCACACTGAAGGGCAGGACCCAGCCCACTGCCATCCCAGGGGCCTCGAGCCCGGCGGGCAGGGGCAGTGCGTGAACAGTGCGAAACAGGAGCAGTCTAGTTAGAGCCCAGAAGGAAGTTCAGGGCGGCAGCTCCTGTAGCTGGCAGTGCTTGGGTCTGTCTGAGGAGCCGAGATTCGTGGTGCTGTGGCGCCCACTGGTCTGAAAGTGAGCAGAAGGATTAGCGGAGGCGGAGAAGCAGGGAAGCCCAAACCCAAACAGACCCGAGTCCCTGCTCCGGAGTCAGAGGCCACCTAGCATCCCATGGGGCCGGGGCATCGTGTCGGAATGCAAAGCTCCCCGTTGAGGAGATGGCCCTGGGCTCCTCAGCACCCCAGTCCCACATCCAGCTCTCCTGTGCGGCACCTGCTGTCACCCCAACCGTGTCAGTTTACATGTCCGTGCCAGCTAGGTGGTGAGCCCAGTACTTGGCACACAGAAAGCACTCTTTAGATTAAATGCCTGCTGAGTGAGTAGAATGTAGTGTCCAGTGGGATGCAGAGAGCTGGGGACCTGCCAGAAACCCAGCTGTGGCTGGGCATGGGCAGATGTGTGCTGAGCCTAAATACTGAAGCTGTTGGTCAGGAGGCATGGTGTCCTCTCAGGGCCCAACTTGGGAAGGTTCTCCCCTGGACCTTCCTCTGGGAGCAGCATCAGTAAGCTTACCTGTCACCTGTCCTCTTGCAGAGCACCTGGCTGGAGTTCAAGACCAAGGCCTTCTCCAGGAGTGAGCCGGGATCATCCTGGGAGTGAGTGGCAGGCTCTGAGAAAGGGTGGGAGGTCATTCGGACAGAGAGGCTGCTTCTTGCAGGCCAAGAGGAGGAGAATGCTCAGGAAGACACTTACACTCCAGGGGTCCTGGGGGAGCCATGAGGCCCTGCAGACACTGGAGGGAGGGGAAGCTGAGAGGGCAGGTTGAGGAACAGGGCGTGAGGACCCAGCACCAGCACAAAGGCCTGGGTTCCAGCCCAGCGTCAGCGGACTCAGATCTGACCTCAAGCAAGTCACTTCCCCTCATTTATCAGTAAAGTAAACCATGAGGTCGGACGTGACCCACACACTTCATCCCAGTTACATGGAGCACCATGCTGGGGAAACCGGGAAGCTGCCTCCCAGCTCACAGAGGGCAAGGATATGCTTTACTAGCCATGTCTGTTGTCTGTCAGGAGCAGGGGTGACCTGCACTGCCATGACCCACTCTCCCAGGGCCCTTCCTGCTGTGATGCTTTCCTGTCCTGGCACCCAGGCTGCTCCAGGCATGCGGGAAGGTGAAGCGACAGCTCTGCGCTGTCTACCGCCTTAGCTTCCTGAGCACAGCTCCAGGCCGCGGAGGCCCACATCTGCCCCAGTCCCTGCAGGACCAGCTCCGGACATTTATGCAGTAAGTGTGCGTGTGTGTGGCCCCACTGCTGGAGCCGGCGTGGGAGCAGGGGCACACCTCATCACCCCCTGCTTCCCCGGCAGAGAAATACTGGCAGACTGGAAGGACTTCTTGTTGGTGAAGAGTCAGAGGAACGTCACCATGGTGTCATATCCTGATGCCTGAGTCCTGGGCCGGCCTGCCGCCTCTACCTGCTCACTCAGCACTGCGGGCGTTGGTGGGGAGGCTGTATATGCCACCATCTCAGCAGCTTTGCTCTGAAGAAAAATAACAGGAGACACTGTCCTGGGTGCTTTTCTCTAGGAGTGCTCTAAAGCTAGAGTTAGAGAGCGCTGCGCTCCCAGAGTCACTGCACGGAATCCGTGGAGATGGTGCTGTCCCGCTGGCAGAGTGGTGGCAGGTGCTCCACAAGGGGCGGGTCCTGGGCCAAGTAGGTTTGAGAGGCCATGTCCTCCTCCTTGGAGGTCACAGTACACAGCAGATCATGAAGGCTCTGAGAAGGCCTGCAGGAAGTATGTTTATCTCTGTTTAAAAAGCCATGTCCAAGAATTATTTGACCCTTTCATTATGGAACATTAATTTTATCAAATACAGATTTTCTCTGGTACTTTCTGTAAAGCAGCTTTTCCTATGTTGATATCTCCCAAATGTCAGGCCTCCAGTCGCTGAGACTTCTGTCTTCAGTATGCAGGTGAAAGGGATAACAGAGGATCTTCCTAGCCACCAGCTGCCCCCGTTCCAGGCCCTTCTGTGCCCTCTCAGATGGGGTTCTCCCCACCTCTGGAGGTGAGGCAGGCAGCTTGGGCAGTCATTAGCTCTATTGCTCTACTCTTACACCAGCCTCACTGTGTGTTCAACTTAAACTCATTGCTCATGAAAATGATAAAATAGGAACGTGCCATGTTCCTGTTAGGTCCAGAACTTATGTGTTAAATGTGATGTCAGGGATCCATTTTACTTGCCTCTTAGAACTTCTCAGGGTTGGGGGTTCAGAGGCAAAGTGAGGTCAAGGCAGCAGGGATACCGGGGGTTGGCTGAAATAGAACCCTGGGGTGGAGGCCAGGTGGGGCTGACCTGGTCTCTTGACTCCACCGCTCGCCCAGCTGGAAGCTGGGTCGAGGACAGAGAAGCACCCCCCAGATTCTTGGCTGTATGAGCACCTTAACCCCAGTCTTCACCTACCTTGAAGACTTCCCAGGCTTGGTGCACTTCATCTATGTGGACCGCACGACTGGCCAGATGGTGGCCCCTTCCCTCAGCAGCAGTAAAAAGACGTCATCCGAGCTGGGCAAGGGGCCCCTGGCCACCTTCGTCAGAACCAAGGTAACACTGCTTGGCCCGGACACTCTTCACTGCGCATCGGAGGGATGTGCTGGCCTGAGCCCTGCCGGGGAGGACTGACCGCAGCCTTTGCGGCTCCCGTGAGGCTCTGACCACGCCCTGCCTGAACCCTTGCTGTATTCTCTGCCTCCGTCTGTGCCCAGCTGGATGCCCATCGTTGTCACTCGGCCACATGGGCCTCAGTTGATGGCAGGGGGCACCTACCCATGTATAGTCTAATATGCCTGGTTTAGCAGAGTCTGGGCAGCAGGCAGAGGAGGAAATAGCCAGGGCCTAACACTGTGCCTGGCAGGCATAAATACATGCCCAATAAGTAATTTGTTGAACTAACTAAACCGGAAAGAAGTAACACAAGCTCAGTCGATCAGGGTATCAGAATTTAAAACTAGGTGGTTTGTACCAAGGAAATATTCTCTGGGGCTTTTTTTGCTCTCTTTATGGCAAGCTAATATATATACAGTTAATCCTTGAACAATGCAGGGGTTGGGGCACCAACCCCTGCACAGTAAAAAAATCTGCTTCTATCTTTTGACTTCCCAAAAACTTTAAGCCTCACTGGTAACAGTAGATTAACACATATTTTGTACAGTATTATGTATTGTATTCTTAAAGTAAGGTAGAGAAAATGTTTTTTCAAATTGTAACAAATCTCCAAAAAATTTTCCAGTATTTTTATTGAAAAAAATCCACATATAGTAGAAGCAGACCCAAGCAGTTCAAAACCATGTTGTTCAAGGGTCAACTGTATGTATTTTATGATATACTACACATATATATATATACTCACACTATATAATATAGTATATTATAAATATACATACATGAATATTTATAATGTGCACACTATATATGTTTGTCCAGATAAAGTATATCCTAATGTTTAAAATTAGATGGGTAACAGAAGGCCTGTGGTGGAGACCCAGCTCTGCCTCTCACTGGCCGCGTGGCCTGGGGTCTTCCTTAGTCTGAGTTTCTGTTTCCTCATCTGTAATTATTGAACTAGACCATCATCACCAGCATCTTCATCTTCATCCCTCTTTCCAGAGATAGTTGGGGTTATCTTGGTACATTTCTTTTTATTGTTTTTCTGTACCGTTTTTGTAGTTGAGATCATTCTGTATATGCAATTGTGTTTACCACATTTTCATTTCACATTACATGTGATGCATTTCCTCATGTCATTAATTTTTTATAAACATGATTTTTAACAACTCCACAATAGTCCATCATGTGAATGTAACATAATTTACTTAGCCATTTCCCCAATGTTGAAACATTTAGATTGTTTCCAGGCTTTCACTGTTATAAATAATTCTGCAGTACCACCTTTGTGCATACATCTCTGTCATCATCTCTGATCGTTTCCTCAATATGGATTCCCAGAAAGGGAATTAGTAAGTCAAATGGGAGGAACGTTTTTAAGGTTATTGATACACGTTGCCAAATTGCTTTCCTGAAAAATACAGCATATCCATGTGTTTATTTACAGATGTAATTAGACATTACGCAGTGGTCAGGCTTGGAGTGGATTGTGTATGCCTTCCACTGAGCTTTTTGATGAGCGCTCCTCAGGCCTTTCCTGGCCCTGGGAGAAGGGGCAGCTGAGCTGTCCCTGCTGCCTTCCCTCGAGCTGTTTACAGGCAGCTTCAGGTAGTCCTTGAATTAGGCCAGAGCATCCCTGAGGAGACCTAAGGCACATTGTCCCCCAGCCCCTATGTTCCCATCAGACCCCGTGGTGAGCCCTAGCTGGAACTTCACCCCTGGGGCCGAGGGCGAGCCCCGCTCTGGGTTCTCTGCATGTTCAAACGCCTCACCAGCACCTTGGCGTAGAACCCTCGCCAGAAGTCCTGGGCACCACAGGGGGCCGGGTGAGTGGGTGACCCTAGGTAGCAGAAGGGGCTTCCACCGTCATCCTGTTGTGTTAGTTAACAGTGTCCCTGGCTATTTTCTGGCCCGAGTGGTCAGTTTACTAATTTCTGGCTTGTGTGTATAATAAGGATACACTCTGTTTTACATGTGCCTTATCATCACAGGAACTGTGCAGAGGCGATCACCCATTCACCCAATAACAATTCACTCTTGAGTTCCTGCCGAGCCAAGGCCATGCTGGCGCCAAGGGAGAAGATGAGCCAGAGAGGCCCTGCCCTCCAGGAGCCCCTCCTCTGAGTCTCTCCTCCCTGCCGTGGCGAGGGGGCTGAGGCCTGGGCAGCAGGGCGGCAGCGAGGCCTCTCCCCTTTCCCCAGGTCTGGTCTCTGGTCCGGCTGGCGCGCAGATACCTGCAGAAGGGCTACACCACGCTGCTGTTCCGGGAGGGAGACTTCTCCTGCTCCTACTTCCTGTGGTTCCAGAACGAGATGGTGGGTGTCACCAGGTCCTGGGGCAGGACAGTCCTGAAATGCTTTCCTTTCCTGTAACTCTTGGACTCCTTTCTTCTGGATTGCGTTCAGTCTGTCTCTGCATCTCTTCTCATCCCTGGTGGAGGTGACAGGTAAGCACAGCTGGCGGGACCCAGAACTCCGAGGGCCCATTTTCACACAGGCTTTGTGACCCCTCCTCCCCGCTGTCCGAAAGCCGCGGCGTCCAGGGAGCATGAACAGATGGACACGTGCCCCGCGTGAGAGTCTGCGTGTGCTTCCCATGGTCAGCTGCGCCTGGGAGGCAGACACCGTCATCCCCACTGTAGAGGTGGATAAACCCAGGTTCCGGGCAGTCAACCCGCCCGGGGTGCAGCCAGGGTGGGGCCCCGCCCTGCTGCCTCCTAGCCCTGTGCGCCTCTCTGCAGACCTGGCCGTCAGGACAGCGTGGGCACGGCCTCCGCAGTCTGTGGTCTCCTCGCCCGCGTGCATGCGCCCGCATTCTCTGCTCTGACCTGTCCCATTTCTGTCTCAGTTTTCTCCTCACCATCACCCTTAGTCGTCACGCCAGCCCTCTCAGGGTCACCCTTCTGCCCCTCATATGCCCGTGGTCCCCGTCCTCCTTCCCCTCCCCGCTCTGGGCAGCAAGCCCCCCTTCATGTCCCCCTGAGGGCCAGGGCCCCTCCCTCCACAGGGCAGTGCGATGCCTGGGCTCTCTCAGCACTGTTCTCACAGCCTCACGTGTGATGGTTGGGGCAGAAGCTTGGCCCCATTTTACAGATGGAGACACTGATGCCTGGAGATGAAACACTGTGGCCAGGGCCACCGAGGTCCTAAGTGAGGAGGCCAGAACCCAGGCTCAGCCCTGCTGGCCTGCAGGCTAATGGGGGGGATCTCTAAGAGGGCAACTAAAGTCTTTCTAAGAATACTCTATTCCCAAACAATAAGGACCATTTATTTTACCTGTGTCACATGTTGGGCTGTAAGCTTTAATGCTCTATTAACTGATCTTCACCTATGAGACAAGAACTGTTAGTGTCTGCATTTTGTGATGAAAGAACTGAGGTGCAGGGAGATTAAGTTCCTACCATGGAAATGACAGAGAATGTGAACTGGGTCTAACCGACTCCTCCCTATTCTTGGGCTATGCCTGCCGCTGCAGGAGCTCTCCCTGCCCAGGATGCAACCGTTACCTTAGCTTTGGAGAAGAGACAGCTCCGTGTGCTTGGTTGGCCAGCAGAGTATAAGTAAAGTGGAGCTGTTGATGGGGAGACCCAGGCATGAAGCTGGATGTAACTGTGCTGCTGGGGGCGGCCACTTAACACTGCTGAGTCCACCTCCTCGCCGGCAGGACAGGCCCCACAGTGAGCGGCAGAGGACCCACAACCCGCCTGACACACACAGGGTGCCCGACGGAGCTTCACTCTTCCCTTTTCTTATCCTACCCTGGGAAATCCCCCTTGCTTTCAAAGCAGAGGCTTGGGCCTCGTGGTAATGTTTTGCTCTTCAAGACCATGCACGACACTTCCCAGGGTCGCCCCCCCAGCAGCCTCCCTGAACCCGTGCTGGTCGCTGCCCCAGGGCCACTCGTGGGTGGGAACAGAGCCACCACGGGATGCTCAGATCTGTATATCCATTCCTGTAATGCTCTTTGGGGGTTATTGTTACTCCCACTTAACAGATGAGAAAACAAGGTGAAAAGGTCCTCTCGTTTTCCTAAGCTCCAAGCACACACACGCAGGGCCGAGGCAGGCCTTGAACCAAACCTGTGCTGTTTCTGCCACACCCAGTACCTCCTGTTCAAGACCTTCCTCCTTCCTCCTTCCTCAGGGGCACAAGCTCCAGATAATCGAGGCTCCTGTCCTTTCTGATGACTCGGCTCCTGTTGGCGTGCTGGGAGGAGACTACTACAGGTGACCCCTTGGGACTCGGAGGCTGCTGGGAGCAGTGGGTGACAGGTGGGGGTGGTGAGTGCTGGCCACTGTGGGGAGCAGTGGCTCCTTCAGGAATGGCCCCCAAGGAGCTAGACACCCTCCTTGGAAGCTCCTCACAACCCGGCCCAGCATCCAGTGAGAGAGGAAGCGAGTGGGGGTCACCGCCCCATCGGGGTTCTGCCCATCTTTCAGTTGGCAGCCTTTGTAGACATCTGCGCTGGGGCCCAGAACTTCCCTGCCGGCTCTGTGGCATCCCTTAGCTAGGACGCCGCGGCGGCCTGGGGCCGAGCCTCCTGGGTTAGTCACAGCGGGCAGGGAAGGCATCACTGGCCCGGGTGCGGGGGCCTAGTGAGCTGACAGGGAGAGGAGTGCCATAGCCTTGCTCCTGAATCCTGTGCCCCCTCCTCCTCCCCCAGGAAGCTCCTGCGCTATTACAGCAGAAGCCACCCCGCTGAGGCTGTCAGCTGCCACGAGCTGCTCACTCTCCACCTGTCAGTCATCCCCACAGACATGCTCGTGCGGCAGGCCAGCGAGCTGGCCCAGCGCCTGTGGGAGGCCTCACATGTGCCCCTGCTCTAGGCCAGGGCAGACAGCCTGGGTGCAGTCTGCATGTGCACCCTGGCTCTCCACTTGCCCCCCTGCTTGCATACATCCCCCTGTGAGAGCCTCCTCCCATCCACAGCAGCCACCTGAGGAGGGGGCTGTCCCCAGGGCAGCCCCAGGGTTTCTCAAAGAAACCCCCTAGACCAGCTTCCACCCTGGTAACCAGCAAACCCCTAATCCTTCCCTCTGGAGGAGGGGTCAGGGGGTTCCTCTGGTCTCTCAAACAGCAGTGGCTGCGAGGTTAGAGCTGGGGCAGCCCCTTTTTCAGAGCGGCCTCTCCATTTATCCCTGGGAGACGGAAGTCCCAGTGCCTGCGGGTGTCTGAAGGCACCCTCCTGCCTGCGGGTCTCCGGAGAGGAAATAGCTCCCTCAGGAAACCATTTCCGTCCCCAGAGGAAAGGGGCTCCAGTGGCTGGGTTGGAATTCCAGCTCTGCCGCTGCCTCTTTGTGGTGCTGGGCAGGATTCCTAAACTCAGCCTGTTTGCCCACATTTAGTGGCTGTGAGGGCTGCCAGACATGCAGTAGGTACTCAATAAATGCTGGTTGTGGTTGTCATTCAAGCCAAACATATCTAGACTCCTGGGCCTCCCTTTGGTGCCAACAAACTCTGGCAAAGTCGTGGCCCCTTTGTGCCCTGTTCTGTTCCCAACTCCTGCCCCAACCCGGCCTCAGAGATGCAGGTCGTTCGGTCCCGTGGATCCCAAGTTTTGAGGTTTTTAAAAGCTTCCCAGGCAATCCTAGTGTGCCCAGGATTGAGAACCGCTGCCCAAGGGCCGTATGGCCCCCTCTACACTAGAAGCTCCCATCCCAGAGCAGACACAAGGACAAAGACTAGCAGAGCCCCAGGACTGGGGAGTGCCCGCTGCTGGGACGGAGAGAGCCGTGCGGCCGAAGGAGGCCCCCAGCTCAGCGCTGTGACACACAGATGGCAGCCTGGCCTCTGTGACTTCAGTCCTGAGCTGAAGTTCATGCAAAGACTGTTCTTTCCCACTAAAGGAACAGTATAGGGGACAGAGGTACTGAAGGAGCTGGAACCACACGTCAGGCTAAGGTGGCAGTGAGGGACAGAGTTGCCTGGGGTGACCAGGACTGCCTTTCTCAATATCATGACTTCACTGACAGAAATGGATTATGGAAAATACAGTTCAAGAACACAAACAGGAAAAACTAGAAGCCCACTGTGTAGGACCTACTTTTATCACCTGATACTTGCCCTTAATTTTTAGCAGCTGTATGATGTGATCTGTCTAGTATAACTAATCCCCCTAATTTTTTTATATAATGACACGGGTGAATATCCTGAGTCAGATTTTAGCAGAGATCTGCACACAGTATAAACCTCCAGTGTGTGAAGGGGTGTCTGTGGCCAGAGCAGAAGGGTCCCAAAAAGCCCTCTTACTCAGAAGCAACTTCTCCCAGTTTAAGATGTTTTTCTATCCAATAAAAGCAAAATGCTTTTCTAATAGCAGGTTTCCAGAACACTGACAGATGTCAGAGCAGTACAGAGAACTCCTGGGGTGCCTTTTTCCTACAAGGGGAATGGCCTGCAGGCTAATGGGCAGAGAACAAAGGAGCTCCTAAGTGAAGACAGGCCAAGAGGGTAGCAAGAAAGTGCTTGAGCTGAAGATATTTACAGATGTGATCTCTACTCTTGAGGATTCTTGGAAAATGGGAAAGGTGCCAACAGACAGAATGTCCAGACCTTCAGAAGAAAAGGGCGAGCCCCAGGAATTAGAGACAGAACTGGCCCTGAGGCCCACCTGCAGCAGCAGTTGGGTAAGGTGTGTGAGCATCTAGGAGAGGATGCACGGCCCTCCCTGTGGTTTTGCTGAGGCCCCCTCTCAGCAATGCTGAGCGCTTGCTTTGGCAGGTGGACTTCCTGAGCCTGCTGTGGGCATAGAGCTGCTCACCACCCTGTGGACTGGAGGGACGGGAAGTTGGAGCACCAGTCTTAACCGAATCTCTCCTACTCAGGATGCCGCCTCCCTACCCCCAACCTTCATCTTCTCAATGAGAAGCAGGACAGCACAGAGGGGCAGGTCTCCCCCAGCCCACACACTCAAGCCCACATCCCCTTCCCAGCCTCCATGCCCTCCTGTAAAATGGGAGTTCTGGGGCTTCCAGGAGAGGCTGCATGGCTGTGGTCATCCCACCTGGCACGTGGGAGCCCTGGAGAATTACCAGCACGGTGATTACTGAGGCCTGGAGGCAGCACGGCTTGTGCCCAGTGAACAGGGCACACTCCACACTGCCCTGTGTGGACTCCCTGGCAGGCAGCTCTGTGGCCTCTGTTTAGTCGTGGCCCAGGGCCAAGTACTGCAGCTGGCCTGCAGCTCCTCCTCCACTTCCTGCTTTCTCCCTGCTCCTCCCCCTGCCTGGGGCAGTACTAAAAGCTGATTGCAAGCAAATCCTGACCTAGTACCGAGCAGAAATGGCTGCAAGTGGCCGAGGTCTCAGCAGGGCCATGGGAGCCCTTCCCTTCCCTGCTTGGAGGCGAGCACACTGGGAAGCCAGGGGACGCCTGAAGCCCGCGTACGATGCAGTGGTGATAGGAGCAGGTAAAGCAGGCTGAGCTAGAGCTGAAAGGTGAGGGGGGCCCTTCTCCAGACCCACCCCTGCCTCTTACCCGAGCACAAGCTAGCCAGGAGTCGGGGCCAGAGGCTGGGGTGGAAAGCCCCCTGGTCTGTGAGCAGGCACCCGGATCCTGGGACTGGCTCTGCTATGGACTTGCTGTGTGATCTGTGGCAGGTTCTTGCCCTCTCTGGGCTTGGGTCTTTTCTTCTAGAATGACTGAGGAGGACCAGGTGAGCTCAGGGGTTTTCATGTGTCTCCCATACAGTTTGTGAGTTGCCACCACAGTCTAAGAAAGCATGGTGCATACAGGTTGGAAATAAAGAGCCCCGGGACAACAGACCCGTGACATCTAGCCACCCCAAGTGCCTGACTTCTGGCCACCACCACTTCCCCACTAAAGGAAAAATAGAAGTGGGTGGCGGAGATCCTAGTGCACATGCGCAGAGGCTGACTGCCCACCATTGCCTCGCCCATCCGGGGCTCCTGTTAGAGCCACCACAGCGGGCCTGCTGCACTCTGACCCCCCAGGCTGCAAAGCCCGTTCTACTGGGTGATCGGGTCAGGCAGTGCTGCCAGGCTCACATTGCCTTTCCCACAGCCTTGGATTCACACTCATGAAAGGCCCACAATTTCGGTGTGACCTATCTCCAGCTGCGTTTACACAGAGAGACAATAACAGGGCTGCAAAAAGATGTTCATGGAATTCTGCTCTGGCATTCTTCAGTTTGCACATACTCAGAGCAGTTGTGTGCCAGTAAGCGTTTAATGGCCTCCTCTCCAGGGGAAAATGTGCACATATATATGTATGTAAGTTTATTATAAATACTGAAATAAAAAGCGTAGTGCACAATTTTACAAATAAAATACACAATACTCTAAATTCCAGGTAAGTAGCCAACTGAATCTCACCAAATTTCTGTGGTTTTTGCCAAACTCAGCAGTAAACGTTTGGTTGCAGTTGATGTGAGGGTAGTTCAGAAAGGAATGTTGTTTGATATTTTCATTTAAAGAATAGATCAGAAGTGAAATAAGAGAAGCAACAAGACTTTGTGTCCAAACTTCACTTCTTCAATGCTGGGAATGACTTTGCTCAACCAGATAATATTTTTTGATTACTGGAAGAATATTTCTTCAGTGTTTTGTGCTATGCATGACACAACAGCTACAGACACAACATGCTGTTAGGTGTAATCTGCATTATTTTCTCCATCACTTTCTTAAGTTTAACAATCCACAAATATTAAATCAAGCCCCTGATGAGTAATGTTTGCTGATGTCCATGGTGTACAATTCCCACGTTTTTCAAGTCACCAGCATGTCGATGAATGTGAATTTGGGGGAGAGACGCAGCAGTACGCTGTTGTATAGTATGGCTGCTTATATGGACACAGAGAGATAAATAACCACAATACCATAGATAATAGTAAGACATTAGGAAGTGACAAGTTCTGAGTATTCATTACCTTTGTTTTTAATATAATGTATTTCATTGTAAATTTCTGTAATTTAATTTTTAACAACGGCTGAGTTTGACAACCATCCTACAAACTTCCTGGGCTCAAGAAAGCCAGCTCCAGCCTCACCTGATGGGCTCGGGGAATGGACTCACTCCCCTCCACCTTTTTGCTGCCCTTGGTGACAGCCCATCCTTGCGGTCTCCTGGCAGGACGGTGAACGAGGTCACCAGATGCCTGAGCCAATAGCTCACAAATATGCTATTCTCAGGTGTGTTTTTCCTTGATACTGTTTCTTTAATTGCTAAGCTTAACAGGAAGCCTGATTTAAAGGCCTTTAGGGCCTGAGCAAGTAACTGTGGGGCAACTTCTGAGATAAGGATTATCTCTGCTCCCTGAAGTCACACCGGTACCAGAGCCACCTTAAGATGATCCTGATGTAGTCATTTAACTAACTATGCCTCAGAATAACCCAAGGAGCTTGTTAAAATGCAGTTCCTGTACTTGGGATTAGGACTCTGAGGAAGTCAGTACATCTAACCAATTCTCTGGGTCTGATGCAGGTGGCTACTGTCCACACATTTGAGAACCTGAGGTCAGAGCAGCTTCTCTGAAGAGCCCTGAGTGCCTGCTTACAGATTCCTGGAGTCAGGCCCGGAGATTAGCTGAGCATGCAGCTTAAGACCCCGTGAAGGGCAAAGGGGAGATCACCAGAAGCCACAGGAGGGCTCAGTCAGGAGGGAGGGTAGGGGCAGGAGGGAGGAAGGGTGGAGGGAGGAGGGTCCTGGGCTCTTGGAACCTTGACCTTTGTCATTTGAAGTCTGTGCATTTGTGGGCTTATGTGTGATTATTGAACTGGATCCAGTTGCCAGGAAGCCTTTATTGGTTTTCCAAGATTTATGATCATCACTAATTTAAAGACAAATAGCTATCATTTATTGAGGGTCTGCTAAGGGTCAGATGCTTTACATATATTGGTTACTCTTCTCCAACACTGCAAGGTCCAGTATCCTCGCTGCTTTACATATGCAGAAGCCTGAAGCTCAGGACAGGCTAAAATGACTCTCTGAGAAGCCAGGACGAACCCAGGACTGTCTGCCTTTAATTTGTTGTACGTATTTGGGAGCATGGCTTTTCAAACTGCAGGTTGCAATCTGTTCACAAGTCATGACCAGCATATTTTTGAAACTTTCTCAAAATTTTCAAAAGTATGTAAAAATAGCATATCAACCATCATTTCTTAAAATGAAATAGTCAAGTATTATTGACTATATTAAATATTACATATGTATTTTTAAATGTTATAATCAAATATGTTGAAATACAATCAAATACATATCATATGATGAGCTAATATGAGTTCGTGAAACATTTCTGTGAAATACACTTATGGGGGGCGGGTGCCATGTCACAATGTAAAATGCATTTCTTCCTGTGGATCATGGTCAAAGAGGTTTGACAAACTCCGTTTTAGAGATTCCTTGATGAGAAGTTGGCTCAATATCCTCTAAAATTCTGGGAGCCTCTGTGTGGGAAATGTAAAACAAAATCAGCTCAGCCATGAAGAAATCCCTCAGGTGGGTCATTGCTGCCTCCTATGTATGGATGTTTGTCAAATTAATGGTTGAGCATTTTACCTGAGTCAACACTGGGGTCAGATTGGTTCTCAGAGAACATAGGCATCTATTGAAACTTTAAAGATTCAGTGACCCTCTGTCACTGAGGAGAAATGTGCCAAGTGTTCCAGACAAGGCCTGTGCCCCCTCCCAAGAACAGCCACGCCTGTTCTCTCCCCAACAGGGATTCTCCATCAGCAGCTGCGTTTTGTCCTGAGAGTAAGGGAAGAGGAGGCAGTCGCAGCCCAAGGGCCTGGGTGCTGGGCCAGCGGGTCTGAGACCACCTGCATCCGACTGACCCGGGCGCTTGGGAGAAATCCGTTCCAGCTCCCTGCCCCCCAGTCTGCTGGGAGGCTCTGGGGAGGAGGCTGGGATCGGCATTTACATGAGTTCTCAGGTGACCCTGAAGCTTCTCAAAGCTGGTGTGGAACATGGGATCCCAAGCCAAGTTCAGGGCTCCTGACCCAGGGCAGCCCTCCTAAAATTTTCAGAAAGAAACTTTATAGGAGAGAGAACTTTGCTCAGTCAGCGGGCATCCCTGAAGCACACCTACTTATTCGAGCACACTTCAAAGCTGTGCCTAATCACTTCATTTTGAATGCTTCCTCTTTCATCTTGGGAGCCTTTATATTATTGAGAGCACAGGCGACAAAGACAAACCTATGTGTGGAAAGCCTCCTGGGGCACTATTGTGAGGAAAGGAAGCCCAGCAGTGCGAGGCCTCATGGAGTTGCTGTCATCTGACTGGATCTCTCCTTGCCCCTCCTCAGCAGGGAGCCACTGGCCAAGCCAGGGTGACACTGGACTTCTTTTAAGTCAGGGCAAGAACCAGGGTTTTCTGACTCCCCACAGACAGGATGTCTTATGGCATCAAGCTAGATGCTGCTCCAACATCCAGGTACAGGTTGGGGGGTGTCCCCCCAGTTTCTGCTACCTCTCCAGGATCTTCCTGGGCATGGTGACAGGGATGAGTGACTACACCCCTCGAGGAACGTGTCTGTCTGCCTGCTGGTCACTGCTGCCTTCCTCCCCTTTCCCCGTCTCATTGCAGGACACAACGGGCTGGTGGCTGTGAGTACCTCTGCTCTGCCCACTTCACTGGCCCCTGTGGTGTGTGGCTCTCGGCAGGAGTATAAGGAAGCCACAGGATGAGGCCCCCGGGAGAGAAGGAAAGGCAGGCTAGTCTCCTCTCCCTGGTGCCGACCAGTGGGGAGTCGAAGGGGCCCTGCAGCAGTCAAGGAGGATACCCGGGCTCCCTCTCCTCTCCTCTCCTCCATGCATGTGGGCTTCCCCATGACCTTGGGAGTCAGGGAGCTTTCAGAAGTGAGACGATGAAAAGGTGGGGAAGTGTACATGCTGGAGCCTGGGGATTGGGTCCCTGGGGCTGGGCGGGGCCCTCTGACTCCAGATGACGGGCATCCTTGTGTCCAGAGCCCTGTGCTCCCCAGCTAGGTCTAGGCCATGTGCCCACCAGAGTAGCCAGCAGCTATGTGGTCCTGAGACAGGAAGCCAGTCCAGCAGAGGCTAACACAGCTGGCTCCTAGGTCCCAAGCTAAGCTGGGCCAGGGTTACCCTAAGGCCGTGCCTCCCCAGCCTGAGTCCATGTACCCCTGTGGGGCCTTGGTGTGCTAGAGGGTGTTCAGGCCACAAGACCAACACAGACCATCTTCCTGGAGCAGTGGCAGCTCCAGAGAATCAGTACAGGGGGACTTAGCTCTGGGGGAGCGTGAAGCTGCGAGACTTGTGTTAAATCTTAATACCTTCCTCGACATAACCAGTTTTACTTGAACATTTTACAGGAGTCATTATGTAATTCAGCTGATCAGTAATTTAAAACATTGATTTTATATTAACATAAACTGAGTTCATCAGCCAGCTCTGCTACTTTCTGTCTGGGAAGCTGAAAGTGAGTCGCTCAGGCTCCCTGAGCCACGGGGAAGATGCAAAGAGGCAGCGAGCCCACCTTCCCAGAGCTGTCTTGAAGCAAACAGACGCTGTGATTCAGCGGCCTGCCTCACACAAACGGCGACTTATTATTGGAGGTTCCCGGCCTGAGAGAGGCTGGTGTCACTGCCCATCAGCCAAAGCCCCAGGCACACCCAGGCACACCCCAACCCTAATGGAGCGGTGGGGACCCGGGGAGAGCGCACGCCCTGCTGAACTGTGCGGCCTCAGTCAGAGGGTGTTAGGGAGCGCCTAGCCTAGGATTGGGCTCTGGGTGGGTGCTTTGGGGGAGGGTAAGGAACGAGGGGTTTGGGCTGGATGGGATGCTGGCAGGGTGCAGGAACAGCCCTGGGAGGCATCGCCATCAATCTCACCTGCAGGGAGGGGAGTAGCACAAGGACTAGCAGATGCTGAAGGAGCCGCCCCTCCTTTGGGCCGAGAGAGGGGCCATCGGCATTCTGTGGGCGGCCCAGAGACCTGCTTTTGTGCTCAGACAAAATTATGAAGTGGGCTTGATCCGCCTCCTTTCCTGAAGGCCGCAGACTGCCTGTCTGAGGTTGCTGTGTGGGCCCCCTTACGTGGAGCCGGAGAGTCACACAGCTCACCTCCCAGGGCCCAGCCAGCGTCTAAACGTCGGGCTCCTCCTTTTTCCTTCTCGCTAGGGTGTGTCAGAGCTCCAGACAGTCTGGGTTCAAGTCCCAGCACCTCTGCTCATTAGCTCAGTGAGCCTGAGGTGAGCTAGTAACCTCACGGAGCCTCAGTTTCCTCGGCCATGAAGTGGCCATGAAGTGGGGAGAATCCCAGTGCCTACCTGTGGGGTGCTGGGGTGGATGGAATGAGGTGATTCACTCAGTGCTGGGCACGGAGGAGTCGGCAAGTGAACTTTAAAAAAATCTGACTTCTGACCTACACTGTCCCTGCTATGGTGGGTAGCAGCAGTATTTTAGGTCTGTAGACACAGGACTAGTTTGATCAACAAATATTTATTGATTTCCCACTAAGTGCTAGAGAAAGACTAACAAAGACCCTAGCAGCATTTGTTCCCCCAAATGAAGCTGTGCTCTGATCACAGCCTCACTTATTGACCCCATCCATTTGCCAGGGACTGGGGTGAGCCCCTTTGAGGGACCAGCTCAGGGAGCTCCCACAGCAGCCCTGTGAAGCAGGCAAATGGGCATAATGATCATGAGCCCCAGCGGGCGGCACATGCTGCCCATGAAGGAACAGAAGCCAGATGCAATGGGTACTGAGGCCGCCCCAGCAGAGGGAGAGAGAGAGAGGAGTGGAACCCGAGTGGCCTGGCTCGGCAGTCATGAGGCGGGCTTCTGTGCTGCCTCTCGGGGCTGGTGAGGCGGGAGGAGGCTTGCCCCCCACCCGGAGGAGGTGCGCATCCCAGGCAGGCCTGGGCAGGCAGAGGGCAGTATGAGTTTACAGAGACACCTGGGCCTTGCGGGAGGGAAAATCACCTACAGCTGGAAAGTAGAGACAGTAGCAGTCATGAGGCATCTTAGAAGACATCTCAGTAGGAATTTATGGAGGAAGCAAGAGGAATGGCATTCCCAGAGATGGGAAGAGCTTGAACCAACAGGAATGGGGGGGCCCTGTGTGCCCCCAGGCGGCATACCTGCAGAGACTGGGGGTGAACACAGCAGTCTTCGAGAGACGCCACATGATCGGGGGTGCGGCTGTCACGGAGGAGATCACCCCGGGTGAGCCCTGAGAGGTGGGGGCCGGGGGTGGCAGGGGCGACCACTGGTGATGCTGGTGACTATCTTCATCTGATTCTGTTGCAGGGTTCAAGTTCTCCCGCGCGTCCTACCTCCTCAGCCTGCTGCGGCCGCAGATTTACACCGATCTGGAGCTGAAGGTAGAGTCCCCATGACCTGAAGCGAGTGGGGCTTAGTTCCATCTTCCCGAGCAGGGGCGACAGCCCTCTGTCCTGTGCCCACGGTGATTCCCTGCCCCTGAGGTCTCTTTTCCGTCTGAGGGCCGTCTGCCCTGCACGGCCTGCTTGGCGCATTCCCACGGATGGGTTTGCCTAGCACTCAGTGTCTTAAAAATCAGGAAACTTCACGTAAAAATCAGAGCTCTTCTAAAGAATAAGCCTTGTCAACAACAGGCCGTGTTCTCACACGCAGCACTGACTGGTGCCTTAGCTTGGGCCAGGGTCCCCAGCTCTGCTCTGCCGCGTCACTTACCAGAATCTTACCTGGCAAAACTGCCTCAGGATGGGAGCCCAATTTCTGTCCTCATTAAGCTTTAGCTCCTGGTACCATTCTTGGTGGCCTGAGCAGGAAGTTGAACCCCGGGGACTTTCACCTCTTCTGAGCCCTGTGCTGCCTTGATGGGTCTTGAGAGCTCCCAGGCTGCCCTGACTTGGTCCTCTTAGTCAGCTGAACATTGATCCGCAGGCTCGCCCAGTTCTGCCCCGACCCTTGCAGGTTCCTTTCACACCTCACCGCCTCTTTGTTAACTCAGTCACCATGTTCCTGGAGCCCATTTGGCTTCTACCTGTTTGGTGCCTCTGTCACCCGCCACTCAGGGAGAGGGTCATCTATGCCATCTGTACAAGAAGCTGCATGCACTTTAGCCCCAACTTTGCTATAAGTGGAAAGCCGGAAATTAACAGGACATTCAGCCACTTTTGCCCATTAAAGAAATTATTCTTTGAGGCCCTGAGAGAGAGCAGGGCAGGGAGAGAGAGAGCATTTGTACCAGCCAGGACTGGGTGAAATCTGGCCAAGGCTTTGGAATAGGTCTGTGATCCTCAGTCCATACCAGATCATAGCTGAAGGCAATTTGCAAATGCAGCCATTATATATATGGCAGGTGCAGGGGTGGAGGTGTGTGGGTAGACCTTCCTTCTGAAAAAATCTAACTTATGAAAATTCAGGATCACAGAGTAGAAACTTTCAAAGATTATTCTCTTTACAAAAAAAGTTACTGATTTGAAAATGGAATTGTCATAGGGTCCCTTTAACTAGACACTCCCAAGTGAATTGAGTATGTAATTTGACCTCTGACCTTGGGCTTCATTAATAGGTGTATGGTACTCAAATCAAGGGAGCAGACAGTCTTGCTGCATGATGCACAGACTACCCTCAGCTGGAAATTGAGCACCTTATTTTAACAGGACATTGACAACCTGGAGGGGATCTCTAAGAGGGCAACTAAAGTCTTTCTAAGAATACTCTATTCCCAAACAATAAGGACCATTTATTTTACCTGTGTCACATGTTGGGCTGTAAGCTTTAATGCTCTATTAACTGATCTTCACCTATGAGACAAGAACTGTTAGTGTCTGCATTTTGTGATGAAAGAACTGAGGTGCAGGGAGATTAAGTTCCTACCATGGAAATGACAGAGAATGTGAACTGGGTCTAACCGACTCCTCCCTATTCTTGGGCTATGCCTGCCGCTGCAGGAGCTCTCCCTGCAGCTCTGCCAGCCAGGGTGGTCCCAGCACGGGGTTGAGATTGCAGGCTCTGGCCAGTTTTGGGTCTGAGCCCTAGCGTTCATCAGCTGAATGCCTTAGTCTTGTGCTGCCTCATCTTCCTCATCCATAAGATGCCGGTGGTGAAAGTGCCGACCTCCTAAGGCTATTGTACTGGTTAGTTTGTGTGCTAATCCTATGCCTAGCGGTGTTTGCATTCACCTCAGTAGAAAGCTCAACCTGTGGCAATCCTGTCTTCTGGAGTGTCTCTGGTTTGGGGAAACTTCAGCTGTAATTGTTGGAAAGATCTGTTTTGGTTTCCTCATGCTTTCCTAAAACTTCCACTCACAGATCTTGCATCTGTCCTCTGAAGTTGTACCTTGTCTGCAACACAACCCTCATTTATTCAGTGGACAGAGTAGGTACCAGCTGCGCTGTGTGTAGATGCTGGGAATATAGCCCTGAGCGAAAGAGACCATGCCCTGGAGCTCACAGAGCTTACATTCTACCTGGGAGGATTGTGGGAATCTAAGAATGTAATTAGCCAGGTGGTGAAAGGTGCTTCTGAGAAAAATAAAGCAAGTGAGGGCAGGGAGTGCTGGGGTGGTCGGGGAGGCCTCGCTTTCAGGCGGCGTGTGAGCAGGGTCCTCAGACTGGTGAGGGGGTGGGCCAGGGATCTGGGGAAGGACATCTCCAGAGGCCAAATTCTTCAAGGTGCCTACATGAAATAGGTACAGTTTTTTGCATGTCAATCATATCTTAATAAAGTGGTTTAAGAACAAAGAAGTCTCTAGTGAGAGCAGTAAATCTTATTTGGGGGGTAACACAGGCTCCTCTTGTTTTGTCTGTTCCTCCTTTGAAGATGTGGATGTGCTCTAGGAAATTTCTGTGTCCTAGTCAAATATTTGTAAATCAAATCATATTTTAAATGCATCAAGGGAACTTCCATATAAAGTGACCCTGAAGTAAATGAGTCTGCAAAGTAAATAAAATTTTTTTATGTGAATAATTTATCTACCTTGTAAGTATGGATTTCACATAACCATTGCCTTATTGTGTCTTTCTAAATTTTAATTATTTATTTCTGAAGTGGGGGCAGTTGGAGACTAGTGCTGAGAGCCAGGGCTTTGGAGTCACAAAGATGTGGTTTTGCCATATCTGCTTCCCATTGTGAACCTGGACAAGTTGGTTCACTTCTTTGAGTCTCCTGTTGCATTTGTGCAGTGAGGATGATACCGAGTTGTCGTGAGGTGATCACTGTAGACCCTAGGACAGTCCCTGGCTCAGGGTACCAAGGTGTGTGGCCTGGTGTGGTGAGGTGTAGGACAGGTGGTCTAGCACGTGTGCCCTGGTGTGGGGTGATGTAGTGTGATGTGGCATGGCGTGGGGTGGCATCATGTGGCAGGCAGTGCTGTGGTCCGCCATAGGGGGCCTGGGCAAGAGGGATTTTTATACACTTATATTAAAAAGTAGGAACCAGGACCACATGCTCTGGGAACCTGTATGCAGGTACCTAAATGGTCACAAACACAATCTGAAAAGGGTCGGGGCAGAGGCCACCAATCCCTTAACTATTGTTGTGCTGTCTGTGTTCTGCAGAAACATGGGCTGAGGATTCATCTCCGAAACCCCTACTCCTTCACCCCCATGCTGGAAGAAGGCACAGGGAGCAGGCTGCCCAGGTCCCTTCTCCTGGGCACAGACATGGCAGAAAACCAGAAGCAGATTGCCCAGTTCTCGCAGGAGGATGCCCAGGTAGGCGAGTAACCAGCAGTGGCCCTCGTCCCTCACCAGCCTGGGGTCGGCTCTTGAGTGGAATGGGGCCTGGTTGGAGTTGTGCTAGGGCATGTTTTCCAAAGGCCACAGGGGCTTGGACAGACTCCCTCCTGCCCTGGCAGGGCTCCAGTCTGTGCTAGCCTTTGATGCCAGGCACTGTGAAGAGAAGGGGATGGAGGACAGTGATTAAGACCAGAGGACCCTGGAGACCCTCAAACCTGTGTGTGTGCAGTGGGAGGCCACTGCTCAGGTGGAACCTGTGTGTGTGCAGGGAGAGGCCACTGCTCAGGTAGAACCTGTGTGTGTGCAGTGGGAGGCCACTGCTCAGGTAGAACCTGTGTGTGTGCAGTGGGAGGCCACTGCTCAGGTGGAACCTGTGTGTGTGTGCAGGGGGAGGCCACTGCTCAGGTGGAACCTGTGTGTGTGCAGGGAGAGGCCACTGCTCAGGTAGAACCTGTGTGTGTGCAGTGGGAGGCCACTGCTCAGGTGGAACCTGTGTGTGTGTGCAGGGGGAGGCCACTGCTCAGGTAGAACCTGTGTGTGTGCAGTGGGAGGCCACTGCTCAGGTAGAACCTGTGTGTGTGCAGTGGGAGGCCACTGCTCAGGTGGAACCTGTGTGTGTGTGCAGGGGGAGGCCACTGCTCAGGTGGTCTCTACCTGCTGAATTTCAGAAGGGAACCCACTGGTGCACACTTACACTGTGTGCACTTTCTACCTCTCCTGCTTTCGGACAGAACTCCAAGTGGGTGTCAGTGTTACAGCACATGGAAGCCAAAAAGAAGGATGAGGGAGGATCAGAGATAATTGAGGATGGAATGAATCAGATCAGGAATATGGCACAAGACAGTTGTAATAAGTATTCATTTAATTTGACATCAATCCTCTGGCAGCCCACGGCAAGAAATTATCCTTGATGGCACGCAGGTCTGGTGAAAGGAGGTACATACATATGATGGAAAATGCACATATTTTTCTTGGGATTGCTTTATAAAGAATTCACTGGGAAGCTTTGTGTAGAGGAGTCATGGAATAATGTAATGGGCCTGGTGTGATTGGTTAGCAGATATAGAAAGATCCTTTGGCCATTTTTTGTACCAAGCTGAAGGCATAGCATTAACTTCTCACCTGGGGAGCTTTGCTTTTTGAGGGGCTCCTCAAGGGATTCTTTGGTGCAGCGAATTGGGGACCACTACCTACACCTTCTCCTCTGAATCCTGCCCATCTCAGATGCATTAGAGAACATTAGGAACAAGGCTGGGCCCCTGGGCCCATAGGTCAGTGGCTGTGACCTTGCATGCTAGTGACCACAGGAGCAGAAGGCAGAGGACACATCCCAGTTGGAAAGTAAGGGGGCCCAATTCTGGTGTTGTCTTGGCACATTGTCATATTAAATGAAGGCCTGTGAAAGAGAAAGCTTTCTGCATTTTTATCAAGACATCTCACGTGTCCTTCAACACAGAACTTTTCCTTATGTAACATTTAACTAAAATCCCATGGGCATATCCACAAGTATAGATGAACCAAAAATTAAAAGCTCCAGGCTGAGAATCAAGAGAGGGCCTCGGGTGGCCACGCACACATCCGGCTCCTGTGACCCATCTGGGGAAGGAAGGGTGGCACCATAACCAGGCTGAAGAAGTGGATCCCGCCCCAGCTGCTGGTGGGAGGGATGCAGGCTTCTACTCCTGCTGCGATGAGAGGACGTGGGAGATGTACAGACCAGGACAGAACAGTCAGCATGCTGGAGTGCAGGAGAAGAGAGCTTATTTTGCCAGTAGTTCATGGAAAGACAGGACACAGAGAAAAGAAAGTTTTAAGTGGCTTTGGCTTATCACTGAGACCACATCCTAGGATACTTGCCAGTCTTCTGTGGCTGAGGACTGTTCCTGGCCAGAATGAGCCGCCTGTTGCTGCTACCACCCCAGTGGCTTTCCCACTGTTCAGGATCTCTCTGACCTCCCCTAGTGTTGACGTCAGCACAGCCCTAGGACTCAGCATAGCAAAGCCAAGCCATGAGGCCTGAGGTCTGAGCTTGAGGCCATCAAGGCTCAGCTGAGGGGCAGCTGGCCACATGGGGGCAGCATGCAGGGCAGAGAACGGGGCAATATCCTTGTGGGATTCTAGGCAATGGGACCTTGACTTTGGGTTCTCTTCCAGGCCTTTCCCAAATATGAAGCATTCATGAATCGCTTGGCATCAGCCATTGACCCTCTGCTGGACGCAGCCCCTGTGGATGTGGAAGCCTTCCAGAGGGGCTCCCTGCTGCAAAGGCTCAAGTCATTCTCCACCCTCAAACCCCTGCTGCAGGCAGGTAAGTCCAAAGTGCAGGCGTCCAGGCACGATGAGTGACCTTCGTGGAGAGGAGCCCCTTTTCTCAGTGCGTGGATGTAAGCCTGAACCTCCAAGGCAGCCTGCCGACTGCCATCAAGTAATAGGGGCCACCTGGGGCACTTCAGTGAAATCTCAGCATGACACACCCCCCCTCAAAATAGAGCCTTAGACAAAGACTTATGTTCAAGTAGCTCCTTCTGAAGGCTGATCCCAGGGAAAGGAGGAGGAAAACTGGAAAGAGGAGAGTCACTACCAGGCTCTGCTACTGTGCTGGCCACCACTGTGGGGCACAAGGTGCTGGATCCTACCTCTGAGAAGGCCTAGGAAACGCCCAGGAGGACCATTCCCAAGAGAAGAAAGGGGAAACACTTATTTATTGGGTTCTGTCCTCCACTGGTCAAAGGCTGCCCCATGGCATATTAACTCCAACCTGGAGCTGTGCACCCATGGGTGTCAACTGGGTTCCCACAAGTATCCTGTCTTGGTGCCAGAATCCCCAGGGAAGAAATGAAGAGGTCTGAGGCAAGATGCTGTCAGGTTACACTGTAAATCTGATGGAAGCCTTCATGGAGCTTCCATCACCATAGCCGTGGCCGGAATAAGAGACAGGGGCCAAGATAGTATGAAGAGATGTCTGCATACAGGAAGGACGCCAAATTTGGACTTGGCCAGAAAAAATTCTGTGATTAGTTAGTGATGTCTGCCATGGGTATGAAGGGAAATTTCACCAAGTATGCTATTATTTTCTACCATTCCTTTAGCTTTTAAAGACCAATTTAGCTTCTATATTCTAGAAAAATACTGAATCAGTTAGCTGTGGTCACAAAATTGCTGCATAACAATGACAGAACTCCAGTGGCATATACAAATAAACATTTATTTCTCATGTATCTGCACTGTTCAGCTAAGCCCTTCTGGGCTCAGCTGATCTGGTCTGATCTCACACATGTGTCTGTAGCTGGGGCAGCTCTGCTCCAGGGGCCTCTCACTCACCCTCCTTTTGGAAGTCACAGTCCAAGCATGGCCTCTTTACAGTAATGGCAGAAGGCAAGTGCTGATGTGCAGGCCAGTTTCAAGTTCACATCTGCAAGCATCCCACTGGCCAAACAAATCACATGGATGAGTCCAGAATCAGAGACCAGCACATGTCAGCCCAGCTAGTGGGAGGCACCGCAGTTACATGGCAAAGGGGTGTGGGTACAGGGAGAGGTGAAGGATTGGAGCCCGTCTGTCACAAATGCCACAAGGAGACATTGCCTCTCAGATTACCAATCCCAGGAGCTTCATGCAATAAACATTTACTGGTCAACCACTGTGCAGTAGACTCTAAGCTAGGCACTGGGGCTACAATGCAGAGAGACCCTAATTTCTGCCCCCCAGGCCTTACTGCCCACTTACTCTCTGAGATAGTCTGAGGCAGCGTCGGAGGGATGGAGTGGCCAGGCTGGCTGCCTCCTTGGTCCAGGCCTCACAAGGGTCAAAGTAAGAGAATAAAAAATAAGCTAAAAATTTTCCCAAAATAATTTTAACAGCTAAAATGTATTAAGTGCCTATGAAATTGCAAATGCCTTACATATCTCATTTAATCCTCATAATTACTCTTGGGGGCATGAAATATTACTCCCATTTTACAGATAAAGAAACAGGTATTACAAATAGGAACATTTCCTTCTTGCCTGTCTCAATTTAGGTTATGGGTCTTTTTAGGCCGCATCCTGGGAGCCCAGCTGCCGCAGTATTACCAGGTCCTCACAGCTCCAATTGCCAAGGTGAGGGGCTCCCCAGACTCAAGCTGGACCTTGCAGCAAGGGGCTGCTCCTTCTGAGGCCTCTAAGCCCTTCCTCTGCCCTTTGGCTGTCCCAGGTGCTGGATCAGTGGTTTGAGTCTGAACCTCTAAAAGCCACTCTAGCAACAGATGCTGTGATTGGCGCCCTGACAAGTCCTCACACTCCGGGGAGCGGGTGAGTGGGGGCAGCGGGAGTAGAGCAAATTCCGCAACAAGAGTGGTGACAACAGCTGTCAGTCACTGAGCTCACCCCATGAGCCAGGCAGGAGGCCAAGCGCGTCATGCACAACTCATTTAACCCTCAAAGCAAAATCCCAGGGTTGTGGTTCAGAGGAGGGAAGTGTCTTTGCCCTAAGTCACCCAGCCGGCAGTGGCAGAGCCGATTTCCAGTCCAAGCTGTCTGATCCCCTAAATCCCCCTTCTCAGCCGCTATTTCCTAATGCTTCAGTAAGAAAAGCCTCTCCTATTATGATATCTCAGCATGAATATCTTCCCACTCTCCTTCTTGTTCTCTCTCTCTCTCTCCTCTTTCTGTCTCTTCCCACGAAGCCCTGTAGCCCCTCACTCTCCCACTGATCCTTTCTCTGGGTTCCAGGACAGCGCACACAGACACCTTCCTGCATGTGAGAAGCTGCCTTCCCTTTGTGAGGGGGGAGGGGGGTGTTGGCAGCCTGATCCGAGAGGGGGCAGTCAGACACAGCAAAGCCTGTAGCTGTGATCTGGCTTAATGAGCCCCTCATAGGAGCAGGAATGAGGGGGCTGTGTGTGTGTGTGTTGAGACAGAGGATGCTGCCAAGTGCTGGGCCACTTCCAGTGCACCAGAGATGCAGCTAGAAGCTGTCAACCTGGCTTTTCTCTCAAAGAATGAGAGACCCTTGGAAACGGAACACACATTAAGCCAGCCCCCAAATCTCCAAGACCAGGGAGAAGGGGGTTTGGCAGCAGTTGCCACACCTTGAGCAAGCTCTGTGATCAGCCTGCTCGTTTGGGGCTTCCAGCTGGGGCCTCCTGTCCTTTTCTCTGTGGGTCCCTGGGAGGCTGAGCTACTGCCCAGCTTGTGAAATGTATCTTTAAGCAATTTGTTTCTTCATTAATTCTTCCAATGAATATTGATGGAGCACTTGTCTGGCTAGGTGCTGAAGACGCTGTAGTGAATGGAGCTGAAATCCTAATGGTAGAGGTAGATTAAGCAGTGATAATGGAGGGCTGAGTGCTAGATAGGGAAGGGAAGCAGAAAGCAATGTGGTCTGCAGTCATAGAAGCCCCCCATGGGGCAGACATGTTCCGTGTGAGACTCTGAGGACAGGAGTAGTTAGCTCAATGGAAGGCGAGGGAGGAAGGGGGTCCTAGGCTGCTGGGCAAGTGCTGGGAGCTGGGAACAGGCCATGTGGCTCAGTCACGGGACTAGCAGAGGTTTGCTTTGGTTGGAGTGTGGGCTGTGCTGGGAGCTTGGTGAGGGAGGGGGCTAACGAGGAACAGTAGCCCCGGAGGCCACTTTTGGGGCCAGGCCATTAGCCAGGAGCAGCAGTGAACTGGTGGGGGCTTGGAAGGAAAGCCATGACAGGAGCAGAGCTGGGTTTTGAGATTGGGCTCTAGGTTCTGTGCAGGGAGGGGTCTGCAAGGAAGAAAGAGTGGAAGGTGATCCAGACTGGGGGACATTCCTGCAGCCTGGTAAGGCAGAGAGTGGCCGGGGCCAGGGAAGAGGCAGCAGGGAGCGGGGACTGGATTGCCCTTCAGGAGGCAGCCTGATTAACGCTTGACTGGACGGAGACGGCGAGGGACTAGTAGGAGTCAAGGCTGACCCTTTCTGTTGGAGGCTGAAGGAGCCATCACCGGGTTGGGGAAGAAGGAAGGACAGATGGGTCGGGGAGGGGAAAGGGTTTATGCTGCCTACCTGCCGAGGAAGCATCCGAGTGGAGACATCTGAGGTAGTGGTGTTTGGGCTGGGGCTCAGGAGAGCGTGGGCACTAAGCTCTGCCTCAGACTCATTTGCGTGTGGAGAGGACGTAGAAGGGGAGGGAGGGAGGTGCTAGACAGGAAGGACTGCACAAACCTAGGACCCTGGGGAGATTCATCCCACCTCCCGCCATTGATTCTGACCATCGTCCTCAGGTATGTGCTGCTTCATCACGTGATGGGCGGCCTGGAGGGCCTGCAGGGGGCCTGGGGCTACGTCCAGGGAGGCATGGGTGCCCTCTCTGATGCCATTGCAAGCTCAGCCACCGCACATGGAGCAAGCATCTTCACTGAAAAGGTGAATGATCTGCCCCCACCCCCTGATTATTGGCAGTGATCCCAAGACAGAACAAAATGTCAGATTCAGAAGATCCCCGTTTACTGATGCTACAAAGTGGGGCTCGGGACCCAGGGACTAAGGTTATGCAACCTGTTAACGGCTGAGCAGCTGTCAAGCAGGTCCTATTTCTTCTGACCACCTCTTTGAATTTGCTGGCCACTAACCCACATTTGGGCCAAGCCTTTACATCAGAGGGGTGGGCTAAGGCTTTACCAAGTTGCTGCTGAGCACAGCGGGGTGGCTTCCAGCTAAGGAAGCTGTGAGTGCCTCAGAGCAACACAGACAGAGGAAATCCCCCAAGATCCAACCTGCATTCTCTTCCTGGGGGGTTTCTGGGCCTCATTCCGGTGGGCTCTAGACGGTGGCTAAGGTGCATGTGAGCAGTGGAGGGAATGTCCAAGGAGTCGTGCTGCAAGACGGCTCAGAAGTGAGGAGCAAAGTGGTGCTGTCTAACGCATCTCCACAGATCACCTTTTTGAAGCTGACACCACAGGTGAGGCCTGGGGGTGGAGGTAAGAGGTCTGCCAAGGGAGGGTTGGAAAGCGGAGGGCCTCAGAGGAATCAGGACTACGTCAGGGTTGAAGATACAAATGTGAAGTCTTTCTGCATGTAGGGGAGCCAGTCCTTCTCTCCCTGACCTAACAGGCAGGTAGCAAATGGGGAAGAAGCCTCATAGGTGAGGAGAAAGGTCCGGAGAGATGAAGTGACTGAGACCATGCAGCTGGCCATCAGCAGAGCCAAAGCTAGAATCCAGGTCTGGCTTTCAGTCCAGAGTTATTTCCACACCTTTTCTACTATGCTGATTTCTTCCAACTCTAATTCTGCTGTCTGTGTCAATTAGCTATTGCCGTATTAATACCGCATAACAAGCAACCACACAATTTTGCGCATATAAAAAGAAACCCTGATTCAGCACACAGAGCTGGATAATTCAGCTGATCTTGGCTGAGTTCGGCTGACCTGGGCTCGCTCATGCACCTTCTATCAGCTGTGAGGCAACTAGCAGGCCCTGCTGGTCTTGGCTGGCCTCGCACACGTGCCCAGAGGTTGGTTGACTATGGCTCGTCCAGGATGATTGCTGCCAGAATGACCCAGATGACTTGACTGTGCTCCATGTGTCTCTCATCTGCCAACGTGCTAGTCCAGACACGTTCTCAGGGTCTGACGGAGGACAAAAGTGAGCAGACACAATCATGAAACCGCTTGTCAGGCTCCTGTCTGCATCCTGTGCTAACTTTGGCCTTGTCTCTTGGCCAAGCCCAGAACATGGTGAAAGCATGTTACACAGGGGAATGCACAGGGAGGTGCAAGGGTTTGGGGTAATTTCTGCAACTGACTGTGCCTTGCCTGTCCCCTAATGACATGACAATATGTATATGAACACAGAACTCCCAGCCATTCTTAGGACTATTCTTGGGCACAAGGCACCACTTTTCTGAGTGATAAATCCAACAAACATTTGTCCAAAAGTATTCTGTCAACAATTCTGAGATAATTAAGGCTTCCAAGAGCTTACAGACCAAGGGAGAAAACAGGCCTGCAGCCCACTGGCCATATCCAAAGCGGGAGTTGCTGCAGGCCATTTATAGGCAGGCCTACTGGCAGAGCAGAGGAGGTGGTTAGAGCTGAGCCAAAGGGGGTCCAGGAAGCCTTCACAGAAGAGGTGGTTTGGCTGAGCTCTGAAGGATGGGGAGGACTTCTGGCCATAGAGGTTGAGGACCAGTCTGAGCAAAGGAAGAAGGCAACCACCTGGGGCTTCAGCATCCTCAGGCCGCATGGAACCTTCTTCCAGGAGTGGCTTCCTGAGGAGTTCGTGGAAAAAATCTCCCAGCTAGACACCCAGTCACCTGTTACCAAGATCAATGGTAAGGGGCACAGCAGGGCAGAGCTGGCTCTTTTGACATTATTGGAGTGAGAAATCTCCAAGTCTGGGAAAAACTTATCTACACCATTATTTCTATTCCCTGACCTCCAGCCTACCCCTCAACTCAAAGGTCAAACACTTTTTCATAATTTTTCTTCCCAGTCTACCACTTGGGTGAGCAGGGTGATGGGTACAGAAGGAGTTCCTGGGGGATGGGGACCCAGGCTTTGGGCCCTGACACCCCCTTGTGTCCCTCAGTGGCTGTTGACAGGCTGCCCAACTTCCTGGCAGCCCCCAATGCTCCTGGGGGCCAGCCTCTGCCCCATCACCAGTGCTCCATCCACCTGAACTGTGAAGACACGCTCCTCCTCCATCAGGCCTTCACAGATGCCATGAGTGGCTGGCCTTCCCGCAGGTGGGTAGACCTGGCCTTTGCATCCCCTGGATATTCTTGCACATGGGCCAAGGGGTGGTGGTGATGGTCCAGACACTGCAGGACTGCCTCTTCCTCCTGGTGTTCAACATTCACAGTGACCTAGGGTCCGTCTAAGGCCATACTTAAGTTCTAAGGGTAGGAAAAGAATCCCAGGCAAGAAGTCTGTGAGCTGGGGCAGGTAAGGGGTGGGACCTCGTCGGTAGGGAAGAGTAGGATGTGTTTGGCCACAGGTTAGCAGATGGGGCGAAGGACTGCAGAGAGAAGATCACCAGCGTTTGGGAAGAACTGGAGAAAGTCCTTCCTGGGAGAGAAAAGGAGTTTCTCTGATTTAGCAGCTCATCAGAGGACACAACCCACCCCAGTCCTGCATTCTGTTTTCTAAGTGAATTCTTATTTCTGGTAAGCTGCCCTCATATAAAACTTCTAAAACATTTCCCACCTCCCACCACAGCTGTATCTCCACCCTTCTGGGAACAGGCAGGGATATTATAGGAGCATATATCATTCCATACCACCAACTGTCCACCAACACTTGTAAAAAACCTATTCTGTGCCAGGCTGTGTATTAGGTAGGGCTAAGTGAGGGTAGATCAGACAGGAGCATGAAACAGACACAAAGCATATTATAGGACAGACATGCAAATATTCATCGCATGAGGTAAAGAGGATGAGTGCCCTGGGGGAAAGGCAGAGGGCAAAGACCATTATCTATAAATATTTGGGGGCCGCTACTCTGTGCCAGGATTGGTTAAGAGATCAGGACACAGTGTAGCAAGCAAAATCAGCACTGCCTCTGCCCTCAGATCACTGACTTTCTATGGTGGGAGACAAAATAACCAACACACTGATGATATATATCGAGAAAGGCAGGTCAGGGGAGGGGAGGGTTTGCTAGTCTTTATAAGGAGGTCAGGAAAGGCTTCCCCAAGAACATGATGCTGAGCAGAGACCCACAGGAAGTGAGAATGCAGGTCTCGTGGATATCTAAGGAAGAACATCCAAACAGAGGGAGCATCCGGTGCAAAGGGCCTGAGGCAGGAATGTGCTGCTGTGTTGGAGGTACAGAGATGAGGCCACAGTGGCTGAGAAAGAGAACCTGGGAGTAAAGGGTAGGACGTGGGGTCAGGGAGCAGTAGCTGCTACATGTTACTGGGCATTGTTGACCACTCCCAGCTTTGTAGAGCCTGAGTTGTATTTTAGAAGGACCACTCTGGCCACTGTATGGAGAAAAAGAGCATCTGTTGCAATTGGTTGCTATGCAAGGGAGAGAGGATGGTGGCTTGGACCAGGCTTGGGGCAGTGGAAGTGATGAGAAGTGGCCAGATTCTGGGTATTTGCAAGTGAAGCTGGTAGGATGTGCTGTTGGACAGGAAGTGGGGAAGATGGTGTGTGGAGGGATGAGCAGAGAAGGGAAGGAACAGATTTTAGGCGTTTGGGTTTGGACACTCTATTTTAGAGATGTTAGTGGGCATCCAAATTCAGAGGACACCTTGCAAGTAAAGGATATGGGGAGAAGGGGCATTTTGGTGGCCTTGAAGGATGTCATATTTGGAGATCAAAGGGAAAACATGCTCCCTATAGAAAAGGTGGTGTAAACAAGGGGGAGGGGCAGGAAACAGTTCATGATTCTGTTGGGTGTCAGGCAGCCCCAGCAGCTCTGTTTGGCTTGGACTGCTCAGGAAGAGGTAATCAGACAGGGGTAGGCATGGCTGAAATCTGGCTACCTCAGCACCTGCCACCTTAGGCCTGGCCCCATCACTCATCTGGGTTGTCTGTTGGACCCCAGAGACATCTGAGACCCTGGTTCGAGGACAGGTAGTGTGGTGGGGACAGGCCCTGCATTTAGAGCAGGGCTGGGTGGGACCAGAGACCCTGGGCCTGGAGGCTGGGCCGGGGCTCACGGAGCTCTCGGGGGCGGTCTGCACTGTCCTAGTGGTCCCTGAGCTGGGCAGGCAGACAAACACCGGGCCTCACAGAGACGGTCAGCCGGCCTTGGTGCCAACTCATCCCAGCCCTTCATTTTCCCCCAGTCATCTCAGAGTGGCGCCCAGCCCCTTCCCTCAGGGCAGCAGCTTTTCTTCAGGCCTGAGTCTTTCTCCTTCCCTGTGTCACAGGCCTATGATTGAGCTCTGCATCCCTTCCTCGCTGGACCCCACCCTGGCTCCCCCCGGCTGCCATGTCATCTCCCTCTTCACTCAGTACACTCCCTACACGCTGGCTGGAGGCAAGGTCTGGGATGAGCAGGAGAAAAACGCTTATGCAGACAAAGGTAAAGAGGGCTAGACCATCCCATCTCCAGAGGGACAGCTGGCCATGTGGCCCAAATGGACCGCTCCGCTCCTGACTGCCCTTTCAGGGTTCACATCTGCAAGGCCTGTCCCAGAGGGAGAGAAGCACCCCAGGGAAGCTGAGCCGACATAGTGAACGCCTGCTGGGGTCAGGCACTGGGCCAGAAAGTCAGAAAGACACAGTTCCTGCCCCCATGCTGCTCACAGTCCTGGGGGGGAGGCAAATAGGAACCAATCTTAACAGTAGATGTACTGTGTGAACCAAAGGAGGAAGCTGTGAGCCAGACAGGCAAGGAGGGCTTTCCAAAGGAAGGGACATTCGCACTGGGTTTTAAAGGATGAACAAGAGTTGGCTAGACAGCAAAGGGCATTCTAAGCAAAAAAAAATAACTTAAGCCAAGCAATGAGGTGAAGAAAGTAACTTTGTGTTTAGGGTTGGAATGAAGAGGCAAGAAAGAGGGCTAGCCTGAGACCCATGTGCCTTTGTAATGAATTGTTTATTTGCCTGTGGACTGTTTTTGGGTTTTGCTTAATGAGATATAATTTTCATATGATTATAAAAACCCATTTAAGTGTATAGCTTAATGAATTTTGGTAAATTTCCCAAGTTATACAGTCATACCTCCTCATTTTCCTCCTAACACCATCTTGTTTCCCTGCCATTTGGTACCCAGTGTTCGACTGCATCGAGGCCTATGCCCCTGGCTTCAAGGCCTCCGTGGTGGGCAGAGACATCCTCACACCGCCTGATTTGGAGAGAATCTTTGGACTTCCTGGAGGGGTGAGTATAATCTGGGGGTTCCCCTCATCGCCTTCCTCTCACTGCACCCCCACTCCCTGGCCTGCCATCAGCTTTCTTGCCCCTCCACTCCCAGCCTTTATTGGGAAGGGAGAACAGGGGCAGAGACCATGGTGGAAAGGGGACAGAGAAGGGGTCAAATCTGGGCAGTGAGGGAGGAGTGAGCAGGTACAGACAGCAGAGACAGCGCCTGCAGAGGAGGTACCAGGGTTAGGGTCCTTCTGCCTGGCAGCCCCGTCAGCCTCTCCCATCTGGCTTCTTCAGAGGGAGCTGCCCTCTAAAGGCAGCATTTCCTTGGACTTCTCTCTGATTTATCAAAACTCACTGAGCCTGCAGGCCAGGGGACCAGTTAGGAGGCCGGGTCTGGCACAGCAGCCGCTGGTTTCCTGTGGCTGTTGGTCACATAAATGTGGCTAGGCCAAAGTGAGATGAGCTGCGAGTGTGAGGTGTACACCAGACTGCAAAGTCAGTATGAAGAAAATGTAAAATTAATTAATTTTTTTACTGATCACATGTTAAAATGATGTTTTGGATCCACTGGGTTAAATAAAATATATTATTAACATTAATTTCACCAGTTTGTTTTAAAATATTAATGTGGCTACTAGACAATAAGAATTACACATGTGGCTCGCATTATATTTTTATTGCACCACAATGGTCCAGGTGTAAAGTAGGCGGGGCCGTGGGAAGGGGAAGGAACGGGTGGACGTGGAAGGCGTGGGGTGGGCCGAATTGAGAAGTCTTGGTGACAGGTGCGTGCAGAGGGCAGGGTGCAGTCGATGTGAAGAACCTGGCCTGGAGGCCAAGGAGAGGATGGTGGTGGTGTCCACAGAGGCAGGAAGATGGGAGAGGAGCAGGCTTGAGGGAAGAGGGCAGCTTGGTTTGGGACATGTCGAGGGTCAACAGGAAGAACATCCTGTGGTGATGTCCAGTGGATGTCTGTTTTCTCATCCAGACCTGGCCCATAGGCCTGGCCTGCCCCTTGTCCCACACTGCCTCCCTCCTCAGCTCGTGTGACCCAGGCCTGTGGCGCAGACCCCAGCTGGGTCCCAGTGCCCCTCGTCTGCCGTTATTGTGGTTCTGCTGCAGCTTGGATCCCCAGGGCCATTTTCAGATGGGTGTTTTGGCCAAAGAAACATGTGCCAGCAACTGAAATAAGTCAAATTCCTCTATTTTTCAAACAGAATGACAGAGATGCATAGTCCACAGCAAAACCTCTAAAATCCCCCCTTTCTTTCCGTTCAGTTTCCCCATGCTCTGACAGTGCTCCCCGCCCTTCTTTTTCCCTGAAAAATGCCTCTGGAAGACTTACCCCAGCCCTGGGACGTGTGCCCATTCTCCCTCCCTCCCTTCCTGCATCATGAGAACCAAGCAAGCATCCTGGAGGGAGGGCCTTCCTGGGAGGACAGGGGAGGGGAAGAGACTCAGAAAGGCGGTCAGGTCGCCCCCTCCTCACTCCAGTGACTGTGGCCCTGCCTCCCGCAGAACATATTCCACTGCGCCATGGCCCTGGACCAGCTCTACTTTGCCCGCCCTGTGCCCCTGCATTCCAGCTACTGCTGCCCTCTCCGGGGCCTGTATCTCTGCGGAAGTGGAGCCCATCCAGGTGAGTGACCTCGGCCCCTGTGTGGGTGGTGAGGCCTGGCGGGACATCAGAGGCTGGCAGGCAGGGGAACAGGACTAAAAATGAGGAGGCGGAGGGCGGGGGAGCAAGAACTCCAATGAGAACAAGCCACCCCCATATTCAGGATTCTCCTTGCAGGGTAAACAAACAGGGGTGCCGCTGCCAGCTGGCCACCCCCTCAGGCTGGCTCGCATCTCCTCCTCATGAGGTCTGACATGTGTCCCAGAGGCATCTCTCTAAATTCCAATTTTGAGTTTTGAGACATCCCTGTCCCTAAATTCCCCTTCCATGTTTTAGGCCAGTAAGGATCAGTAGAGTTACATTTCTCAATTGAAAAATTCTTCCCTGTGCCTAGTCCAAGCCTACCTGACCTCACTGAGGCTGTTTCGTGCTGACCCTTTCTCTGAGCTGTGTGGGCCTTGGCCTCCCAGAAGGGTCTGTGTTTCCACATCATCCCCCTCAAATCCTTAGTCTGGCATTTTAGTTTCATGTGCTGAGAGGCTTGCCACCCAGCACATAGGCTCTCGGATTGAGAGGAGGCGCCTGGACTGTGCGCCCAGCGCCCTCCCCAGAGCTCTGATGCAGGAAGCCTGGCGGGGAGCCCAGAATCTGTGACAGTCCTGCGGTGGGGGCCCGCGGGGAGCGCCACCCTGCACGCGTCCCCAATCTGCTTGCCAGCGGGCTCCTCTGCAAGCCCCGCCCTGCCTGTGCCCTGGGGGCGGGGCTTCTGAGTGCCGCTTGCGTTCATGGGAGATTCCCTTCCAGGAGGAGGCGTCATGGGAGCGGCTGGACGCAATGCAGCCCACGTGGTCTTCCGGGACCTCAAGAGCATGTGGCCCCAAACTGACTGAGACCCAGGCAGAAGAATCTACCCTTGAAATTTTAAGTTCCCGTTGGGTCAGCTTCCCAGGATAAGAGTTGAGGCAGCCAAGTCCTCAAGCTCAAGCCACTATTTTAGAAGAAATACACAAATTACATTTGGTACTAGTTAACCTTGTACGCATTTCGTCATGAATGAACTGGTTTTGTTTTTTAAAAACAATGTCCTATATAGTTTGCAATTTTTCTATATATTACTAGAATAAGTAATAATTACATTTGACTGCATGATAATAGGTGGGATAAACTTATCTGGGATGCTCAGTATTCCTACAACATCAGCTCCAAACAACAATCCATTTGACCAGCAAGCATCCCTTTCTCACTGCTGGGCCTCCACTACCAGCCGACTGGGGCACTGCTGGTGAGGCCCAGTCTACTGCTGTCACATTCCTGGCAAACTGTAGGAAAAGATCCGATTCCCCAGCGGCCATGGGCCTGAGCACTAGTTGGTATCTCAAGCCATCAAAACTGCCAGTCAGGCAAACAGCAAAGATGAGTGCGAAGTGGGTAGGGCTGGGGGCCACATTCCTGACTAGAGTCTTCAACTTCCTACTTCCCATGAGCTGTACCTGTCATATCACTAAAGCCTTTCAGTATAAACTTATGTTCTTCTAAAGTGCGCTGGGTTGTCCCTCTTAGAAAGATATGTACAAATGTCCCTGCTGTAATACTCTTCTCCCAGTCAGCTTCTCCAATTCCAGCAGCCAAGACCGAGGTCCAGGGGGCCCCATCAGAGGAGGGAGGGTCCCCTGGGGCAACTATTTTATCCTTAATACAGATTAAGATATAGCCACCTCATTACTTAATCTCACTAAACTTGTATTTTTCATCTGTAAAGGAGTTGGTTTAAAGACCCAATAAGACAATAGGTGATGTTTTCGTCCAGCGTCTGGCACATGATAAGCATTCAGTACATGGTGGTGGTCTTGCTGCTAGTCTTGGTGAAGATGCTGTTGTCATTTTTATATTCTGCAGA
Source organism: Manis pentadactyla (assembly GCF_030020395.1). Taxonomy (NCBI): domain Eukaryota; kingdom Metazoa; phylum Chordata; class Mammalia; order Pholidota; family Manidae; genus Manis; species Manis pentadactyla. The sequence goes on along the minus strand of NC_080026.1, from coordinate 109,235,613 downwards.
AGGCAGTCTTGTCAATGTTCTTTTCATGACCTGGCGCCAGAATGGAAACCGGCTCACCAGAAGGCAGAACAGGGCACTCTTCGGGTCCACCAAGCTTTGTCCATAAGAAGGGCTGCCAAGCTGACCCCTGTTCAGCTTTGGTACAACTGACATTTTGAGCTTGTTGAAATTGGTTTTGGTGGGCTCTGAGATTTCCTCTTCAAAAGACCTCCCAGGGCCCAAGGGGAACAAAACTTTGGAAGGAAGGAAAGGAGGAAAGAAGGAAAGGGAGGGAGGAAGAAGCGTGAGGGATGAGAGCAGGTGCCGGCTCTGATCCTTAGTAAGAGCGTGTTTATCCTCTGGGGAGGCTGCTGCCCTGTTCCCGGCCCCCTGGTGCCGTGGCACACGCATTGCTAACACTAACGGAGGAGAGCAGAAGCAAATGACAAATAGGATCCTGCGAACTCCCAGGCCTGGGGCAGGTCACATCAGATTTGGCCTTTCAGAATATCAATGATTGGGTGTTTTTTTTTGGTAAACAAAAGTCACAAATGCATAATGTAGGAAATGTAAAATATATAATAAGAGAGAACATAAAACTCAAACATAATCTTACCTACACAGATAAATTACATTATTTCCAGCTAGTCTTTTACATAATTGCAATCATGTTCTATAGACTAGATATGGGTTTTACATCTTCTTTCATTTTACTTCATGTCATGAGCATTTTTCAATGTCATAAAAATTCTTTGAAAACATTATTTTTAATAGTTACCTAATATTCTCTGGTAAAGATATACCATAATTTATTATGGGACACTGAGTTCAGCTGTGGCCTTGATTGCTAACTGGCCCCAGCCAAGGCCTGAGAGCTACTCTTTTATCCTTTGTCTACACCTACTAGAATGACTCACCATCCATCAGGGTGTAGCTGCTGTCCAGGCAACACCCCCTCTAGTGGAGGAGGAACTTGAGAGGCAACAGAGCAGTCTCAGCACAGGGGGGAAGGACTTCCCACTGTTTGGTGACTTCCTGTCTCTGTCTCATGTCTCTGGAAGGTAACATTTGGTCCAGATGAAGAGACAGGATGGATGGATCTGGCCTTGCCCTGTGGGGTGCCTTGGCTCCTACAAGCCCCCAGGACACCGTCTGGCTAAGCAAGGGGCATTGAGCTTTCCCAAAGTGATGCCTGCAAATTGCCCATCGCTCAGGCAGTGGGCCCCTTGCTGACTTCAGAATGTAAAACCCTTACGAGGATAAGTCAGTCAGTGCTGTATTGTTACCTGATTTATGATTGCCTATTTCCCCAAAGCAGTAGGAACATTTCCTCTGAGGCACAACTGTGTAGAACCCAGAAGTGTACACGAACCTCACCTGGTTAAGTCATTAGGTAAGGTGGCCAGCCTACTCTGATGGCCCCAGGGCGATGGTGTTCAGAGTCTGCATGGGATGTGAGGTTTACAGCTCTGGGAGGAATTCAGGCATCCCAGTTGCAGGAATGACAAATGTGGTGGGCCAAGCCAGCCATGGGCTTTCTGAGTGTGCATTTTTCTGACACATATTCTGTTTCCCAAGCATTTGACAATGCTGAGTTATTCCGTGGGACATTAATATTACTCCCACGGTGAAGGCAGAGATGCAGCCTGGAAAGAGACTTGCCAGAGCACAGGGTGATATTTGGGGGGCAGGGGGCAGAGTGGGAAAACACGCTAAATAAAAAAGAACGCAAAATGCCAAATAAAGAGAAACACAAATGGACAGCAAATCTGAAAAATTATTTAACCTCATCAGGAAACAATTAAATACAATTAAAACCAAACTATCATGTATTACACATAAAACTGAGAAAAATTATTTGTAGTAGAAAATTACAGTGTGGGTAGAAAAGACATTCTCATACATTGTTGGCAGTGGCATAAATTTGTATTTGATAATGAGACTCAAAAGCCAACATCCCAGAGCCAACCCATATGGTGAGTTATTCAACATCTTATCACTTAGCCTAAAGAAAATATTAGGATGTCCCCAAGGATTTAGGTGGAAGCACATTCATGCAGTGTTATTTGCAGTGGTGAATGGAAACAAGCTTAGATGCCTCCTAATAGAGAATTTGTGTAACTAATCATGGTAACTGCATGTGATGGAGTATCAAATAGCAATTTTTTAAATTATGTTTTTGCTATTACTTTCTTTAATCACATGGACAAATGCTAATAAAAAGGTACGGAACAGTGGAATCCCAATTTTGTTTTTAGCAATATAAAGATAGATATCTGTCTCTAGTATGTATGTATACATATTTATATGAGAGAGAGAGAAAGAGATTAAGAACAGAAACAGAGAGACAAATGGGAAAGAACCAAGTACATCCAAATGCGAGCAACAGCCTGAAGGCTTTCTGACAACTTGGTGGCAGTTTGGAAAATGCTCTTTACTGTCTTCATATAACCTATCATCTTAGCTTAAGAACAAACCCCAAGTAAATGGCTAAGGCTTTGAAACATCATTTACAATGATGATTTAGGTCTGGTCCAAATGTGTTATAAATTACTTATATATTAATGTTTGTTTATTGATCGTAAATCGGATTTCAGACATGGTCCGGGCCTCAGATTTCCTTAGGTGGGGTGGGGGATCTCCAGCCGCTCCGAATTCCCGTACCCTCACAGGGGGAGCCGGCACATCGTCAGTGTTCCAACAGCCCGACAGGAACCCTGAGTTCTTGTAAGAGGCTGCAGATGTGAGCCCAAACTTGGACTTTCTTTGGTTTTATCTTGAAATTACATCATTTCTGTTAGGCGGGTGGTTGGATTAGCAGCTCTGAAGCTGGTTAGATGTGTCTTTGACTAATAAAAGCATTGAAAGATGAATTAAATGGTATTGAGCACACAATGTTTGCTTGGTAGCTTGGTATGCAGAGCTCTTCCAAAACAATGGGCCTCTGGAGAAAAAGTAGGGAGGGTTTCCAACAGTGAGCAAGCACTGGGGCCAGACCCACCCTTTCTCCACCGTGCCAGCTGGCCTTTCCTCCTGTGTGATCTTTCAGGACCTCTGGAGGAAGTGTAGGTCTGGCTCAAGTGCTGTTATTCTTAAAGGGGCTGATGATGCCTTCCTCACAGATGGAATGTGAGGATTATACATAAAAACATAGCTCACCAAAATATGCATACCCTACAACCCTGCAATTCTGCTCCCAGGTAGACATCCAACAGGAGTGCTTATGTGCGTTCATCAAAAGACACACGCTGGACTGCTCCTAGCAGCACTGTTTGTAATACCTTCCAAACCGGAAACTACCCAAATGCCCATTAACAGTAGAATGGATAAGTAAGTTGTGGTCTATTCACACAATGGAGTCCTATTTGGCAATGAGAAAGAACAACCTAGAACCACATGCTCCAATACTATGTTGAGTGAAGAAAGGCAGACACAAAATAATACAAGCTATAGGATGCCACTTATGAAATGTACAAAAAGAGGCAAAGTAATCTGTGTTGTTAGAGATTCACCTTTGAGGGTGATAGGAAGAGGAAGGAAGCCTGAGGAGGACTTTGGGGTACAGATAATATCTTGCTCTTTGATCTGTGTGTTGTTTACACAAGTATGTTCAGTCTCTGAAAAATTAATCAGGCTCTACACTTAGGATGTTGTGGTTTCTGTATGTAGATTATACTTCAATAGATTAAAAAGAAAACCAGCTTGGCGCCTAGCACAAAGTGATATAACTTGTTAGCATCATTAATGTAAAACTTTTATTTAGATTATTTGATTTAGCAAAGCCCTACGTCTGAGTCTAGACCAGGATGGGGAAATGAAAGAAGAAGGTAAGAAAGGAGAGGAAAGAGGGCAAAGGACAAGAGGGATAGATTGGATGGACCATCAAGGTGCCCCCAGCCATGAGCTCTGCTTCCTAGTGTTCAAGCCTTTGTATGAACCCCTCTTGAGTGTGGACAGGACCCACAACTTGCTTCTTATCAACAGTATATGACAAAGGTAATGGGGTGTGCGTGATTATATTACAAAAACGAACAGGACCCATCTTGCAGGAATCTCTCTCCTTGGTTGACTGTGAAGAAGTAGGTAGCCACAGGGGGAATCGCCACATGGCAAGTAACTGTGGCATCTCTAGGATCTGAGAGCAGTTTCCAGCCAACAGCCAGAAAAAAACCAAAACTCTCAGTCCTACAACCCCAAGGAATTGAATGCTTCCCATAGCCATGTGAGCAGGGAAAGGGATCCTTCCCCACTTGAGCCTCCAGATGAGAGTGTAGCCCTGGCCAATACCTTGATGTAGCCTTGCAAGAAAGACCCTTAGCAGAGGTTTAGCTAACTTGCTTAGAGCTTAGAGTCCTGACCTATGGAAACTATGAGATAATAAATGTTGTTTTAAGCTGCAAAGTTTGTGATCATTTATTACACAGTCATCGATAATACAAGGGAGGCCAAACAGCCATGCACATGGTAAATACAAAATATATCTGATGAGACTAATTGAAATTTTGCCCCTGGATTTTAGAGTATTTCCATTTAAAATGACCTGTGATCTGGACATCTCTCCCATGATGGCTGACCTTCTGTTCCCCAGTGGGACAGACCTGGAGTCAGACCTCACTGAGGTTACACCTGGATTTGGATCCCAGCTCTACTACCATGTGACCTTGGGAAAGTTTCTTAACTCTTCTGAGTCTCATTTTCTTTGGACTAACTGGAAAAGTGATGTTTCACCTGCTGTGAAGCACATAACCAAGACAAGTTTTCTTCCTTTCTTACAAAATGACATGTTACTGCACTCAAGAGTGTTCAGGCAAGGTGAGAGGCACTCTGGAACATTCTGGGCCCACCTGAAAGAGAAGAATGAAATTAAAGACAGCACATGAAGAAATGGAGCAAGATTCCCTCCCATCTCAGGTTTTCAGATCCCTCAGAGAGGATCCCCAGGTGAGGCATTTCCATTCTGGGACAGTGACACACACCACTACAGTAACTACACCAACTCACACACACACTGATCAATATATCAGGGAAAGAGAGAAGGAAGCAGGCAGGGCAGTTTGCCAAAGGCAGAATCTGTGTGTGGGTTGTTGAGCTGTATTTCTGCTCCAATAAATCAATCTGCCTTGAAAGAGCTCCCCCAACTCCACAACTGTAATTGGAGCTACCTTCTGCGGGATTGTTTGTTACGTTCAAGGTCAGGTGACAGGTACAGGTTTTCAGAGTCATGTACAGACACTTCTCACCTGCCTCTAGGAAAAGCTCTGCAATATCTGGAGAATCAGCTAAAAACTAGTCTGTCTGCAGGCTGTTGAAAAGTTAGGAGAAATAGGATTGGGTTATTTCTGATTTCTCTTCCTGTTGAATTTCCAAAACTCACTTCAACATTCTCTCTAGGATGCCTCCTCTTAAGCCAGTGTCTCCATTAATTAGTGGTTTGTTGAGTCTTGCTGTAGCAGAGGACCCTGGGCACCAGCTCAAAAAAGAATGAGATAGTAATAATGCCTGCTGTCTACTGAGTCCTCATTCAGTGCCCGGTACTGCACAACTGCACATTTCACATATGTTACATCACTTAAATCCACAACAAACCAAGGAACCAATTACACTGGGTGTATGTTTTCACAGATGAGGAAACAGTTAGAATAGCTTGCCTGAGGCCACAGAGCTGTGAGTTGACACAGTCAAGATTTGAACCGAGGTCTTTCTGACACCAAAGTTCATGCTCTTAGCTATACTCTGGATCCAACTGGTTGTATCATCAACCATTAATGACCACATTGTCCCACTAACTGTTGACCTATGTGGAGGGCTGTATGTGAATGGGAAGCAATGGTCCCTAGTCTTGGATGGGAGAACAAAGAGCATGCACACCAGGATTATTAACATCTCCAGTACCACGTGAATCTGCAGAGCGCTCTAGTGGAACTGGGTGGAGAGACAAGCTGCCTGTGAGCGGGCGGTGTCGGAGTATTTCTTCCAGCAGAGGGGACTTGGCTAGGGTGAGATCACTCTAGATGTGATGGGTGAGAAGAATGAAGAGGGCATCTGGTCCCTCCAAGGTGCCACGTGACAGAGGCAGAGTGGTGGGAATGCACGAAGAGATCAGGGAACACAGATGGGAAGAGAATTGGTGAAAAGCAATGGTGGGAAATAGGGGGGACAAAAGGCTCAAGCTATTGAGAACCCAAAAGCCTAGCTGCAGGTAGGCTTCATTCTTCAGCCACTGTGGAGTTTGTTAGAGAAGACACTGGGAATTTTATACAAGTTGGAGTGTGTCCACCATCACGGTGTTGTCACAGACCATCCAAGGCAAGCTTCTGAGGTGCTCTTACCCCCTTCTCTCTCCCAAGGCACCCAGGTGAGCAGTTCAGAAACGGAATATTGTCTGTAGGAGGCTAGAACCAGACCTTCAGACCATCACACCCCACCGTCTGTCCAGGCCAGGAGCCCCATGTGGGCTGTCAGCAGGAGGCTCCTGGCCTCTGTAGAAGAGCCCTGTGGCCAGCAGCCTCGATGCCAAAGGCTGCTTGTTCACCCCTGTCAGAAAGGTGAGAGCCCCCAGCCTTGGGACCTGGATTCAGGAAGCTGGAGTTGGCAGCCCCTGCTTTTTCTTAGAGATGTTTGCAAAACCTTCTAAGTAATAGTCCCTTGAGCACAATGGTCCCTTGGAGATGAAAAGGAGGAGCTGCGTGGACACCTCTGCCGTGAGCATCTGCTGGGGGACTGGGAAGCTGACCTGCATTTCATCAAGGACAAAGGCAGGTGAGAACCTAGGGCTGGGTGCCCACTAGAGAAGGCAGAGACTCATCCGCATGCTGCATCCGCATGCTGTATAAACTGGAGCAGCCCATATTTGGAACTAGGAAGAAGTTTAATAATAGTAAATAAACTTCCTTGGAAAAGGATGGACTAAAGGGGAACCGGTTATTAGGAGGAAAAAAACCCAACAGCACTGCTTTTACACTAACCCTCCTCAGTCTATAATGAGAAAACCTCTCTTCTGTATAAACGACCTCCTAATGTGAGTCACGCCAAGAGCCAGCTCCCAGCCCTTAGCCCAGGAAGCAGGAGCATAATGGCTCAATCAGGCGTAAATTATAGGAGCCCGTCAGGGCAGGAAGCAAGGTGAGTTATAATAGTCGAGTAAATTAATTTCACATAAGTGGGATTAGCAGTTAAATAAATAGTGGTCCCACCACTAACCCTGTCTGGAATGTTGAGTGTCTGTCCCCAACCAGGGAACACGAAAACCGCATGGCTGAGCAGGAATCAGGTCACAACAAGGCCACCTACCCACTCTTAAGGACAACTCCTCTGGAAATATAAGGCAGAAAAGTTTTTGTGTTAAAAAAGACATACCAAGTTGGGAAAAGGAGATGATGATTGGGGGAAGCTGCCTCGCATCGACGGTTCAGCCACCTCTTACAGCGGCCGCGAGGCCCCATGAGCAACAGCCGTGAAAGCGATCTGCACAGGGTGGAGGGCTGCCCCCTAGAGGATAAATCGGAGGCAATGGGCCCTGAGGACATCAGGAGCCTCCATTCCAGGCTGAGTACGTGTTGGCCTTATTTTTAATCTGTCAACCTCTTGCTTGCTTGTTTGGGCTTTTAAAAGCTTCTGAGCCTTTCACAATTTGAAATCTACCTGTGCTCAAGTGACTGAAGCGCTAGCTTCTTTGGGACCTCAGAGGCTGCAGGGGATGGTGGGGAGACCAGGGTTTAAGCTAAGTCAGGCCAAGGCAGGCTGGGCTTGAATTTCAACTCAAGCTCCCAATGTACAGGTAGGGTCCATAGGGCTTCATGGAGTTGTGGTGAGGACTAAATTAAATTAAGTCAAAAGCAAAAGCCTTTAATCCAAGTTCTGACTTGCAGAAGATAAACATGAAAATAAATGGCAGCTGCCTTCCGTCCCTTCCCCTGGAACAGTAGCACCAAATAAGAGAATCCATATTGGACTCTAACCAAAACAGGCTATGTCAGTATCAAAATCTTCCTAAGTGGGGAATGCCCACCCTGTAGGGAATTCTCAGTAAGGCCTCCCGAGATGCTCCCCAGCCTGTGATTCTCACTCTGCATTTATTTAGGAGCTTGAGTGGAGTCCAGGTGGATTTGCAACCATAGGCTGAAGTAGGGCTGGCAGCAGAGGAAGAAGACTCTCATGAGTCCTTTAACAAAGATTTCCTAAGTGTTTTTGATTATATCCACTTGGGCAGGGCCAAAGATCACAAACGTCCCACCTCTTCCACACTCTCCTGAGTTTGGTAATTAGGGAAATGGGGTTTAGGGAAAGGAGGTAAGAATTGCACAGGAACCAAATGAAGTAGTCACACTGAGTTTGTGAGCATGCAACGTGCATGAGTCACTTGCCACTTATGTTAAAAGAGAAGAACCTAACATTATACACTTGATTTTAGACTACAGATGCATGCCCTATGGTCTCAAAAATAACCCTACTAATTTTATTATACTAACCTTGGTTGTTCAGATGAATGTTTTCAGAATAGCACAGATCTACAGGAAAGCAAGCCACCAGTGAAGTTTCCCTAAATAATAGGGTGTCCCATCATGCCAGGTTGCCCAAGTTTTTTTGGTTTTAGCATTGAAAATTCCACATCCTGGCAAGACCCAGGGCAAACAAGGATGGCTGGTTACTCTGCCATAAAAGCAAACTGTAAGGGATTTTGTGTCTATCTCCTTTAGCAATAGGGATATATGACTAATTATTTATTGAACTATAATTCATTTATATATAATGTCTAGATAGAGAGCAATTTTATAGGCCAAAAATACCCACTCAGGACAAACCAAAATCCTGCCATCAGACTAAAATGGATACTGAGGGCACAAATCCAGTAGTGATTTATAAATAAAAAGTATGAATAACAACAGTAGAAAACCACAATAGCTCATAACAACTGCTGAAGAACTAACTAAAAAGCATCCTTCCAGAAATGAGAGGAATTCCACCTACTTAAAGTAGTGTGGAATAGCAAATTTGAGTCCTTAGTAAGCCCTGTGAACACTAACTTTAGTTTATGAATACCCAGTTTGGGGGGTTTACTGGTAAGTAGCCTTTAATTGTACCTGAGAGAAAAGACCATGGAATGTGTACGAGTCACCTGTAGGAACCATGGGGAAGATTCACATTCTGGGGTCATTTCATAGATGCCAGAACGACACAGTTCCCACCAGGGTGTCATGGCCAACACCTTGAAAGCCGGGGCTTTAGACCATTTAATACATGAGAAAACCAAGACTCAGAGAAGTTAAATGCCTTTTCCAAAGCTACAGCTGTCATGGAGACTCCAAAAAGATTTCCTGAGCATTACAGAGCTGTGTTAGGGAGGCAGAGAAGTAGAATTGTTAGATATTTTGTCTGTTCGTTTAGTCATCCCTCCAGTTACGTCTGAAATAATGAGAAAGGGTTAATTTGGTCAGCCTCCAAAACAATATGTTGACGTTCTGATCTCTGTATCTACGAATGTGAGTTTATTGGGGTATAGGGTCTTTACAGATGTAGTCAAGTTAAGATGAGGTCACTAGGGTAGGCCCTAATCCAGTGTGGTTAATGGTGTCCTTATAAGAAGAGGAAATACACACACACACAAATGCCATGAGAAGACCCCTTCGCAGAGGGAAGACAGCCCTGTGAAGAGGGAGGCGGAGATCTGAGTTTTGCTTCTAAAGCCAAGGAACACCTGGGGCTACCAGTCGCTGGAGGAGGCAAGGTGCTTGTCTCCCCTAGAGGCTTCGGAGTCAGCGTGGTCCTGCTGACACCTTGAATTTGCACTTTGAGCCTCCAGAGCTTCTAGGGAACAAATCTTTGTTGTTTAAGCCACCCAGTTTGTGGTACTTTGTCGTGACAGCCCCAGGAAACAAATACAGGACCCCTAAGTGGCTCACAGCCCCCGGGGGCTGGGTATCTTCCCTTTCACACCTCTGCCTGCAGCCGGTTAGAACAAAAGAGAGGAAGCAATTCCTCATCCGTCTCTCCTGAGTCCTTCCTGTCTATGTGATGGCAGCAGCTCTGGGAAGCTCGGGCATGGAGAGGGGGATGTGATGTCAGTGCTGTGTCTGGGCACCCCTCCCCTTCTCCCCCAGGATGCCCTTCTTGGCCAAGTGCTTCCAGCAGGACCACTTGACATTTTCCTGCGCACACACCATCTGGCAAGGGCACGAGAGTTGATGAGCCACCCTGCCCTGTGCTGCTGTTTCTAGAACACAAGCACAGAGCTCATCAGATTCCCGGGGGAAGGGCTGCCCCTGCAGCAACTCAGAAGGTGGCACATTGCTTTGCTTTTATGTTTGATGTCTTATAGACGCACACTTGGTTGGGCAACAAACTACGCTGCGGAATCCTACCCGGAGGAGGGAAGCTGCCCCAGGGCCAGGATGGCACCAGGCAGCATGAGGCGGACGGCACAAATAGGCATCAGACATAGAATGTGATCCTAATTTTATAAAATAAATGTACTTACATGTCTATCTGCATATTGACATATCTGAAAAGAAAACACCAAAATATTATCTAACCAGGGTAGAATTATGAATGTTTGTATTTTAGTTTACTTTCACTTATTTCTTTTCTAACATTGCTACATTAAACAAGAAAAAATGATAAAATAAAACTAAGCAAAAAATTCATCCATGATTATAGCTCTTGAGCACAAATGCTGTTAATGTTTTGATGCCTGATAGAAACAGAGAGCACTATAGTGACATGACTACATGTAGTGCGAGATGTGAGTCCTTACTTATTCCAAAAGGCAATAAAAAGGGTGTTTTCCAGTGAAGCACTTTTTCTTTCCTGGCTGTGATCATTCTGTGCTTACAAAACTGGTTTCACCTAAAGTTACAGCAACATTGCCCCAGTTGTTCAAACCCTTCTAGTCATAATAATCATAATATTTCATAGGTTCAGAGTAGGCCACTAGGCATATAAAGCTTTGTTTACTTAGTTCCTATAACTGGACATTTTAGTTTTAGGTTTGGAATTTTAAAATGAGGAATTTTGTGTTTTACTCCAGCATCAAAATTCAGAGGGCCAGGTAACTTACAGGTTGTATTGTGGCTTTTAATCCCATTAGTTTATTTTTATTAATGAGCAACACATAATTTACTTTGTCACTGTCAGTGGTGTATGTGTGTTTATTTACATCTCTTCAGTGTTCCCTCCTTTCCTTTAAATATGTCTCCAGCTTTTTGTGTCCGAGGAGCCAGTTTGATTTGCCCTGTACTGGAATGGCAACTTCCCTTCTGCTGAAGTTGAGGGTTTGCAGAAATTAGTTTAGCACCAAGATTCTCCTAACATGTCTGGTCCATCAAGCTGGTGGCACCTGGTCCAAGGGAGGAGGGGTTGGTGGTCTGCTTCTTTGTTCCCACCGACACTCACGAGATGGAGACCAGCCAAGGTGCAGCCAGTTGCGTGGCCAAACGCTTGGGTTTAGGCTTGTTTTGCCCCAAACCAGCCAGGTCGTGACCAGGCATTCATGCTACTATTTTTCATTTTGCTACCAGCCTTGTTGGTTTGAAAGTGGAATATCAATTGATGTTTTATAAAAGAACACTATTTCTGCCACCAGGTCTCCCCATTTACCTAAAATACCTCTGCTATTTTCAACTTGAATCCTGCCCTCTCGTCGCCCATATGACAACACTGCCTCTCTGCAAGGAGGCAAATATGTGGCATATGCCACGCCACTCCTCGTCCGTTTCCTGTGGCCAAATTGCCAAATGGTCACCACCATTGTCTGGCAAAGCCCGGACACAGCACTGACTGGCATGGCACCCGAGATGGAAAACTGTGTCATTCCTGGGCTCAATAACATTTACTGTCTCATCTAACACTGATAGTCTGTGAACCTTTCTCCAGATCTCTCCACTTTTACCTTTTTAGTTTGTCTGAACTGTGTAGGATCACAAGCAGAACATAAGAAATCTCTGCAATTACACAAATCCTCATGCGAGGAATCCTGGCAAAAGGAACGGAGCCTCCCAGGACCGACCAGCGTGGGGCAGGAACAGCTGCAGTAAGAGGGCTGGTGGCCATAGACGATAAATCCAAACCAGGTGAAAATGGAGACACTTCTTTAACCACACTTGACTGAGGATTTTCACCAATCCTTGGAGAGGAGCAATTGGAAGTTAATGTTAATATCAGAATCCCACTGTGTATCTGTAGTTCACAATATGTAATTATGCTTAATTTTACTTCACAGTAAACTGGCCATAATTCTCTTTCCTTGATGTAGGTTCAGGTAGTCTCAAGCTTTTTGTTGTCCTACGAAGTCCTACAGTAAAAACCTTACTGAATATCATTATAAGTATAAATCTGTACTGGATGGTGCCCCATGTGACTGTAGCAAATAAGAATCAAATTCCCAAAGTGAGGAGACCAGGTTAACAGGACCCTTTCCAGAATGCTGCTCTAATCGAGCTTAGTTTTGACTGGGGGCGCTACACATTACAGCCGCCTCAGAGGGCCTGTTCATGCAGCCATTCATTCTTTCCATAAGCATTTGTTGAGCACTCATGATGGGGCAGGAACTGCACTAGGCACCAGGGATACAGCAGAAAATTAAGAGTCCATAACTTCAAGGAAGCACCGGGAAATAAGTAAGCAATAAAGATGTGAGTGGGAATAGGGTTTTAGGAAGAGAAGGTCTGGGATAATCACTAAGGAACAAGGATGGGGAAGATGAGGAGGTATTAGTAAATGGACTGATGTAAGACTCCTGCCTTTCTGCAAGGAGGCAATATTGTGACAGAACGGGTTTCCAGAACCTGTATGCAACATTTAGGATAAAGAGATCAGAGTGCTGGGCTTTCTGTTTCATGCTCCAAGGGCATAAATAGCACAAACAGTGAGGTTCTGGGGGATTTGGACGGCTTTGAACATCAAGATGTCAGGTGGCAAGTGCCCTGTAGCGTGCACAGATGGCTTGAAGTGGTACATGGGAGCCAGGAGAGGAATCACGTTCTCCTGGAGCTGATAGTGGGCGACAACTGAAATGCTCATATTGGAGCACAGCTGCAGGAAGGACGGCCAACGAGATAGAAGCAAGCGATGGTAGAGGGAACGTTCCAGCAGGCTCCATCTTCGTGTGATGCCAGCCTGTGAGAGGCAAAGACAGAAAGCTTGGAGGCAGTGCAGCTTGGTTAATGCTCAGCCTCAAGGTGCTTAATTTCCAGGAAGGGTTTAGCAGTTGGGTTCTCAGTAAAGGAGATAGAGCTTAAATCATTTCTTTGAAACTTACTGGTGGAATTTATAACTCTACCCTCAGGCATTTGGCCTTAGTGGGTGTGACAAATTCCAGTGGAGCCTCATCTGTTCACAATGCCTGAAGTTGAGAAGAATCTGAAAGTCCAAATGGTTGCGTCCTCAAGACTCCCAACCTCCCGAACCCCACTGAGCTACTGTGCTGCACAGCTGCCCCTCCTGCCTGCAGCCACTTAGCCCAAGCAACCTGGCCTCACTTGATGACAATACAATTCTAACTCTGCCTTCTTGTGTCTGTATGTAGCTCACAGCTTATAAACTTCTGACAATTTTCATTTCATTTGACTGAACAACATAGAGATGGAGAGAGAGTACACATGACGATCCCCCTATTTTACAGCAGAACAAAGTGAGGCTCAGAGAATAGATGGGTATTTTCTCAGTCTCATAGCTGGAAAATGGTGCTAGACTTCCAACTCAGGTTGTTTGACCATAAAAACCACTGCATTATGAGTGGACTTTATTAAACAGTGTGTCTACAAGTTGATTATAAGCTATTGATTCAGTCTCACAGTTTTGGGATGAGAACCAATTCCTGAAGGAAGGAGAAATGCTCCTTCTCAGCAGACAGGTTTGCAGGATATGGAGGCTCAGCTCATCTTTGCTAGATAGAAGGAAAGGGCAGAAGTGATGGTGGACATCCCAATGGCATGAGTAAGACTCAACCCTTAGGGCTCTGCCCCAGCCCTACTCCAGTTTGGGGTGGCCAGAATCTTAGTCCCCAACACCTAGAAGTTTCTGGCATAGTACTCATTTGTGTGTTGGTTACTCAGCATCCATTTTTCCTTCATTTGCTAACAGCATTGGGAGAGTTAGATGTCCTCCCCCATTGTGTGCCACTGTGGGGCTCTTCTCTCCTCTGGCTTGGGGTACAATATGGTCCCATTACCACCAATCAGATTCTCTCCTGGGATTTCAACAATTGCACAGAGTAAGAGGAAAATCATTAGAGCAAATTTATGGCAGGGGCAGAGCCCCAAGGAAACTTAGTTTCTCCTGCCCAGACCCTAGAACACTCACTCTGGTTCTCGTCCTTTTCAAAACCCTTTTCTCTTACATTCCACTGAATTCTGAAAGCCATCTAGTGCCCCTCCAATAAAACCCTACCCATCTAAGCTAGTTAGAATCAGTTTCTGTTGCTTGCAACCAGAGCACAGTTAATCAAGTCCATCTCCCCTCTCTTCCCTGTGTCCCCTTTCTCCTCTTAGTCCCTTTTACAGGGAGCAGAATGGTATAAAGGAAAGAGCCCTGGCTGGAGTCAATGTCACAGTTATGAATTTGAATCTAGTCTCTGACCAGGTCTCAACTTAACAGCAAGTTAACAGGGAATTACATGCACATGGGACATTTTTAATGGTGCTTCTATCAACAAATCATGTGACAGACATCAGGGCAGTTAAAAACAGCTTCTAAGATAAGTAAGAATAAGGAAGGAATTCATAAAGCTGAGGCTAAAGCTGTTGATCCTGGGGGAAGAAGACAGAGAGCTAGAGTAGGATCCACAGCTTCCCCTGACCGGTAAGGGGAGCTCTGTCCTAGAAACTTTGTAAGAAAAAGAGGGCAGGCCCAGAAATACTCTCTACAAGGAATAGTAAACATACTGGGACCTGGGCACCGAGCAAGACAACCACCCCTTTTCACTGGGGGATAAATGGGGCACTGAGTTTGCAAACACTGAGGGTGGGTTAGGATGAAGTCGGAAATTCCAGCTGTGTCAGCCTGGCTCCGAGCTGGGGGTGGCTTTGGGGCCCAGCAACCCTTTCCTGTTGTGCGTGTCTCCTGTTTCACACCATGTGTGGCAAGAGGGTTCATCGTGGCTGTGTGCAGGCCTCCGTGTGTTAGCAGAGGGACATGCTGGTCCTGGGCTGTAATTAGGCTTCAGGGAGTCAGCAGGCGGCTGACCGGTCAGGGCCTGACTCCAGTTCTGGAAAAGTGAGGGCAGAGCCCAGGGGCGCAGTGCCCAGGTCCCTGCCCCTTTCAGTTGCTGGAAGCAGCCTGTGTTCTGTGCTCTTCCCTCTGTCTCCTTTTAGTTGAGTTCCTTTCCACTGAGTTTGAAAGCAGCAGGTTTTTTTATTTTTTTAATTCTTGTGGTCTTAGATGATAATTAACCATTTACTTGGCCCCATGCAGCTGCCAACAGCCTTTGAGGCTGGAGCCTCTTAGGCTTGAAATGGCAGAAGTTCCATAGGGATGGCCTGACCGGCTCTCCTTTTTTCTGAGCCAGAATTCAGTTCAGATCAGTCTTCCACCAAGTGATCTGTGTTCCGTTCCCATGCATTTGCCCAAGTGAGCACTACACTTCGGGCCACATGTAGGGTTTCTGGGCTCTTCGATTAGATGAGAGCTGTCTGAATTAGGCCTTCTGTGTGGCCCATCTGGAGTTGCGTCTTCAAGCTAGTGCCTTCAAGATTGTTAAAATCCTGTGTCTGAGAGTGTGGAAAAGAGTTTCAGTGACCAGCAAAGCCTGACATCAGACCAGGCAAGAAGAAGAGGTCTTCTTCAGATGCCCCTTTGCAGAGCTCTGGGACCCTGATCTCAAAGGACCCGTTGTTCCTTTCTCTCTTCCTTTCCCTCCCCATCTCCAATGGTGACGGATGGAGAACCATGAGTACCAGTGGGTATCATTGCTGGTGACTAATGTCTGCCCAGAGACTAGGCCCTCCTGGGTAAGGAGCAGGACCTACCTGGGAGCTCCCTTCAGGTGTCTGACTCAGGTGGACTTCTGTCTGGGCTCGTGGCACGTTCTCACTGTGATTAACTGACGTTTCTCTCAGAGGGGCAGGTTCCCAGCTCCCCAGCTGCACACGTTTGAATCTCTGATCCACATTTGCTAACTGCATGGATAAGTGACTCAGTGTGTCTGAGTGATGTTTCCTCACCCTAGGTGGGGACACCAGTGCTTCAGAGAACTGTGATGATTAAATAATAGAAGGTAAAACATCTGGCATTGTCCCTGGCATATAGTAGGTTCTTAATAAATGTCATTTCCCTTCCTGTGGTTGGTTGATGGTAGTAACAGCCATAATTTGTTCCCTATCTCCACTCGCTTTGGAAGTGCCCTCCCACACTGGTCCTGGTCTGTGCTGTGTCTTCCTTTGGCCAACTGGACAGCAGCAAGTGTGACACAGAAACTTAAAAGTCCTTGCATTTGGAGCTTGCCCTTTGCTGCTTCTGGAGCCCTGCCCCCACATGAACGAGCCTGTGCTAGCCTGGTGGAGGAGAGGCCCTAGGGAGGGGACTGCGGTGGTCCAGCCAACAGCAGGCCAGCCTCAAGTGACACAGACAGAAGTCTTTAGTCAACTACTTCAAACTGTCATTGATCCCTCAAATGTGCGGTATTTTAGAGTTAGTCTCTTATTGTTCCCACAGCTTTGGCCCATGTTAGAATCATTTGAAACAACAAGGAGATTGACTTTATATTTGGACTTCTATGCAGCTGTCTTGCATCCCTAGGTGCCCAGCAGGCCAGAGCAGGGATATGGGTCATAGGTCACAGTCTGGAAAAAACAGGAATACCAGGAAAGTAAAGAGCCAAGTAGATCATAGTTAATGGTTTTAGGACAAGAACTGTGGATACCGTGAGCGAATTGGAGGCTTCTCCCAGCATGGTCCAGAAGCAGTTGATCTTTGGCATTAAAATCACCTGAGGCCCCCTCAAGGCTTGATGGGACATCTCAGCAGATCAGTCAAATCAGTGAGTACTGAAAACACCACCTTCATACAGGAGGTTGGGCCAGGCACTCAGAGGGACAGAAGAGCAGGCTAAGCCCCCTGCCCTCAATGGCTTACAAGCTACCTCCTGGAAGCATGCGAACCACCCAGAGGAGTAGGGTTAGAGCAGTAAGTGCAGAAATAAGTGGGAGCTGAATTGTTCCCTACGGGTTTCTAGAGGAGAAAGGCTTAAGTTAGACCATGAGGAATGGTTATAATTTAATAAGAAAGAAACTGTTTGAATCAAGACATGTCCATATGAAAGAACACCATGATCAATTAGCAATGTCTAGATGAGCGCTGGGATGGCAGCGCCCTGCCACCTATTTACTATCTTCAGCCTAGATGATATTCAAAGTCCCTTTGATCTTAATGGTCCAGGACTAATGGCGTTTGTTTTAAGATACAGCCGTGGCACCCAGAGTCCCTGTTACTTAGGGTGGTCATGAGGGGAGATGGGTGTGTCTGGATTTCTTACCCAGAAACCTGAGAAATTGGTTAGTCTGGTCTAGAATCCTCCCCACAGCAAACATGCTGGCTCCTATGGGCAAACAAACACAACTACAAACCCTAGAAAAAGTAGATGGAAAGAAAAGCAAGGGAACGATTAACTTAGAATTCAGAATTTTCTTTGGGAGGAGGAAGGGGAATTCCACTGGGAAGGGCATACAAGAGTATCTAAATTCATGAGAATATTCTATTTTTTAAATCTGGCTGGTAAGCGCTTGGTGTTCATTTTATTATGATTTGTATGGATTTCATGCCACACTTTTTGGCATATGATCTATTTTAGGTACACACACACAAAGTATTAGGTCAAGTAAGAGAAAGAATAGGCTGGGCCCAACATCTGACATCAGTTATTTATCAATCTAATATTTTCCTCCAGAGGTTCCCCCCATTTAGTTAGTAGTTGAAGGACTTGTTTACTATAAGACTATTATCTCCAGTGTTGTGTGGTTGTAACCTGCCAAGACTTAGAGTTGGAAGTCCTGCTCTGTCACTTACTAGATATACCACAACTTATTTGTGCTGTTATATATTTGCAGCTGTAAAAGGGGGATAGTGATAGCCGGAGTGTTAGCATGAGGGTAAAAGGGGATGATGAATGTCGACATTCCAGAAAGTTCCATGTTTTATTAGTGGCTGCCTGCATGGATGCCATCACCAGCTCTAACGATCTGCTTTTGTGGACCTTGTGCTTTCTTCAAGACTCGCACCATCCCAGTTCACCTCAAAGACTCTGGTATTGCAATTATCAGGAAAGGATGTGTTCTTTTGATCAAGCCAGGTTGATGCTTTCCCAGCAAAAGCTTTGTCTTCTGCCACTGTGGCTGTTAGAAAGGGAACTCCCTCTCTGAATTTTGCCACACCCTACCCCATCCTTTGTACCTGGATGAATAGTCATACAGGGGCCCAGAGCCCCCAGAAACTAGGCATTTGTGACTTTTCTAGGTGACATGTTCCCTCCCTTCAAAGCCCAGGCCGGCCTCCCCTTGCTTTGGGATCACTGCTCTCAAAGATTCTGGTCTCACGCTCTCTCTATTTCTTCCCCCTGATGAAAGCACATAGTGGAATTACTTTAGGAACTGTGTCCAACTCTCCAGGAGGTGCCTGGCCATCCCAGCTGAATTAGTTTCCTCCCATGAGGCACTGGGTAATATTATGCAAAGCTCCACTTAATCCACATGGATTAATTAATTCTTGCTGCATTACAAATTACTCTGTAACTCAAAACAACAAATATTTATAATCTCCCTCTTCCCATGAATCAGGAATTCAGAAGTGGCTTAGTCGGTGGTTCTGGCTAAGGGTCTCCCCTGAGGCTGTGGCCCAGTTGTCATCCCCGCCGCAGGCATCAAGGCTTGCCTAGAACTGCAGGATCTGCGTCCTTGTTCACTCGTGTGGCTGCTAGCAGAAGGCTTTTGCCCCTTGCTGGCTATTGGCTGGAAGCCTCAGTTCCTCACCATATTGGCTCCTCCTTGCATTGCGGCAACTTCTTTTCCCCAGAACAAGTAATCTGGGAGAGAGCAAGGCAAAGCCATAATGTCTTTTTAAAAAAATTACGTTCATTATTGTCTTTTATTTGGTATGTTAAAAAGCATATATAGTAATATTGATGAACTAGATTTTAATGCTTGACATAATATGTAGTTCAGACCAGGTGATAGAGATCTGCTAGGCTTTGCAATGTGCCTTTTTAAAATAACAGCTTCATGAAATGTAATTCATATACCATTCCCAGTTGCAAACATGCTGGCCACTAGGCAAACAAACTAGCCAACAACCAGAAACCTTAGAAAACAACAGATGGAAAGAAAAGCAAGGGAATCATTGATGTAAGATTCAGAATTACCTTTCAGATTCCACTGGGGAATGCATACAAGAGTAATGGTCTTGGTAGTATTCTTTTTTTTAAGGTGGCTGGTAAGTACTTGAGTACATAGTACTTGAGTATATAGTATGTGAATATTTTTAGTATTCCCTCAGAGTTGTGCAATCATCACCACAGTCAATTTTAGGACATTTTCATCACCCCCACAAGGAATTCCATAAGCATTAGCCATCACTACCCATGTCTCCCTAAGCCCCCAGACCTAAACAACCAATAATCTACTTTATGTCCCTACGGATTGGCCTATTCTGGACACTTCATATATGCCTAATCATACAATATATTGTCTTTTGTGATTGGCTTCTTCCACTTTCCATATGTTTTCAAAGATCATCCTTGCAGCAGCATGTATCAATACTTCAATCCTTTTTAAAGCTAAATAATATTCAGTTGTATGGTTATACCACCTTTTATTTATCCATCCATCAATTGATAGGGATTTGAGTTGTTTCCACTTTTTGACTATTATGAATAATGCTGCTATGAACATTCATGTACAAGTTTTTGTGTCAACATATGTTTTCATTTCTCTTGAGTATATACCCAGGAGTGGAACTGCTCAATCATATGGTAACTCTATATTTTGAGAAACTGCCAGACTGCTTCTCAAAGTACCTGCACCGTTTTACATTTCCATCAGCAACATAGAAGGGTTCCAATTTCTCCACACCCATGTCAACACTTGTTATTACCTATCTTTTGGATCGCAGCCATCCAAGTGGGTGTGAAGTGGTATCTTACTGTGGTTTTAATCTGCATTTCCCTCTGGCTGGTGATGTTGAGCATATTTCATGTGTTTATTGGCCACGTGTATATCTTCTTTGGAGAAAGGTCTATTTATATCCTTTCTCTATTTTTCAGTTGGATTATTTGTCTTTTCAATGAGTTTGTAAGAGTTTTTTTAATATATTCTAGATACAAGACCCTTATCAGTCTTTTCACCTTCTTGATCAAGAGTTTGGTCTTGAAGCACGAAAGTTTTCAATTTTGATTTTGTCCAGTTTATCTATTTTCTCTTTTTTTGTTTGTCTTTTTGGTGTCATATCTGATGAAGAACCATTGCCTAATCTGAGATCATAGAGATTTGTTTTCTTCTAAGTGTTTTGTAATTCTAGCTTACATTCAGGGTCTTTTGATTTTGAGTAAATTCTTACATGTAGTTTGAAATAAGGATCCAACTTTATTCAGTTGCATGTAGACACAATGTATTTAATGAACTAATCTCATAAATGACTTAACATTTCTGCCATTTCTGTTGGTCACACAGGCCAATCCCATTACAATGTGGAAAGAAACTGCACATTCTCCTCTGGTCATACAGACTGTGAGAACCACTGGGTACCATCCTGGAAGCTGGCTACCATGCCACAGACTTTCAATATTCATAAATCAGAGAACTCCCTTTGCTGAATAATAAAACAAGATTATAAAATATTCTCTCAGCTGTAAGTGATAGCTAATTTATTTCCGTATTATCAATTTACTTTCTTGTGTGTCTTGGTGATAACAAAATCTATCATTTCTTGGACAATTACTTCATTCCAGGCACACAGCCAATTTTCCTAACCATTATTCCTAGCACCCACTGATTACTAGGTATTAGAAAGAAAGGAATTTGTATGCCCATTTACTGATAAAGGGACCAAAAGAGAGGGGAAATGACATGTCCAAGGTCACCCAGCCAAGAATTGATAGTCAAGTTCTAAAGACTTGTTTCATTGGCCTTCACAGCCTCTCCTTTCCCATCCCCAATTGCTATCCAGAAAGCTCCTGAGGGCACACATCAGGGCTGGGCCTTGCCTGCTTCTCTGCTCTCTCCATGCCACATCAACCTGTTCATTCATAAAATCAGCCTCCTCAGAACACTCAGAAATGGACACTGAGGGGCCATCAGCATACTTTTATCAGATCAAGCTACAGGATTTGGGAGTAGGTGCCATGGTAGTTGGTAGGTCCCATGGGGTCTCTTCAGTTCAGCCACATTCTTGTTGCTACAGCAGATCTCTAAGATATTGTGCCAAAATTCAAGACATCATCCAAGTACATTTTAATTTGCATTTTATAGTTTATTTTGAATAGCCAAGTGCCTTAATGGTTATCCAAAGTGTATTATTTTCCTTTAAAAGCACACTTTAAAATGTTTCACAGCATCCAATATGATTTTATTACATCTTGAAATCAAAATGCTTTCTAAAATTAATGTCTGATTTTATCACTCAAGACTATCAGAAAATAAGTCTAGTTACACACTCAAAAATTACATCACTGGATACTTTCATGTGTAACCATTCCAGAAGGAGGTGCGATATGCATCTCTCCCTCTGTCTCCCCTTTCCCCCTCTCCCTCTCTCTCTCCCGCTCTCTCCCCAGTGTTTCAAGAAGAGTCAGACACTAACTAATAGGCATAGAGACAAGGGGAATATTTTTTGGTCCCCAAAGAAATTTAAAACCATTTCATACATTAAGTTCCTTGTACTCTTTTGGGAGGATGAGATATTGCAATCTGGGGCTTTTCACTGTTTAAGCATTTACCATTGAAAAACAGCTGCTGTTTTTCTCCTGTAAAACACACATACCAAACCACACAGGCAGGAGGTTCCCCCTGTGCTCCCATCATTTCCATCCTACCTCCTAACCCTTGGGGATTTTATGTTTCCAGGGAGGGGCACAATATTGGAAAACTAACTCACCCAGCAAAGCTTCAGGCAGACACAGAAAAGCAAACATATCCATAAAAGTAGCTCATTTGTTTTGCTGTATTTAGTTTCTTTGTGGCCCTCAAATGGCTCTCAAGTTCCTCCAGGTCATGAAAATAAGCCTGTAGCTTCAGAGGGATGCCTAGCTCCAGGAGGCCTTCTGCAAATACAAACACCATGGCAGTCCTTGTTTACACGAGGTAGTCATGAGGCTGGAAAGCAGCATCTTGCTTAGACCACATACAAGCTTTCTAACTGGCCTTCCTGCCTCCAGGTACCCCTACCCCCGCCCAGACTCCACTCCACAGAAAGATCTTTCTGAAATGCCCAGCACTTCTCTTCCCAGCTTAAAATCACACCAGGAAGAAGACCAGGAGTTATGAACCCCCTGAGGTAGTCTCAAAAAGAAGAGAGAGAATCAAATTCACATCTGAGGTCATCTCTAGGTCTAACTCTCAATGTACAGGAAACACACAGATAGAGGCACATGTTAAATGGCACCATAGGCATGCGGTCCACAAAATCCAGACTATGGAAAATACTACAGGAAAATAACCAGGTTTCCCCAACAAAAACTTGCAAGGGAAAAAAAAAGAAGAGATGAAAGGGGAGACTATGAATTAAAAGACTTTAAAAAGCAGTGTATGAACTTTATATGGATCCTGAATCAAATAAACTTAAAAATAAAATAGGGAAATGTGAACACCTGACTGGATATTTGATGATATTAAAGAAACACCATTGGAGATTTTAGATAACTTTAAGGGTATTGTGGTTCTGTGTCTTTTTTTAAAGAGGCCTTATCTTTCAGAGACACATGCTAAATATTTGCAAGCAACACAATACAATGTCTGGGATTAGCATCAGATTAATTCAGGGGGCTGAGGAGAGGTAGAGGAACAGCAGCAATAAGAGTGGCCGTGAGTCGATCATTGTTGAAGGGGGGACACTGAGTCCATTATATTATTCCCTCTACTTTTGGTATGTTTGAAAGATCTCTATAGTAAATAATTTTTAATGGAAAAAAAAATGTTCTGATGGATCCCCCATGGTCTGTATCATCAGTGATGGATGTCACTGAGACCCTGATGAAACATATAGAAATTCACATACAAGGTCATGCTGAAAGCCTGTTTCCTAGTCTGCAGACTGGAGACTAGGTGCTTATTTGTGCCTAGGGTGCAGTCCCTAGACCTGGACAGGGAACACTGTGTGCACATGCAGGTTGACGTCCCGCCTGACCCGCCCTGATCCCTGCTTCTCACTGCTAAGTCCACCGAGAAGCAATCCCGCCCTGGCATCGCCTTGGGGGAGGGGGGAGGGGTGGGGGTGCTCGCATGCAGACCACAGACCCCTGATGGCCTTATACTCTGGCCTTCAGGTTCATGTATTAACCAATGTCCTCCATGGTCTGGCCCCAATCACCTCTCCAGCTTTTCTACACTGACTGCTATAGGCTCTGCTCACACCTGCTCCTCCTTGTCTCTACTCACAAGGTCCCCTCTGTCTGAAGACCCTTTCCTAAAAGAGGCCACATCTGCTCTCCCCTCCTCTCTGTAGTTCTCCCTAACCAGCGGCACACCCACTGCCCTGGCCCCGGCCCTGCCCTCCCGTGGGCTGCTCATTCACCAGCCCTGTGTCGTACTCTGTACTACAAGCCTGGGCTTACAAGGTTTGTTCCTGTTAAGCTCCCCCGGGGACGATTCACCATTTTCTTGTTCTATGCAGAGCCCAGAGTTTTGCACACAGTCAATAAACGTTGGTTAAAATGAATTCAATGGAAAATTTAAAGCCCCAGGGTCAGGGGAGAGCTAATGGGATCTCACAGCTCCAATACTACTTGTCAGAGCAGGGGAATAAAATGCTGAACTCACTGCTAGCAGGTCTTGATCACATTTGTCAGGTAAGGAGTCCATGCCCCAGGGTGGCGGGGGTAGAAGTGGAGGCTCAGCCAGGTCCAGTGGGACTGGGATTCTGCCCTTGATCTCAGCTAAAAGGTGAAGAGGACAAAGACTTGCTGAGTCCACACCCGTCACCCCACTCTCTCCTTGAGCGCATCTGTGGCGTGAGGGGGGTCCTCTTGCACTAGGGACAGTCACCCTGCTCCTGAAGGTGTGCACTGCCCTGCGAGCCTGGGGATTGCACAGAGACCACTGCACCAGTGGCCCTCCAGCCCTCACACCTCTGTACTCCTGGCTGCAAATAAAATACATTCCTGAGTTAAGCCGCATTCACATCTTGGTGTAAATTAGTGCAATCTCCTGGGCGGAGGTGAGATGGAGGACTTTGCATAGGCTGAGACGCAAGGCTTCTTGGACTGCAAAGGCAGGATGCCAGAGAAGGGCTCAGAAGGGGAAGACCCCCACCAGCATGGATCAGTGAATATTAAATCTAGGGTGAACAGTGGCTAGAACTGAAAAAGAAGCCAACAAGCCCCAGAGGAGTGGACACAGGGGTCAATCAAGAACAGAAAGGACCAATGACAAAGCCAGAAGGAACAGGGGTCCCAGGAGCTAAGACCCCCACCTGCCCACCACAGCATTTCCCTGGCATTTAGCATTTATTTTAAAGGGTTTAGCCTTTTCTGTTTGTTTGTTTGTTTGTTTGTTTGTTTTTAAGACATCCCTGGGCTTGGAAAGATGAGAGAGAGACAAAGGGAAATAACATGATTTTTAGAGCTTACACTGATGTCTGAATGACAATGTTAGGTACAATCAGGACAGCTGCGAACTAAGATTCTATTTGCCTATCTGGGCACTTTGGTTTCCTTTAATGCGCTGGAAAGGAAAGGCTTCCTGACGTGGGACTGAGGTGTAACCCTGAGCGCTGCACCCGTCATGTCAGGTGACCCTCAGTACCCTCCGCTGAGCAAGGCAAAGGCATTGATTGCCCTTTTATAGTTGGGAAAACTGAAACTTGGTGAGCAGACTGAGTAGCTGAGTCCCTCTCCAAGGAGCAGAGGTTCACAGGTAGTGGTGCCGGAATTAGAAATCAGAAGCCAGGTTTGACTTGCTTAGAAGCCCAGGGCCTGTCACAACCACCATTTTCCATGGGTTGATGTTTCTTTTAAGTTTGCAGACTCCCTCAGGGAACATGCTTGTGCTTCAAACCACTCTGTCAGCTGCTCAATCTCCAGCACTGGTATGAAATAAACATCCTTGCACACAGAACATTGTATGGACAGGGAACTGGACTGCCAGGCTGTAAGGGGAGCAGGCAGGGCAGCAGAGCCCAGGAGGCAGGTGGGGCCATGCCTACCGCTGCGCACTTGGCCGTTGCTCGCTCTCTCCCCAGCTCTCTCTCTCTCTCTCTCTGTTGGATGAGGCAAAAATTGCTAAGAGAAAGTTCTCTGATAACCACATCTGGTCCAGACATGGTCCTTCCCCTCCAGGGAGACTCACACATGAATGTCCTCAATAACCTTGGCCCTGCTGTCCACCTCTCCTACCCCTCCTGAGCTTATACATTTCTCCTGATCCCCTGCCTCTCTGACTCTGGCCCTAGGTCCTATCAGTGATTCCGTGGAATTTGTCGGCATTTTAAATTCTTCATAATTGGTTCCTGCCTTCTTGACTGCAGCAGACCTGGGGTACATTGTCATCCTCCCTGTAACAGACCTTGGGCCGCCACGTCTTTCAGAGACTGGACTTACACTTTAGTCTGGGCTCTTACTCACGAGCTCAGCTTGTCCTCAGCCATCCCTCTGATCCGCAGCGGTGGCCACCAACCACAACAGCCATCTCAGCCTGCCTGAGGTACTAGAACAAAACTACCATGGACCGGGGGGCTTAACCAAATATTTATTTCTCACAGTGCTGCAGGCTGGGAAGTCCGAGATTATTATTCCACGCCAGGTGAGGGCACACTTTTCGCTGCATCATCTCAGGGCAAAAGTGGAGAGGTGCTGCCTGGGGTCTCTTTTCTCAGGGCACTAATCGCATTCGTGGGTGCTCCCATGGTCCGACCTCCTCCCAGAGCATCCACCTCCAGACGCCAGCACCATGGAGCTTCAACATAGAAATTTTGGGGCACAAACAGTCAGTCCATAGCAATACCTAACATCTCTGCTTGCTGCCCTCCGGAGCCAGGCCTGTGGGACCTGGGGATAGCCCCACTCACACAGTGAGACATCCCTTCCTGGCATGGGATTCCCCAACGACAGCCTTTCTGCTGTCTTGGAGCTTGCCTGAGGAGTCAGAAAATGAAGTGTGCGTCGTATGGGGGGTAGGGCAGGGATGCAGGATTAGCCCTTAGAGATGCTGCCCCAAGACAGTCTCGCACTGAGACGGAATGAAGGCGAGACCATCTGAGAGGCAGTCATGGGCCTTAAACCAAGGGTCCTGGTGATAAGGCACAAAGGAGAGAGGAAATTGGCTCAGTAAACAGTCATGGAATCATAAAGTAGGGTGATTAAGGAAATTAAATCTCAAAGTTTAGTTCTTACAGAAAAAGATAAGTATGTGAGGTGATGGATGTGTTAATTAACTCATTAGGGGACTCCTTTCTTAATGCAAATGCACATCAACTCATCACATTGTACATTTTAAATATCTTACAACTTTATTTGTCAATTATACCTCAATAAAACTGGAAGAAAAAGAAAGATAATTCAATCTCCAAATAATAATCACCATATTCATAGCTATTCCTACCCCATCTCTATTTTTATCTTTCAAGGTTTTTTATCTTGAAATAATTAGATTCACAGGAAGTTGCAAAGATGGTACAAAGATGTATAAAACTTCATTTTGTAGATCTTCACTTCAAAAGATAGCAGAAAACTTCATCCAGTTCCCCAAATGCTTATGTAACTATAGTACAATCTCAAAACCAGGAAACTGGCACAGGACAATGTGTGCCAATAGTTCTATGCCATTTTTTCACACGCGTGGATCTGTGTAACCGCGGCCATGATCAAAGTACAGAATTATCCCATCGCTACAAAGAGCACAGCTTCCCTTTTGAGTGGGATCCTAAACATGTTTCAGGTACTATGCTGAGCAGGACCTCCTTTACTTCCTGTAACACCTTACCAGACAGGTTGTGTAATCGTCTCCATTTCACACATCAGAAGACGGAAGCTCAAGGGTCTCCCGCAGGGTCCCACAGCTAGTGAGCAGCAGAGGGAAAGGACTCAGTTGGGGTCTTCTTGTCTGTCACCCAACCAACCACGCTGTACTGCCTAGGGCGTAGGTCAGCAGGCCCCCCTGTTCGTCTAAGTCTTTTGGGTATTAGGTGGGGCTGGACATTTCAAACACAGAGACTGTGGAGAACATCATCTTGCATCCGCCTTGTCTGATGTCATCACCAGAACTCAGTGCTCTTCTGGTTCACATTAACATTTAATGGGAAAGTGGTTTGCGGCAGATAACAACATAATTTAAGGCGCAGTCTGGGATATCAACCCTAAACAAGGCAAGAATTTGCAAGAAAGAAAGATCCAGCAAGCAGAACATTTTCTCCAGGATAGCAAGCAAGGAAGAGCCAGCCGAAGATGAGGTATGAGCCAGGGGCTTCAACAGAAAGAGGGAGCCATGCAGCATCAGGGTGGGAAGGTCACTGCCAGAGATCTGCAGAGCAGGGGCGTAAGCGCCGACACACATGGAGTGTGTGCTCGGACAGGGGCTGTAGACACACACACTCTCACAAATCAGTCTCTGCCACCAACACAACAGTGACACCACGCAGAGCAGAGTCTTGGGGTCCTGGCCTCACTTCCTGCCTCAGATACTCTGCTCTGTAAAAGAACTTTCCACCTGCAACATCACTTGTCTTGGATATATCAAAACCTGATGCTGTGTTTCTCCCCTACTGGTTCTGACCAAGCAATACCAACAAACGACCGTGGACTGTGAGCAATCCCTGTGGCTAGGCCTGAACGAAGACCCTCCTGAAGAATGAAAAGTCAGACTTGTTTTAATTCATCCTGTACAGACTTACGGATCCATCATCTATATCACAATATAGACTCCTGGATTCATAATATGGACTCACAGATTCATAGTATGGATATGGATTCACACATAGGGACTTAGGGATTCCACCCTACACAGGCTCTAAGTGGCAGCCCTAATTAGCACAGCCACAGTGAAACTTCCTTTTCTGTAATATAAAATCCCTGGGGGATTTGCCATGCTAGAGCCACTTCCGCTTTCAGTGAGTTTCTGCCCTTGTGTGAGCTCCCTCACGAGGCAAGCAGATTCTCTCTCATTTAGTTGATCACTGTTGTGATCTTTGTTTTTCCTTTAACAATTTCTGTCTCACTCAGGAAATCACTGCAAAATACAAGTGAGATGATGGTCATTATGCAGAAATCTCAAATGCGTTTTCTTTCTTTTTTTTCACAGCATGCTTTCTTTACCTTTGGAGCAAATGAATTGTATAATATCATTCCTGATCACGACAATGTGGTTGAGAACCGACCAACTCCCATCATTTTTTCTGCAGGATGTATTGGTTTTTTTTCAAGTCGAATGCAAGGATGTATGAGACTCTAGCAAGTTGACTGGTCAGAATCTCTGTGCAACCAGTTAGAGTGGCTGTTGGTGATCACTAAATTTGAAATGCCTTAAGGCGGCTTCCACTTGGCAAGCGAGATGACAGCTGTTTAGAGAGATGGCACTTTTTGAAGTGGTTTGATATGATCATTCATGCAGCCATTACTTACACATAACTTCTTTCTCTTCTTTTTTCTTTTTTGGATGCAACGTTTATAGTTACATGTTAATCACATTATCTACTTCCTTCTCCACTAAGCTCAACCCAGGCAGTGATGTGTTTAAGAGCCTCCTCTCAGCATGAAGCAAGGATGCCTGAATTCTTAGTTGACAGCAGCTTGCAGACTTGGAAGCTTTCCTTCTGTTATCCTGGAGAATGTAGGCTTGTTTGAGGTCAGGAAGTGGGAAGGATCTGTGTTGGCCAGACCTGCTGGGTCGCCAGGGAGTCGTACTTCAACAGCAAGAAAAATGTATAGTTCTTGTTCTTCGTTGCAAGCCCAGATGTGCACACTCTGAAGAGGCCACACGCTGAGAAGTGTTCAAGGTGGCAGCTGCTGTTCAGAAGCGAGGCCTGTAATTTGGCACCACGTACCTTCTCCTGCCGTTTGTCTGGAATTGACATTGCCTTTCAGGGTGTTTTGAGATAAGCTATAAATCTCTCCCTGCCTCTGATTGGATCTAACAAGCTGTCGATGCTCCTGGGATGAGGGGGTAGCTTCACTCCTCTGTGGGGTACCTCCAGTCATCCCTCAGGGGATGGCCTCAGGGAATGAATTATAGCCCCAGGGTATGATCATTACTTGGAAATTCTGCACATGGAATCGATACTTATGCCTGCAGGTCTCAGGAGAGCAGGAGAACTTAAATGTTCCCACAGACTGGTCGGTTCACCTCCCCGTGATGCCGGGATTCTATAGAGAAGAGCATGGAAAGGAGCTCTCGGATGGGAATATGAGAGGCCCAGGAGAGGCTGGTGGTGGCAGATGGTGAACACTCTTTTACCAGTCCAAAAGATAACTGCCAAACAAGTAGGAACTTCAAGTTCAATGTCCAGAGGAGGGAGCCTTGATGGCCACAGGTGGTTTCTGCTACGGCTGTTGTTTTTTTCTGCCAAGTGATCACACCAAGAGATGTTCATGCCTCAACATGAGTGTACCTTCCTTTAAATCTAACATTTTCTAAGTTTAAGTTTTACGGTGTCTCAGATATCACGCATAATAAGACTTCACAATAGCCCTCTGCAATAGGTGTTGTGAACCACATTTTGCCAATGACTACACTAAGCTCAGAGAGAAAACATAATGTGCTCACAGGCCCTCAGTTAGTGAGAGAACAGAGATTCAAATCATGCCCCTTTCTTGAAGTTACTTTATCTCTAACAGGGTGTATGAATCTGCTTGGTCTACTATAACGCAATATCATAGACTAAGTGGCCTAAACAAAGAAATTAATTTTCTCACCACTTTGGAAGGTGAGAAGTGCAAGATCAAGGTGCTGGAGGATTCTATGTCTGGTGGGTCCTCTTCCTGGTTGTTGATGGTTACCTGCTTGCTGTGTTCTCATGCTGCAGAGAGAGAGACAGAGAGAGACAGAGAGAGAGAGAGACAGAGAGAGAGAGCAAGCCTTAGTATCTCTTATCTTCTTATAAGGACACCAGTCCTATTGGATCAGGGCCCCCCATGACCTCACTTAGCTGTAATCACTTCCTTAAGGGGCCCCATGTTCAAAAGCAGCCACACTGGGGATTAAGGCTTCAGCATACGCATTTTGGGGGGCACGAGCATGCATTCTATCACACAGGGCTACTAATTCCCGCTTGACAGAAGCATGCTGTGACCATGCATAAAAAGACCCTACTATCCAGCTCAGCATGTAGCTAACAGTGTCTTGCTTGCACTAAAGGGGAACACATAGAGAGCTGCACCCACGAAGGTCTGGTGGGAGGTGTGCCTGGGGACTGAGTGAGCGGAGTCGCGGGCTCCTGGTGAGAGGGGTTAGGTCTGGCTGAGAAGAGCACGTGAGCCACAGGTCGTTCTGAAATGGGTGCGGATGGTGTCCGAGGTTGCCCACGGGGGACCTGGGACTGGGGGTGGAAAGGAATGTCAAGGAAGCAAAATGGCAGAGGTCCCCATTTCTTCCCCTCCTTTCCCTCCCTGCCTTTCCCTTTCTTTCCTTTTTCCTTACTATTCTATATTCTGTATTTATTCTGGACTTCGC
Organism: Manis pentadactyla; assembly: GCF_030020395.1. Lineage (NCBI taxonomy): Eukaryota > Metazoa > Chordata > Mammalia > Pholidota > Manidae > Manis > Manis pentadactyla. Next base: position 109,204,843 of record NC_080026.1, on the reverse strand, counting down.
TTCCAGAGCCCTACAGGGGAGGATTAAATGGGGCCATGGAGGCCATCCTATATCTCGTCTGGCATCATACTGACCATCCACCTACAACATCATCCTCTGCTTGTGTACCTCCCCTGAGGAGAAACACTCCACCTCCTGACCAGCTTGAAATCAAAGATCTTTAACTGAAACAAACTCCATCTCCCTGCAGGTCCTGGTTCTGCCTTCTGGACAACACAAATGAAGTCAGCCCTTCTGAAGACCTTTAGAAAAATAAATCTTCTCTCTCAACTCAAAATTCACAGTTCCCTTACCTCTCCTTCCTGTTCAGTGTTTCTGTCCATATTTCCATCCCTAAGATGAACTGGTCACTTTCTAAGATACATTTTATTTCTATCCTAGCAGTAAGTTCTAGGTAAATAAGAATGCATTCACCAGAATTAAGCCCACCATTACTCCCGACCTTGCTTCCTTTTGAGCCAGAAAGCTGCCATTCATCTGCCCAAGAACTACTTAGTGAGCATTTCCTATGCTCTAAGACCACCCACGGCACAAGGCCTACTGCTCTGAGTAAAATGGTCAGAAATCCTGCTCTCCTAGAGCTTTGAGTCTAATGGGAGAGACAGGTAATAAGCAGGCAAACAAGAATGCCAGGTAGGAAGTGTCATGAAATAATAACATTTTCTTTCTCAACAAACTACAGTTCTAAAGGCTAGTGAGCACTTATTTTGAGCAAGGCAATTTGCTAATTGTGGAGCTAATAATCTTGTATGTAAGTATAATTTTTTGTAGGTTTTATAGAGGTTTATGCACATTGATTCTCACAGGAACCTGGCAAAGTAAATGGGATGAGCATTGTTTTGATCATTAGGCCCATTGAGCAAATGAGGAAACTGAGACTGATTTTAGCAGCAATACAGCCAGGGAGGGTATGAGAGCTCACAGCCTCTGACACCAGCGCTCCAGAGAGCGCGGCTGCCCAGAGTAGTGGGTTTGGAAGAGCTTCTCCTTGTTTCCCAAAACCGCTCTAATTCAGTCATTAGCAGTATTATATGCCAGTTTTGACAAATGTATGCGTTCAAATATTTCTTTGATACGTTTGGTGGTTTGGACAAATGTGTCTTGCATCTCACTGTCATAATCAGCCTTTGCAGGGAGGACATCGCTGCGGGGGGGGGGGGGGCGGCGGTGCCAGGAAGAGGCATCAGCGCAGGGCGGGGAGCTGGTTTCTGAGCCAGGAAGTGCAGCGCGAGACATCTAGGGAAGTCTAGCAGCCATTCCTTCAATAGGCAGAACTTAGGGGCAGGCCGGGTGTCCCACGCAGGTGGGTCATGGTGCACCCCCGCAGGGGAACAGTGAGCTGGGCCAGTGGGTTGTAGGGGCTGCCGGCGAGGAGCAGAATGAAATGTCTTCCAACAGTGGAGGAGGCAGCTGCATTTGGAAGTCTGCTAAATGAGGTGGCAAAAAAATGCTTGTAGCTCCCTTGCTGAGCCCCTGCCTTAGCGCCTGCTCACTGAGGAGGGACAACTCAAAACAGAACATGCCCATCTTTCTTCAGGTTTCTCATTATTAGTCTCAGGAAAAAAAAAAAACCTACACAGTTCATGTTTTATTCATTCTCTGACTGGCTCTTTAATCATTCTGCATTGTAACCTCTCTATGACACACGTGCAATGTATCAATTGTATCAGTCCCCCGTGTTTGCAGGTACAGTTCAGTTAGTTAGACCAGGGCACAAACAGGGAAGCTCTGGTGGTTGCCATTGAGATGGTACTGAGCTCAGTGAAAAGACACTGTATAAAATAGAGGGGCAGTGGGAAGCAGGCTCTACACCAGTACCCAGAGAGAATCCAAGGAAACTTGCACTAGAGAGGGTGTGATGATGCACAGGATGCAAGGGATCAGGCTTTCCATGCTTCCACCCGCCTGGGCCAATTGGATCCTGACCCTGAAGACGGTCATCCTTTCCAAAAGGGCCAGAAGCTCAAGGAGCCTGGGTAATTAAAGTGCTTCCGGCTCCCTTGCTGAGTCTCTGCCTTAGGAAGACTATCAGGAAGCCCACAGGGCCTGGGGGCCACTGAGTGAGCCTCCCTGCCTTGTACTCACTAGTTAGACTTCGTTTTTCTATAGTCAGCAGCATGAGTTGTCCTAACAAGAACAAGTGGGCTGAAAGCAAAAGGTAAACCAGGGGAGTAAAGAACAAAGTAAAATCTTAAACTAGAAGAATTCAATTCAGACAGCCTTTGATAGGCTGGATGGCATTTGATGTGTTTTTCAATGAGCTGCGTGTGACTGAATCTGAGTCCATTTCCCAGTCTAGAACATGACGGGAATGGGTCAGACGAACTCTAAGCTCCCTCCAAGCTCAGAGATGCTGGGTTCCTGTGAATAAAACTGCAGGAGGAATGACAAAGCAGAGGAATACTTGCAAAGAATTCTCCAAGGATATTAGAGGTTTTCAAATCTTGTTAATTTACCTCCTCTTTGCCTCACATTTCACAGTTTACAGTGTTTTCACATATATTAGCTCCCTCATTAAATCCTTACGGTGACTGTGTGCTGCCTCATTTCTCCAGTGATGATGCAGCTCGGTGGGTAGAATTAAATGAGTTGTCCAAAGTGGTGCGGGAACCAGGGCGCCAACCCAGGATGTCTGACTTGGCCACCCTTGCTGCTCCTAGTCCGGCTCTTGGCCCATCACATCATCCCACTTTGTTCCCCACTCTTTCACCTGCTCCCCATCTTACAGGCTCTCAGCTTCCTGCCTTGACTGCAGCCTACAGCTCACATTCCCATGGGACTGGAATTGTTCCCCTTTTTTGACCTTGGCTCTCCTTCCAGTACTCGGCCTTGGGCTGCTTTTGTTTTTCTTGACCCAGGCAATACTGAGCTTAACCCCAAGACTTACCCCGATGTGAGGTGGTGTGACCAGTCTCCGTGAGAAAGGAATTCAATGATGGCCTCATAATAGAATTATGTGCATAAAGCAAGAGGGTCTTTTGGCCATATCTCCCAACAGGAAAATCAATCCAACAGATATTTATTGAGCACTTACTCTGTCCAAGGAATAGTCTGTATATTAAAAAGAAAAATGGTATGGCCTTGAGTTGGTGGAAAAAATAAAAACATGGTTCAACCAACTTGTAAATGTCTGAAAGACTATAGGGAACAAGGTAGGCTCCATAAGACTAATATCTCTATTTATTCCAGAATACAAATAATGACGTTGCAAAGGATATACTATGCCTTTGGACAGCATTATGACTTCTGTTCCAGAAGCCAAACAATGAGCTCCATCAAGAAGTAGCACTGTGCCCGAGGGCATGAGCTGAGCGGATCAGAAATCCATTGGCCAAGAGGCCGCCTCGGGCCGGCACACGCTAGGGCGGAGCTACAGTGAAGCGGCTTCCAGGGTTCATGGTGGTGCTTAGCTGGGACGGGGTGTGCTGCCTACTTCCCCGTGGCCACTTCTGCAGCAGTCACTTCCCCTTCCCACTTTTAGTACCCAACTTGGTTCCATGTGCATCTTGTGCATTCTTTTTCTCTTGCAAAAGGACACTGCCCATACCTTCTTGGCACATGAAACTCAGGGATTAATTCAAGACTTCTGGGAATGTATGTGAAGGGTAGAGACTGGAGGTAAAAATGAAAGAATGCTGAGGAACCCTAGAGAATGCTCCCTGAGCATTTAGGCTAAAAAATTATGCCTTTTGGAGCAGGACATGGAGTCAACAAACTGCAGGGACCCTGAGGGCATGTGACATTTAAGTCCCTGACACCACTTCCAGCAGAGGGCATTCCGCCTCAGCCCAGACATCTGCACTGACCATCACAAGCTGTGCTGGCTGACCAGCCAATCTCTGAGCAGCTCTGCTTATTAGCACACTCTCCCTTAATGCTCACTGCCCCATGACGTCCTCTGTGGTCACAGCTTTGGCCCCTCCAGGCCATAACAAACAAGCACAATCCTCAAGTTTTCAATGCCTGGGCAACTAATGCAAGATTAAGAGCTCCTAGAGCATAAAGAGTAAATTAGACATTTGAGATCCTTTTAAAATTATGAAAGAAATACAGCTCACTGTGTAAAATTCAAAACACATGGTAAAAACATTCAGGTCTCCCTGCACCTCTTCGTCTGGATACCCACTATAAGCAGTTTGGTAGTGATGCTTCCAGACCTTTTGTTAAGCATTTCTGTTATTCAAGAGTGTGACTTGGTCTGATCATAACTTTTAAAAGGCTGTCTGGCTGCAGGGTGGAGAATGGATTCCTGGAGGAGCCACGAGCAGAAACAGGAAGCCCACTTAGTCCAGGTGGGAAATAAAGGCTGCCTAGACAAAGACGGTAGCAAAGGAGATGGAGTGAGGTGGGCAAAGCCAATGCACTTTGGGGCGGCAGAACCAGGAAGCAATTGTTGAGTGACTGTCTATGCAGTGTTTGAGGTGACCTTCCTTCTGCTGTGCTCCTCTTTGGTCCACCTTCCCCCTGGCAACAGTCAGAAAACCAGAGAACTTTAAAAATAGACATAAGTTTCCTCTCACCTGTCATCTAAAAACAGTCCCTGGATAGAGGAACAAATGACAACACAGGAAACAGCCACACTAGACCCAGGGGAGACGTTTCTCTTGAATCCTTATTTTTAAACACTGAGTGCTTACTAGAAAGTGACCCCCCAATGTGCATGTATATTTAGTTCTTCATGGTTTCCAAACCAAGCGTGGAATTTGAAGAAGCCGGATATTTGGGAAAATAACTCAACTCATACCACCTTTTGAATTGCCCCAGATTTATCCCTGGGGTGTGAGCCTATTTGCAGATTTCTTTTATCTTCCCACTTGTTTTCAGGTTGCTGAGTTGTCCCTATACGTAGCCAGGGAAGAGGCTGACTTTGCCATGAAAATAGATGCTTAGAGAAACAGAGCAATTTGGAATAAGCAAAAATAGCTCTTTGCGGTAACTTGAGTGTCTCATTTTCAATATTAATTTCCTTGCCCTCTCAAGTGTGGTTTTTCTGAAATCACATATAGAGGCAGGTAATGGTACCACCCTTGTTTATTCCCTGGTCCCCACAGCACATGGTGGCTCTCTGGTCACATATGTTCAGAATGCTGAAATACACCCAAGGAGCAAACATTTACACCTGTGGTCATAAAACTTTAGGCACCAAATTCACAATGGCCCACGGATGTATTTCAGATGCCACAGAGCATCCCGTTTTTTCTATGAAATGTGATTCTTACCACTGGGTGCTGCCCGAATTCCCTCTTTTTGCTTCAGTGCTCACCACCCAGGTGACTTTTGAAAATTGGTGGCCTTACTTCTGAAGCACACCACAACTCAGAGCTGTGAAGCCCTGGAGACGAGGTCTGGGCACGTGTAGTGTGCAAAAGCCGCCTCGTTTGAACCCTTTAAGTCCTGCTATTTTTCAGCCTTTTGTACTTGCATGCTATTGGGATACAGGGGACATCTGCTTGCTCAAAATCTACAAGTCTATGCTTGGAAACCCCCACCGAGACCTTGAAGAAGCATTCCACAGGCCTGCATCTCTCTCTGGGAAATACTTTGTCCATTATGTGCAGGAGGAAAGGACATCCCAAGAAAAACAAGTCAATAATAGATAGGATGGATGAGTCTCAAAATAATCATGCTGAGTGAAAGAAACCAGACATAAAGCAAGTGCATGCAGTAGGTTTTCATTTATACAAATTCTAAAAAATGCAAACTAACCTATAATGACAGAAAGCAGATCAGTGTTTGCTGGGGGACAGGAAGGAGAGGGTGGGGTGGATTATAAACAAGGCACAAGGGGTGATGGATATGTTCATTATCTTAATTATGGTGATAGTTTCATAAGTATATCCGTAAGTCAAAGTTCATTGGTCGTACACTTTAAGTAAGTGCAGTTTATTGTATGTCAGTTACACTTCACAAAAGTTCGGGGGGAAAGACCACTCCGAAAGAATTAGCTAGACCGTATTGTTCTTGAGCCGCAGGAAGAGCATCAGGCCACCGTGACACCTCCTCTCTAGCGCCCGGTTTAGCCTGTACGAAGCCCTTTCTGGATCAGCTCCTGCAATCCTCCTGACAGCCCTGGGAGGAGGGGAGCTGGCGAGACAAGGAATGGTTTGCCCAGACTTCCTCAGTGGGTAAGCGGCAGAGCCAGGACCGGGCCCCTGTCAGAAGGACTTCACAGCCCAAACTCTTAAGTCCACCGAAGTATTTGGTCCTGGCTCTGCCACTAATCAGCTATGTGACAGAGTTGGAAGGGACCCAAGGAAATATCTCCAAAGGCCCTGAACATCCTTCAAGCAACATCTCTTTATAAGACTGTAATTTTTTGGTGTGGGGAGGAGGGGTGTCACCAAATTGCCCCCAAACTAGTCAAAACCTGAAGGTCTTAAATGCCATTTAATTATATGTGGCAATTTGAATGTACGATTCACTGAGTTTGAAACGTGGGAGTGCCTTTGGCTTTTGGCTCTCTACCTTTACAGGATGGGCGGGTTGCTTTGGCCCTGCAGGCAGAGTCCCTGCGGCCACCTCTCTGTGGCAGCCAGGGTGCTGGGCCATCCACATGGCCAGTGGTGCTGATGCTGACCTTCTGAGTCCCGCGGCCAGAAGGCCTGCTCGGCTCCCTACCAGAGCAGAAAGTACCAGAATCTCAGAGTCCTCGGCTCTTCTCCACATCTCAGTGCTCCACCCTGCCTGGAGGAGGCGGGAGAAGTTTTCTTTCTCTTTGACTGGTCTTGGGCTTGTCTTACCCATGCCTCCTAAGTCTCCCAAGCGTTCTCCAAGTCTCAGCCCTCCCACCTCGTAGGAAAAGGTCTTGCTGCTAGTTTCCCCCCCAAACATAGAAGGGTCCCTTCATCAGACTAATGCCGTGATCTTCAGCAAGTCACTTCAGCCTTCCTTGCACCAGTGTCTTCAGAGGCAATAAAATTAACACTTGATTAGTAAGATGATGTTGGGAAAATCATCCAACCTCTCTGCCTCCTTTTCTCAGCTGTAAAATGGGAATGAAAACAGCTGTTTTATGTCCTAATGGACTGGTCACATGACTGATGTAAGGAGTAAGTGAAAGGATACAAGAACAGAGCCTGATACATGGTGCACAACCTTCAACTGTGGCTCAGCTGTCATTACTTTGCCACTTACAAAGAGTTTTAGGTATTAATTTTGCACCCATGCTACAGAAGAGGGACTCAATGCTCAAGAAAGTTAAGTAACTTGCTTAGTTGGTGAGTGTAACTGACTAGATAATGAAAAAGGTCCCTTCCGCACTAGGTGGTTCTTTTTGACATCAACGGTGTTAACTCTGCAATATCCTGCCTACAGGGTTTCCCAGATCACTCCAATTGTTGGCTGTCATGAGGACGTGGAGGACAAGAGTGGGCAGGGAATACCCCATTGCCATGTGCTGCCCCTGGGTGGCTTGTCAGCTTCCCCTGAGAAGCCCCCCAAATCAGCAGTTGACTTCTGCTCACATGGGGCCACCTGCTTCCTGCCAAAGAGGTTAATCTTCCACCCCCAAAAGCATCTTCTGCTAGTGAGCTGAAGACTTTTTTCTGATTTTAACTCTGAAGCTATTTGGAAGTGGATATAAAGTATCCCAATGATCTTGAATCAACAGCAGCCCTGAAGGACACCCAGACACTTGATTTAGAAGGCATGTGTATGAACCAAACTAAAAATCTGGGATAGCAATGCCAAAACTATAACTTCTGAATCTTTTTTATTTACTGCTGCAAAATCCCAAACCTTATCTGGCAATTCAGTGGTCTAGTTAAGAGGAGCATTTCTCAGGGACAAAAATGTGGAACTGAGTTTGCCTTCAAAATTGAAAGAAGGAGAAACAGCTTTTTTCCTCATTGTCATTGCCTTCAAACTTAAGAGTTCTGGCTTTGTGGAGCAAGAAACAGAAAGCCACTTGGGCTAATTTAAATACAACAGTTATGGAAGGAGTGAGGAACTAAAGAGTGAGGACCTAAAGGCCACAAGGATATATACTCATATTCATATTCTTTTTCTAAAGAAATGTTTCTTAAATGTTAAAGAATGTATTCCTAATGTTGTATAAGCTTCAAGCCCCACAAGAGCTGGAGCCATTCCTATGCTCCACACCTCAATTCTTTCCGCACACTGGCTTCCTCTGCTGACCTGCTCACTTGTGCATAGTGGCTGAAGTGGCTGCCTTGGGCCAAACTCTACATGTCATTCAGCACAAGGCCCAGTTTCATTGCCTGGGACCTCTGCCACCTTTAGCTTACATCCTGTATAGAAAGAATCTCACCAGTTGTTGGCCAACCAATGCCTTGACTCTCCCCTATCCAATCACTTGGAAGAGTGCAGGGGATTGGAATCCTTTGCTCTAAAATTATATCCATCCCTTAGCATAGCCTATAAGCAAGGGTGCCTCTCAAAGAAGCCCCAGATTGTGTGAACTAGAGAGAAGTAAGACAGAAAAACCCTGAAGAAAATAATCAAGTCCTCGAATTCCTCTTCCTCCCCCTCTCCTTCTTTATTCCTCTTTCCTTCCTTTGGAGGTAGCAGTATGTCTAGGGGATGAGGGGCAGGGGGACAAGGAGGTGGTGCCTGGCCCAAGGCCCAGGAAGACGTCATGCTGAGATGGTGGTGGCAGGGCCAAAGACTCAGAGGCCGCAGGCACTGTCAGGAGCTTGGTTACGTGAGGGAGAGTGAGGGAGAGTGGGTGAAGAAATAAATATATGGAGGCTGACTGGAGCCATGTTTTCACTGCTGGAGAAGGGATTTATGAATATGGAATAAGCATAGGTAAAAAGAATCCTGCAGTGATAGACTGTACTTGGAAATGTTGGTGTCAACTTGTGATAGGTAGCTAGGTAGCTAGATAGCTATACATAGAGAAGAACAGATAGGTAGAGAGACAGACAGCAAGTAAATCAGAAGAAGTAGCTCTTCTTTATGATAAGATGTCAACAAAGAAGAAAGAAGGAAGTTATCACCATTTGGCAAACTTCGTAGAGGCTGTTGATGAAGGCATCTCCAGATGCAAAGGCTGGGCGGAGGTTTGATGAGGAATAAGATACTGGCATAGCCTTAGAGTATCTTTCCAACCATATTCTGTGGTTGGAACCTACTTGTCAACCACGAAAGGGAAAATGGTGAGTTTCCAGTAGAGAAGTCTGGCAGACACCCCCGCAACCAGACAGACAGTAGAGGACCCACTCTCATGGTGTGAGGGGTCGACATCGTAACCCATGAGGGGATGCGCTGAGGAGAGCGAGCATAGCCCCGTGCCTGTGGCTTTCCTGCCAAAAGGCATGGCCTGAGTCTAGGCATGAGGAAACATCAGAAAAACCCTATAAGATTATCTGTAGTTTTTATAAACTGTCAAGGTCAAGAAAGACAGGGAAAGACTATGGAACCATTTAAAATATTGGCAGGAAATAAAGAGATGTGACAACCCAAAGCAGCATGCAGTCTTGGATTGTGTTGAACCAGAAAAGCAGCAGCATTGCCGGCAAATTCTGGCTGAGATTGTGTGAACTGCATGGTCCTGTCACAACAATGTCACTCCCTGATTTGTGCGATTTGGGGTTGTTCTGTAGGAGAGTGTCCTTGGTTTGCGGGAGTACACACTGAAGTATTAGGGGTATGAGGGATCAGGCCTGCAACTTGTTCTCAAAGAGTTCAGAAAAAGAATAATGAGAATGGGTGGATACAGAGAGAGAGAAAAGGTAATGGAGCAAATGGGTAACATGTTAACAAATGGGGGATTGGGGTAAAAACTCAATGGGAGTTCTTTGTACTTGTCCTGCAGCATTCCTGTACATTTGAAAGTACTTCAAAATAAATTAGAAAAATTTGTTTATAAAACACCCAAGTCCTGAAATTGCCATCCATGGCCCCCAGATTCTTGATAAAGTAAAGGGAGTGACCCACTGAGGCGAGCAGTGCCTGTTAAAAAGTTCTAGCCATTATTCACTTCAGTGAAGCAAGCGCATCCCCCTCTTCCACTGACCAGTGCAAAAAAACAAAGCAAAATAAAATAAATTTTAAGATCTCTCACAAGAGTAAATAAGAAACCAGTCCTCCTTTTGTAAGAGAATATGAAGTAACCCTTTGTTTACAACCTCAAAAACAGACAACTAATTCATGCCAGAAATAGAAAGCATTTACAATTTTAAAAGTGCCTCTTGTGAACAATTGGAGCTGATCAGTGCCAAGGCAAAAGCATTGTCCTAAATACTTTCAAATACTTTTGTCATATTATAAATATTGACACTGAAGGAAATCACATGGTAAAGCATAAAGAGCTCATGCTTGGCAGTCAACACAGCTGGGTTCAAATTCAGATCCTTCTGCTTTCTAGCTGTGTGTCTTCAGGCAAGTCATTCAACCTTTCTGAACTTGGTCTCTGCAGCTATAGGGTGTGGATAACAATAGCTACTTCCGACGGTTGTGATGAGGCATGGTGAGATATCCTATGCCAAGCATTCTGCATTTGGGAGAACCTCAATAAACATCTGTTTCCTTGCTTACTGTGAAACACATGGAAAACCTTCCAGGCCCACCCAGATCCCTGGGCCAAACTTTAAGAACAATCTCAACAGACAACGAAGCACTTTGCCAGCTTCATTTGTGTCTCACCAAGCCCCAGAGTCCCTGTAGTCTGTGATTTCTTGCCTTCGCCCTGTTGACATTTTTTCTGCCTGTCTCTATTTCAACCAGACATCCCATCATCTCACAGCACCAAGTCCAGGCAACTCTTCTGGCATGCCCAAATTTATTATTTTTCCTTGAAGACATTTTCCCTCACTCCTCATGGCTCATGAGCTAGGGAAACCAAGAGGAAAAATGTTCATCTCTCTTAGCCTGTCTGCAAAGAGGAGAAACACGGTAAGAAATTGAACTGAGATGAATTTACAAAGGGCTGAACTTAATAGCAAAAAGCCAAATAAATCCCAAGGAGTATATACACAAGACACAGGGGCACTGTTTTGGTTCCTTTTCTCTTAAAAGCTGGTTTATCCTGGGAAGAAAGTGTCATCTTTTAAAAGCCATCCTGATGTCAGGGTGACCACCTCTCTTGGTCCCTCCCCCCATCATTTTTCACATATAGTAGATGTATCGCCCCTAAGCTGCTTCGTCAGGACTAGCCTCGTAATCATCCCCTAGCTAACCCTTTACCATCCTTTCTGTTGGGATGCGAGAGGGAGAAGAGAAGAATGGACCTACTGGGGTTTCCGCCTCTCACACGGATCGCTTCAAACTCAGGGAAGACAAAACAGAGAGCGCGGAGGAGACAGATGGCCTCGAGATGCTCTGAGTCCATTCAGCTCCAACTCATTTTCCTGAAGTCAGCAGCCTGTTCCAAATATACTCCTTAAAGAGCATCCTGACACCACTGATGGCCCTCTAGTTTTCTCTGGAAAAAGGAGCTAGGAAATAGTACTGCCTTGAAAAAATAAATGTTCTGTTTTCTCTTTTGTCTTATTACCGAAGAAATACATAATCGTAACAGAAATTTCAGTAAATACAGTTAAGCTAAAAGTAGTGGGCAGGGGAAAGAAAGGGAAATCACCTCTAATCTACTGATACATTCCTTTTTCCAAAAATAAAATGGTCCTATGCATGATCTTTCACAACGTGCATTTTTCATTTAACAGAGAACCACAAAGCATCATCCCCTGCTTTTAAGGGTCCTTCCAAGCTCTTCTTTGTGATGGCTGTATTGTGTTCCTCAGGACCACAGTTCATTTAACTAAATCTGTAATGGTGAATATTTAGGTCATTCCCCACATTTTACTGTATAGATAATGCTGTAAGGAATATTTTTACAGCTCAATTTTCGTGTGTAGACATGATTATTTCCTTATGATCAGCTCCCACAGAGAAAATGAGTGTAGCGATAGTATGCACATTTTAAAATCTTTTGCCATGTATCACCAGTTTTTCTGCCAGATAAGCGGTGCCAAGGCAATAACACATTCTTACTTTCAGGAGGTCACAGCTGCCAAATCTTCTATTATTTTCTTTACTCCATTGTGAAACTAATGCATGTGATGTATTTACACAATTTGGAAACGTGGGGTGAGGTTTAAGAGCCTGTGAGAGAAGCAGAGACAGAGATGAAGAGGGTGCTGTAGTTCTGAAAGTGTTTCCTCCCACCTGCTTGGCAAAGCAACTGTTCAAGAAGACATGGACTCTGGCTGGTGATTCCTGCCCACAACTCAAAGACTGCAAAAATCAGGATTTGCAAAAGAAACCTCTCTCTCTTTCTCTTTTCTACTTATAAAAGTTACAAAAGCTCTATCTAGAAGATTTGGAAAGTAAAGAACATGATAAAGAAAGGAATCCTCCAAATTTCTAAACCCAAAGGTCACACTATGAACATTTTGGCAGGTTTCCTTTCAGTCTCTCTTCCTTTGTGTGTATGTGGTGTTTGTGTAAATCAAGTATACCGGTTATAGTCCATTGCAGAGTCTGGTTTATCATCTTGTCCCATAGCGAGGGTTTTCACTATTTTCCTGTGCTCAAGACACTGCCTTGTTCATCTGCCACACTTTCAGGGGGACACAAGCAAGTGGGAGCACTTTCTCAGCCTGGCTCCCAGGAGTAAAGCCATGCATCGTCCAAGCCTTTGACCTCTGGCTCTCACACTAGCCTTCTGAACACTCCTTGCTGGGCCTGCTTCTACAACAATCTATAAGCCATTAGCTGGGGCTGTATTAAATCTAGAAGGGTTCATCCCTAAGACCTCAGCTTTTATCCAGGGTCGATATAATAAATGACTATCTGAAGAATGTTTCTGCATCTTCTGCAGAAGTCTTTGAAGAGCGTGTCTATTATGTGCCTCACTGTCCTTATATCGAGATTTTTATGATAAATTCCTGCTCACATTGGGTGTCAGGGAAAAGTTTGCTTCTCCTGACAAATGACTCTACTTGCTTTTGTCCAATAAGTCATCCTATTTCCGCTTTCGCTTTAGCTCGATTTAATGTGCAATTGTAGCAACTATCTTCTGCTAGGTTTCTGGTTTAATCATTTCTTCCCTTCATCCACATCACTTTGGATATTTCCTCTTTAATCTCACTGTGTGGGGGCCTATCTTTTTTAATTGTCAGTCATTTCAAATTTGCTTGGAAGTTAGTAGGAATACTAGTCATAAATAAATAAATAATAATCTTGACCTATAGACCATCTCCTTAAAGTCATATCTGCCTTAATAATTCCCTTCATTAATTCCAAGTTCCTTCTTGCTATTTCCAGCCAACTGCACCCAGAGAGATATTACAAGATGCAGTTGGTACATTAGGCCTGACTGAGAAGAATAAGATTTTTTTAGGAATGAATTGTCATATATTGGTGTCACTTAGTAATTTTCCTTTTTAACTATTTCCTATTTAAGCCTCTCTGATCAAATATACCCTCTTACTGATATAACAGCAGGTTATGTCTCTGCAAGGGTGGTAGGCATGCCACTTTCATGCCAGCCCACTTGGCAATTGATAAAGTAAAATGGAGAGGGGCTTCTTGGCGGTGCCCTGGGGCCCAGGGAGGGGACACTGCTGTTTCTGCCTGAACCAGTTCGGTCACTTAACATCTCTTTCCCTACCAAGTCCCACTTCTTTGGTGTATGTCTCCCCACTTTGGTGTGTCTCCCCACTTAGTGATCCATCTCCTACATCTACTTCCCTCCATCAAGGCCTACTCTCTAAGTGGTATATTAAATCAAAGACCACAGTTCTTCAGCCCTCTATGCAGCAACACTTCTGCACGTCCTCAACATAGGCAGCGTGCACCTCCCTGCTTGCTGACCTGCTGTGTTCAGTAGATGATGAGGCAGAAGTGATCGTGTACCTGCTGTGAGCCTAGGCCATGAGATGCATGGCAAGCTTCCATTTGCTTCCTGTGCTTCCTCCACAGCCACGAGAAGAGCTTCCAGGTGACTGCTGCTCCCTCAGCCTGGGGCCCACGTGAAGCAGAGCTTCCCCAGAAGACTCATAGATCCACGAGCAAAAAAAATTGCTTAGTGTTGTTTGCCGCTGAGATGTTGTCTCTGTTACCCAGCAAAAGCTGACTGATACACACTGTGATAGGTGCTTCTGGGAAGATCTGGTTCTTTTGTTCTCCTTTTCTTTTTGGCCTTGAATCAAGTTCTCTGGAAATTAGACTTCACTCCTATGTTCAGTCCCAGCCCATCCCAAGGACCCCAGCTCAGGTCAGAATACTGGGCCTTCTGCTTGTCTCAGAGGGCTAGAATCTCTAGGAAAAGTAGGTATAGAATGTGTGCATCTTAGTCCCTGGAATTTGGGTTCTTGACACTGGAATTAGCTAACTCTTCCCGAGCGTGTGCTAACCGCATTCCAGGCCCTACACAAAGTGCCTACAGCTATTTCGGATACTCCTCAGAATGACGTGGCGGGCATTGTTATTATCTTTGCTGTGCATAGGAGGAGACTCAGAGGAAACTCACTGGCCCAGATCTCAGAGCCACGTGGAGGGAGAACTCGAGCACACCTGTGTCCAGCTCCAGCATCCATATTGTGCTGTCACCCTTTTAATTACCTAAATTGTGCGAATTTCTCAGTGCCCCACCAGCTAGGATGGCAGACAAAGCAATCTCAATCATGCTGCCCACCCCCATCTCTGTGCTCAGGACCAGAAAGCCAGGTGAGGGGCCCATCCCGGGTTTAGGGAGCTGCCATCCTCACCAGTGCTCCCTCCCGCACTCTGACCATCCCGCTGCAGGTGGCCTCCTAGATGGGAACCGTGGCAGCAGCCCGTATAGATCCTGCATGGGACCCCTGTGCTGTGTCCTGCCAATCGGTAACGAGGCCTTGGGGAGCCATTCTGTGGCCAGTGGAGACTGGAGAACTCAGAGTCCGGGAAATGACAGATAGCCAGAGAAGCTTTCCAGAAACTTCAGAGACGGGCTCCATGTGGCTTGTGGGAAGTTTGGATCACATTTGCTCCTTCAAGGCAATGCCTGAGTCCCATCACTACTGCTGAAAACCATGGAACCACAGAAGACAGAGCCAGATATGGCCCTAGAGAACTTTGGTTACAGATGGGGAAACTGAGGTCCATTTCTCTCACTCAGCAGTGTCAGAAAGAACCACAAGGCCAAGACAGCACATTGGTTGCCTTATTAAGGTTTATTATAAGCCTTTGTCTTTAACTTAATTTGCAGTTGTTATCTTTTAATCCCAGTTCTGTGCCTTGGGCATTTGTCACTATTAGAGTACAAACTCATTCAATTGAGACTTGAACACGCCGGATTGCCAAGTACCAGACACTGTCCTGGGCCCTGCGTGAGTGAAGGTGACGCATTTCCCTTTGGACGCTCCTGCAGATCTTTTGTTTAACTAGGTGAGAATATTTATGTCACGCAAGCCTGTCCCCTCCCTACCTCACAGGCCCCGGGGGCAGGTGAATTTGCCCCTCCAAGAGGTCTCTTGGGACGGAGCAGATGTGTGCCCACTTCACCCTCAACAGAAGGGGCTCCCCGCCTTTGCTTATTCCCCACATCCTCAAGAGTCACAATGAGGTGTCTGACCTGAGAGATGGTGTTCACCTCCTAGGAGACTCACTCCTTGGGGTGGAGACCAAAGCAGGGTGGAGAATGCCTCATCAATCTTTATTGATACCCCAGCAGCAGGGAAAAGAGAGGGTTACTCCATTCCCACCTTTCCACCCCCAGCACCTGACACCCATCCCTCCACAGCGAGTCGTGCATGTGCCGCCCACCCACGATCCCTCTCAGAGAGGGAGGCCTGAGATCCACTCAGTATCGTCCGCAGAGGCCACGGCTCCGCAGTCCCTCAGCAGGGTACGTGTGTCCCCACTGCCCTTCGACAGATTTGCCAGAGGTGACAGCCTCACGGGCCTCTGGCTTTGGGAGCCGCCCAGCTCCTCTCCCACCCTTCCTCTGACAGGTGTAAATTGGTTCACAAATCCTGCAATTCGTTTAGCTTATGCTCCACTGAGTTTCCTCTGCGATTTTCTGGTTTATCGCCCGTTGCCTGGTTGCTAAGATTCCTTGTAAATTGCATTGCCCTCTGCACTGTTCTGCCATTTGTCCAGGCTCAACGTGGAAGCTGTTGTCCGGCGTTTGCCAATTTGCCGGTTGTGAATCGCTGTAAAGTAAAGGCTCTTCTGCAGGCAGGCCGGCCACCTGACTGCCAAGGGGGCTGTGCAGCGAGGGGAGACAGAACCCCAAGGGCACAGAGTGAATTTATGGCACCCGGCAGCACTCATCTTTCTCTCCCGTCTCAGTCTGGAGGAGGCATCAATGTACTGAGGTGGTGGGATGACTCAATGCTCTTGAAATGTTTCTTGTCACCATCCCATCTCACCCTAGGGACTGCAAATGACTGAAAGACAGACAGATGGCCCTCCACTAGCACTAAAGAGACAGACAGACAAGATGTGGCTGGAAAGAGACTAAAAGGACAGGTTCTAGTCCGAGGCTCTAGGTCCAAATGCAAGCTCTGCCACTGCTTGGTTGTGTGACCTTGGGCAAGTTACTTAAGCTCTCTCTGCTTTAATTACTTTTATCTAAAGTAAGAAGAGAACCTACTGCCTTGGATGGTTGTGGGGTTCAAATGAAGTAGTATTTATAAAGCAGACACCCTGGCATATAGCAAATGCTCAAAAAATGTGAATTATTACTGTGAAATATCAACAACATCATGGCCCTAAAGCAGCATTCCTGAAGCCAGGGAACACCCATCCCGTCACCCACCTGGCTTGTTTCTGTGCTGCAGCATGTTTCCATGCTGTTCTGACCACTCTTAGGCTTGGTGTGTCTTATGAGTCCCCTTCCTCATCTGCCTTCCTCTCCAGTTCCCTCTGGTTAACACGGTGGCTCCATAGTTTCTTGCACCCTTTAATTGGGAGAGGCAAGCCCTCATCGTAATGAAAAGCAGGGCCCAGGCTTTCCTCCCACCTCTTCAGAACAGAATTGTAAATTACACATCACCTGCTATAGATGCCATATGGTTATATAAATTACAGGTGATGTTTTTATAACATGTACATATGAACCTTTATGTAGATAAAATATTTATATAGGTCCCTATAGAAAGGCTAATATACGTTCCCCTGGCATAGACCATTTCTCAAATGTTCTCAGCAGCCACCAGAGTCCAACGTGCTGATGGAAGCATTGTTCCATATTGACCTTCCTCTTAGCTGTCCTTACAAAAGAACATCACAGGCCCCTGGGGGCTGAGAAGCCACTTTTGCAGAGCCCTTCACAGGAACTCAGAGGTGGAAGGAACCTCAGGAGTCAGTGAACCCAAACTCCTACCACACCCAGGAATCCTTTTTCCAGCAACCATCAGTTAATGCAGACTGCAGACCTACACAGAGGAAGAGCCTGTTTGGTTGAAGGGCAGCGCAAGATATTAGACTGTTACTTCTTAAACTGAACCAAGACTTGCCCCTTTGCAATACCTCACCCCATACCCTCTTGCACAATATAAGAAAACACCAACCCTTTTAAACACACAGGGTTTTCACATGTTTGAACCTGCCCTCCCACCTTTCCTTAGGCCTCTCTCCTCCAGGCTAAATGCCCAGATTCTCTCCAATATTCCAGTCCCAGTTTCCTGACTCTTCTCCATCCTAGTCATTTCCCTCCAGCCACACCCTGGTCTATTAATACGCCCCTTAGTATGTAGAGCCCAGTCTGGAATGCTTTCCTCTAGATGTGGTCTGACTAGCCCAGTGGCTCTTACATCCCATACCATAATACCATAATAAATTTTAGATTTGTTTCAGTAACTTAAAATTTGAATGGGCTTTTCAGTTGTAGCTTTGACAATTGAAACCTATTTAGATCTTCTTCACCTGAACTGATAACTGATATAAGCCATGGCTCCCCTAACCTGAATTTGCAAAATTGATTTTTTAAAACTAAAAGTGGAACTTCACGTTTGCTCCTTTCTGGCGTCCATTCAGCATCTCCATTTTCTTGACCAAACACGCACAAAGGAAGTGGACTCAACCCCCACAGCTCTTAGAGAAGCTTGAACCTTTGCAGTGACACTGCCTCATTTCTCTTTCACTGGCATCGGTTACAGTGCTGTGTAGACAGTAGGTGTTCAGCAGGAGCGGAATCTGCATCCAAACTGCTGTGTCACCCCCCAAATCACAAACTCAAATATGTGATGCATGTGAAAGCTCCTGGAATGTCGTCAGCTATCAGTTACTGTTAATATTGCCATTATTATGGCTACTGAAAGCTCATGGAGGGCAAGAGACATAGGTTGCTTTTCTCCAGTGTAACTGGAATGTCTTTTTCACAGCAGATGCTCAGTAAAGGTTGTTGGCTGAATTAAACTGAAGGAGTTTGCCCCACATTGTAGACTCAGACTTAGAAGAATAAAGTCCAAAACTGGGGTAGGAGGTTCTGGCCAGGGTGTGATAGGAGGTGAGCCATCAGACAGAAAGGGGGAAGAAAGAAGAGAAGTTGGACTGCGCTGAACCTGAAGGGCATCATTTCCCATGGTTTCTACACTGGCCTGGCTGTCACTGCATGGCCAACCACTCCATAGCTAACTGGCTTAAAAGCAACAAGCATTTCTTACAGCTCATGAGACTATGCGCCAGTTCGGCAGGTCTAAACCAGGCTTGGCTGATCTCGACTAGGCTGTTTTGTGTCTGATATCAGCTGGCAGGTCAGTAGGTGTCCCCGCATCCACACGTTTGGTTGTTGGCTGGCTGTAGGCTGGAGTAATGGGGTGACTGGGTGATGTGTCTTTCATCATTCAGCCAGCCGGCTCATGCGTATTCGCTTGGCAGCTCAACAGAATTCCAAGAGAAAAGCAAAAATGCACAGGATGTCCTGAGGCCTTGGCTTAGAGCCGGCACATAGTCACTTCTGCTGCATTCCATTGACCAAAGCAAGTCACAGGGCCAGCTCAGAATTAAGGGATGAGGGGAAGGGAACCTCTGCTTCTTCACGTGAGGAGCTGAAAAGTCACCTTGCAAAAGGTGCAGATATAGGGAGGCACTGGGAACATTTTAGTAATCAATTTACCCTTTCCTTGCTTCCTTCCTTCTTTCAATCCATCCTTCCATCCATCCATCCATACACCTAACTGGATACCTGCTATAGAACAGGACCAAGCTAGTTGCTGGAGACATGGCTGCAGAATGTATACGCAGGCTTTGGAAGGGGGTTCCAATCACACAAAACACCACTGAGGCAGATGAGAAGGAGGGCTGCTGGTAGCCACAGAGTCGCTCCCATGGGCATGAATAGCCTCTGTGCTGCCATGGCTGCAGGAGGAGGGTCCCTGTGCAGGTGCTCCATCCACACTCATGTGCTTTTGTGACCGGGGTGAAGCCTTATGCCAACGCTGCGGCTGCCAGAATCCCCAACAATTTATGAATTCAGTCGGTCACCATGTGCACTGCCATACTGCATGTCAATCCAGCCCTGGCAAGGACATAAACAACCTGCTGGGCCTCTTGAGAACTCAGACAGCCTGGAAGCTGTAAGGGGCTGCAGAGCTCCCCCACGGCGACTGGGACAAGACCAGCACCACAAGGCCTGATGCAGCGCTGGGTAGAGAGCCCTGTACAGAGCTCGTGGCAGGGCACTGTTATAGCTCAGTTTTATGAGCTCTTAAATCTCAACATTTACTAAAATGAGGGAGCCCAGCAGGAAGATTAAGCACTGTTGAGCCCTTTAAATCATCAGCACCAGCCATCCTGGGGGCTAGATTTGTTTTAGGCCCTGGCATGATCTCTGTGTCTCAGACCCAGGGAAATGAGCAGTGGTTAAGAGCTTGGGTTCCTTGCCAGGTTCTGCCACTTACTAGCTGTGTGACTTTGAGCAGTTTACTTCTTTGCACCTCAGTTTCCCCTTCTGTAGATGGGGCCACTGTACTTGAAAGAGAATGCCTCAGGAGGCTCACAGGCGCTGTAATGGGACCCAGTGTCTCTGAGGGTTCTTGGTGACTTCCAGCTCCAGGAAGATCCCCCTGCCACCTCATGCCACCATGGTCTGGTACTGCTGGAGGCACAGGACTACAGTTTCTGTCAGAGCCCTCAACTCTTAATCAGCCAAAGTCAGGAAGAGATGCCCTGACCCATCCTTAGATGGCCCAGGCCCTGGAAGACTCTTGAGTTCACTCAGAGTTACCCTGGGCCCAGCGTAAAGATGAGCTATGGTTGCTTCTTGCTCCTATCTTGCTGAGTAACTCTAGACCAGTCACTTAGCCTCTCTGAGTCTCTGAAAAGCATCATAATACTGCCAGGGACTTTGGTGGAACACATAGTGCATCAGAATGAAAATCCTTTAGAAATTGTAACTCTCTGTGTAATTCATTCATTCATTCAACTTTTACTGAACACCATGAACTGAGTATTCTGCCAGGCCCTGGAGAGCGAAGAGTGAGCCTCTGTCCTTACCAGGTGCTCACAGTGTGGAGAGAAGCAGGCAGTCAGTAAGCTGCCGTCACAGGGACAGGGCTGGGGGAGCCCCAAGGAGAAGAGCAGGTGTGTCTGAGTGTCAGAGAGGTGAGAATGCTAAAGCCTGATGACCCGGGCAGGGAGGACAAGGTGACGGCGCAGTCACGACACAGTTGGGATGGGCAGCTACAAGCTGTCCGGCTGGGGCCAGCAGCCGGTATCAGCACTGAGGAAGTCAGGGACGGGGTAGAGGATTGGGTGAGCTTACAGGGGGCCTCATGGGCTATGCTGAGGGCACTGGATTCTAACCTGAAGGTCCTGGGGTGTTGATCAGCAGCAGAAGCATGGGCTCTTGTTGGTGTTGGCTTGTGCCCACGAGGAGAGAGCTAAGCCGTGCTAACAGCATTTCCTGAGCACTCACTGTATGCGGGGCTCTGTGCTATGTACACACCTTCGCCCACGCATTCACCCTAGAAGGCAGGGTGGCTGTTATTTGCATTTTGCAGGTGAGGTGACTTTGTTCCTCGCCTGAGGTCACCTGGTGAATCAGAAGCAGAGCTGGTTCCAGACCCACGCCCCTCTCCACAAAGCTCTGCCACCTCTCTGGGAGCCTGGATGACGTGCAGCACCCCCAGCTTTCCCTGGGACCCCTGGAACAAGTGTCTGCCTCCTTAGGTGCCCCAGCCAAGGCTTATCTGTCTGCAGTGCTTCCCCACACCTGCCCTGCCAGGCTCCCTTGCAGAGAGCAGGCACCACCTGATCCAAATTTAACCTCCCCCACTGGGCCTAGCATGGAACCTGCCAGTAAACTCTGTCCCCAGAGAGTGCACTTTGCGGTCCTCTTCATCAGACTCCTAATGTGGGAAATTCAAACTATGAGCTTGAAGCTTTTCAGGGCAGCAAATAATATTTACAGTAACACTGTTTTAGAAGATCAAATATTTATAAAAGGGTAGACTCCATCATTCTAGCCATTGTCTGCGTTTCTGGAGCTGCAGCTGCATTATGAATGGGCCCAGTCATTAAAATGCTTTCAAAATCATTTGTGCTCCTGGGAGCTCCTCTCCAAGGTGCTGGGTATGGCCCAGTGTGAGAAGCCAGAGTTCCATCTCTCCCAGTGACCACAGATGGTCAGATACCCACCCCTGTCCCTGCTTCCTGGCTGGGGGAGATGCTCCTTCTTTGTCCAGGTGCTGGGCTTCCCACCATGACCCTGTCCATCATTACACCTGACCTCATAATTATCACCTGGATTCCCCACCAAGGAGTTCACTCCTTAAAGGGAGGACAGTGACTGTCTGCTACACGGAAGGGCCAGCACAGAACCTGACAGCTGGTAGGGGATGAAAAAATTATTACTGAATGACCAACATGCCCCTGAATGCATAGTTTTCTTACAAGCCTACTGTTGACCTTTCAAAGAGGGGTATTGCTAAACCATTTTTTCCCTCCAACTTTTCTGTGTATGCTTTCGTGTAATATATTCCATTTTACAAAAGATTATTTTGTTTGATTAGAAGTCACCCTTCCCAGGTCTAAAGTACTTCCTTACTTGCTTTTTCTTAGCCATTTTCTTCTTTCTCATGCTCATCTTAAGATACTATATTATTATATTATTATTCAAATTGTCCTATATTATTATTAAAAGAATTGTATTATTTGCATGGGCTAATTATTCTTTTTATTTCTCTGTCTTCGCATCCTGTATCACTACCCCCTTGGTCTTCTGGAAATTTCCCTGAACTCCCTCTGGTTTGGAGGTGTCCAGCCACCAGGATGCATGCCCCACTCCACTGTGGCTAGTCTATTGCTGAGTTCAGAGGTAGGAAAATGGTTTCTGCAGGAGGCCAGTCAATGTCCAGGCTTCCTGGAGCTCGCAGAATGCCCTTCTGTAAACAACTGCAGAGAGTTTGTGGGCCTCTAGGTCCCTCTCCGGGGTTTCATTGGATAGCTCAATAGGAAGCAATGCAGATCAGAGAGACAATGGTCCTGATCCCAGGATATTCCCTTTTCCTGAGGGTGCTTCTCAAGCCAACTGATTGAGAGGTGAGCTGTAGGGACTCTGGGGCCTGAGGCCAGCCTCTGTGATGTGGCTTTTATTACAGCATCCATTTGTACAGACAGGCTGGGACAGACTAATCAACGTGTGGCCAGGAAGTAATGAGGGTATATTTGGCTCATGATGTAATGAGGCTGATTTTCTGGTTTGGCTCTGGAGGCCAAAAGAGATCTTCAGGGTGTTTCATATCAATTCTATTAGACGTGAAGTCTAATCAAATACTTTTTGAAAAATTTAAATAACTTACATTTATTGGTTTGCCTGTACCCATGTAGAGTTTCTACCTCCCCAAATGCTGACAAATGGCTTCTTTCAAACATCCTGCTTACTTATGTGTTCAATGATCTTACCCTTTATTATAGATCAGTGGTTCTCAAACTTGTCCATGTGGCTGAGCACCTGGAAGTTATGGGGCTTTTTGCGGAACACCATGAAATACTGATATATTTAATCCCATTATATGAGCCAGGAACAATTTTACTAGTAGAAAATATGACTATATTAATGTGTGCAATATAATACTGCAACCACAAACACACGTGTTTTAGAAGAAACACTCAGTTGCCAAGCTGAGACTGCCTGTGTACGCAGTTTCTCTTTAGTGTTTGTTTGCTGCTTGTTCATTCATGATGTTATCTCCTGAGGCTGCTCAGCAGTCAAGCAGCCATAGGTACCAACACTTTAAGAAAAAATTCAAGGATTGGGGATGAAAAGATTGAACAGTCAGAAGCAGGAATCTAGTCCATGAGAGTCAGAAAGCCCTTTCCAGCTGCCCAGACACAGGGCTCTGGTACCCCAGGGACTTGGGCAGCCCCCAGCCTGTCCTCAAGTCCATGGCTGCTGAGACTCCGGGTTGATGCACTGGATTCCAGTGTGAGCTGGCTCGCCCTGCTTTCTCATGTTTGCCTGCATCCCTAAGTCACCTGGGCAGATCTCTTCCTGGGATCAGGACAAGCCAGGTAGACATAACAAAGGTTGGAGATGCAGGAATCAAAGGGAAGTCACCACCTGACTATCTGTTTTGCAGGAGGGGCCCACCCCAGGTAAACCGGCATGGCGTCACCCTGGCCAGAGAAGAAGATGAGAGGCTTGTGATGTCTCTTCTGTCTTTCCCACCACAAGCCCAGCCTGGGGCTCCTGCCTCTGCAGGTCCTGTCTGTCTGGGAGCCACAGTCTGCCTAGATTCCAGTCTGCAGCTAGCGTTTCCACCACTTAGCCTCCTAGGGCTGCCATAACAAACTGCCACAAACTTAGGGTCTTAAAACAACAGAAACTTATTCTCTCACAGTTCTGGACCAGAAGTCTAAAATCAGTGTCACTAGGTCAAAATCAAGCAGGGCTGCCCTCCCATCCAAGGCCGTAAGAGAGAATCTTTGCCTCTTCCATCTTCCGGGGACTCCATGTGTTCTTTGGCTTGTGGTCGCACGACTCCAGTCCCCGTCCCCATCCTCACACGCTCTGCTCTTCTCTTCTAAGGGCTTAGGGCCCATCCAGATAATTCAGGATGATCTCATCTCAATAGCATTATTTGAACACAACTATGAAGACGCTTTTCCACATAAGGTTATTTTCATAGGTTCTGAGGATTAAGACGTGGACGTACCTTTGGGGAGCCACCATTCAACCCAGAATGCCCACCAAGACAAGACCACCCTAGTGGGACTCTCAGCACCAGGCATGATGCTAGTTCACCCGCCTGTGGATTCCCTTTCCCCAGTCTGCTTCCTCTCCATCTTATCTGCAGGCTGAGCTTAATGTTATTACAGCGTCTAGATCATGCCTGGTCCCTAAAGTAACCACCCCAGGGAAGAACAGGCCCTAGAAGGTGGGGGTCCAAGAGTTGCATTCCGCTTCAATCTGATCTTAAGATCAGCACACATGACCTTCTAGAAAGAAGTAGATTTTTCCATACAGACCGTGATTTGCTTCAAAATGATAAATAGGTTAATTTTTATTTACCTTTTTAAAGCTAGCTCTTGAAGGCTGGCCTCTTGGGTACAAAGTTGACAATACTAAAGAAAAAAATTAAAATTGTTTATTTTCTACTAGGAGCAGAGAGTAAGACCTTTGATTCAAGTTGGAAAGTCTTACCTCCTCTGCCCCTGGGGAAGTACTGTCCTTAAGATCATGAATATGATAAAGCAGGTGACACTTGAGCAGGGTTCTTCCAGGTATACAGCAAAGCAGAGGGATGAAGCCCCCTTGCCAAGTCAAGTTGTCCAGACCCTACCCCCAGAAGAATTCACTAGGCTAGTGAGTGAGGGTCCCAACTTCACCCCGCTAATCCCTTTCTGCTTTTTGCTTCTGAAATGCTTATCTGCCAGAGGATTATCATTTCATGTGCTGCTTGTCATCAGGCTGTTAAACTTCTTGCTCTTGTATATTCATTTTGGCCATTTGGATTTTCCATCTCATTGTGTCTATCTGCACTGCAGAATTGTAACGCAGCCTCTAAGACTCTTACTGATCCCAACATGGTTTTCCTCTCCTTTCAGAACAAGAGCAAAGCAGTGAGGGCCCCTGTCCCGGACACCCCACCCCCCACCGGCTCAGGATGGAGGGAGCGCTTGCAGATGACCCACCTCCGGAACAAAACACAGAATATGACCTCAGCACATTTCGTGGAGAGCAGGGAGGCAGGAAATTCTGACACCACTACTGGGTGTAACTCAGCATCACTTCCTGGCCGAGTCATTAGAAAATTGTCTGTTTCTTTAAATGGCTGTCTCACCAGACTAGGAACTCTCAAGGACAGAGATAATAATAGCACTAATAGCCACCATTTATTCAGCTCTTACTACATGCCATGCACTGTTCAAAATATTTAATATACATCAGCTTATCTAGTCCTCATTCCAGCTCGGTGGGCTGGGGGCCGCTGCTGTCCTCATTTTGGAGATGAGGTTGCTGGTGCCCAGGGAGGCTAAGACCAGCCAGGGGGTGGATCTGGACTTTGAACTCCAAAACTGTTCTCAACCCCAGCACCAACCACAGTGTCTGTCACACGGTGGGCGTTTAATAAAACGTGGTGAAAGGAGATAGTGGCTAAATGAATGCCTTCTTCCTGTTTCCCACGTCACGCAGCTCAGCTCTTTCCAGCACAGGGGCTCTGCAGCCTGCCTCTTCCAACCGGGCCTCAGACGGGTGCCCTGAGCCCTGCCGTAAGGAACCGGGCCTGGTGCCTTCAGCGTTGCTGCAGTGTATTGGTGAGAGCATGTGATTCTGGGGAGCAGAGCCTCTCATGGCTCTGAGCTGTGAAATGTCCTAAGGATAAGGGGGAAAGAGAAATCTAAATGCTCTGCTGAGACTCGTGGGTGTGGCCATCACAGGCAGAAGACAAGTGATTTGTTTCACCCCATCGCCACATTCCCTGTCCACCCTTTCTGTGGTCACCCTTCTCTATACCACCTGCTCTTGGGTCCTGATAAGAAAGAGGCAGAAAGTTGATGTTGAGCGGAGGCCTGGTCCCCTGGGTGCCCCACAGAGAACGACACAGTGTGTCTGGATCTTTTAAGGAATCAGAGCCTCAGAGAGCAGGTCTTGTAAGGGTGACGGAGATGTGGAGTGACAAGGTAGGCTTTGGAGCCAGGCAGACCTGGTGCTCCTTCCAAGCTGGGCACCCTTAGGCAAGTCTCCAAATCTCCCAGCTTGCACTCCCCGATTAGGAAAGTGGGCATTGAGAGCCAACCTGATGGTGGGAAGTAATAAAATGAAAATATGTAGAGGCCTACCTGGTTCTCTGCAGGCCTGGCCTAGGACCTGGCCTTAGGCTCTCCCCTCTGGCCCACCCACTGGATCTGAAACACCGCATTATACAGATTGGTGGCTAAACTCACAGACCCTAGAGCCAGGCTTCCTGGCTCTGAAGCTTGCTAGCTGCATGGATTCACACAATTTTTCTCTGTGCCTCAGTTTCTGCAGCTATAAAATGAGGTTTTCAGTTGTCCCTCCCTCACAGTTGTCCAGAGGATGACACAAGGCCGAGGGCTGGCTAAACAGTCCTGTGACAAGTCGTACCACAGCAGCAGTAGGAGCAGTGCTTTATTAAGACCCCCCTTGTCGCCAGGGGACAGGGAAGTACCGGCACCTGTGGGGGACAGTCAGGTGGCTGGCGGGAGAGGGCCCCTCCACCTTCCCCACTCCTCAGTCTGGAGAACCTGACAGAAAAGACCCCAGAAAGAATCTGGAGCCCCTACAACACTGCACCCTCTGTCCAAATATTCAGAGCCCCCCACTCCCCTGTAGAACACTCCTGGCCTAGTGAAGATTCAGGAACTGAGGTCTGGGGCTCTGCAAAGAGATAGACCTGGGTGGGAATCTCAGTTCCATTACATGTAACCTTAAGCAAGTTACTTAACCTCTCTGGGTCTCACTTTCCTCATGTATAAAATGGAAAAAACCATAATATCCAAATTCTTTGGATTGTTATGGGGCTTAAATGAGAAAATGCATGTAACTCATTTAGAACAGACCCTAGCAAGTTGTGAGCCATTGGTAAGTTTAGCTGTAACCCTTTCAACTGGCACAGTGCTTTACACTTTATAAAGCATTTTCATATACATCCTTTCCTCTTGACAATCCAATCATAAAGGCAGACCTCAGGGGGCCTTCAAATTCATCAAGCACTATACATTCCAAAGAGGAATTACCCCCATTTGACAGAAGAACCCAAAGTTCAAAAATGAGAGGCCCAAGGCTGGGCCAAGGCGTATGACGCTGGAGAGCATCCTCTTAATCATGGTGCCAGGCTATTGCCCAACCAAGGAAAAATGGCACCACACCCATGAAGGCATTTAATTTTGTTACAGCCCTGGCATCTAAGTCACCTCTTTGCACTGGCTTTGCTGGGTAAACAGCTCTGCTATGTGTCACCTCTGGGAAGAGGCCACTGTAGTGAAGCCAAAGCTTGGTTGTTGACATGCTAGAAACAGAGCCCAACTATTTTCATCCTGCAAATAAATGCCTGGAGTCTGGCCAGGAGCAGGGAGACCTCAGCAAAGAAGAAAGCAGACCCCTGTTAACCACCTCCTCAAACTGAAGGCAAATGCCCCTCCTCTGTTGTTTTCCCCGATGTTCTATTAAAATTCAGGTTGTGTCAATCCCCTATTGGAAGTTGTGCTCTTGCATATGTTATGAAGTTGTGACCATACGCTTGTTCCCCAAACACTTTTTTGTGACTCAAGGGATCCTTTCAACCAAAAGGTTGAAAGGCCTGAGTAATCCCCCAGTTTTGAAAGACATCCTTTTAAGAAAGCAGCCAAAGCTAAACCAAAGAATCGGCAGATGCATCTTCTATCCAAGAGAGCAAAGAGTCAGAAATGCTGATAGCCCGAAACAGAGAACCTTCTAGTTTATTCTCAAAGAAGAGAATGTGTTCATTAGCCTCCCAGCCCCAACATGGAGCTGCCCCAGGCTGCTGTGTCCCAAAATGTTCTCCGCGGAATAGTCCAAGGATGTGAATAAATAATTGCCAGAGGCAAGAAGACATTCAGGGAGGTGCTCTCCTGTCAAATAAGTTTGGGAAACTCTGGACTAAAGAAAGTTAAACCAGGGTCCTTCCTTCTCAAGCCTTTGAAAATCCTAATGGGGAGGAGCTAAAAGAGAAGGGTCCAGAACACAAGGCTTCCCAAACAGGTTTGACAGCCATCACCAGAGGGCTCTCTGTTCTCCCACCTGTGGCACGAAGCCTGCCACTGCGGTGGTGCCAGAAACGCCCCAGTCCCCATCTGGAGAACTCCATGAAGGTGGGACCTGCCTTATTCACCTTCGCTTCCCCCCAAAGCACCTGGCACAACACCTGGCCTGCAATAGGTAGTAATAAAAGTTTGTTGAATTTAATTGAACTCTAAAACCCCTATGATTCTGAAGCTGTTTGTCAGCAGCTTTCCAAGGTCTTCATCCTTAGAATTCTAGAAACGGATTTTAATGCTCCCAAGTGTCCCTGACTACTCGGAACAGTTTCTTCTTTTGTCTCAATTAAATGTCGCTGCAATTCCTGCCCAGGATGTTACTAGCTTGTGAAAATGCCTCCTCAGATAGCCAGCCCTTACCCCTAGAGGCCAGAGAAAGGCAATCAGCCACACAAGTTCAGGACCCAGTTGGCCTGGCGTGTGGCCTTGGGCAAGGCAGAGAAACTGTTTCTCATTTGCAACATGCACTTGATTACTCCTAGGCTCACCTTGAGGACCGATGAGAATGGAAGTGATGGTTCTGGCACATAGTAGGCCCTTCCTCAAGTCAGTTCCTTCCCTTGTCACACTTCCAAAACCCTGAGTAAGTTAGAGGCAGGGTCAGCCTAAGAGGTCAGGAAGGACTCTTGCAGAGAAGAAAAATGCAAACCTTTAGCCGACAGCTATTACAAATGCCAAGAAAAAGCCCATGAACGTTGCCTCCACAGAGGTGTTATACTTTTCGCAGAAGTGAATTCCCAGCTGAGCTAGCCCAGCTCAGGGAGGTCCTCTGTTTGACAGGAGGCATTTACACTGAGTCAAAACCACAGAATGCCCAGTACTTAGCCAGAGGTTTCAGCAAATAATCCATAACCCCATCACCAAACCCGGCTTCCTGCTCAGAGCTCTTAGGCTTACGATGTGCAGCCTGCAGCTCACAGCCAGCAAAGGGGTGGTCACGCCTGGCCCAGGGTCCCCACTTGGCCACTTAACACACTTTGGAACAACTAATGTCTTTGAGCCTTGGTTTCCTCACCTATAACATGGAGATCATGATGCCTGCGTCCTAAGAATGTCATTATGAAGATTACATGAGTGAGAGTCAAACAAAAACCTAAAAACTGCATAGTGGTCTGCCAGTCAGAAAACCTGTTATGCTGCAATTTCCTGGACAAAGCCCAGTGATGTGCCCAGGGCATCCAGTATGTCACATGAGATGAGGTTTGTCTCTCTGGGTCCTGGAGGTGGGAGGAGGAGGCATGGCAGCCCTTTGATATTACTAACCTTGCTGCTATCCTTGTGAGCAAGTGACGTACAGGGGCCCGGGAGGTGGGCTCTGCGGGTGCTAGTGGCTTGAGCTATGCCTGATCTCAGTCCTCACCCGCAGCTCAGGACCCAGGTAACCATATGGTAACTGCCTGGCTTGCCCCTGTTGTTTCCATGGATTTATAAACAAACCTGTCTTTCACTGTCAGAGGTTCAGATGATAACTTTATCATCATGGTCCCTTGACTTTGGACATTTTTCTAGGGTCAGAGCAAAAGAAATAGAACTTCCCAATGCCACTCCACGTAGGAAAATGACCAAACGTCACACCTGGAAGACCCCGTGGAGAGCTGCTTGTTTTATGGTGAATAACTAAGGTGTCATCCCCAAGTCCACCCAGCTCCAAAAACCTAGTCTCCCCACTCCGGGCCAGTGATTTTTATCCCTATTTTGCGCCCAAAGGTAGTGGGGACACCAAGGTGAAGGAGGGCCAACGGTGGAGTCAGCAGGCACCTGCTAAGCGAGTCTAACTCCTGGCGCTGTGGAAGAAGCCTGGGCCTTGAGGCCGGCCTTCCACCTGTCGGGGACCCGACAGTATGAGCGTGATGGCCAGACGGCTAGTGCCTCTTGCTGTGCTGCCTCACTATACCCCCTGCTGGGGGCAGGCCAGCGGGCTCTCCTTCAGGCTCGGACAACTGCTGCTGTTCCCTGACATGCTCAGAAATTCTGAGCGTGAAATCTTCGTCCGTCCAATCTAGGCACACCCCGGTTCCCCCATGGAGCAACCTTCCCCTTCGCGTGCAACTCCACAAGGGCTAAATGAGTGCCTACTGTGTGCAAGGCACCTGGCCAGGCTTTGGGGTGACCAGGACCCAGACCCTGACTCCCAGGAGCCCCCTCTGGTTATGTACATATTCGTTAGTCTACTTCTGTGACTTTTAAGTGTGCTAAAGCACTTTTTCTTTCCAAATAAAATCTACTGGAACCCCAATATATTACAATGACAACAAAAACAAAAATGATGCCGTGAAGAAGAGAAAAGCAGAGTTGGTGTGGGTGGAGGAGCAGTTGGATGTCACCCCTTGGACACCCCTATCCCAGACTGAGGACACCCAGTCTGTATGAGGATGAATCATGTGGCTGCTAATTTAGTATTTTAAGGATTGGGTAGCAACAGAATAAAATGATTGTATAATGATGAAAACCAGGAACAAAATGCCAGGTGCACCATGGCCCCAGCGGAGGAGTGACACAGCTAGGTGTGACAGTGGGGTTTTAGGTTGATTTTAACATTAATTAATCGTGTCTTGTAAGCAGGGAGAAAGGGCACACATCCCTGCTGTTTGAGGGGTACAGGGAAAGTGAGATTTCCCAGGGGAGGATTAGGGGTGCTGGAGGCAGGAACCCTCATGTTCTGGTAAAGGGACTGACTGAGCAGAGATCTGGGGACTGTCAACTCCAGAGGGCTGAGTGGAGAGCCGAGTGTGAGGGGGAAATGGGGAGGAATGAGATGGAGGGAACCAGAGCATAGAGGTGCCCCCCATCACTGGGTGTTTTTCTTTGATTTCCAAGCAAGAGAGAGCCGTGTTTCTGGGCAGGGGGTGGCACCTGGAGCTGTCTCTGTTCCCTGGGGAAAGAGGGCCAGGGGTTGTACCCCTGGCACCCTCTGAGGGAAGGAGCTCTCCCAGCTCTCCTCTCTAAGCTGGACTGGAGCCCTCTGTCTGTCCAGGAGACAGGCCTGGGACGCCCTGGCTGGCGCTGTAGGCAAGCCCACTATGGCCTGCCCAAGCCCCAGCTTTCTGGGCTGGACTTGGAGGTCCTGGAGGCTCCAGGGAGCTTGGAGCAGAGGCTGACTCACATGTGGCCATAAGAGGGCAGGAGAGGGCTGGTAACGGCCCACAGCCTCCACTGTGTGGACCTGACCTGCAGTTGGAGGCTCTGGGAGTCTTTGGCAGGGGTTGGGTGAGGAGGGGAGGGAGAGGGGAGGAGGAGCAAGGTTAACACTGCCCCTTGGAGACAAACGTGATGAAAACTGGACTATGTCAGATAGGCCTGGGCTGGATTCCCAGCTGAACCACTTCCTGGCTGTGTGAGGTTGGATCAGTGAACTGACCTCTCTGTGCCTCGTGTCCTCTTGGCAAACTGGGAAATGTTAATGACAAAGTCATTGAGGTGTTCCAATGAAAGAAGGCAAGGAGCAATCTGCTTTAACCCTAAGGCACTGGCCAATGCCTGCTCCACATGCTGGTGCATAGACTGAGGTTTGAGGGTGGGCAGGGTTGGGGCTTCTCCCCCTTTTACTAGAAGAAAATCCACTGGGGCCTCCTGCCAGTGCCTGCAGCCTCCCCAGGGCCCCTCTCTGCTGCTGGACCACACTCACTGCCCTCTTTCTCTTCCTCCATCCCCAACACTTGGCAAAGCCACACCTGGGAACTCCCTGCCCACCCATCCCCCTGACTGCTAGTAGCCCAGCATCCAACCAGCAGGACTCTGCCCCCAGCTGTGAGGGTCCCCCCAGGAATTCCTTCCAGCTTTGGGGCCCACCTGTGACCCAAGAACCCCAGAATAGAGTGAGTCCAGAGTCCATGCCACGTGCACACACACAGAGTCTCAGAGCACACACCCCAGAAGGAGGCTTCTCCAGGGAGCTGCCTGGGGCAAACAGGACCCAATCCTATTCCTCTTCTGCACCCTACACTTCTCTTCCTCTGTCCCTTAGGACTTTGCTCTCCAAACAAGGTTAGGGACAGGGGTGCTATGTCCCCCTTAAATGGCTGCCCCAAGGATGGCAGAGAGTGGGGGTGGGGAATAGAGGTCACCTTTAGGCTCCCAGCACCTCACGGAGGGCCTTTCGGTTCACACTTAATACGTATTTGTGGACCACAAGTCATTACATTATGTTCCTATTACCTGGGGACAACCTGGGACCACTAGCTTCCCCGAGCACCGCACATAGGAACCCGCCACTCTCTCCTCCCACCCTGCCCTCAACCCAGGTAGTGCCTGTCCCCTCCTCCTCAACAATATCTAGGTCTTTACAACGGGGGGGTCATGGATCCCTTTGAAAATCTGATAAAAGCACTAGACACTTCTTCCCCAAACAGGCGCCTGTGCGTTCTTTCCTGCATACATCTCCACAGAATGTATGGACACCCAGCCAAAGGCCACGCTGGGCCCCCTGGGGCAAAATCCCCTGCACACACTCCTAGGAAGCTCCTCTCACCCTGAGAATCCGGAGACCAGGGCTAGAACTGACCCTGAGGACCAGAACCGACTCTGCAATCTTAGGCAGATCCATTTGCCTCTGTGGCCTCAGCTTTCTCATCTGTAAAATGGTGGTGATGATAACCACACTGCCACCTTATTAAGTAAGCTCTTGGAGGACCAAATGTGCTAGTGTGCAGGTCAGAAGCATGATAACTTATTCTTTAGGGGCAGCCACCCTGTTAGGCCCTTAGTAGGGTGCATGGCTCCTGCCCTTGCAGAGCTAGTGCTAGAGGTCCAGGCATGTCATTTAGGACATAAAAGGAAGGATCATATCTTTGGCCTCGGTTCCCCATACCTCTCAAGCTCTGTGTCTCCAGGAATGCCGTGGGCCGCCCAGGCTGGATGCTTAGGCCTCCTCTCTCCCCATCCCCCGGCAGCCACTCCGTCACAGACACGTTGTCTCACCCCTCACACATCTCTCCACTCTGGCCTGCTCTCTCTCATCCTCTCGTCTGGATGACCTGACAGCTCTCTGTCCCCACTTTGCCCCTCCAATCCATTCTCAAGACAGTATCAGAGAGCCTTCCTAGAACATCAATATGATTGTGTCACTCCCTGCTTAAGCCCTTCAGTGGTTCCCCATCACCCCAGAAGAAAAAATCACACACCTTAACATGGCCCCCCAGGCCTAGGCCACCTTGGCAGTTTCATCTGCCCATACTGTCTAAGGACTTGAGGCTCCCGAACGTGTGCCGCTCTCTCTGGCCTCTGGGCCTTTGAGTCTGCTGCTGCCCTCCCTTCTCTTCCCCATCTCCTCCTACCCTTTTCCAGCCAGCTCCCATGTGTCCACCACCTCTCCACTTAAACCTCACATGCTCTGCCAAGCCTTCCTGTCCCCTGGCTGGTGCCACTCTGCTCCCTCCATCCCCCTGTCAAAGCACCAAGCACACTGGATTTTGGGACCCATTGTCCCACTCAGTCACAGGCCCAACAAGGGCAGGGACCAAGCCTGAGTCACGGCAGCCCCAGCCCTTAGCAGTACCTGGCCTGTGGTGGATTGATGCTCCTGAACAGTGTGTTAAATGAATGAATGAATGAGTGTACCTGGTCAGACCAGGCGCATGGACTATTTATCAGCAGTAGAAGCCGTGGCCTTTGAGGACTGTGCTCCACCAGGGAATGAGCAGGGACAGTAGTCATAGTGCTCAAGGACAGATCCTTCTCTGCCCCCTTCCCCGCTCTCCTCCACCTGGCACATTCCTTATCCCAGCACTGAGTGGCGAAGAATCTTGGTACCCATTTAATTGATGTAGTAAAAATGACCCAGAGCTAATATTTAAATACCCCAGGACTCAGCAAAGCTCTTTCCATGGGGACATTTTATTTAATCTTCAACAACTGCCCTGTGAGGCTGCTGTCCCATTGCTCAGATTAAGAAGCCAAGGCACAGAGAAGATCCCTGGACCACCAGGTGGCTTTCCCACCCTGGCTGTCTGATCTGAGAGCCCGTGTGCTATCCCTCCCCTTCACTCCCTGTTCTTGTCTAACCACCCCAAGTATAACCACCCCAGATGTATTAGGATCCAGGTTCGCAGCTCCGAAGTCCACTCTCTGGGTGCAGACCTCGTGCCTCACCACCCTGCCTTCTTGGGGATGCCAGCCTTTCCCTTCTCCCTAATGCCTTACAGCCTGCACACTCTGAGGTGCTCCCTGAAGGCAGAGCTCCTCTCCCAACCTGCAGGAGCCCACGGGCATGCACACACAGGCCCTGAGCAGACCTTTCACAGCCCCAAGGATCCCATTCCAAACCCCTCTGCACCCAGTGGCCCTGCTTCGAGGTGCATCCCACCCACCTCTCCTTCGGTGTGCTTGCTGGGACACTGTCACTCCTGAGCATGGGATGTCCAAGCTAGGAGGGCCTCAGAGTACACAGGACAGAGGACTCCCAGCTGAGCCCTGAGGGTCTGGGAGGTACCTGTGGAGGGGGGGCAGCAGAGAGGGGCTCTGCCCCCTCCACCCCTTCAACTTGAGAGGCTCAGCTGTCAATCTGTTTCCAGTAACAGAATTCCACATATGCTTTGGTGTGAACAAAGGATTCATTCAGACAGTAAGAAAGCCTTCAAGCCCCGAGGGTGGGATCAAACCCTCCGCAGGCTGGGCGCTCCCTCCAGTCCTCCGGTGTTACATCAGTGCCCAGCACGATCACTCCATCCTCTCTCCCTGTTGTCACCTTGCAGATATTTATAGCATTACCGTGTCCACCAGAGAGCGTAATGGGCTTTTTAGGCTACACCAATTAAACTCTCCTCCCGTAAGTCATGTCTCTCGGATGGCTTCTGCTGCCCTTCTCTGAACTTGTTCTGTCTTCATTATCTCGGCTCTTCGAGCTGGGGGTAGGGCACGGTCTGGGACTTTACACGGTGGTTACCAGGGGGGTGGCTGCCTCTCTTTCCAGCCCTGCCTGTGTCCTTCTGCCCCAACCCCACTTCACATACCCTGGCTGTGTAGACAGACATGCTGCAGACCTGGGCAATGCTGTTGACCCCCTTGTGAGCTGGAAGCAGAGTATGTTCAAGGAGGGCTCCTTTTTTCCTTTCTTCCCTGCAATCCAAAAATATGAAGCATCCTAGCTACAGGAAGTACACAGGGCTGGTACCGCAAGAATGCAAAAATGATTGGGCTCTGGGACGTGCCCTGTAGTCTAGTGTGAAGCATTTCCCAAAGGTCGGTTGGACTCCCAAGGGCTCTTACTGATAGAGCAAAGGGTCCACAAGCATAAAGGGTCCACAATGTTCCCATTGCTCTTCTAAATCAATGACAAAATATTTACTCTCTTAAAAGGGATGGTGTGATGCTCTGAAAGCGTGCCAGGAGAGGGCCTCCACCCTGAGCACACCGGAATCAGGTCCGTTCACCATGCCTCAGGCTCCAGTGTGTTGGCTCCTCACTCAGCCGCTCACAGAGAGACCCTCCTGGTGGTTTCCACCATCACGCGGTATTAAATTCTTCTTATGTTTAATCATACTCAGTTTAATTTATACCCAGTATGGATCATTGTTTTAAGACAAGAAGCATAAGGAACACGGGGTTGGAAATATGATGCCAAGTTAATGAGGAACATAAAAAAAACAGAATAATTTTCCAAATTTTCCTGATACTCCATAAACCAATATTAAAAGGGGAAAATAGTGGCAATTATAGCCAATTTGACTTTTTTATTTATAAGAATAAGGGACATCCACTACAATAATGTGTTTTTGAGAAGTGCTATCAATAAATAGCAGTTTTGAATGTTCTCTTTGATCTCAATATCCAGTGGAAGAAAACCCTGTGCATTTAAAACTTCAAGTGACTTTTTCAAAACATAAAAATTTCAATGACTCCAAATAAGAGGTCCAAAACCCAGATTTTTATGCTGCAACTGATAATTACAACCTGCATTTTAAAATATATTTGGTCTCTAATATATCAGACTAAAATTTATCAACAAATCACCTTTTTGTATACTTAATTAAGTAAATTAAATATCATTTATTACCTATTCAATGGGGAAAATGCCCCAATTCGTACCTAAACATTATGGATATCATATTAAAGAGTGATTAAAATAAACTTTATAGTATGACATTTAATAATACACTGATCCAAAATTACATTACATTTAAAAATCACTCTGTTATATACCACAGAAAAATTACAAAATTACTTTAAAAAAATTCATTAGTGTTGTTCTCTACTTTTTCTAGTTTTCCTCTTTCTGGGTCCCATGACAGATTTGCATTTTCAAGGTCCCTCTAGTTAGATGAAACTGTGTGCCTCCTTCTGGTCAATGAGTTGGGAGTGGAAGGTTCTAGATCCTCCAAAACTCCTTTTCCCTCTGGCACAGTGAGTGGTAATTTGAGATGGTGGTTGTTCCATCAACCCAGCTCCCTGGTGGGCTGGCACTCCTGTTGTCCCATAATGGACATGTTGACCAAGTGAAAGAAACTATTTTAAGCCACTGAGATATTTGGGCCTGTTTGTTACTGTATCTTCACCAAGCCTATCCTGACTGATAGAATTCCCAAGTGGGACTATGTTAGATTATGTATCACTTTATTCCTAGTAACAGATAATCCCTATCACTAGGGATAATATTGCAGTGGGTCAAGCTTGGGCCTTGGGGAAGAACAAACCTATGTCCAAATCCTGTGGCTTGGGCAAGTCATTTTATTTTTCTGAACTTTGTTTCCTCATCTTTAAAAATAGGGTGCATAATACCTACCTTGACTACCTATTAAAAAGATTAGAGATAGCACATAGAAAAGGTCTTGCACCAAGTCCAACATACAGACACTTTAGAAATAGAGGCCATTATTAAATAATTTAGTGACCTTTTATCCACCCAGCATACCTTTTCCATGTCCCTTTCTTTTGGCAAAGTAATCCTCCCCTCTGTAATCGTGTTTTCTATTGATACTGCCAATCACAGTGTCTTCTGCCCTGATGAGGAAGTCCTCATCAATCCCACTTCCCATTCACAAAGTGATTGGTCAAAGGCTGGGCATGTGACCCATGCAGGACCAATCAGAACACTTCCATGGCATTTGCTTCAAGGTCACACCCTCCATGGATAGTGACCAGAGATGAAATAAACCTGAAGTTTCCAGTGCTCATATTTCCTACCATATAGAAAAAACTCTTCAGTGGAAGAGAATGAGGCCAACGTTTAAAGAAAAGAGCCAAGAAATGGAGTGATGGAGAGGAATGAGGGAATAAAAAATAGTGGTAGGATAGGAGAGAGAGAGAGAGAAATTAAGAGAGATGAGCCCTCATCGCAGTTGCCTTGGATCCATCCAGCCTTCTTCAGTGCTAACAACACCTCTTATTCC
Organism: Manis pentadactyla; assembly: GCF_030020395.1. NCBI lineage: Eukaryota > Metazoa > Chordata > Mammalia > Pholidota > Manidae > Manis > Manis pentadactyla. The sequence continues at coordinate 109,167,383 of NC_080026.1, read as the reverse complement.
TACTTACATGAGCTGATAAATTCCTTGTGGATTCAGCTAGTTTGGTTTGAGTTTCTGTCATTTGCATCCAAAAGCATCTTGAGTTCAGATAGGTACACATAACACATAAGACATGCACTCACAACCATTGCACAATCCAGACTGAATGTGATAAGCACCACAGAAGACACACGAAAGGTAAAAAAATAGAGGGGAGGGAGCAGTCACATCTGGCTGTCTAAGGCAGGTAGTGATCAGGAAAGGCTTCCTGACGGAGGTGGCATTTCAAGCAGTCTTGAAGAAGGGTAACCTGTCAATGGTGTTATATTGATTTTACCTTTTAAGCACCAATGAGAACACGTACCTTTCCCCCCTCATCACTTTCAGACCTGGACAATAAAACCAGAAAGTGATGTGAATTTTCCCTACTTCCTTATGACTGAAAATTAAATTTGTGTTAAAGGGAACATTTCAGAAAGTTTCCAGAGAAATGTTTCTTAGGCTTTGAATTTCCCCACATCCTTCACCACCCCAAATACCAATTGGTTGCCAACAAGGTGGCAGGTACTGGGAATATACAGGTAAACAAGACTGGCGTGTCCCCCACGGTCATGGAGCTGACAGCCCACTGGGAGCAGGTCAGGGGAAGACCACGAATGCCGATGAGAGCCGTGAGGGGAAGCAGCTGGAGGAGAGGGACGGTGGTAGCAGGGTGGACGAGGAGCACGTCCGCCTCAGCTAGGGTGTCCAAAGCCTTTCTGAGGCAGGGCCCCCCATTCAGGGCTGGGTGGGTAGAAGAAAGGAGACTGTCAAACACGACAGGAAGCTCACCAGGGCAGAAGGACCAGTGTGCTTAGAAGCTCAGAGGTGGGAAGGAGCATATATGTCAGGGAAATTGAAAGAGGAGGCTGGAGAGGATGAAGCCCAAGAGATGGCCAAGGGTATGATCCTACAGTCTTAACAGCCACGGAATGAGTTGGGTTTATTTTATGGGTGTAGGAAGCCCCTATAAAACTCTAAGCAGCAGAATGACAAGATCCCTCCCATCCCCACCTATTCGAGCCCAAATCCTACTTTTTGCCCCATCAGCCCTTCATGGAAGGATCTAAGGACCTCACTACTTGACTAGAGGCTCCTCCTGGGGGCCAGTGCCTCCGTTCTAGTGGCCAGTCCTCACCTTATGTCTTGGCACTTGACCTACAGCTTTGACTACTGTGGTCATGTTCTCCGACACTACTGGGGCCTGCCCTGCTCTCGTCACTTCCTGTGCGCTAGAGTTTCTCAAAATACTATCCCAGAGCATCTGAATTTGAATCACCTAAAAATCTTGTGCAAGACCAACTGTGAGAGAGTCTGATTGGGCAGGCATGGGCTTCTAAGTTTGTGGAAGCTTCTGGAGGCTTCAGAGGAAGCCCCAAGTATGAGGTGGGGCTTTCTTCTCCTGACCCCCTCCCCAGGGCTGCTGGTTGGTCTGCTTTGTCCTCCTTCTGGGTGCCCAGACATGGACCAACCACCCAGGGATTGCCCAGCTTCCCAGACTCAGGCAGCCAAGAACCATCTTCAAGGCCCACGGTTATTTTTTGCAGGACATGCCCTGAGTGTGGACATCCATTCCAGCCACCAACACCTGTCTGTCACTAGGTCCTCCTCCCCAGAGCCCCTGGCTGCTCACCGTCTCATCCCTTGCTGCCTGAGATCCACCAACCCGTAGGCAGGTCTACTTCCCCCATAGCCCCATGGCTAAACATGTGAGCTTTATGGCTGGACAGGACTGAGTGAACCCTGGCATTGCTATGGCCCAGCTGGGAAGTGTCAAGCAGGTATTCTCTTTGAGTTTCAGTTTCTTGTCTGGGAAATGGAGCAAATAATTACTATCATATACTTTTGCTATGAGGATTAAATGAAATACTACATTTAGCAGTTCCACATATATTGAGGCAGCACTCAATAAATGTTAGTTACTATTGCTGTTATTACCATGATTACTATTATTATTCCTGGCCAGGTATGATTTGCTTTATAACCAAGCTCTCATTCTTTTAAATGATGATAGGAGCCTACCTTCTAAGCTGCTTCTCCCTGCTGTCCCTCCCTGAGGTCCACGTACTTTCTATGGTGTGGCAGGAGTTGGGAGATAGCAGGAAGAGATTGCCCCAGGAACCAGTCATGCTCCTCCTGGTGTATGCTGACTTTTCAAAAAAGAAGAGGGTCTGAGCCCTTGTTCCCTCCTCCCATCTCTGCTGCTCTGGCTAAAATCTATTTTTATCAGCTTTGCACACCCCTGAGCTATTTGGCTGTAGGGAAGAGCTTCTCGAGGGGAAAAAAAAAACGTAATCTCCAAGCCTCTCTAAAATCCGTTGCATGAGCAGTTCTGCCGCTCTGGCACCTTTGTGTGCTCCAGCTGGGAGATCAGCTGTCTGGGAGCCGGGGCCTCAGCGCCGGACTCAAGCATGCCTGGACGCTGGATAGCAGAGGAATGCATTTTCTTCCAACTCAACTACCCAAGGCTGGGGCATGGCGGAGGGCTCCAGGCTTCAGGGATAGGGCCAACGTGGACACAGATCCATATGTGAGTCATCTCCTTACCTGGCACCTATGGCTGTGTCAGGAAAATGAGCTACCCAGAACCGGGCCTATTAGAGTTGGCAAGGACCTCAGAGATGATGTCTTCTGACCTTTCCATTGGACAGCTGGGGGACTAAGGCCAGAGAGGGAAGGCACGCTCTGAGACTGCAGTGAGGCAAAGCCCCAGCTCCTGACCTCACAGGGACCTTCCTGGGGGACTCACTGGCTGGGTTGCTCAACCAGGTTGTTGCATAGAGGAACAGTTCCACATCTGGCTGGACCAGCACCCCTGTCCAGCCACCTGGTTGGCCCCCTGTCCCACTGCTTACTGCCAGAATCGCCTTCCTGTTGTTTTTTCACAGGAAGAGCCAGAGGAGCCAGGCAGGGCCACAGCTATTGAATGGCTCTTCTGAAGAGCAGACTGTTATTCTAGCAGCTCTGGAATGTCTAGAAGGATGAAGTGAAACTCCTATTTCCAGGGGTGGGGAGTGATGTGGTCCTGGCTTCAGCCCTGTGCATATATGGAGTTAGAGTTTTAAATAATCCAAATCCCTGATTTAAAGCATGTGTGCATCATTTTCATGTCTGTGCCTGCTGATGCCGCTGGGAGGTTACAGTCAGTGGCTTCATAGCCTCTAGGGTCTATAGATGATTAGCTGCGATCTGCCCAGTCAAGTGGGCAGCCTGGTCTGTGGCTCCCACTCTTCCCATCTTGAATTGGAGGTTTGGAAAACAGTTTAGTCCCCCATTCCTGGGACCAGGCATAACTGGCAGAGCGAGATTGAGCACATGTGTGATACAGAATCCCTCAAAATTCAGGGGGTTTCCAAATAGCAGGCTGCTCCAGCCTACACAGCATCTCTGTGCAAAGCAGAAAAAAGTTCCCCTTCCACAACCAATTCTACTTCCAATTATTGAAAAATTGTTATATCAATTTTGTTAGTACAAGATGCCTGATTGCCAGGAAACTGTCATAATTCACTTATGAATCTGCAATGCATATAATGCTGCTGCAGCATGATGATCCCCTGCATGGCAGTGCGGGGCAGCCTGGGCTGATGGCACTGCTCTTCCCTCTATCCCAGATCCTTCCCTAAGGGCCCCACCGAGTCCTTTGATTCTCCCCTTCTTTTCCCTGAACAGTTGGCTTAGCCTGGGATGGGCAGGCCGTGGTGACCCATAAACTTGGGAAGCAGATTGATGGGGCCCAATGCTAAGTCCTCCCCAGCACAAGGAAATGGCCAGAGGCCCCAGGGCAGAGATGGGAGCCCAGGCCAATGTCTGCCTGGAACAGAGAAGTGGGACAGGAGGCTGGAAGCTGCTCCTAACGGGGTAGACAGAGAAGTGAAGGGCAGTAGGGTATAGGGAGGCAGGCCAATATGGGGGTCTATAGGGAGAGCAATAAATAAGGGCACCAAGTCAAGTGCATGCAAAATGCATGAGACCCTGCCCCTGGGGTGTCTCTGAGCTGGGAAAGGAAAAATGTAATCCGCTTCTCCCGTGGAAGAAGAACATGAAGAGGAGAACAGACGCCTGGGTATCATCTCCTACACAGGCTGGGTACAGAACTACATTCCTGGCTACTCCCCATAGGAATCTCCCCAAATGGGGGAGAAGAGAAGAGTTATACCCTGGGGGTTTTAAATTCATTTTCACCTTCCTTTGGGAACCAGAAAGATAGCTTTGCCCCTACTTCCCGTCACTCACCCTACCCCTCCCTCCATTTGGGCCCTCACCCTGGTCACTGCCTCTGGGGTCATTATCTGCCCACTGATATTCAGAATGATTTCATTAACGTCATCATAAATGCAGTCATGAAGAACGTATTAAGGAACTTTGAGCTGGCCAACACTTCCCACAAAAAGCCAACTTAAACACCAAGCCAAAAGATCCATTTACACTGTCAAAGAAAACCCCAAATGCATATGGTCAAAGAAATATTGTTGCTCTTGGTCAATGCAGAGGGTGCTGCCAGAGAAGCTGTAGGAGAATTATTAGTATCTATTTTTGGGAAACATGGATTAAAAATAAACAGCCACACTCGAGGGCAGACATGTGACAGTAGAGCAAACGGGAAAGGCAATCGCAAGGGTGTTCAGTCACAGATTTCAAGCCTGAATGATCAAGCTTTATTTGTTCCCTGTATGGCTCATAATTTTAACCTTTTATTATGCAAAGCAGCCCATTTGATTTTACATTGCCAAAGGAGGCTTGGCATGATTAACAGATCACATTTGCCAGTCACTTCATCTGTAAAAAGGTGGGCTAGCTTGAAAGAGATTGAAGTTATTTTCAACTCTTTGGACACAGAGACGTGGGCACCCTAAGTCAGCTATCTCTCCCAAATGCTGATGCAGAGAAAAACTTATGGTGAAGCAGGATGTTGCAGAGGTTGACCCAGAATAATCCCCAGGGTCCCTGGGGAAGAAACCTTCCCTGCGTATGCCCATGGACAGCCTTGAGCGCCCAAAGGTTCAGGATAGCGGCTGAGCTACCAAGTAGGAGGGTTTTGTCTTTGTTGCTACTTGGGAGCTCTCCAGGGTCCTGGATAGCCTCTACTTGAAACTTTCTCACCTAGTAGACCCTCAGGCCTTGAGCTGGGTCCACCACCCCTGCCTTCCTCCCTTTTGCCCTCCAGATACCAGCTACAACTAACACGAACAGCCTGCCAGTGTCTGCATCCTCCTCGGTCTTACACCACATGAAAAGGCAGGATGGTGTAACTCAAAGACGCTGATTATCAAGTCAGACAGACATGACATGGGTTTGAGTCTCAGTTCTACCCCTTATTCTTGAGTTGGGAAAATTATCTCTTCCCCTTGAGCCCCAGCTCCCCTTTATGTAAAGTGAGATAACATTTGCTTTTTAGTGTTGTTGTAAAGATGTTAAAATTGGTGAATGTAAAATCTTATGTAGTGTCTGGCATATAGCAACAATAACAAATAACAAATAACAAATGCCTAACATCATTATGCACGTTAGCTTCAGTGCTGTTCCTACGCTGCTTTAGCAACCTGTCAGTCCCTGGACTGGTAACCTTTTCCCTGTTCATGAGTTAGGAGGCAGTGGTTGTAAGTAACAGGAAATGGCACAGGCTTATGTAAAAAAAAAAAAAAAAAAGGAGGGGGTGCTCCATCCTTATGTAAAAAAAAAAAAAGACATGGTGTCTAATGGAAGCCAAGAGCATGAGCAGGCCACACTCCAGTAGGGCTATAAACTGGGAGCAGTGAAGTGACTGGGACCCTTCATAATCTCCCATTTCTTTTTCTCCCTGGTGCCTCCTTATCCCATTTGTAGACAGTCGGTAACTTTCACTGTTATTGGGGCATGGTGGGAAACACTACAGACATTGTATTTTCACAGAAGCCCAAAGACGCATGCAGTCTCAGAGTCACCCTGTGTCCCTGTAGGGGAGAATGTCAGAATGACTGGGTCTCTTGGTTTATCAGTCTGTGTACCAGAGGCAGCACGACCCTGAAGGAGCTACTCCTAACCAAGATTGACTGACTGTACGTAAAGAGCAGAGCCTAGAATCTGTCCCCACCCAGCTGTTCTAGGATAAATGTTCAGCCTCAAAGGGCTTAACCTCATTTCTCATGCTCTTTGGATCCTTCCCTGCATCCTTTTTCCTACCAGTATGTCCTAACAGCCTTCTAGCAGCCTGTTGTCTGTCTAAGCAGTGTTTCTCAACTTGGCTGAACATCAGAATCATTTAGAGTGTTTAAAATACAGAGATCCTTAGCCCTCCCCCATCCTAGGGACTGTTTGAAAAGCTCAGTGGTGGAGAGGCAGGAATTTATTTTTAAACAGCTTTCCTGATGAGTTGGATTTACATCAGACTTCAGAGCCCTGCACTAAGGTAAACAGTCTTACAGCACAAACATAAGTTGAGACTCTCTTATGCTGTGCCTGGGGGTAAAGACTTTAGATGTGATTTCTAAGAACTGCCTCTGCTTCGTTCCTCAGAGGGAAATGATGACTCTCCTTTCTTCTACACTGGTAAGGCTCCCCAGAAAACAATGCCATGGGGAGCTCCTCAAGCTGATCAACAGAAGGATTGCATCTGTACTCTTTAGGGTGATGCCCCATCTTCCCAAGAACTCTCAGAAGAATGTTATCCAAAAGCCTTCAATTTAAGAAAAACAATATTTTAAGTGAAAGGCAGCTAAATCAATTCCCCCTGGAGCAGCAGGACCGGGATCTGCCTGTGATTCAGGGTTTTGTGTTGCATTGAGCCACAGTTTACATTAGTCAGGACTAACTGCTAAAGGCTCATTTGTCAGGGGAAAGTGAGAGCCCCCAGCCCCCCTAAAAGGCACAGAGAGGCTTTGGGGCTAGGTGGGAGAGGGAAGTTAGGACTGGCAAAGAGTGGGGGTAGCCGGACTAGAAGCAGAAAATAAGAAAGAGCTTCAGGGGACAGACAGGCTCAGGGGGAACTCAGGGCTAATTTAGGGGAAGCAGAGAACTAGATGGAAAATGCTAACTTCTGAGGAAATCTAGGAGAGAAGGGAACTGCACAGGAACAAGCTGACTTCATCTGGCTGCAGATACTTGTAGACTAAGTAATTTCAGGGGATATTTCAGAGGAAAACCTCAGAGTTCTCCAAGGACAGAGAATTTGGCCTTAGCCCTGGACTTGCCTCTAACAAGCTGTGTGACCTTGGCCACGCTGCCTAACCTCTCTGGGTCTTGATTTCTCCCTCAATAGGATGGCAGGGTGGGAGTGATTGAGCTCCAGGTTCTCTTCCAGCTCTGAGATTGTAGATGACATTGCCCCTGAGCTGGGGCAAACTCAACCTAGGTGTACTAGAATGTCTCCCTCGCCCCCAGCCTGGGCCATAGGGACCCTTCATGCTCAGATCTGCTGTACCCAGGGGTTGGTCCCTAATGACTGACTAGGAGGAGGAAGGTGAGCACCAAGGGACAGGGCATAATGGGACAGGGCCATGGAAGTCAAGAGCCTGGAGGGGTGCCAGCCATCCGGCAGGCAGAGAATAAGGGGTCTGCAAGCATAAGGAGACCACTGCTCCCATCATGTCTTCCCCCGCAGCCCCCAGCCTCCACCCCAAGGACCTCAAGGGAACCTGCAAAGAAGATCCACTCCTTCTGAACACAGAAGGGAAACTTTGCTCATGATCAGGTTGCACAGGCTGACCTAGGCACCGGGCTTTTGGCTTTGGGTGGGAATGGCCTCCCAGCAGTGTGGTAACTGGGTGAGCTGGCAGCCACCTGCTTACACCTTTGATGGAAGAAAAACAGATGGTGAATTACAACTTCCTCGTGCAGCCTGCTTGGCAGCAGCAGGATCTGTATCAGTCAGGGTCTGGTGGGGAAAACAGAAACCACAGCGGTTATTTTAATAGAGAGAATTCAATCTAGAAAATTGGTTACACTGGTATTGGATGAGGAAACAGAATGAATAACTGCAAAAGCAGCTGCCACCCCCAGGGCAGGAACAAAGGAAGAGTTGCGATTACCGGAATGTAGACGCCCAGAAGGGGGGCTGCAGGGGGAAGAGGTGGGACACGGGCTCTGAGGAGGGGTGCAGCCTGGCTGGTGTATCTGAGTGGGCACAATGAGGCTGGTTCTAGAAGTGTGCCGGCAAGGCTAGAAACTGGAACTGCCTTCTGCTGCCAGGGTGAGGCTGACAAGGACACAAAGCAAATCCAGAAGGAGCATGTCCCAGGTCCCTCTGCCTCCCACCTTCTTGTCCTCATTGGCAGAAGCTACCAGGGACCACCTGGCACAGGGAACGTATGGTTTACAGGGTCCCAGCCCGGGCACCACAAAGGGGAATGCAGAAAGAGGTTGAGCTGAGGGGCCGTATCCTGCAGCCTGTTTGGAAGCCATGGGGTCCACAACAAGTGGGGACATTGAGGAAGCCCAGGAGGCAGTGTGAAAGCTAAGCTACATTTGCTTTGATGTGATGCTTTGGGACCCACGGAACTGCTGGGTTTGGGGTGAGATGCAAGCTTGAGTGGCAGTGGGCTACGTATTGGAGCCCCAGGGATTCAGGGCTAGACACGCCACTGTAGTGACAGGAAACCAAGAAAGGGCTGACTTGCAGCCTCATCCCTGTCCGTCTCCCATTTCCTCCCCTGCCTGCCTTCCTGTGGGGAAGGAAGAATCCAGTGAGGGACTCACTCCAGGCAGATGTGGACAAGAACAACCCCTCTCCAGGAAAACTGCCCGCAGAACTGCCCCCAGGGAGCACTGCTTCCGTTTCACTGATCGTCCTTGCTGGATGGCAAGACCACTGGCCCTACTGGACAGAGAAAGGATGGGCATTTATTTTCTTGTCTAGAGGTGTTAGCAGTGTATTGGGGGGCACATGTGAAACTTGCAGTGGCTGCCTTTCACTAGCTACACCAATGTCCGGCGCCCGAGTCTGGCAGCAGTCCAAGGGGACAGCCACAGTAAGTGCCAGGCTGGCGTCCCTCAGCCTCTGCCACTTCAGAGCATACCCTGGGCTAGCACAGCAGCCGCCCCGCCTGCGTGTGGAATGATGGAATTAGTGGCCCGCAGCAAGGCCTGATGCGGTGTATGCCCTGATTTGCCTGCTCCCAGGTGGGCTAACTCTTGAGTTGCCTGCTTGTAACTATTTCCAGCAGAATTAAACCCCAGATGCCCAGGGCAGGAACTCACGTGGCAATCCTCTCCTGCTTCCCACAACTCTTTCCTGCCCCCTGTAGCAATGTGTTTCCTGGGCCACATCCCGGGTCTTGGCATCCATGGCTGAGCGAACTAAGAGACCCAGGGAATGGGAAAAAGGGGAGGGGCCTCATGTCAGATAGGAGCTGGCCCCGGATGAGGACACAGACAGGGACAGCGCAGTGGGTTCAAGCCTCTGCAGGTGGCCTGGCAGGCCCCCCCAGGAAGTCCCCTCTGGAGCCTGGCCTGACTGTCAGTCTTGAGGCTTCTCTGAGCAAGACTGTGGCTATGCTTTGACTGGTGTGTTTTCCCCAAAACTCTGTCACACCCACATCTACATGACACCCAGGCCTTTGCGTTCGGAGCATACTTTTGAAAAGGAAAAATCTGGGTCAGGCAGTCACCCCCAAGCAAGGTTTCAAAGGACTTTCCATTCCCCAAGCCCTTCCCTTTGAACTTGGCCAAACGTTCCTCCTTGGCTGGTATTTCTTCCTCAGAATGCTAGCCCGAAGGTGAAGAATGCAGGGCAGCATTCACTGCAAGTGGGTGGAGTTGTTTTGAGTCCTATGAGTAAGCGAGGAAAAGTACCGGCAGCCGAGGCCGTGGCCCGGCCCCACCTGTGATGGCCCAGCTCTGGGCCAAGGCCTTGCCAGTCGCTCATGGCACAAGCGGCCTCTCAGAGAAACCCGTCTTACACCACCATCCTGGCCTTTCCTCCTGGGCCTCCTGATGTGGCCTGTGGTACTTGGGTCACCCACAGAGTTCCAGCTCAGAAATGTATCTCCACCCAGGTAGAGCCAAGGGCACTGCCAACATAGGTGTCACCACCCTGGAAGCTCATCCCTGCGTCTGTGGGTCATCCATGCCCCATGCCCTGGCTCCCAGCTCGGCTGGGCCAGTCCAGGGGGCTTTTCTCAGGGCAGGTGGAGCGACCTCAGGGTGTTCTCCTGGGGTATGTGTATGACTGGGAGGGTGGGTTTCCTTTCTCCCAGACCCCAGGGAGTAGAACACAGTCCAGAGGAATAGCCCTGTGTGGGTCACATCTCTGTGCCCCACAGCATCCAGAAGGAAGAAGGGCCTGGAGCCTCCTAAGCCAGTCCCAAGGGTTGCGGAGAAAGCCATGGCGCCTGCTGCCCCCACCAGCCCGACTCACGGGGAGGCGGACCGTGGGCCGTGCGGCACCCCACCGAGCTTTGAGGGAAGCGCTGCCAACGGACCAGCTGCCAGAGCGGAGCCTGAAGTGGGTCTCCTTCCTGCTGGTTTGGAGAGTGGAAGGGCAGTCCGCAAAAGGCACCCCAGAACTTCCCTCCCCCATGTGACGTCCCTTTTCCTCATTCTGTCCAAGCTAGATTTGTTTCAGCAGACATGCGTCCTTTCTTTTTTTTTAAATTGTATTTGGGATATGTAGTTCCATGGGCTTTGACACATGTTCATATTCATGTACCAACACCACAGTCAGGGTACAGGACAGCTCCATCCCCCAAAAACTCATGCTGCCCCATTGTGGTCATACTCTCCCCACTCCATAGCCCCTGCTGAGGTGGAGGTAGGGAGAGGGGGCCCCAAAAACTGCAATAAAAGAAAGTGAATGAATTACATGGTGGGCCAGAGTGACTGAGCCATCTGGGGCTGTCCCCAAAACACCATGTGTGCTTAAGGCTGAAAACAGCTCAAGCTGAGGCTTCAGGCGGACCCCGGGACATGAACATTGAGGGGAGAGATGGGGTTTTGTCGCAGAAGGACTGGGTCTTAGCCTGGACGTGGCTGTGTGTCTGGGCAAGCTTCTTGGCTTCTCTGAGCCTCAGTTTACTGGGACTGATTCTTGCAGGCCTGATGAGGGTGTTCTGATTGTGACATGGTCAGGCTTTGTGCTGAGCATCAGAAGGTCTAACTAAAGGCTCAGGCCCCATGTGTGCCCTAGCTCCAAGCCACGCTGGGGGAAAGAGCCCCTTCTAGACTAAGGAGGAAGAGTCAGTCTGTGGCCGTGCCAGGTCTGTTCTTCACAGCCGAGGAGCCTCTGGAGGGGTGGGGCTGTCCTGATACTCAGGGGCCAGGGCACAGATTTGGTCAGAGAAGAGGGATCCATTCCGGCAAAAGTGGCAAGGCATCTGTGGTTGTGCCTGAACTCTCCCTCCGGTCACCCCTGTGCCCCTCGTCTTCCTCACCCTCCTAGGCCAGGGTCTCTGGAATCTACACCTCCTCTCTGCACCGTGACAGCAGTGAGGGCCCCACAGCAGAGGACTGGGAGCTTAGGCTCTGTACCAGGGTGACCTGGTTCAAAGCTGAACCACTTTCTGGCTGGGTGACCATGGACAAGTCCCTCGACTTTGCTGGCCTCACTTCCCTTGTCTGTTAATGGGGATAGTAATGGTGCCTCGCTGTGGGGCAGCTCTGAGGCTCAGTGGAGGCAGCCCCTGGCAGCCGGTAGTGTGGGCCTGGCACACAGCATGTTGGCAGCAACAGCCACTTCTGCTCGTTGCTCGGTTGTTGTTAGTGCTGCTTTTTAAATGTCACAGGATGTTGGACCTCAGATCTCTAAAGTCTCTCCCAGTTCTTGTGTTACTCAAAACAGAGAAGGGTCTACTTCGTGCATTCTAGAAATTTAAAGTTATACAAAATTAATTGCCTGGAAACAAGGGCTCCCCTGGCAGAAGGGCCAATTCGGGCCCAGCTCTCCCCACTGAACCCAAAGTGACTTCAGCATCGTTTTGTTGATTGCAGGAGACCAGAAATTCTCAAGCTCTTCCCCACTGGTGGAGGGTCACTCTTGACAGGTCAGAGGCCCGGGTCGGGGGCTCCTGGGGGCTGAACACAAGAAAGAGGCAACTCGTGTGCCCATATACCGCCCACACACCTGTCACTTAGAATCCCTTCGGCTCCACTGCAAATCTCCAAACTTCAGTTTTAAGTCACAGAGGTTTGCTTCTGGACTTTGCCTTGGCCACGTGAGGGGATGTTCAACCCCACCTCATAAATGCACAGACTCCATTTTGCTTCAACAAGTACTTTAAAACTGCATAATAAAACAGACTGCTGTAAAGCAGCCCACATTTTCCCATAGGCCCAGGGTTGGAGTTGATGGTTACTGGTCTGATCAGTGATGACTTAACAGCAAATTTATACTGCCAGCAACATCATAAAAGCAAATACCATACGTCTGCATGATCCCTTATGATATGCTCCCAGCCCTATAAAATGGGCATAAACACACCAGACCCCTTATTGCATGAAGGGAACCAACAGCCTATATGCAGTATATGTGCAGCTATAAAAATACAACCATGTCATAAATTTGAACTAAAACCATTATTCCAGCCTTAATGGACATCAATTAAATATTCAATTAATGACAGTTTTCCCCACTTGCCTTGAATTACAAATGAATTTGGGAAGGATGATTTTAAAAGATCACTTTGAAAACCTGCCCAGGGAAGTTTGAGTGGTTATCTTTGTCCCTCAATACCGGAAGGTCCTGGGGGCAGTGGCAGTGGCATCAAGCTCTGCAGGAGCTCGGAGCTGGGGGACGAGCCCACAGGGCTGTTAGGGGTGGCATTTATCTCAACCCTGAGATCACACCAAAGAAGGGCGGCCCCAACCACACGCCGCCAGCCTCCACACCCCCAAGAGGAACCGGCAAGGCTGGTGGCAGAGCTGCCTGGCTGCTGAGCTAAGGGAGGGAAGGTGGCTTTATGGAGTTGCCACCGGAATGCTGCCATCACAGTCAGAATCATGGGAAGTTGGTTAAAATGCAGATGTCTGGGCCTCACCCGACACATACTTCAGGATGGCTAGGATGGGGCCTAGGAATCTGCATTTTAACCAGCACCTTGGCACCTTGGGCGCACACCCGGGTTGGAACCCCTGCACCTGGGGTTGTTCTCATCTCCCCCGTCCTGGTTGTGCATTAAGGACCCCACTGTTCCCCGACTCCACGACCAGACTGTGAGCACCCTCCTCATGCCATCCTGTAACTATCCTTCCTTCCCTGCAGGCAACCCAAGCCACTCATTGGTTGCACACCTTTCTAGACTTTCTTAGAAACACACTTACTTCCTTATATAGAATTTGAAGTTCTTACCATTTACACAAATGGTTTCATTCTACACGCATGGTGTGCAACTGGCTTGTTTTCATTTTAGGAAATGCCAGGAAGCCACTCCATGTCCGTGCGTGTACTGAGACCTCGTTCACTTTCTTGCCCTGCACTCCATGACAGGGTTATGGCCTGGTTATTTAATCACTCTCCTGCTAATGTTTAAATTCCCCCTTTTTTCTGGTTACTAACCATGTTCCTTTGCATAAGCTCTTGGGTTCATTCACAGTCTATCTGTGGGCACTTCCCAGGCCTGGGCAAGGAAGGAAGCAAGTGACCCTGGGCATTGCTGGCCGGGTAGACAGCACTTTGTTGACCCTTCACACTTCGATGAAAAGCCTTTAAACAGTTACCCAGCCATTAGCTTGAACATTCCATTTGCTTCTCTCCCTAATTTGCTTACATCTTGAGACGCCTCATCACTTTGCACCTGGGCTAACCGCCCAGTATTCCCCCCACACAGTTGTCTCCAGTTGGTGCTACCAGATTGCTCTTCCTCACCCAGCATTTGATTGTATCATTTGCTACCAAACCTGCAGCAAAGCATCTGGGGCCTGATTCCCTCCCCAGGCTGCTGGTGCTCTCTCAGAACCAGCACGGACCGCCTCTCCAATCCTATGCTCCACAGGGCTGGAGTCACGGCTAAGTCCACGAGGGGAGCTTTTAGGGGTGCTTCCTCCCAGTTTGTATCCTTGTGGCTTACATCTCTGCCCCTCCATGAGAACCCTTCTGGGGTCACTCCCTGGGCAGGCCTTCCCCCATCCTCTGTGCTCCCCAAGACACTCATGCTCACATGTCCCCGTCCTCTGCTGAAGTTCATCACTCCAAGCAGTGCTACAAGTGTGCACGACTCCTCCTCCCAAGTGGATCACCAGCTCCTCAAGGGCAGGGGCGGCCCTGCGCTGTGCACATCAGAGGCTCTAATTCAGGACCGCCTCTCTGCAGACTCTGCACCCAGTGAGGGAATTCAGCAGGATTTAGACCCTGTACTCAGTTCCCTTCATCCCTTCCCGCTTGCACTGTGTGACTTACACCTACATCTCCAGCCCTGTGTCTTCTCACAAAGTCAAGATGACACCTCTTAGCTGACTGCTAGAACTATCTACATAGGGGTCTCCACATGTCAGAAACAGGATATAAAGCCTGCCTGCTCCCAGCCTCCCTGTTCTCTAATCAGTAAGTGCCAAGGTGGCCCGGTCCTTCCTCTCACACAGCTACAGGCCTCTGAAGGACTCGAGCTCACAGCCTCTGCTGGGCCTATCTCAAATGCCGTACTGACGCTTTCAGGCTGCTGCATCAGCCTTACCCAGGCACCCAGCTAGCCCAGAACAAATCCAACAACAACCGAGGAGGTGCTGGCTCCCCGTAGATGTAATTCTCACCTTGGTGTACATGGGAATCATGCAGGGGGGTTGTTAAGACATCGATTTCTGAGCCCCGCCAGAGCTTCTGATTAAGGCCTCAGATGGGGCTAAGTTCACAGGTGAAGCTGCAGCTGCTGGTCTGGCGACCTTACTTTGAGAAGCACTGCCTTCCGGGTTTGGAACTGGTTCCTCATGCCCTAGTTTTGGGTGGGATGAACCTGAGGGAAATCCCTGGTGACTTCACATTCCCCTTCAAGTCCTGTGGTTCTCTTTTTGCAGCTGGTTACACACACTGTCAAGGAAGTTACCTGGCAGGGCTGGTGGCCAGGCGTCTGGCTGCAGAGCTAAGGGTGGGGGACAGTCTTGTGGGGCTGTGACAGGAGCACTTCAGGAGCCCTCAGTGTCTTGCCAATGGGTTTCAGCCCCAGGCAAGTTCACTATTGATTCAATGTGACCAAAGAAATTGACAGCAAAATGTTCCTGGGGTAAAAGGGTTATACCCAACTTTATTTCCAGGTGGCAGATCAGTCACTAGAATCCCATTCACTCAGAGCAAGTCTTCACACAGCAAGCCGGTCTCGGTCTCTGCCTCTGGGCCCTTCTGGGCCCCTCTGTCCGCACAGCCATCCCACACAACTGTCCTCCGGGCCTCTCTGCACAGTCATCTCGCACAGCCTTCCTCTGTGCCTCTGTCCTCAGTGCTGCCACCACTCCAGACTCTGCTCTCCTGCAGCCTTGCAGCCGTGCCACGGTGTCGTGCCCAGAGCACTGGGTGGAGCTCTTTATATAGAGTCAACAGCCATGTATTGCCCACACATGTGCAGTGAGCTAGTCAACCAGGGCCAGATGAGAATCCTGGCCACAGGAACTCTCATTTTATTCACACTCGGCATCAGAGTTACCATTGCTGATACTCCCCTTCCCTGGCCCAGGCTGTCTCCCCTTTATTTCAGCATTTTGCATCCTTTGGAGTGTCACAGGCCACTTGGAGAATCTGATAAAAGCAATGGATTCCTGCCCCTGGAAAAGCATGTATGCAGACAATTTTAGAGACCCCCTGCACCTGGGTTGTTTCATTTCCATCACAATTTCAGGAGACATCACAGATGGCCCAAAGCCCACCACAGATCTCAGGTCAAGGACCCTGCCGAACTCAGTGATTCTCAACTTCCACAGTGCAGTAAAATGCCACCTGGGAGCCTAAAATATACAGATGTCTAGAAACAACCCCCAACCTCCACCACCACAGATATTCTGATACAATAGGTCTGGGGTAGGACCAAGACACATGTCTTTTTGAATGTGCAGCCAGGTTTAAAACCACTGCAACTTGTCTCCTTCCCTGGGAACTAGCCCCTCTTCCCTTTTCCACACTGCCTAGACCTGAGGCATCTCAAGGCCCTTGTGCATAGTGGGGCCCCTGGCCAGTCCTGAGCCCATTGCCTGCCATGATGATTATGGGTGGATGGGATGGCTTGATGTCTGCCCAGGGTCACCTCTCCTCAATTACCATCCTCACAAGGGTGCATTGCTAATCTCTAGGCCACGTCCCGTGTCTTCTCTGAGAGAGCATCTGGAGCAGTCAACCCTGTCCTTCCCACCCGGAAACAGCCGCATGCCCCATTAACGGGGCCGCTCCTTCCCACTTCGATTCAGATTAACAATGGAAGGAGCTGCTGTTCTCTCCTGCCTTCAGAAACAATTAAGATGAAAAAGTATCTCAAGCAGCTTCATGGAAAGGTTGGCTTCCACTCAGGGTGTCCACACTCCCATGAGAATCACAGTCTCTGTGGTAGCATCCCAGGAGGGTGCTTTAAGATTTCCAGAATGAGGGACTCTATAATAATCAACACCTGGAGACGGCACAGGCAATGGTAATTGATTAAGTGAAGTGCTTAAATAGAATGATCAGAGTCTAATTGCTCATCACTGATTTGGGGCAGACGCTAAAGTTAGAAAAAACAATCTGTGGCTTCTCCCTACTCCTTCTGAAGAACTCATCAGGAAGAAATAGAGGTTGGGGCTGGGGAACCAGGGTGAGAAGAGGAACAGTAAACCCCTTGCCCAGGTGACTAGGGTGTCTGCCCAGCGACCTTTCCCCTTCATGTGGAACCAGCACTTCACTTCCCCTTTGAGGACCTAAGCCTCCCACCCCATGCCATGACGGCTTGGAAGCACTGTCCCACTGCCCCCTCTCCACTCCTACCCCCTCGCCCCTGAACAAGGCCTGGCCCAGAGCATCGTCTGCCCCAATCAGACCTTTTCTGGTTGAATTTAAACTTGAGTGAAATGATCTGAAGCCATTTCACTGGCAGCAGCATGAATCAACTGCCCTTTAGTTCTAGGTAATAACCCAGGCCCCTGAGCTGTTGGCCTATTGGCAGCCCAGGTTATTCAGTGTTTCTTTGTCTTTATCATTCTTCTTGGTCCTTAACTTCTCCTTTTTGGAATTACCTCCCATGTAAGCAATTTGCACCCTAGTCCCTATCTCAGGAACTGGTTTCAGAAAAAACCCAAGCTAATCCCCCTGCTACTAAGAGTGGTCCTACGAAGCACACCATTACAGTGGGATTCTAGAACTGGATGATTTGTCAGCTCACACAGCAAAGGGACCACATGGGTGCTGGGATGGGAAAAGCCTGTGGTGTGCTGTGGCTCACCAATACTAAGGCTCTTGTCGGCGGTGCATGGGGATGACACATGGGTGGAAGGGAAAGATGGCTCAGGCAGTAACTCCAGCCCTTGAACATCGTGGGGGCAGTGGTAATAAGACTGTAGAATTAGAAGCCTTTTACAAATATTATCCTAGAAATCTTCAAGAAAGAGAGCAATAGGCTCAACTAGCCACTCTGAACATAATGTGGAAGCCAGAAGGCCTCCCTGGCAGCATCTGGAGAGGCCCACATTCTATGCAAGCCATGTGGCAGACTGCTGGAAGTTGGGCAAAGGATTTTATCATAAGGGTGATAGAACTGCAAAGGATATGGATGCACAGTTTCAGCAGGTTTCTTGTGCTAAAGTGAGGACCTGCTAGGGAAGGAGTGGGCCCTGAGATCTAGGATGGGACACAATGGAGGATGTGGGTGAGAATCGTGAACCTCCAGACTCACCCGAACCCTCTGGACCATCAGAGGCAGCCCCTGCCCCTTACTAGAGAAGGGAGCCCCCCGTTGAGAAATCTGGACCGCTGACGGGATAACACTCCGAGTCCTCAGCTAAGGTGGATGCCTCACAAGGCAATGCTTGTCCTCTCCTCAAGGTCTGACTGACCGAGAGAAAAAGAGAGAAGATACAAACCACCAATATTAGGAATGAAAACAGGGACATCGCCATGGACCCTAAGATGATAAAAATAAAATGAGAGAATGTTAGAAAATATTTATGCCTATAAATTTGACAACTTAGATGAAATGGGAAAATTCCCTGAAAACCACAATCAAATTCATTCAATGAGAAATAAGAAACCAAAATAATCCTAGATATATTAAAGATATGCATGATTAAAAATCCTCCAACAGAGAAAGCCTCAGGCACACATGGCTTCCCTAGAAAATCTGACCACTTAAGGAAGAAATAATACCAAGTCTACACAAAATCTTTGGAAAACAAAAGAGGAGGGAGCATGGACTTCTGTTTCTGGGAAGATGAAAGAGAAGTACTTTTCCCTATCCTTCCCACTAAGGAGAGTTTAGTACAGCTGAAAACCTTGGGCATTGTATGTAAAACGAACATTGGAGGACCCTGAGAGGTGGAGCAGAAGGCACACAAGCTAGGGATCGTAGGACCGATGACAACACAATTCTGAGTCTCTTTTCTGAGTTCTCTGGGTCTGCTTTTCTCCTCATTTGTCTGAGAGTTGGTGCTGAAGAATCCAGCAGCCCAGCACCCCAGTGTACCCAGACCACAAAGCCCAACAAAAGCCTCCTCTCTCTAGCAAAGGATCGGGAAGCCTGTCAAGACAGAGAAACGTTTAGACAGCAACGGTTCTACTTCAGCAAACGACATAGAACAACACATGGGCACCATCCCCCAGGCACCTGACAGGCACACACACACATGCACCCTAGCAAAGCCATGTGGAGAGCTGGATTCCCACCCTTACCAGACCATAACAAGATACCTAGTCCCCACCCCGGGGTAGACTGGCATCAATGAAGGTTGAGTAGGGAGCTGGGACCTGCGTCTCCTGAGTGCTCATGAGCCTCCTCCCAGCCTCCCCCACTCCACTGTGTCAATGGAGACTGAATTCCCATTACTACCCAGCAGTAACAAGGGGCCTCCTCCCCTCTTCACTGGGATGGTGTCAGAGGAAGCCTAGTGGAGAGTCAGGACTCTCGCCACCACCCAGCAGTAAGGAGGCCACCCCTCTCCCTGGGGCATGAGGTGGGGCCATGTGAGAGACAGGGACAAGACACTCCTACCCCTCTCAGCCAGGGAGGGATGGTGCTGGCCTAGTGCGAGCCTCCCCTCATGTGTCATGGGAGGCTGGACTCGGAACCTGGATTATACCCCCACTGAGCAGTGACAGGTGGTGTCCTCCCAGCCCCCGATGGAGCAGTGTCAGAAAACCAGTTAAAACAAAAGGTGTAAACGAGATGTACACTGTCATAATATAATGCCCCAAATGTCCAGTTTTTGATCAAAACTCACTTTTCATACTGAGAACCAGATAGCTCTTACACTGATTAAAAAAAGAAATCAAGAGATATGATGCTCTACACCAACTCCTTTCAGGTTCCTGGACGCCATTCCAATGCGTGCATGCGTGTGTGTGTGTGTGTGTGTGTGTGTGTGTGTAAGCGGGTCTTCCAATGCACAATCCTGTGCAATTCTCAAACACCAGCAGTGTCCAAGAACTCAACTCAATTCTGACCCTACCTGCCCTGAGACAGCACCAGATTCCCAGGTTAAGGCCTCTGTCCTACGAGACTACACTCCACCCTCCACACCAGATGCCAGTCACAAGCCCCTGTGCTTCTGACCAACTGGCTACAGACTGGAGGTTCCCATGACCTTCCCCTTAGGTTCGATTTATTTGCTAGAGTGGCTCACAGAACTCAGGAAAACACTTACATTTACCAGTTTAATAAAGGATACCGTAAAGGACACAAGTTAACAGCCAGATGACGAGAGACACAGGGCAAGGTCCTATAAAGGAGTTCCATCCCCGTCCTCGTCCAGCTTGGGGCCTGGCTTGGTTGCACGTGGAAGCATTCTGGTTCCCCAAGTGTGGAAGCCCTCTTGACAGAGGAGCAGGATGCATAAGAAAAAGAGAGAGAGAACAAAATGCTCTTCGCATGGATTTTTGTGAGGGCTTCATTTCGTAGTCTTGATTGACTAAGTAATTGGCCACTGGCTGATTTAGCCTCCAGCCCTCGCCTTTGGTTGGGATCCAAAAGTCTCTCATTAACATAACAAGACCCATTTCACCCTGAAGGCTCTGAAGCGTTTTTAGGAACTATGGTGAAGACCAAATATGCCTGGGAAATATACATTTGGTCATTTGAGTGACAAAATATGTATTTCTTAAATCTCATTTTATTGCAGATATACCAACACCCAACATGACAAAGATGTCAGAATTATCTTGCAAACATTTTAAAACAGCCATCATAAAAATGCTTCAACAAACAAATACAAACACAGTCAAAACAAGCAGAAAAATAAAGTCTCAGCCAAGAAATGGAAAGTTTCAGAAAAAAACAGAAGATACAGAGAAGAGCCAAAAGGAAATTTTGGAACAGAAAAACACAACAGCCAAATTTTAAAATATCAGTGGATGAGCTGAAAAACAGAATGAAGAGCACTGAGGAAAGAATCAGTGGATTCAAGGAGAGAAAACTAGAAATTGCCTAATCTGAACAACATAGAGGAAATAAAAATTTTTTTTTAAAGAATAAGAATGAACAAAGCCTCAGAGAACTGTGGGACAAAACATCTATTATTCCTCGTTCATGGCATCAGAATCCTGATAACAGAGTTAAAAGAGGGCAGGACTGAAAAAAACGCTTGCAAAAATAACAGATGAAATTTTTCCAAATTTGGCAAAATACATAAACTTCTAAATCAAAGATGAACAAACTCCAAAAAGGATAAATCCAAACAAATCCATTCCAAGACACATCATAGTCAAACTTCTAAAAACCAAAAACAAAGAAAAGTCTTGAAAACAGCAAAAGAAAAATGACCTTACCTATAGGGGGAAAACAGTTTGAATGACAGTGGATTTCTAATAAAAAACCAAGGAGGCCAGAAATAAATTTTTCAATGAAGATAAGATATGGAAAAAAGAAAAACTGTTAAACTAGAATTCTATTTCCAGAAAAAAAAAATCCTTCATGAATGAAAGAGTAATTAAGGCATTACCAGAAAAAAGAAAACTAAGAGAATTTGTTGTCAGGAGGTCTACCCACCCTGAAAGAATGGCTAGCAGAAGTTTTCTAAATGGAAGGGAAATGCTAAAAAGAAGGCACTTTGAAATATCGAGAGGGAAAATAAATGTTTGGCAGTAGAAGTAAAAATTATAACACTGTCTGATGTGTTTATAAATTTAAGACAACTATATTATAAATGGGGGAGGGTAAAGAGATGTAAAGGGAAATAAGGTTTCTGCAGTTCACTCTAACTGGGAAAACGGCTGTGAAAAATATATATTCTGTCTGCAAGAAACCCACTTCAGATATAACAATATAGGCAGATTGAAAGTAAAGAGTAGGAAAAAAAAAGATACCACCCAAGAATTAATCCAAAGAAAGCAGGAGTGGCTATATTAATAGCAGATAAGTATATGTCAGAGCAAAAATTATGCCTAGAAATAGAGAGGGGTATTAAATAATAATAAAGGGTCATCCACCACAAGTACTTAGTGGTCCTAAATATGCATAAACAAACAACAGAGCTGCAAAAACCAACAATATGGGAAGAAAAGATAAACAAATCCCCAATTATAGTTGGAGACTGCAACATCCCCCTTTCAACAGTTGATATAAAAACTAGACAGAAAATTAGCAGGACATGGAAGAATTCAACAACACCAGCAACTAACAGGATCTAGTTGACATTTATAAAACACTGTACACACAACAGCAGAACACACATTCTTTTCAAGTGTCCCTGGAATATATACCAACATAGATCAAATCCTGGGCCACAGAAAACCTCAATGAATTTTTAAAAGTTTATTTCACATGGAGTGTGTTATCTGATCACAATAGAATAAAATAGAAATCAATAACAGAAATATAACTGGAAAATCTCCAAATACTTAGAAATTAACACACTTCTAAGTAATTCATGGGTCACAGAGTAAGTCTCAAGGGAAATAAAAAAAATACATTGAACTAAATAAAAATGAAAATATCCCAAAACTTGTGGGACAGAGATAAAGCAGTGCTGAGTAAAACTTAAGCACTACATGCTTATGTTACAAAAGAGGAAAAGTCTCAAATCAATATTGTAATTTCCTACCTCAAGAACCTAGGAAAAGCACAAAATAAACACAAATCAGAGGAAGGAAATAACCCAGATAAAAGCATAAATTGAAAACAGAAAAACAATAGAGAAAAATCAATGAAGCAAAAAACTGGTTCTTTGAAAAGACCAAGAAAATTGACAATTCTCTAGCAAGAAAAAGACAGAGAAAAGGAGAGACAAGACACAAATGAATCAGGAATGAAGCAGGGGATATAACTGTAGATCCTGCAGACTTCAAAAGTATAATAAGAGAATGCTATAAACAACTCTACACACATAAAGTTGACAATATAGATAAAATGGACCTATAGGTAACATCACATTTAGTGGTGAAAGACTGAATGCTTTTCCCTTAAGGCTGGAAACAAGACAAGAATGTCCATGCTTATCCCTCCATTCATCTTTATCCACAAAAAGCAAGAGAGCAAGAAAAAGAAATGAAAGGCATACAGATTGGAAAGAATGAACTAAAACTGTGTCTATTCATAGATGACATGCTTTTCTATGTAGAAAATTACAAGGAGTATATAAGCCACTAGTGATGTTAGCAATTTTGTAAGATACAGGGTCAATATGTTAAAAAATATATTTTTATATACTAGCAATAATCAACTGGAAACTTAAGAAAATTTAAGTGGCACCTATAATATTGCCAAAAGAATACTTAGGCATATATCTAGCAAAAGTATGTCATGTGTGAGATCTTCATGCCAAAAATTACGAATACTTAAAGAAATCAAAGAAGAAAAACTAATGGAGAATGAACTATATTGTGCTCATGGATTGGAAGGCCCGATTTTCTTAAAATATCACTTCTCCTCAAACTGATGTATAAATTCAGTGCAACCCCAGTAAAAATTCTGGCAGGCTTTTTGTAGAAGCTGACAAGCTGATTCTAAAATGTATATGGAAAGGCAAAGGAACTAGAATAATCAAGACATTTTGGGGGGACTCACCTACCTTGTAAGGCTTACTGCAAAGCTGTAATAGCCGACACAGTGTGGTGTGAGTGAACAGATGGGCCACAGACCAGTGAAACAGAACAGAGGTCAACTAATGCAGCACAGCGCTGTCGGGGAGAGGACTTCCCTCACTTCTGAGGGAAGGTAGCACCATTCTGTGCCTTGAGAACTGACAGCTTTAGAAGCCTCAAGAGCTGGCCCCTTTGGCTTGGATCTCAGCTTGTCTCACAGCAAACACTAGCTACAAATACTTGAGAAGTGTTTCAAGAAGCTTCTTCATTAATGGACCTCAGCAGTGGGGGAGGGAAGGATGCAAAGCTTGGGTGGAAGATTACGGAAGACGCTGCAATCCAATCATCACTTACAGCCTGGTTTATGAGCACAGGTGGGCCACCCCTTGAGAACTCCTGGAGGTAAACTAGTGAGAATTTGATGGGGGTGGAGAAAGGAGTGAGGGGGGTGTTGCTGGAAGGGCTGGCTAAATAATAAGAGGCAAGAACCTAGAAAAGATGGCCTTTACCACTAGTATGACCCCATTAGTACCCTGGAGCCTGGGAAACTTAAATTATATTTACTTTTCTAGATTTCCCAAACTAGCTACATAAATAATAAGTGCTCCACAAATAGCCGTTGAACAAATAAACAAATGAGTGACCTTATCTATACAAACAGATTTCACTAGCTGATGTAATTCATCTAATTCATATATTGCTATAAATATAATTCATGACTTAACGTTGAGGACAGGATCTGGGTCTTTACCTCAGTGCATACCCACTGTGTCTAGCAAAGTGCTCTCTGTACAAATGCAATGAATCCATGCTCAATATTTAGTACAGGATAACCTCCCAGTTTGAAAGAGACACATTCACCCATAGCTCTGGTTTACAAATCCTTGCCAAAGATATAAGGAGTTAAACCAATTTCCTGTCACACCACCTCACCACAGTGACAGCAATTCAAAGAGTGCTGGTGGGTGGAAGCTTATGCTCATTAATTGGTAATGAGGAGAGGAAATTATTTCCCCTAAGAAGTTAAGTTTCTTGGTATCTTGGTGGAATTCCTTCTCTCCTGCCTTGTTTACTAGCACTCAATGCTAAAAAGAGACATCATTTATCTACATTTTTTTCTGGATAGTTCAGTCAACATTTTAGAGGTCAAGCAGTCCTAAGGAAAGTGGTTTTCAGTTGATGTCTGAGAAATGGAGCTTTTCTTGTCCTTTCTGGATAGTTTCCTTTGCGAACAAATCGACAATCTTGCAGCTATTTAACTCCTCTTTGGCCACAGGTATATCCAGAATGGTCTGTGATAAAGAATTATTTCTGCAATTTAGGACCTACTATGGATCATGAAATCCAGGATCAGCTCCAGGAGAAAGGAGAGGGCATTTGGAACAGGCTCCAGGTCCCTTCTGCCTGCCCAGAGCTGGTGGGCATCAGTGACACCTAGTCAGCCAACTAGTCTCCCAGACTTCAGACTTCAGGCTAATGTTCACAAGGGCATCGATTTGGTGGGATTGACAAGATGGTGAAATTCCTGTCATGCAGGAAGATACTGTCAGGGTCCCAAACCTCGGCCTGGCCTCCTACTCTTGGCCCAGGACAGGTATGGCCACCAGATCACAGTAACGAGGAATCTCTCTACTGCCACTCCAGTGATGCACTCTTTGGGGACATGGAGGTCCTTGTAGAGCTCTATGTAGGACAGAAGACATGGCCATCCCCACCCCTCCTGAAGGAATTGAAATTCCATTTGGGGATAACTGGGATGTGAAGACTGTGATCCCCAAAGACTCAGCCCATCATATGTGGAGGAGGCTCCCCTTAATGCAAGAGGAGGAGCCTGACAAGCAGGGCTGGGACTCCAAGGCAAAAGGCTCTAGGCTCTGTCAAGGCAAACATTTTCCAGGGTCTAGAGAGGTGGTCTGGACAGGTGATTCTTGAATATTAGCAGGCATTAGAATCTATCTGGAGGACTTGTTGAAACACACCTGCCGGGCCCCATCCCTGTAGTGTGTGACTGAGTGGGTCTGGGTGGGGCCTGATCAGTGGCATTTCTGACAGGCTCCCAAGTAAGGCTGCTGCTGCTGGTGGGGGACCACGCTCAGAGAACTGAGGCCTAGAGTATGAGACTGAGCAAGAAGCTAAACAAAGGTCTGTCTCTTGTTCTGTCTGCTGTTGTCTGAACAGGCCCATCAGATTAGCCCAGCCTTCTGGTGGGGCTCGCCTCTCTCCACTACAATCTCATCCTCACTCCTGGTTTGGCCTTTGATACTGATGGCTCCCGTCCTGCCCCCAGCTCTCCAGCTCTGGTCTTGGCTCAGGTCCTGCTTCATCCAGGGATTTCCCTTGACCTCTATGTCCTGGCAGGCCCTCACCCTCTTCCCCATGGCAGACCAGGTCAAGGGAATTCACTGCCCACCCCAGCCAGACAGCTGCTGGCTGCCCCCTCCCTATTCCTGGAAACTACACATTAGCTGGTTACATGAAAGTTAACCCTTTGGTCTGTGAGTCCCAGACTTAAATGAGCTTAATTCTAGCTGGGGAGGTAGAACCAATTCCTTACAAAGAACCTTTAAAATGTTTGCAAAACCTAGATCAACAAATGCATATGCAACATAATACAACACTATGTTTAGGAACGTACCATACATACCTCTTTTTAATCAATAGCTCTCTGACTCATATTTCCCACTGACTGCCTCAGTTAACTCCAGAGGTAACTTAACAAATGGCGAATCCAGGGCTGTGAGTGGGTGCTGACCCTTATGCCTGTAGGTTGGTTTTGCCCCCAAATAGTTAACAATCTTTCCAAAGAGGCTGAGAAGGGGCAAGACCCTGGGCTAGGGGAGATGTTGTGCAGGCTGTGAGGTTCCCAGGCTAGCCAAACAAGGCCTACTGAGAGAAGCAATGCAGTTACTATATTAGTTGTTTTAAAAGATCCAGGAAAACAGTGTGGAGTAAGAAATGTTTTTTAATTTAACTTGTCTGGGATTGCTTGAGGAAAAAGGGGTTCAATTACTGGTGGCTGAGAAGGTCAGTGCAGCCTCGTGTGAGATTCTGAAGGGACCTCGGCTTCAAGCTGTGGCACTGAGTCTTCATCCATCTCATTTCCCTCAGAAATTATGACTTTAATTTACCTGAATAGAAGCGTGTCCAGGCACTATGTCTACGTTTAGCTGCTGGGACAGGAAGTTTGGGGTTTGCAGGTGGAATTGGTGGGGAAGAGGGCAAATGGGAGGAGGATATTCTTAAGGGAACTGGGGAACTGGGGGAGAGCACACAGAGGGTTATGGGGCTGAGAGGAAGAGGTAGGGAGAGAAAAGGGAAGGAGAGGGGAGGAAGTGGTGATGGGAGACAATGATACGACCTCAGCCATGACCACTTCCCCAGGGGAGGACATAGATATGATAATCTGGGTGATGAGGTGAGAGACTTTATCTTCCTAGGGTGGGGAAGGGGGCACACAAGAGGCTATGGGATACCAATGAGGGTTTAGCTGTTGCTGTCAAATCAGACTGACGGCCCGACATCTGGGGGAGTTCAGGGCCTCTGTGCTGGGGTTCCCAGGGGCAGAAGTGGCAATGGGGGGGTCTAAGTCAGTTTCTCTGCCTTTTAGCAGCTTACAGGTTATTAAGATCCTCCTTGGCCTCCCCCAAAAACATCCCTCTTCCCAGACCCCACACCCCTTTCCCACCAAAGGTGTGACTCTCTGAAGAGCTAAATACCAGCTTGAGACAGCACCATGGAGGAGTTAGGTTCCTACAGTCCAGCTCTAATCAAACACCCCCATCGTCCTCAGAAAACTTCAGAGCACCCCCCGTCCCCCACGCCCCTGCCAAGGTAAGGCGGGGCCCCCACTGACTCTGGGGCTGGAAGGCTGGCAGCTCTCTAAACATAACTTGAGTGACTAGGCACTCCACCCCTACCCCCGGGGCCACCTATAGGCCGTGGTCCCCCCTGAACATGCCCCCTGCCCCTGCTGTCCTTAGCCCTGGGCGAGGGCTCCCTTCTCCGCTCCTCCTTTCTTCAGGGGCACTGCTGTGGCCCTCGCCTAGTCACCCTCTCCCCAAAGGGCACCGAGTTCACAGGGCCAAGAGGATGTGCCGCTGGAGTCTCCACCCCATTTCCACACCTGTGCTCCAGGAATTCCTCGCCCAAGAAGCCCAAGCCTGCTTCCAGCCCTTTCCCTGAGTGCAGTCTCACCTCCAGGCTGTGCACTCAGGCTCGGCGGCCAAAGGGTGGCTGTTGTGGAGGTCAGCACAGAGCCGGTGTGCAGGTGCTCCTGTCACAGTAGAAGGGATGGAGCAGAGGGTCGGGTGGGGAGGCAGGTGGGCCACACTTGGGCTCAGGGCCATGGGCAGACATTCCCCATAACATGTTCTGCACAGAACTCCAAGGAGTGGGAAGTTCTGGATTCAAACTTGGTTTCCAGGTTTTTTCAAAGGTGTACTTCTCAAGGCAAGAGAATAGGCTGTGTTTTATTTAATAATAAGTTAGTTTTATATTAACTCTTAGATACTTAGACATGTAGTTTGAGGCCCCTCAACTCATCCCAAGCCTGCAAATGCTGGGGGCCTGAGTAATGGAGATTTTTCTGAAGCTTCCAGAGGAATGGGGGAAGGTGACATTGAGTATGACAAAGCAAAACTTCCTAAAAGCTCTAACCAGCCCTGTTCTTTCCCCAGTTTCCTCGCCTTTCCACAGCCAGCTCATCTCTCTCTCCCCGGGAATGCTCCCCCCGGCTAGCCTCTCCAGCCTGGCTAGATTCACCACCTCCTTACTCTCCCCGCCCACAGGACTGCTTGAAATCCCCTCAGCTCCCACGCCCCTGTGAATAAAGGCCCTGCCCCCAGTTAAACAACTCTCCGCAGAGGAAACACGTCCTATGTTGAAATAGTCTCATCTTCCACTTGTCCAGCTTTCTGCTAGCCTGCTCTCCATCACTGCTGTGTCTCTGAGTCATCTCTCCCATTGCAGAGCCACTTGAGGGTAGAGATTGCCTCTGGTTGCAGCTCTGTGACTCCTGCAGCACCTTATACTGCGACAGCATTCCCGCAGCTTCCATGCACAGATTCACAGAGAAGCTGGAATCTGAGTTATGCCTGAAGGGTGGGTAGAATATGTAAAATGAAGTAAGAAGAGGAAAGGAGTAGAGGGAACAGGAAGAATAACAGTGTTTTCTTTGCATCCTGTGGGCACCAGTGAGACACTGAAGACTCTTGAGCTGAAGCATGACAGCACATTAGGTAAATCAGTCTGCAGAGGACTTACTGAAGTCAGGGACAGCTGAGACACAGGGAAGAGCAGAGAGCAATTTGGCTCTTGGATGTCAGAGGGCAGGGGTGCAAATGGATTCAGGAAACCAGACAGTGGGCTCGGCAAAGTGATTTCAGTTTGAATAAGAACTCAAGTGTCCCCATTCCCAAGCTGTACAATTTCCTCCATACTCAACGGAGGTGGAGCTAGTGGCCTTGAAGGCCACCGAGGAGAAAGGCTTGCCCTGGGAGCACGGCCCTGGGTACTCGAGCCAGGTTCTCCCCGAGTGCTGCTGGCAATATCCCAGGCCACAGCTTTCCACAGATTTCGCCTCCCCACTTGGCTGGGAAGCTCAGGCCCCGATTGGGGTGAACACCCCATGGGGAAAAGATTCACAGTAGACTGTTGAACTTCTCAGCTCCTCACCCTGGGAGGGGCGGGCAGGTGGTGATGCATCATCCCCTGGGGCCCAGGGCTGAGTGAGGGCTAAGAGAGAGGGACTAACTCCTGACACCTGTAGAGTGCTCCGTGGCTTCCGAAGCTTTATTCATGACCACCCACCTTCCCACCTCTCTACCTGTGGATCATATCCAACCCGCAAGGCATGTCTTCATGAGGCCCTCAATCCTCAGCCTTCTCTCCTCTGTACCCACACAGCCCTGGGCTTCCACTCCAGCTTGCCACTTGCTACCCTTTGCACATAAAAGCTGCATGACCTTGGCCAAATCACTAACCTCTCTGTAGCCCAGTTTCATCACCTGTAAAAGGAAGGTGATGAAAGTATTTATCCATAGCGATTTTAAGAGGATTAAGTGAGATGATACATAAAGCAGCCACTCCACATGCACCGTTACGATGACGACGACAGTGCCTCGCCTGTTGGTGGATTCTGGGTCTGTCTCCATCTCCCACCCTACAGATTCCTGAAGGACAGAGATCACATCTGGAATGTTTACATGCGCCCCTGCTCTGCCTCAAGGACCAGCACAAAACAGGCCCCTTTTTTCAATCCGCCAGGATTTGTTGGGCACTTGCTAAGTGCCAAGTCCTGTGATAGAATCTGGGTTTAGAGATTAAGAAGCTCAAGGGGCCCCCAGGGATAAGACGGACAGAGACCCGTGTGCCAAGAGGACAGCAGAGGATCTCAGCACTGGGTGAGGCTGAGCACAGTCGGGCATGAAGCGGAGAGCTGGCAGTGTTCATCAAGCCAAAGCTTATGGAGATGAACTGAATTGTCCCATTTGACCCCCACAGCAATATCATTTAAAGATGAGGAGATGGCCACTCAGCTGAGAAAATCTCACTACTAGTAAGTGATGGGGCTGGGCCTGGGCCCTGAGCCCCCGACTTCTCAAGGAGGGGGACCCACAGAGCCTCCTTCCATGGCTCCCAGTCTCAGCCTCTGCCCAGAGTCCTGCAGGCTGAAGGGCTTCTGGGCAACCTCCATTCATTCCCTGGGCTCTAGCCTGGGCCTGCGGCAGCCTCCAGGGTATTTTTAGTTCTGGGCAGCCAGGCCAGGAAGGGTGATTTGCAGCAGGTGGAGTCCACATTTTCCAAGCCCTCCGTGTTGTTCCTGGCTCAGCATGAGAGGTGGCTAGGCATGGGGAGGGGGCCAAGGGGTACCTGACACCCCCACCCACAGCAGCCTCACTGCTCCTGGAGGAGGGGCTGGGCTGCTGCCACTGACCCAAGGCTGGGAGCATTCTTTCCCGTTGATTCAACACAGGGAATGCTCTGGGCCCAGTTGGGGTGGGGCAGAGGCACTGGGGGGACATCTGGGACATGGGCAGCCAGGGGTGGACAGTAGTCCTCCAGCAACTGGGTCAGTGTGACCTGGCTGTCAGCCAGGGTTCAGAAAGGTCCATCTTGCCATCACATTTGGCTGGTGCTGGTATTTGCCTCCCCCTCTCACCCACTGCCCTGTAGTGTCTAGCACTCTAGCACACTGTCTATCATGCAGGAGAAAATCAGGAAAGGTTTGCTGAATGAATGAGCCTTTCATTCATTCAGGACACTCAGGCAAGGTGGGGGGAAGTGGAGGAACCAGGCTGCACTGATCTGGGCCTAGGGAGGAAGCTGAGAGGCTGGAACCCTGCCCATTTTACAGATGGGGGCACTGAGGCACTGGGAGGGACCAAAACTGGGGGAAAGGATTTGGAGGAAAAGGGCTGGGATCCAGGTCTCCAGTGCTCAGTTAAGCTTAGGGGACTTCCCTCTGTCAGCCTTTTGTACTTTCCTCTTCCTGCCCCAAACCATCCTCCGCTCATTCCGTCCCCCTATGTAGCCATCAGGGCCAGGAGAGCCTCACTCCACCTTGTAAGGGGTTGTAGTGGAAGATTCAAGTTCTATCCTTTACTGTTTATTACCTGGGGGAGCAGCTCGTGTCTCTTGGGGCTCAGTGTTCCCAACTGTACAATGGACAGAATAGAGGCCTCAGCCTACGTAGTACTCAATAAATTATCAGGGGCCAGGGCAATGGAGGGGTCCTTCTGTCACTCCAAAGAGAGCGCCCCTGCACCACACCATCCCGACCTCTTTTGAAAGGAGCAGGCCCAACATAAGGGAGTCTGCAGGGCCTGAGTAACCAAGCCCCTGGGATTCGGCCCCTGACAAGTGAGGCACCCCCACGTGAAGGGCGCTGTGCTGTGGCCACCGGCACCTACCCGTACTCACTGAATATAATTCCCAGGGCAACTCTGGGGCGATGTCACTCAGTTTTGCAGAGAAGGAAACTGAGCCTCGGACAGGGGCTCCCGAGGCCACACGGCACTCCCTCGGGCCAACGCAGCCGCTGGCGCCCGGCGCCATCCTCTCACGGGATCCCGGATCCTCCCACAGTCCCTCCTGCTGCAGCGCGCCAGTCTCCTCCGAGGCAAACATGCCCCCAACTCCTCAGCAATTTGGCGACCCCGGGGTCTCCCGGCCGGCGGGAACACCTACACCACGGGCTGTGCGGGCGTCCGGCCGCCCACGCCCTCGTCGGACGGGGGGCGCAGCTACAGGGACCGCGGGGCGGGGCTCCCCACAGGCCCAGGTCCGCCCGGGGGCGGGGCCTGCGGGGCCTCCTCCGCAGGCGGCGGGGTGGGGGGCACTAGTGGGCCGCTGCCGGATAAAAGGGCCCCGGACGCCCCAGGAGGCCAAGTAGCGCTGCTCGGCCCGGCGCCCTGGCCCCAGCCCGACTGCCTGCGCTCCAGTTGGTGAGCCCCCGCCTCACCCTGGCCCGGGTCTGTCTCTTGCTGTCCTGTCTGTCTGTCCCACTTCTGACTCTGGGGGTCTGCAAGCCTCTGAAGGTTCCTGAAGGCTTGGGGTGGGTTAGATGGGGATCCTGTGGACAGTTAGCCTAGACCCCAGTTGCTGGCCAACCTGCTTTCTAATGGAAGTAACCAAATTGGGGAGCTTGGCCCTGCGCCTGGCCAGGGTGGTGCGCCCAGGCCTCAGCGTGTCTGCGTGTGTTGTTTGTGAACATGCTGAGTATAACCATTTCTCTGCCTTCTCACCCAAGGAGGAAGCAAGGGAAGGGACAAGGTAGGTTCAAATGTGATTTGGGGACAAAAAGGTGGGATGGGCCAGGCTTTCCAACTAGACAGACCAGAACCACCCATTTTGCTGGGAAGTGGGTGGGGGAAGGAGGAGGATGGAGGGTGGGTAGAGGGCCCACATTCAACCTCCACATGTCCTGTGTCCAGACAGGTAGAGCACAGAGTCCATTTGCTGGCAGTTCTTCAGGTCATCATAGTCGCTGGTCACAGGAAGGGTTTCAGGCCTGAGAGGGGAAGCCCCACCCCATCCCCAAGGAGCCAGAAAGGGGCTTCAAGGGATCCCCAGTCTGGTGCCCGCCAGGACAGCACCCCCAATGCTGTCTCCTGAATACCCTTGGGAATTTTCAGCCCTCCTGAGGGCCAGGTCAGGCCAAGTGCCAGAATCCCCTGGCAGCACCTGGAGCAGGTGCCTCTCTGCTTCAAGCTGGCAGGATCCTGATCTGTTACTGGGTGCACTCTCTGCTGGCACTTACCCCAGTGCCCTCACACTGCAGCTGGGCCATAAATCACCCAGCACCAGGGTGGAGTTTCATTCATCTCCCTGCCTCCCTTCCTTCTTCCTTCCTCCCCACCCCTTACCTCCCCTCCCCACTACCTCCTCCAATGATCATCTCTCTCATGGCTAAGAGCCTGGCTTCTGGAGCCAGGCTGCCTGTGTTTGAATCCTGTCTGAGCAAGTTATTTAGCTTCTCTGTAACATGGAGATAAATATTCAATAAAAAAATTGTAATGTATAATAATAATTATTATATATATTTAATATTACATCATACTATTATGAACCTCCCTCTCAACCTTACCCCCCCAATCTCATTCCCTTCTCCTTCCCTTGGGAAAAGAACTGCCACTTTTGAGGCTTTGTCATCCTCTAAGGGAGGCTTCTCAGCCGGTTCTCTTCTCTGGCTCCGTGCTGGGGGAGCAGTTGTATGGAGACCCTGCAGAGACTGGTTGTGCACACAGGAAGCAAATCACCAATGCTAGGAAGGTGGCACCTGGGAGGGCTGAATGGAGGTGGTGGCATTTGAGCTGGGTGTTGGAAGATGGGTAGGAATTTAAGTCTGAGATAGAAGTAAGGGTACTCCAAGTAGAAGGAACAGTGAGCACAAAGGCTAGGGGACCGGGGATTGAAGGGTGGGGCTGGGGATTGAAGGGTACTTCTGGGGACAAGTTTGGTGTGAGCAAAAGCAATAGAGGGAGCTGTGGTGGGCAGGAAGACCAGCAAGAGGGGCCTCCCTGTCTGTGCGACTCTTGGTTCCTGTTAGTGCTCATCCACCTCCTAGGCAGCTTTCCTGGAGAGGAGCTGCCCTGAGCCAGATCCCAGGGTCCTGCAGCAGCAGGCCACCCCAACCTCCAGGGAGGCTCCTTGGAGGGGAGGGAGCCTGTTGTCCTGGGACTGCCCACAGCCTCTAATAAGACCTCTACCATCAGCCACAAGCCACAAGCCTAGTCCACCCCATGGCCCATCACAGCATGTCATAGATAGGGGGACCCCTGGTACTACCCTTTCATTTTACGGTCTCAGAGAGAGGAAGGCACCTGAATGAAGTCACAGAACAACTTGGTGGCAGGGTGAGGTGCGTCCTGACTCCTGGGGGCAGGGGCTGAGGTTCATCTCTCAGGCCAGACCCCCAGTGTGACCACTGGATCCTAACAGCTGGATGCACCTGAGCCCAGTCCTCCCCATCCTCTCCCATCATCTGGGGAAGGTCCCTACCCACAGACTTTAGTTTGGCTCAGTCCCCAGCTGTCCACACCCTCCTTAGTGGTGGGCATGGGGACATCCCAAGCAGCTGAGCGCACTCTACTCATGGTGACAGCCCCCACAGCCTCCTGAGTAGGGAGTGACAAGAAGAGAACAGCGTTTATTTAAGTCTGGGAAGGAAGTGCAGGAGGGGTCAGGGTAGGAGGAAACTTCAGTGGTGAGAATGAGGAGGAGGCAACACCACGTCTCTGGGAGGGGAGAGAAGAGAGCCTGGGCTCAGAGGGAAAGAAGCAAAGCTGGAGAATGTCACGAAGAAGGACTTGCTGTTGAGTTAGGTGGTGACCTCCGTTCCTTCTTTTTATCCAAAGAGGAGCTGGGAGATGCCTAGGCCAGGCGTCCTGCTACAGCCGCTGTTTGTAATGGTCACCCTCAGCTCCCCATCACCAGAAGGGCTTGTGGGTGGAGGAGCATCAGCCTTGGTGGCTGCAGGCACTCAGACAGCTCTAGCCAGCTAAGACTCTCTCCTTTAGGCTTCTCCCCGACCCTGCGCCCAGGACCAAGACTGCTAAGGGGAGAGGACCAGACCCCAACCTCATTCCCTCCAAGGGCCCAAAGAGCATCTGGTTACAGCCTCCTGGAGACAGGAGCCTGCTCTCTGGTGTACAGTCACTGCCTAAAGTCCTCCTACAGCCTCTCACTTCCTGCAGGATGAAGGCAACCCCTCTGCATGGTATACAAGGACCTTGGTCATCTGGCCCCAGCTTGTCCCTCCACCTCTTTCCCCCCAAGCTCCCAATACTGCAGTACAGAATTAAGATTGGGCATTTTCTGCTCTTGCACAAACTTACCTCTTTTCCTCTTTCCTCATTTACCCATCTTGTTCTCTCTACCTGGAATGTCCCTTTTCCCACCTGGGAGAACTCCTGTTCATCCAACAAGGCCCTCTCTGAAAGCCTTTCCTGATTCCTCTTCTGTGAGCATCGTGAGAGCAGGAAGTAATATTTGATGTCGTCACTCCTATGTTTCAGCACCTAGCCTAGTAATTGGCCTGAAGCAAGTATTCCACAATTATTTGTTGAACCAGTGAGGATATCATCATAGACTATCTGAGCTGGAGAAGATATCAGACAAAATTTGTTCAACTGCCTCACTTCAGAAATAAAGAATAGAACTCAGAGAGTTTAAGAGACTTGAACAAGCCACACAGTAAATAAGTGGTAGAAGCCTAGACTCCCCTCACATGCTCCAACATTCCATGAGCCTCCTATGGTGAAGGTGGCCAAGGTTCTAGGTAGACAAGGGCAATGGCATGGGGTAGATATTCTAAACTGGAGGCCATCCCTGGGGGCTCCCCATGACTCAAAGGGTAGGCTACTCCTCTACCTATATGTAAGAGTGAATCAAGAATAGCTATGAATGGAGTACTTACCATGTGGTAGGCTTGTGCCAAGTGTTTATATATAGTGTTTTACATACAGTGTTTTAGTGAACACTCAAAACACACTGTGAGGCAAGGATTATTATCCCCACTTTACAGATGAGGAGTTTGAGACTCAATAAGGTTCAAGTGAAACTTCCCCAAGGTTACATAGCCAATAGTGGGTTTGAACCAAATCAACTAATCTCAGAGCCCAGACTCATTAATGCCACCGTACACATATACACAGAGTCAGAGGGGCCCTGCCATCCTGTGTGTGCCAGCAGAAGAGGCTTGAGGTTAGAGGTAGAGGTGGTGATCATTGTCACATTTACTCATTCTCCAGGTCCCTTGGCCCCAGCTGCCCCTGAAGTCACCATGATGTGGCCCTCACCTACCACCTTCCTCCTGCCCCTACTGTTCCTGCTGCTGGGCCAGGCTCCTCCCAGCAGACTGCAGTCCCTGGGAACCATGAAGCTACGGCTGGTGGGCCCAGGAAGCAGACCGGAGGAGGGCCGCCTGGAGGTGCTGCACCAGGGACAGTGGGGTACCGTGTGTGATGACGACTTCGCTCTCCAGGAGGCCACGGTGGCCTGCCGTCAGCTGGGCTTTGAGGCTGCCTTGACCTGGGCCCACAGTGCCAAGTATGGCCAAGGGGAGGGTGAGTGCCTGGTGGATGACACAGAGAAGGATGACAAGGAAATGCTAGCAGCCTTCTATCACGGGCTGGGCTCACTGAGACACCAACAGATCATAGCAGGCTCCTGCCTATCCCTTAATACCCAGATCAACTGACCTCCTCCATGATGCATTTCCTGAGTACCCCAGCTGCAAATGACCCCTGCTCCAACCCTCCCATTCTTGTCTGCAGTGAGGCCTCCACCATCCCCACCATCACTACCATCACCATCACTCATCTCTAAGTTCCTTGAACATAGTGACTCGCACACAGTAGGTGCTCAACAAATGTTGAGTGAATGCTGTTGGATGAATGGATTGCTTAATAGGTGAACAAGTAGATCTAATTACTAGACCTACCTGGTATTTTCCAAAAACAGATTCTACAGGACCTGATGCCAAAAGGTGGCATTAGGCATGTTGTAGATACCAAGATCCCAGGAAAACCACACTCCCCACTTTCTACTCAGGGTTTAGAAGAAGAAAGTTGATAACTGTGGGGTCCTATCCAGGAGGCAGAGCCTATGACTTGTCTCTCTGTACCCATCCCTGAGCATCACCCAACCCAGAGCATCACCAATCCCCTCTCTCACAGGACCCATCTGGCTGGACAATGTGCGCTGTGTGGGCACAGAGAGCTCCCTGGAACAGTGCGGGTCTAATGGCTGGGGTGTCAGTGACTGCAGCCATTCAGAGGATGTTGGGGTGGTGTGCAACCCCCAGCGCCATCGTGGCTATATTTCTGAAAGAGTCTCCAATGCCCTTGAGCCCCAGGTAAGGAGGCTCTTCAGGTCCTGGCCTGGGCGGAGGGGTGGCTCAGAAGACAGCCTCCTGGGTGACAAGCCTGGAGGAAGAGGGAGGGGACAGGAAGCAGAGTGTGGGCTGTGAAGCATCCCTGGGCCTTATCTTCTTTTGGTGGGTTGGAGCAAGTATGGACAGAGGGCCCCAGCTAGGAGCAGGGAAGACCAGGAAATCAGAGGCTGGGCCTGCCGAGAATCACTGAAGCTGCTCCCCATAAGGCAGGCAGCAGGGGGCAAGGGGCTGCCTTGCCCACAAGGCCTGGCCACAATTGCTGCCTCTTCCCAGCACAAACAACCCTGAGCTAAAAACAGACCAAGCCAAACAACAGGAGTAGGCAGGGCAGGTCCTGGCTCCTACCCACCACTGCCAGGCAGCCTCAGACTGAGGACAGCTGGCCCTGGCCCACTGAGGGCAGCAGGATAGGGTTGGGGGCTCTGTATGGTCTAAGTCACCCCAGGGATAGGGCAAGAGTCTCAGAGGCCACAGGATCCTGCTGGTGATCTCAAGCAGCTGACCTATGCCCATCCCCAGCTCTCCCTAGGGTGGCATGATGAAGGCCTGGTAGAAGCCTTCCCAACTCCAAGGACTCCCATCCTGATCCCAGGGAGGTCACAGACCGGCTTTGTTCTGAGTTGAGGAAAGGATCCTAAACAAACTAAGGTTCTGCCTTGTACTTGTCATGTGGCCTTTGACAAACACTTCCCCTCTCTGGGCCTCAGTTTCCCAGCCTGTCCAATGAGGGGGCTGGTCGGGGTGATCTCAAGTGCCCTGAGCCCTGGCTCTCCCACGTGAAGACCTGCAGTGAGCTCAGCAGGGGCAGGACTCCTACTAACTGTGCACCCCGCAGGGCCGGCGACTGGAGGAGGTGCGGCTCAAGCCCATTCTTGCCAGCGCCAAGCGGCAGAGCCTGGTGACTGAGGGGGCCGTGGAGGTGAGGTACGAGGGCCACTGGCGGCAGGTGTGTGACCAAGGCTGGACCAGGAACAACAGCAGGGTGGTGTGCGGGATGCTGGGCTTCCCCAGTGAGCTGCCTGTCAACAACCACTACTACAGGTAGGAGGGAGCTGGACAGAGGGCCAAGGGGGAGGCAGTGTCTGAGCGTGCGTGTGCATCTCCGAGTGTACTCGAGTATGTGCCTGTGTATGGTGTGTGGTAGGTGAGTGTCCTGTGCGTGCACATATCTGTGTACATGGGAGTGTATGCCTATGTGGTGGGTGGATGTGCGACATGTGGGACCTCGGGGAGCTCAACAGATTGGTAGGGGTTGATGTCTATGGCAGGACGTTCAGTGGGTGTTGGCATTAGGAAGGAAAGAGGCCAAACTGAGGAATGTGTCTGGATTTCTGGATTACGGGTCTCTCAGAATAATTAAGAGGAAAATGAGGATGAACTTGGAGACCCTGGGAAATACTTAGAAATAGGAAATAAATACTGTGTTTGCCAATCATATAAAAAGAATTGAATGTAAGAAAGAATACTCTCAAAATAAAAACAATTAAATGTAAAGCTGTGTCCTAATTTGAAGACTAGACTTTTTTGAAGCTACCGCAGTGGTGCCCTCAAGGACAGACAAGCTGAGTTCTGATCTCAGCTCTGCCAGTGACTAGCTGTGGGGCCTTGCAGGGCATCTGGGCAATTATCCATCTGCAGGGAATTTTCTCAACTCTGTCCCAGTGAATTCCTTCAGTTATGATCCAAGCCAAGTGCTGACTGGGTTGTATGTAAACAAGGGTGGGTGGGGCAGCATTTGGGAGGGAAACATAAAAATATTGTCAGAAATGTGACTGAACGGTCACGAGATTGCATCAGCCAGTGAAGGATGACCCCTCAGAGCTCTACCAGTTCTGTGTCAGCAAATCTATCCCGTTCTCGTCAAGGGAGAGCTCTCCCGCTGGACATCTGAATCCCTGCCCTTGCCCACCTCCAGTCAGCTGTACCTGCTTTGCCCTGCATCTCTGACTTAAGACGACTCTGGTCTCAAACACCAGCCACGTGGCTCCCTCCTTGGGGAGGATAGGACGTGGGGCCCGGATCCTCTACCGCCTGGTAATTGCACATCTGAACCTGGCTGGCTTGCCTTCCGCCCATGAGGAGGGCAGCCCTGATTACAGCCTCTGGGGAAGCAGTCTCCAGCAGCCTTTCCCCTGGGTTCCTTCTCTGGGGGCGCTCCCTAGAGGCATCCCCTTCATCTGGACTGGGGAGAGGCCGAGCTCAAAGAACCCACCCCACAATCAGCCCAGTGCAGAAGAGACCCCAGTTTGGGACTTGTCAGTGGGCCTTGCTAGGCCCTGCTTTTTTACTTTCCTATGAAATGGTGATGATTGTTATCCATGAGGTGACTACCCTCTCAGGGCTGCTGAGAAGCTCAGCACTGAAATAAGATTTGTGAGCAACTCTACAAACTGAATTCTGGTGCAAACTAAAAACTAGGGGGAGCCAGTGACGGGGTCTTCTGCACCATCTTCTCTCCCCACCTGTTTTCTCCCACCCAGGAACGTCTGGGATTTGAAGATAAAGGATCCCAAGTCCAGGTGAGGAGTGGCACCCTCGGGAGGGTGCCAAGGGCGTGGCGTGAAGGACTGCCCTCTCGTCCCCATTGCTTTGACATTCCCAAGTCGGGAATGCTTTCCTCAACCCTTCCCCTACTCTGTCTCCCTTGTCCTCCAGGCTGAAGAGTTTGACACAGAAGAATTCCTTTTGGATTCACCGGGTCAACTGCCAGGGGACAGAGCCCCACATGGCCAATTGCCAGGTGCAGGTGGCACCAGCACGGGGCAAGGTGCGGCCGGCCTGTCCAGGTGGCATGCATGCTGTGGTCAGCTGCGTGGCAGGGCCCCGCTTCCGCCCTCCAAAGGTGAAGCCCAGGCATAAGGAGTCTCAGGCAGAGGTGGGTCCCACGAGGCCTGCACCCAGATGGGAAGCACAGCCCTGGCATCCCCAGTAGCACCCTGCGTGGTGGGGAGGGACTGCCCAGGACAGGAAGGAGAGGAGGAACAAATGACCCCTATCAAGGAGGCATCAGTGCAGCCTGGGAGGAGGAGAGCGAGCACAGAATGGTGGGACCTTAGAATTTATTTAGAAGGACCTTTTTATAACCCTACCATAAAAGGAAGTTGACATCATGGGCCATGAATAGAAGGTAACCACAAAAACAGTAATTACGATGTAGGTACATCCTGTGGGGTCGTGGGTCCCTAGAGTATTGAGCCTCAGCCTGACCCTTTGTTATAAAAAACAGTGAGCAAGT
The DNA here is from genome assembly GCF_030020395.1 of Manis pentadactyla. NCBI lineage: Eukaryota > Metazoa > Chordata > Mammalia > Pholidota > Manidae > Manis > Manis pentadactyla. The sequence continues at coordinate 109,127,654 of NC_080026.1, read as the reverse complement.
GCTGGGGAGGTGCTACAGACGTGACAGCACCACGGTGGGATGGTCTTGATAAGATAGGACGGAGTGGAAGAGAATTAAAACGGAAATAACTTCCCCACTGTGTGAGTCAGTTTAATTAATACCATGTCCCTGCACATCTCTAAAATAATTTCACAGATCCCTTTGGGAAGCACCCATCTAATTCAACCCCACAGGACAAAGAAGAAGGCAAGGCTGGGCAAGGGGAAGGGACTTGCCTGGAGATTAGGTGGAAGGTTGTCAAGCCCAGGGATCCCAAGTCCAAAGGCTCCTTCGTTAGCTGGAACTTGTTACCTCTGTCATTACCGTGGTGGTGCTCTGCCACTGAAGAGAGAGAGAGCTTGAGAAAAGAGCTTCTTCGAGGCCGTAGCTACGGGCAGTCAGAGGTGGAACTGGAACTCCAGGGCGTTGGCTCTGCCCAGCTCCAAGGGGGCCCTGCCTGGGTTCCTGCAGTGGCTCAGCTCCTGCCCGCCCACTGCCTCTTCCTCTGCCCTCCCTAAAGCCAGTTTTCTCCCAGCAGGAGCCAAGGGTGCGCCTGCGCTCTGGGGCCCAGGTGGGCGAGGGCCGGGTGGAAGTGCTCATGAACCACCAGTGGGGAACGGTCTGTGACCGCAGGTGGAACCTCATCTCCGCCAGCGTCGTGTGTCGTCAGCTTGGCTTCGGCTCTGCTCGGGAGGCCCTTTTTGGGGCCCAGCTGGGTCAAGGTGAGTGAGGAGGTTGGGAGTGGGGTGGGAGGGGTGGGAGGGCCCGGATGTGCCCCTGGCCCATCCCTTGGTGAGCCTGGTGCCATGGCCCAGGACAGAACGCTCTCCGCCTCTGTGGAGGGGAAGCCACAGGCGTGGGGTCACCAAGAAGGAGCCTCACACAGCACCTCTCGCCCCCCTGCCCCAGGGCTGGGGCCCATCCACCTGAGCGAGGTGCGCTGCAAGGGATATGAGCAGACGCTTGGTGATTGCCCTTCCCTGGAAGGGTCACAGAATGGCTGTCAGCATGAGAATGATGCTGCCGTCAGGTGCAACATCCCTAACATGGGCTTCCAGAATCAGGTGAGCTCGGATCCAGGTGTGGCCTCAGGGTGGGGCATGGGGAAGCCACGTGGAGCCATTGGGGAAGGGTTCAGGAGAGGCAGCTAGTTCTTCTGCCTGGGGCCCGGGTTGACCTCCCTTTGCAGCCTGGAAAGGCTTCTCCTCTGAGTCTCCCCTGGCCTGGCCCACATCCCCTCAGGGCCAGGGTCTGGGCTTCAGAGATGTCAGAAGGCAGTGGGGACTCTTCAGGTGGCCGCACTCTCCTACCACTCCCCGTCAGGTCTCCTGTGAAGTTAAGAAAGAACGTGCCTAGGGCAGAGGGCTGCGAGGCTGTCAGCACTGGGGAATGGCACTGGAGAGGCTTGGTGGGGTGGTCAGAGTTCAATTTCATGCTAACATAGACTGCGGGCAAGTTGCTCGTGTCTCTGATATTGATTCTCTCTTTTGTAAAATGGGGTTAACTGTCTCATAGGGTCACTGTGAAGGGATGATAGACATGAAAGCCCCTTTGCAATTGACAAGTCATCATTAATGGTGGGATTTCAGGTAGGAGGAGGGCAAGTGCCAGAGCAGGAGCCCCGGGTGAAGGCACTTGGAGTTAGATTTCTCTAGTGGGCAGAGACATTAGAGACTATTTAGGAGAATGTCCTCCAGTTACGAAGGAGACAAACCCAGAGAAGGGGAGTGTCATGTCCCGGGCGGCACAGTGAGCTGGCCTGGCAGGCCTCCAGGCCGGCAGTCCTGAGCTCTCCCCTCCTAAGGCTGCCCTGCTCCTCACACACCTCTTGCCATTGCAGGTGCGCTTGGCTGGTGGGCGCAGCCCTCAGGAGGGCGTGGTGGAGGTGCAGGTGGAGGTGAACGGGGTCCGACGCTGGGGCGCCGTGTGCAGTGACCACTGGGGGCTCACGGAAGCCATGGTGGCCTGCCAACAGCTTGGCCTGGGGTTTGCCAGTCACGCAGTCAAGGTAGGTCCCTGTCTTGCTCCAAAACGTACTGTGCTAAAGTTGCTAACTTTTCATTCATTTGTTCAACAGTTAAGAACTAGTGAAACTACAGGGCAATACAATGCGGGTGCCGGGGGCATGGTGGTGAAGATGACATAGTTCCTGCCTCTTGAAAAGTCAGAAAAGTGAGGGAGGCAGGCATTCCTAACACATTCACACAATAGGCACACAATTGCGTGTATAGGAAAGACAAATGGAAGTTAGCCAGATGAGGTGGGGGAGGAGTAAACAGCTGGCACACAGGGCCTGTGGCCAGAGGAAGCTTGACTCAGAGAAAGTTGAGGAAACCAGCGACCTGGGTTGGACTGTGGCTATCAAGGGTGAGCAGTGTGAAGCATGGGGCGAGGGGTCGAGGGGGTAAAGGGGGGAGATGGGGTGGGGGGAAGGAGGGGGCAGGAGGCAGGGCCAGACCATTCAAAGCCTGCACTGCCGAATTTAAAAGATTTCTTCCTTGCTGTTTGGCAAACAGTTGGGGTGGAGATTAATGTGAATAGAGGTAAACACACTACTGCAGTAGTGCAGCTGAGAAACAATGCTGGCTCAGATCAGACTAGTGGTAGTCCTGAGAGAAGTATGTGGATAGACTCAAGATATCAAGGAAACAAAATCAAGAGGCCATGGGCATGCCTGCAATGGAGAAACCTCTTCCCCTGGGCCTGTGGGGCAGCATTGAGCTACCTCACCTAGAGAATGGAGCCCCACCCTGAGCATAACCAACCACCTGAGGCTGTATGAAGAACAGCTGGGAAATGCGACAGGCCACCAGCGTGGGCAGGAAGGAACAGTAGCTAAGGGCTGCCCTGTGGGAGAAGGATGGGAGTGCGGCCAGTGGTAGGAGCTTCAGGCGCTGGATTTCTGCTTCAATACATGGAAGAAATTCCGAGTATTAGAGGGGTCCAAAGTAGCACGGACTGTCCTATCACTGTAGACGTTTAGTCCCAGGCTGGGCACGGCCCAGTGGGGGTCATCCGATGGGGTCCTAGGCTCAGATGGGAGTCAGAGGAGATGGATGACGCCAGATCGCCTCTCAGCCCTGACAGGGTGATGCTGCTTGGTTTCTTAGGACACCTGGTACTGGCAGGGGACGCCGGGGGCCGGAGAAGTGGTGATGAGCGGGGTGCACTGCTCAGGCACAGAGCTGGCCCTGCAGCAGTGTCAAAGGCATGGGCCAGTGCACTGCCCCCACGGTACAGGGCGCTTTTCAGCCGGAGTCTCCTGCACAGACAGTGAGTAATGGGAGGAGGGCCCATGGGACTAGCAGACAGGCAGGCCTGGGCTCCCCCAGTTTGGCAAGCCAACCCCTCCTGTCCTCAGAGAGGGCCCCGAGTGCTGGCCCCAGCTCAAGCTGGCAGGGTAGGGGGCAGGGTGCGGGGCTGGACTTGGAGCACCATCTTTGCCATTCACCAGCTGTGCAGCCAAGTCACCTGTCACAGGTGACGTGTCACAGGGATCCAAGCCCTGCCCTGCCTGTCTCATGGAGTTACTGTGAGAATTAAAACACACAATAGGTGAAAACACAAGACTAGGCAACAGTGTCAATTTTCTGGTCATGACTAATAGTTAAAAAAAATGAAAGAGGATAGAAAACATTGTGTTACATGTAGTAAGGGCAGTATGTTTTTCATGGAACTGTGTACGTGTGTACTATGTACACACATAAATATTGTGTACTACACAACATAAAATGTATTTCTTATTGCAGTTTGCAGTAAGAGAAGAGTTGGAAAGCTGTTGCAGAGGGTACATACAGTGAGGAGCATGTGGGGCCTTAAGGCTCCACTGTGTGTCTCCTGAGCTGCAGGATTCAAAAGGCTTCAGGACAGGACCATTTGGAGGCATTGGTCTGCCTCAGGCACCCAGAATCCTTGACATCTGCCAGCCAGGTCCATGCCAAGATAACAATATCCAGTCCAAAGGCTGCAGGCTGGCACCAACCCTAGTGCCACTTGACCTTCCCAGCCCAGCTTCAGTGCTAAGCTATCCTTACCTTTGTCAGAAGTCAGCAAGCTTCAGGGCTTCCTCCCTGTCCAGGGCCCCTTGGAAGAACAGCGGGCACTGCTGAGCTTGAAAACACACTTTCCCCTGCAGGGCGATGGGGCACCAGAGTGGGCCTTCCCAGCACCAAGGCTCACACACAGCATGCAGGGACCGGCTCCCTGCATTCTCCCCTTCCTGGGAACCTTGTCCCCTTCCCTGTCCTACTACCTGGAGTGGCAGCTCTCCTCCTGAATATATTTGACACTTGACAACTGCTGAGCACAGACAGCTGACCTGCCACCTCTGTGGCCATCCCTGTTTCTCCTCTGACTTTTCTCATTTCTTCCTTTACCCTCCCTTCTTCTCCTTCTCTCTGAAGGCTCTCCTTCAGGAACACAGCAACTCTAGGGTTTGTCAGTGGGCACACCTGCTTCTCTCCAAAATATACCACAGGAATGTTGAGAGCGTTTGGTGATAGTACAGGCCTCACAGAGCAAACCAGTCAAACTTCTGCTCCCCACTGCAGTGCCTGCCCACTGAAATAAGCCAGTGTTCCCCTTGCACCATCATCAGCCCACAGGCTCACCCATGTGAGGCTTCTGTCAAAAATCTAAATGGTAGCGCTGTTTTTGCACAAACAAACATTGAGACTGGACTTTTCTCTCTTGATGTTACATGGCAAAAGCTGTTTCTCCACATTTCTGTGCTGACATGTAAAGGAGAGCAAAGAGGCATGTAGCCTCTGGGGAGGGTCAGAGCCCCTGTGACAGGAAGGGGACAGGAGAAGCACTGAGCAGCCTGTCAGACACAGTCTTCACAGCTGGGATTTCTGTACACCAAGAAGCCCCCAAAAATGTCCAGATGCCTCAGAACGCACAGAATGCCCTAGTATGAGTGCCCACGGTAGCAATCAGATTACCAAGATGAGCCAAAGTTAGAGCCTGCTAACTTTGGAGGAACTGTGGCAGAATGGACCAGAACAGCACAGCTCAAGAGCAGGCTGCGAGATGAAGTCCTCCCACTCTCCCTCCCAGCCCTGTCTCCTCTGCCCTTACACTGAAGGGACTGAGGCCCCCAGAAAGGGAGTGACTGAGCTGAGTAACCAAGTAGGATACCAGATGAGCTTCCTGCAGGATTATGTCAGCTAGGCTACAAAAGGCACAGGCTGAGAAGCATTTTACAAAATACTAGTTTTCCTCAATCGCATGCTTACCATGGGTCAGACAGTGATCTAAGCATGTTACAGGTATTTGTTATATTATTATCATCCCCATCTAACAGATAAGGAAAATGAGAGACAAAAAAGCAAGTCACAGAGCTGGTAAATGGAGTAGTCAGAAATTAAGACTAGACATGAACCCAAAGCCAGCAAACTTAACCGTGATACTGTGGCTGCCTCCTGCGTTAAGGCGATAGACGGTTCCTTTGTTAACAGAACTCACATCTCCTCCAAAAGCGCTTAGTTTGGAGGCAAGCCTGTCCTCAGCCAGCAAGCAAAACCGGCTGCCTTCCCACCTTTTGCATCCCCGCTGTGCCTTCTGCGGCCCCAGGTGCCCCGGACCTCGTGATGAATGCCCAGCTAGTGCAGGACACAGCCTACTTGGAGGACCGCCCACTCAGCCAGCTGTACTGTGCCCATGAGGAAAACTGCCTCTCCCAGTCTGCTGACCGCATGGACTGGCCCTATGGACACCGGCGCCTCTTGCGCTTCTCCTCGCAGATCCACAACCTGGGCCGGGCCGACTTTCGTCCCAAGACAGGACGCCACAGCTGGATTTGGCACCAGTGCCACAGGTAGTGCCTGTTCGTGCCTTGGCTCTAGAGGGTCAAAAAGTAGGGGCCAGGGACCAAAGCAGTCTGGCCTTACCTGAGAGGCGTGTGCACTCTGGGTGAGAGCCTTCCTTCCTATATGCCTTACAGGCCTTGCCTCGGGGAGGCAGTAGGGATCCAGGAGTGTCAACGTGCCTCTCCATCGCTCCTCACCTGTTACCGTGTTCATGGTGCCCATGGGATCCATTTCCCCCAGCAATGCCCAACACAGCAGTCATAGCCTGCAGAGCTGGTGTTTGTTGGGATGATGTTGGGCAATTTTTCTAGGTTGGATCTTAGGCCTTGTCTTTGAAAGCCAGGTAAAGTGGGGACTCCTAGAGACCCAAAATAGATATCCCATCCAGGATGCTGGCTCTGCAGAAAGAAGCTCGCTAGTTCCTATAACAGCAAAGCAAGGCTCCCAGAGAAGAGCATGAGTGCTCGTACTCAAAGGGGGACAGTGAGCACCCTTTCCTGTCACGAGTCCCCAGCCCAGACGAGAGACACAATGCCTGTGACAAAGGATGGAAAAATGGTGTTTTCTCTTCAGGATACAGCTGTGGGTGGGGAACGCTGAGAGGAATGGGCAGCAATTTGGGGACTTGGCCTTGCTGAGATAATAAGCACCTTTCCCTGTAGCAGGAACAGAAGTGTCATTAAAACTGGAATAGAAACAATGGTAGCAATTTGGTGCCAGGCTGACCAGAGCAAAGAAAGCACCCCTTCTCAGCAGCTCAGCTCCTGTGCTGGTGCCTAGACGTGTCACCTCCTTCTACCTCCAGGTCAGGCCTGGTAGCCAGGCACCAGTCTCCTGGAAGCTACCAGGGCAGAGCTATTCTCTCCCACGCCCTCCCCTGGGTAAAGACCCTAGGTCACAGTGGTGTCTTGCTGCTCAGCAGGGATTCCAGGAAAGCCGGCCATGGGTCACACTAATCTTGGGCAACCCTAGGTGACAGTGGTGTCTTGCTGCTCGGCAGGGATTCCAGGAAAGCCGGCCATGGGTCACACTAATCTTGGGCTTGGGAGGGAGAAGGGCACTCCCTACCATTATAATGTTCCTCTCTGGTACTGAGGGGCCCAGTACCTCAATCTTACCTGCCAGCTCCTCCAGAGGACCCTCTCCTATTGCCATGAGGCTGACCACTCTGCCCTTCTGCAGGCACTACCACAGCATTGAGGTCTTCACCCACTATGACCTACTCACTCTCAATGGCTCCAAGGTGGCTGAGGGGCACAAAGCCAGCTTCTGTCTAGAGGACACAAACTGCCCTGCAGGTATGTGGTTTCCTGTCAGCATATGTGTCATATTCCTCAGCCCCTTTGGGGTCAGGTTCCCCTCTGCCCTGCTCAAAAGCCTCAGGCCTGGCAACAGGCAGCCCTCAAGGCAATTCAAAAATATCTGTTTCTTACTTTCTGAAATCTTAGGTGAAAGGTCTCTGCTTCCTCTGCATTCCCAACACGCTTTTAACCACTGTTAAATGCTTTCCTCTTTCAGTTTTGGATAATAGTTGCAGACCTGTCTCACTCTGCTAAATTCTTTAAGGGCACGGATTGTCTGATTCCTATTTGCTACCCATAGTGCCTAGCTCTTAGGAATAGCATGGGGAACACTGGCTCTTCAGGACTGGATGGATGGATGGATGGACAAGTCTTTCAGCACAGTAGGGCTGGAATCTTCCAACCACATTTTCTAGGCCAACAGGGGTTTCCACTAGAGCAGCCAAAGAAATCATTTCTGTCACAGATGGGTTTGCTACAGTGCTGGACTCGTGGTTAGTGAGAATTCTGGCTCTGATACTCTGGCAAGTTACTTAAATGAACCTTAATCTGACTGTACTTCACTGGTAGAGCTGGTGAAGTATGTGAAAGACTAGCAGAGTGCTTGGTCCTGAGTACCTGTTCCATGCCTCAGTAACTGTCAGTACCCTTCCTTACAGGACTGCAGAGGCGTTATGCATGCGCCAACTTTGGTGAACAAGGAGTGACCGTTGGCTGCTGGGACACCTACCGGCATGACATTGATTGCCAGTGGGTGGATATCACAGACGTAGGCCCTGGGGATTACATCTTCCAGGTAAGGGGTCTGGGGAACTCCCCAGAGGAACTCCATTTCTTCTAGATGCTCCAAAAGCTTCCCTGAGGTCAAATGAAGGAGACAGTTTCATAAACAGGGTCTCTTGACAGGTCTGGCACTTAAGGGAGCTAAGCTATAGGGGAAAGGCCACTGAATCAGGATCCAGAGGACATAGGTTTGAATCCTGATTCAATGGACAATGGGCAATCTCCTCAGCTGTCATTTCTCAGTCTGCATCGGTAAAAATAGGGACATCAATGCCTACCTCCTGCGGTGACCAAGGATCAATGAAGCAAAGACTAGAACACACTTTGTAAGACTACTTGAAATATAAAGGATTACAAGCCACTATCAAAGAAGCCAAAGCACCTGTTTTCATTTGTCCTGTTCTCTCACTCCAGGTGGCTGTGAACCCCAAATATGAGGTGGCAGAGTCAGATTTCTCTAACAACATGATGCGGTGCCGCTGCAAGTATGATGGGCACCGGGTCTGGCTACACAACTGCCACACAGGTAACTGTGAGCTACTGTAGGACCAGCTCAGCACAGGCTCTCAACTCACCCCCACGTGCAACCTGAATGTGTGTGCAAAAGGCTGGGGATGGGAGATTCATTTCCTTTGGTATCTCCACAAGTAGACTTCTAGAACAATGGTTAGGCCATCAGCCTCACCCATTACTACTTCTGCATCCCTCTTGGTCCTTGAGACTGTTTGGACTGTCCATCTGGTTTGTAAAACTCAGCCTCCCTTCTGCCCTGGACTCTTTCCTGTTACCTTAAGTCAAGTCAGGATTTCCCTTTTCCAGTCCTGTTATTTCCCCTCCTTTTAATATGGTCTTTTTTAGTTGCCTCCATCCTAAGTTGGCTGCCTTATAAGCAAAAGTGGAAGTCCTCTATATCTGTATTGCTATTTCCAGCTATGATCACTGCTATAAAAAGGGGACCATGGAGAACAGGACTCAATACATTTGCAAGCTTAAGGAAGAAGCAAACACTCCAGTGGGGGCAGCATAAGGAGGGGGTGACCTACGTGTCTGTAAAGAAAGGTAGCAGCCCTTCTATCTTTAAGTTCTAAGATGCTGTATTTGCTATGGGATTTGTGTGTTCACACCCCCACTTTGCATATTTGGGGTGAGATGAGGCAAATTGGTTCATTCAGTCCACACCTAGTGTTAGACCTATTTCTGTATTGAACACTGTGCCAGATGTAATGGAGTAAAATGTGAGGAACACAAAGAAGAGTAAAATGTGAGCTCACTGTCAATTATGGTCAGCAGACACGCAAATGGAAAACTCCAATAAACCAAACCAGTATTAACTAATGCTGAGCCAGCATGAAGAGAAAGCAACGACCTGGAGGCCAGCCAATAGTTTCCCAGAGGAAGTGATATTTGAACTGGGCTTCAAAGGAGGGGCAGAAGTCAGAAGGAGAGTAGGAGAAAGAGCATAGGATTGGCTTCAGAAGGCTTCATTGGGTTCCACATTCAATTCCACCACTTTTTAGCTATAAGACAGTGAGGAAAATCTCAACTGCAGAAGCTTATTCTTTTGTAAAGTGGGGCTATGCATTTCAAACCCAGTGAAGTTCTTTGCAGGGAGGGTTATGACAGCTCTTACTATGAAAATGGGTTTTATTCTGTGGGTTTCTGAGAACCATTGTCAAATTTCAGTCAAGGGGGTGAAAAGATCAGATTTAGGTTTTCAAAAGATAACTCTGGCAACAGATGGAAGACAATGAGAAGAGGAAGAAGAAATCGTTTAAGGATTTCAAATTATGTGACAGAGTAGACTCCGCTGCCATTATGAAATGAGACAGAACATGAGAGAATCAGGAATGGGAACCCAAGGCTGCACATGTGGAGACAGATCCTCCGTGATGCTTATGGCCAGCTGCAAGGTCCAGGGCACAGAGGAAGGAAGACAAACAATGCAGTTCTGGTCCCCGCCAGGGTCTCTGCAAAAATCAGAGGGCACACTCAGCTTAGAGTGTGAAGTTATTTAATGAAACTACTATTTAGAGAAGTGTGAGTAGGTCTATGGAAATAAGGGGTAAGCAAGCATGGAAAATTGTTACTGCCTTTAGGCTTGAAGAGGGAAAGGGTGTCCTGGAGCCAGGTGTAAGCTAGAGGTGTGGAGGAGGGAGAACCCAGCCAGAGCTGGAGCTCCGGGACACCATCATGCAGGAACGGGAAAAACAACCCTGACCTCTCTCCTCCTGCTGTTGCTTCCCACTGACTTAAATCAACTAGAAACCAGAGGAGGGAGCCAGGGTGAGGCAATCTCTAGGGGCCAGTTTTTCAAGGCACAGAGAGAATAAAGGATAGAGAATGCATCTGGGGGAGGGGAGGGGGCAAAAAACAACCAGCACAACCCTTCCCACTCAACAGCCTGTTCTTCACTATGTCCCTGAAACGACACGTCTATCAGGGTCTATTTCTACAGAATGGATTGGTGATACTTGACGCAAAGGCTGAGCTGGGCAGAGTGTATCTGTGTGAAGCTGTCTGGGAAGGGATGAGACTCTGGTAGGGTTCGTCTACCTCCTGGCTACTTACTTGTTCTCCTTTGGTCCCCAGGGGATTCATACCGAGCTAATGCAGAGCTCTCGCTGGAGCAGGAGCAGCGTCTCAGGAACAACCTCATCTGAAGCCATCCTGCACACTTCCAGCTGCTGCCACACACCAGATACCTCAGCTTACTGGAGCCATGCCCTCCAGAGCCCGAACTCAGAAGGGAAGGGGCCAGTGCCAAGGGGCACCAAGAGCCTGCTCAGGAAGCCTTCTGACGGCAAGATCACCAACCCAGGATGTTACTGTTCCCCTGGGCTGGCTCTGGGCCTCTGTCCTAAGGGCCTTGGGTCTGTAGGCTCTGGCCTCCAGACTTCATTCAGCCGAGCACTTATTCCATAAGGGACCCTGTCTTTCCTGGCTCTTGCTCCAGAGTTTCTGGTTCAGAAGCAATTGATTCCCTAGGGATGGATTATGGCCCAAACCCCATCTAAATGGTGCTTTGCAAATGTTTTAGAAGAGTAGGGGACAAAAATACACAGAGGGTGGTGTTAGCTCTCTCCTAGGAGCTCAGAACAACACAACTTGTGTCAAATCACAGCTGGCAAAGAAGGTGGTGAAATTCAGTCCCTTGCTTGATTTGTGCTCATTAAGAACTCACCTGGCATATTCTCTAAGAGTATGTTCTTTAGTGCCCTTACCTTACCTTTATCCTACTGCACATATGAGTGTTATTACTAATGTCCCTGGAAGGTTAGGCCTCTGGCATCCCCTTATTTCCTAATGGGTCAACACCACCAGTTACTGAGTGCTTGAGAAGAGGCAAGATTTGCAGAAGTGGCCAGATAGGACCTTCCTGGAGAGTAGCAAGAGAAGGCCAAGCAGAAAGACTGCTGGGGTAATGTGGGCCTCAGCCCTTGCAAAGGCCTCTGCCAAGGAAAAAATATATGCCAAAAACTTGGCAGGCAACGCAATCTCCCTCAAGATCACTGTGTCTCAGGGCCAGCCTAAATTTCAGGTCTTAGCCAAGTTTCTGGAGTGAACTTAGCATTTAATAAATTTTTGCATTGGAAAGAATGTCAAACAAGCCACTCATTTATGTAAGAGTTAGATGACAGATTCAGTAGAGTATGGCACAGGAGACTATGGAGAAGCCCGAAGGGGTAATATTCAATTTAGTTAAGGACTAAACCTAGGAAAGGCCACCATCCCTGCTCCATGTGACTGTAGTGCTCTTGCTCAGGTGGTATAAAAGCCCATGGCCATCTTGGACATGATCCTGTCTTCTCTCCACTTAGATACACTTAAGAGATGATCTTATAGGTGTGACACCCTAATGCCAATAAAGTGGCTCCCTACGGCCTGCCACAAAGACTGAACTGGCTGTGAGTCTTTGCAGGTCCCAGTGCACTAACTCCACCCCTATTCACACTCCCACTGAGCTGGTGACTAGGATGTGTGGGGCACACAGATGACTCACCACAGTTCCACTCCATTTCTCTGATCAGATACTGGCCTATAGTCTGCTTCCCAATTCCTTTCCCAGACTTAGTGCTGAAACATGGGTTGGAAAGATTAAGGAATAAAAGGTGGGAGGCAGGAAGGAAAAGTGTAAGAAATGCAAGCTTTTGTTAACAGTCTGCAAAGCCAAAATGAATGGTAGTCGGGGCAGATATACAGCAGTCCTCCCCTGCCCACAAGGCGACAGCTACCCCTTCCTTAGGGAGTGAAAAGGGACATGCTCTGGGGTAGACACCATGATACAAAGTGCTTCTTTCCCTCTTCTCCCCCTTCTCTCTTCTCAAGTCCTTCATCTTCTTCATTAGGCAGAGGGAACATTATAGTTTGGCATGGCAGTTTAGGTAAACAAGGGAAGGACCGGTTTCCTGTTGGATCCAGCAACCATCTCCCAAACAGTAACAGCCTTATAGTTGCACATACAGCTAACAGTCTGTGAAAGCATGTGCAGCTAGTGGGGGAGCACGTGGTGACTGATGACTAGATTCAGGCTGAGAGGTTAACCACAGCTCTTGCTGGATCCAGTTTCCAAGAGGGCCAGAAAAAGCAGGCCAGGCAGCGAGCCACCAGCTCTGGTCTCAGTCCTGCTGCCCACATCACACATTTGATAGATGCAGCCAGTTCTCATTCTTGAAAAAGGCTGTACAAGAGTTGTGCTGTTATACCTCTGAGTTGAAAGGGAAGGACATGGGAAGACTGGTGGCTGGCACGACTTGTAACTAGATGAGGAATGTTAACAGAATACCAACCACCAAATTCCAGACAGAACCAAAATTTCAGATTTTCACCTTGGCATTCTTTAGTCTGGAGAAACTAAAGTGTTAGGAACCTCAATCACTGTTCAAAAGCCTAATTTATTTATATTCCACCAAGACCATCAGTCTATGGGGAGCATGTTAGAACTTGGGGAATGAACCTTTCTACTATAAATGGCAAGTGATACTAGGATTCAGATGTTCAACATATATGAAGCAACATACATGCATAGCAGAGTCCATTAGCTGTCTTCTTGAATAGCTAAGAAGCCAGTAGCAGCTACAGGGGCTCTCTAGTTAGCTCAGCTTGTGAACCCAAGGATTAGATATGGCTAAGGATTTGGTTCCCATCTGGATAAGCTCAATGTAGCCCATGCTGGGCATGGCAGGTCCTTCTCTCCAGCCAGTAGACATCAATTCCAACTACTGGGAAAAGATAATTAAAAAGCATATTCTCTATGATGGTGAAGAAGCAGCACCCCATAGCTTTTGGTACTGGCTAAAAAAAATTTTTTCTCCAGGTCTGATTATGATGATAAATGTTAAAGTTAGAGGTGACTGATTGGTAGGTGAAAAAAGCACAAGCTACTAGCTACCTAGTACACGGCATTAGAATGAGAACAAAAGATACTTCTTGAAATTATGAGTCCTAGAAGAAAACTGGGTAATAAACATGGGCTGAATGCTACTATTAATAATGGCCTTAAAAGCCAAAATGCTGTCAGAAAGGGGAAACATCCTCAAAGTCAAGTGATAGTAACAAGTCAGGTCACTCTCAGCCTTGAAGAATCAAAACAGAGCAAAGGTATACCTCAGATTCAGGCTGAGAGGTTTATCATTCAGTACGAAGCCTGGCTGTAATTCCCTGCATTTCCTTTCAAATGCAGCCATACTGCTCCGACAGACCTGCCTATCACAGAGAAGTCTGTTTGGGAAGCCAGAGAACACAAGTCCTGCGGCTACAGGCTGAAGAGAGGGGCACTGACCTAAGCAGTCCTGGGACAGAGGGTCAAAGGGACTTATTTAATCCCCCAAACCAGAAATGGGGCACTGAACATGAATAAGGGACAATCTCAGAGCTGACCAAGAAGGTAAAGGCCAGTGCTAAGGAACTGTGTGGGAGGGCTCTAAGACCGGAAAAGCAGCAGGAATAGCTGGGTCAGGACTAAGACCCAAGGCCAGTGTCATCTGAGGAACACTTAAACAGAGCCCTCCTCCACCGTGTTCTAGGCAATGCTCATAACCCATCATTGTCACGGGCCCTAAATCATACAAATATGAGACTGCTGCCCTCTTTGAAAGTATAATGAGACACTATTTCTTGCCACTCAGCATCTTAAGGTCTAGTACTACCATTTCTTCAGTGCAGAACCACCTTCCGAAAACAGAGAATACAGATGTGAGATAGGTAAAGCCCAAGCTGAGTCTCTGACTTGTCTGTGTCCTTTAGAAATCTCTCACTGCCCAGAGGTGTTTGTTTCACTCTGGCTACTCTTCATAATGGATGGTCTTGTGCTGCTTGCCAAGTGCCTCTGGCACAGACCGAGATCATACCGAGAACATGTGTGCCAGATGCTTTCTGCAAGACGTCAGATTTAACAGAAATGGGAAAAGGCAAGAAGTTGAGGTAGGGGTGTACTAGGAGGACAAAAAGGGGAGAGGAGCTGCCATATACTGATCCCAAAAGAGACATTTTTGTAGTATTTGTGGGGCAGAGAGATTATCAGCAGTCAGCATAGTGGGGTTCAATAAAACCAGCAGATCCATTGAACCCATGCACAGCATTATAGGGATGAAGGTAAGAAGACAGTTGCTCTTTTAAGTTAAGAAGATAGTTGCTCTTTTTTTGTTGGAATGACAAGCTTACAAAGAACAAAGTGGTATGTCATAAAATGGGCTTTAATGTCTCCCACTTACAACATGATAGTACTGCTTAAAACTGGAACTGGCACCCAGCTCCCAACACTGGCTTCCTATGAGGAATGAGGCTGGCATGCCCCTGGCTGCTATGTAGATGGACAGCCCGAGGTACAGCTCAGTACAAACTCTAGAGTCCAATATTCGACTTCTGTTGCAATTCAGCAGCTTTGGAATTCTGGCCTGACAGTGTAGATTCTGTGAATACCAAGTACATCGGACACTGTTCTGTCTTTTTGTACTAACTGCTCCCTCCCATCCCCCACCCAATACTGCTGTTCTCAGCTTTGAGAGGTACAAGGAACACCCCGCCTTTGCAGAGCCTAAATCTCCCATCATTGCAGGTTCGAATCCTCTGTTTTGTATTTGCTTAAAATAGCTCCGAAGTGTGACCCACACTAACATGACTTGCTCTGTCCAGAGGGCTCGAAAGTCACATCTTCCAAGCTTCTTCCTAACTAACAGCTTCCTTCTATACCCAACACAGTGGGGCGATTCCAAAGAACTGCATTTAGGAGTGAAGACAGACAGGAATCTATCTTCTTTCTATACCCAGTCAGTCCTTGTCTTGATAGATTTGGCTCTCTCTTCCATTAACATGCACATATGCATGTGCACAGATCTCTGGAAGGATCCTCTTATTTGAAGACTAAGGAAATATTTTCTGAATTCATGGAATATCCCCTTTCACTGAGTGATGTTCAAACTGCAGACTGGTCTCTGCCTTCCCAGATATCTTCCCGTTGCTTGGCTTCCAATCGTTTTCTCTCTGTAAATAAGGGCAGTGTTAAAAGTGGTAGTATGCTTCATACAACCAGTGACTTTCCCTTAATCCAAATTACAAGGCAAACTTTAATCATGACATAGGGATTTCTTGGTCTTCTCTTACCAGATTTCAAGAGTAAATAATCTTTTAACTTGCCAAGTGCTTTGTTAGTGGAAACAATGTTACTACTACTATATTAATAAAAAGAGACAGACCTGGGGCTAACAGAAATAAAAGGTATATGGAGTAAGTTAGCATCTAGCAGAACCCAGATTCTAGTCTTGCTATTCTATTTCCTAATTATGTTGGTGCTTCAATATAATTGCTCATTATTCCCAGTTTCCTGATCTTTACAAATATTTCCATAGGGACAAAGAATGTATTTCAATATTCTACTTTCTAGTTCAAATGGACACAACAGCCACTGGGCTTAGGAGTTTAGGGAGTCAGATCTCCCTACAATCTCACAGAAAAATTATTTCAGAGGCAAATCAAATTTCAGTATTCTTTAGAGCACTTTTGGAAACCAGAATCTTCTGGAATACACAATTCCAACATGGAAAAGTGATCACACATAATGGAAGGAAATTTAGAACTATTTCTAAAAACAAAAGATGCACAAATCTAGGCAACTCATCAATTTTTAACACAGAAGCTTGTTTTCCATTTAACACTTCCACTAAGATCTAAGAAAATACAGACCATACATTGTTTGGTGACCCAAGCACTTCACTAGCTGCCACTATACCAGTTCTAATTTCATGGCTAATCATTTATCTTGATACCATAATGTAGGTAATAGGCCTAAATGCTTCCTTCCAAGGGTGATTATTTCAGACAATGTCTGTAAAAGATTTTGCAAGTCATGGACTGGGAGGATTACAGAAATCAAGGTGACTTTAGAGTTAACACTTGCTATTTTGACATAACTTTTCAAATCCTCAGAATCCCTTACATAATTCCTGTATTTGACTGTACTTTAAGGGCAAAGAACTTGGTCAGGGAGCTGACTGCCACTTGTAAATGTGAGAGAGAGAAATTTGCTGCTATTTGGGCACCATCTTGTGGCATTGTCTGAATATAGCAGCAAAGTTACAAGAGGCAAAAAAAACCAGGGGTCAGTAAATTCCAAACTGAAAGCTAATTATATCAGTGCCCTGTGACCTGGCTTTGAGACAGACTTCAGTTGAGGTGGGGACTCTCCAGGGAGAGAGCACTAAGGCTAACTGGCTTGTCTAAAGGATCCCAGGATTTCTTAGGAATGCACTGTGGTTCTGATTCTTGAGCAGGGAAAAGTTAGGAGGGTATCTAAAGGCAAAGGCAATCCTGGATAAAAGCAATCAAATACTGGTTCTGGATTCCAAGAAAAAGTAAAGAACCCAGAAAAATGAATTACTAGAACTCACATTTTCCAGTAAGCTCAGAAACTTGAATCAGAAAGGCAATATAGGAATATGTCAAATTATAAGAAAAGAAATCCAGGAGCAGTAGAAAAATATAATGACCGGCCATAATCCACAATTTCAAAAATCAATAAATTTTGAAAGTTTGGGGCCAAAATTCATTTGGTGGTAAATATAACCTGAAAGGACACGAGGTTGCTTTATAGTCTTATACATCATTTAGTGTAAACAGTCATACACTTTGCTACAGAAATATTAAGGTTAATGTGATTGATTTTGGTGTTACAAAGCATGTACTACGATAACTATATTATCTTTCTAAAACTGGAAAGGTTTAGAATTCTGAAATATTTCCTGCCCTAATGCTTTCTAACAAAAGACTGTGGATCTGTTACCAAATATATGTAAATATAAAAGGAAATACTGGTAGTAATCCACAGGAGAGAAAGGAGACAAATTGAAAAGTACAAAGAGAAAGGGAAAATGTGAGGCATACATTTAGCAATACAGAACACGAACGGAATAGATAAATACAGGTTAAGATGAGACTTTAAAATATTTTCTTCATTTTAAATAGGAAATGGAAGCCTTGGAGGAGTTAAGTGAACTGCCCAAAGTTATATACTCAGTGAAAACTGAAGCTGGACCCCAGGTCCTTGTTTCATAAACCAGCACACTTTCCACTATCCTGACATCTGAAAATATAATTTAAAAAACTATCTATGAAGAAAAGGAAACAAATGTGAAAAAAAAGTATTGACAAAAACATTTCTCTTTAAGAAGAAACATGTCTCTTTATTAAAGAGAAAGGAAAGCAGATAATAGCTGATAGACTTCATGAAAAAGGCTCCTATTAACTTTGCCTCCAACAATTAAAAAAAGTAAACTAAGGGAAAGCCCATCAGCAGCCATAAGGGCAAGGAACTAATGAAGAATAGAATAATTAGAATGAAATGGTTAGCCTAAATCACTCAGATAAGCTGGCCCTGAAGACTCTGATTTGCCAGTATAATAAATAAGTTGGCAGAAATGATAATATTAAATGAGTTGACTGAACTCACCACTTCTCAATGAGAAAACAGAAAGTGTTGAAGATGAAAAAAGGGCCAGTCTGGTGTCATGTTTTAAAAAAAATAAAGAAAAGTGATGTAAATTAAAACTTTCAAAACTTACTTCTACACCTGAAAACATAAAGTACAAGTGTGGTCAAACTAATCTAATTGTCTTCTTTCATGAATTGACAGACCTGATAGATTAAGGAGAAGTAATATAAGTAACCTCTTAATTTTAGGAAGGTTTTTTACATTTTAAGCTTACCAACTATTTATATAACCATTAAAACACTGGGAAAATATAGTCTGGATCACATTAATGTTAAGGGGGGCATTTAACTCTGGAGAGTAGAATTATAAATATATTAAGTATCAACACAAAGAACTAAGTGCTATTTATTTAGCAACAGCTGGTGAACTACCCAGTTAGTCCTTGGGTTAACATTTTCATCTCTGATCTACGACAGGGATGTAAGTTTATTAAACATCGACTGACACCAAAACTATGGGTAAATACTGTGCCTCAGAGAAAGAGATAACATTAAAATGAAAGGAAATATGGTTAGAAATGAAGGGAATTTCACATCAGGGAAGAAAAGACACCAAGAAAATGCCCCAAGAACTAGATTATGAGTCAGCAATGCAGCACTACTCTTCGAAAAAGAACTGAATGCCTACGAAGGCATTCATAAGGGAGCCATGTGATTACATTTTTTATTACAGTTGACTAAATAGCCTATAGAAATTATTTTTACTTTTAAGTTCTTAGTGATTTAATTAATCAACCTAGGGGATCACACTCTATAGCATCTTACTATGCTGATGGACAGTGACTGCAATGGAGGGGGTGGAGACTTGATAATATGGGTGAATGTAGTAACCACAATGTTGCTCATATGAAACCTTCATAAGATTGTATATCAATGATACCTTAATGAAAAAAACAAACCAAAAAACTAAGGGATAACATTATTATTTACTTACTGTGCCTTTCAGGCCTGTGACCCAAAAGATGGCCTAGAAGCACCAATCAATCACCTACCCCCATTAGTAAAATGCAAGTAAGTTATGAAATAAAATTACAGCAGGCTTTAGAAACGAAAGAGTAGTTTATTCTGAGAAGTAATGATTTATCTATCTACAATTTTAGGTGGAAATTGTGGAACTTGGGGAAATTTTACATGTATCCCTAAATCTGGTTTTACTGTTCCCATGTTCTAAGACTTATGAACTAAAGCTCTTATCCTCCAAATATATACAATATGATTTCCTTAAAAGGATTATGGTACTTCTTTTTTCTTGATTCTTCCCAGAGTAGCTTTACTTTCTGAATCTCTTTTTTAAGGGCTCAGAAAGACTTCTCATTAAAATGGTAAAAAGGCCAAAGTAGGGTGAAGGAACTTAACAGGAATGTACTTAAACCTCAAAATCATAAATCCCAAATTCACTAATTAGGAGCGTTTCAGTGCTCCAACTCTTGAGTTTTATAAAGAAAACCACAGAGGACTTGAAAGGGAACAGGGTAGACCCATGAATGAAGTAAGACATATGAAGAAAAATTAAGTAACCAATGTCATTCATGAATTCAGTCAATGAACATATATATGAGTATCTCTCTATGAACCAGACATTGTGCCACAGAGCAGAACTCTTCAAGTAGGAAAAAGAAAGGGCAGAAGGCTGTTCTATAGTATTATTAATATAAGTACTTATATTAGATGATACATATATTTCAGTTTCCATGCTAATTCTGATCAATTGGCAATATTCAAGTCAAAACTCACAGGAGTGTCATGATTTAATGAGCACTGTCTGTCAGGGATAATGGATGAGGAGCAGCAGTACACAGCACCTATTTGTCATTACTGGCTCATATTATTATAATGTACATTAATTTCACAAGAATCACATAGTAACAGTTGTCCTGAATTTGTAAAGCACCTTTCTATCATTTTTACACGTTAACCTATGTTATGCTCAAACAATTCTCCATGGTTAGATAAGCCAGGCATTACTTTCACTGTGTTGGAAACTAGGGCCAGAAAGATGTAAGAGACTTGCCCATGGCCACACAGCTAAATTAATGGCAAAAACTTGATTAATGCCTTGATTCTGTCATTCTTAAAAGATCTACCCTTGATCTTTACAGTTAAAGGCTTTAGAACAGAATGGTGTCCAGATGTTCACTACCTCTACAAAGGAAAAAGAAGAGGAAACTGGTTTAAATTCCCGTGCAGTTTAAATTAGACTAAGGAAAAATCTTCTGACAGTGAAACCTGTTAACCACTGGACAGATAACTAAAACTTAGAAACCTGTCACATTTCATTTTCTGAAAAAATGAAAAATGTTTGATTTTTTTTCTGGGAAAAAAATGTTTATTACCCCAAAAGTCCTGTAAGAGTGACCACAGTACTGTACAAGGAGCATGGTTTTAATAGAGAGGCCTAGGTGCAAATGCCTCTTCTCCATTTACCAGCTGGGTGATCTTAGGCCAGTTACTTAACTTCTCTGGGCCAGCTCTAAACTGGAGGTAATATCATCCATCACAGAAGTATCATAACATGTCATACTGTCTGAAGTGTCCTTCCAATCCTTTTAATCACAAAAATCTTTTCATGGCTTTTAATCTTAAAATCTTCAGAACTGAAGAGGAGAAACAAATGCTTAAAATTCCAGGTTCATATTTTCTTTCTTATATCAAGGCAGATATCCTCATTAGACTGTAGTCTTAAGGAGAGGAAGAAAATCTTGCGATCTCTCTACTTCTTCTAAATAGGGTGCATAATGCTTTGCACAGGGCAGGGCTTAGTAAATGCCAAATGTTGTTGACAGACTATTAAAGGAAATTTACAATAAAGGCAATAAAGACAAAAAATATGCACTGAAATCTGTGGACTCACCATATAATGGTACACTACTATTACTAAAAACAGCAGCAGGCCTATGGAAACAGGAGGGAGAATACTCCTATGTGTTTTGAAGATGACTGAATATCTTTCATGGATTATTTCACTTGATTTCCATTTTAAGATAAGGAAACAGAGGCCTCCAGAGAGCAAATTAATTTGCCCAAGGTCACACAGCCAACAGAGCTCACATGTAGACCCAGGCAGTCTGATTTGAGAGTCTATAATGATATCCAGCAAGTTGTACTGACTTCTCCCCCTCTAGTGGAAGATCTGGAACAAAAATACCTGTTCTGTTTAATACCTAAACAGTACTTTTAATTTCCACAGAAAAAAATCATCAGTTGACAGTCTTGGGCTCCATGAAGGCAGTACAACAATATCTGCTCAATGCATAAAGAAGCCACAAAGATGTATCAGGAGTTTTCCGTTGGTGTTCTCTCAGATATCAAAATGGCAGAACATAATAAAGGATGAGTCCTCTATAATCCATACAGCCTCAGCACCAATGTATAGGAGGAACTTATCACAGTGGGTCTCTATTCACAACTAAAAGCCTTGTTTTAAGATGTAAGTAACAGGGTATCCACTTAGCCAAGTCTCACTTTTAATTCCATCACTGAAATGTCCTTTGTATAGCTGGGCACATAAAACAAATACTTCAAGTAGCACTGAATGCTAATGCACCTTCAGAGAAATGGAGGGGACCCCTTAGATGATATCCGTACAAAACTATCGCTGCAGTACCTGGAGATATACAGGTGAAATTACACCCAGAGGGAAGCATGATACATTGCAAAGAGAGTCGTATCTCCTTTTCTGGATACTCTTGTTATTACCCTCTACTGATCTTCTGAGATAATTGTGGTTATCACAGAGAAATCATTTTCCTCAGAGGTAACCAATTAATAAAGGATTAGGACACTGCACATTCCCTTTAATCTAGTCCTGTTACTGCCATCTATAAAAACTAGAGGGATCCCCTGTTTCTGTAGTCTATAAGAGGCCTTGGAGTGAACAATGCATTCATTGGAAAAATCAAAACCACCTCATTATAATCATTAAGCTTTCATAAATTGGTTGGGTTCAACTCTGAAACTCTAGCACTTGCCAGGATACACTCTGTCACTGGTTATCTAGTCAGAACAGCTGAGAGTCCACAAGCTGCCTGCTATCACCAAAGCAGAGCAGACAGGAAGTATTAATGGCCTTGTTAGACAGGCAATGAACAAGGAGTTTGAAACTTCAATTCGTTTAATGGAAAAATGAAGTTACTTTTCGGTAAGTGGAATTTTCAGAATAAATTGCCTTCACAGATTCCACCCATCGTGGGCTAAGGCAATGAGACTGTCTAAAGCCTGAAGGCTGATAAAAGTACTTAAGTGCAAAGCCGAGTCCCAAGCCTTTACATACAGTCAACAGCATATAAAGGGGGAGAGACAGATTTTTAACTTCAACTCCAAACTATAGGGAAAGAAAAATCTACCTTGTGGATCAATCGAAGTATTTTCTGAGAACTCGTAGGTAATGGAAAATAATCAGAAGCTAGGTTAATCTAGAAGTACTCTAATGGAGCCATTCAAGACTGTCTTTAAAGAAAAAAAATTCCTCCCATGGTTATCATCATCAATGCCAGTTGCTGGCTTTTCCTTAATTTGTCTTCTACCTCCTAAGATCTAAAACATCTGATAATAAATACCACGGCAATCATGGCCCAGTAAAGCTATAGCAAATAATGTTTTCTGTCCAAGAGACTATCATGCCTGCACAAGAAAATTTTTCTCAAGAGTTTGGAGCAAGAACTATAGAAAAAGCCATGGATGAGCTAGGAAGACTGAACCTCACTCTTGGAAAGCAACAGCAGGAGTGTGAAATTAGGATGACTGGGCATGCGGCATGGCAGGCAAATCCGGAAATGTCTTCCTCCCAAATACAAGGCATGAAAACAATTTC
Organism: Manis pentadactyla; assembly: GCF_030020395.1. Lineage (NCBI taxonomy): Eukaryota > Metazoa > Chordata > Mammalia > Pholidota > Manidae > Manis > Manis pentadactyla. The sequence goes on along the minus strand of NC_080026.1, from coordinate 109,104,969 downwards.
AATACACTTGGGAGGCTTCAAGTTAATGGAAATTGCAAAATAGTATGGTGTCATTCATTCATTCTTTTTTTACAATGCCTCACAGTGAGCTCTAAAGGGCCTAGAGAAGAACACCATCACTTCAACTCACCTCGGGCCTCTTGCAGTTTCCTGAGCTCTGCTTCCTGTTCTGTTTTGCTCAGCTTACTTCGAACCCCAAGGGCACTGATGACTAACCTTCTGGCTAAGGCTGCTGAAGTCTCAGGACGCTCCTTTGCTGGCTGGAGGAACTCTGAATGGGAGAAAGGGAGGGAGTAGGAGGAAGTGAGGAAGAAAAAGCACTCAAGCTCCAAGTGATTTAACTCAGTAATTAACAAACAAAATAGACTAACAAGGGCTGCATCAGCAGTAATTAATACAAGCCTGATAAATGATGATCAGAGGAAATTAACAAGGCAAAGCACAAACAACCATGGCTTCATTATCTGTATTAACACAATATCTTACAGTGACTCTATCAAACAGCTAAACACAGAGGTAAAATAGATAAGGATGTCATCAGAAAATGGTTGCTGCATTGCTTGCTGTATCTCCTACTCTCTTCAAGTGGCTGCTCAAATGCCAACATAGCCTTTTCTCTTTTCATTTTTCCTTAAAATCATACTCCCTTTAGTACTAAAAATAAAAGTGATATGTTTTCAGAACTCTGCATGCTATACAAGTGCTGGACAAAACAATAACGCCACTAACCAACAAGAAAAAGGCCCTGAGTTTACAGGCTTACCGGCATAAGCTCTAGCCTTCGCCTTGGCTGCTCTTGTGGCCTGTGACAAGGGCCGGATCTTCACCATGGTATGTTTACTACCCAGAGCATCACGAGCTGCAAAGAGAAATAAATATAAGGAAGTAGAAGACATTAAGAAGAGTGAGGCAAAGGAAAATTTAAGACTAGTTCTTAGAAAGCATTGCCTAGATGTTATGTTTTTTTTTTTTATGGCAAGCAAAAGAAGAGGTAACTCTAGAAAATCCATAAGGAGTAACTTGGCAGTGATTATTTTTAGATCAGGGATCAGCAAACTATGGCTTTGGTGACCGAATCCAGCCAGCTACCTTTTGTACTGAAACAGAGCCATGCCTATTCATCGCATATTGTCTCAGGATGCTTCCCTGCTACAACAGCAGTTAGGTACTGTCAGAAACTTTATATCCTAAAATATTAACTATTAGGCCCTTTACAAAATAAGTTTGCAGACCCCTATTCTAGGTGGTTCAGACAGGCACCAACAATTCTAATTTCTCTGAATGCCTTTGCATTCTGGAGACTCTCTCTCCAAATACCACCGGATTAAGGTGAAAAGGAAGAGGTGGAGTATATGGGTACATGCCTCAAAACCTGTACCTGTCAATTACCTATACTGGCTGAATAAAATGCCAGGCAGCTGAAATAGAAGGGAAATATGGACAAGCAGCAGGAGAAAATGCACAATAAGAAAAGAATCCACTGGGTAAATACCTGTGACTGGACTGGAGAACACTCCAAGGGCATGTGTATCATCCACCCACTTAATATCAAATCCTTTCTTTCTGCAACAGAAGAACACATGTTATTTCTTAAAATAAAATTTACTTTTATGAAACATCTTTCAAATAGAGTCTCATAAAGCATTTCATTATGAGATAAAGAAAAACACTCAGCAAGCGCACAGGTGGAATAGGAATAATGACACGAAAAAACAGCTTGGAGGACAGGAGAAGCCACTGAATTTTAAAAGCAATAATACCATCATAAAGAACTACCTGGGAGTATTTTATGTTCCCAGCCATTTTATAGACATCAACTAATTAATCCTCACATGTCCCTTGGGGAGGTAAAGTATTTATCACACTATTTACAAGAGATGTTCTTACGGGCACAGAACAAGAAGAGATGGAAAGAGGAAGCAGAGGAGGGGTAGAAGAGTATTAGAGGAGAAGGTAGGCAGGGAAGGTCACTTGGATTTAATGCAAATATAGGCTCAAGGGCAGAGACAGAGAAGGAGAGGAAGACAGGTCATTCAAAGCAAAACAAAACAAAACAAAAAGCAATGGAGAAAAAGGGCAACTATAATCAGTGACTGACCTAGTTGTTCTAGTTGTAGAAGCAAAGTAAGAAAGAAAGGGAAAATAGGAAAGAATTGTGGCAAAGTCAGAAAAATTCAGGATAAAAGAAATCAAAAGAAATGTCAGACCAGATTAGAAAGACTCAGAAGAATGACCAGGAAGTACTAAAAAAAAAAAACTTTTATTTTGAAGCAGGAGCACAAGGACTATCAGGATGACACAACAGTATTAAGTTTTTCAGTCAGCAGCTTAAAACTGCTCTGGACCAGGTTCTATCACCTCTGGCCAGTTTAACCTCTCTTGAAGCCAGGTCTGCTCATCTACATTACTACTTTCCTAACAGAGTTGTGAAAATGGAAACAAGATCGTCCATGACAAAGCAATTAGCACAGTGTTGAGCACTTACTGCACATTTAAGAAATGAATGGTGCTCATTATTTTTTTATTATTAATAGCAATATTCATGTTTTTAATTCAAGGTTATTAATGTTGATGAAGGTGATGATTAAAACATGAAGCTGACTCTGGTGTTTGACTCATAGGCATTATTATAGGCTTTTGTACTATGACTTTTTCTTTATTTTTATAAAGCACAATAAAGAAAAAGAAAACCTGCTAACCTCTTTAACAAGTGAAGAAAAAAAAAATTCCTCTCAGGGAAAAAGAAGTAACGGAGTCTTCGAAGGTTAGTTAAGAGAATTTCCTGACTGTAGGAGTAAGTTTGACCATGGCATAAAATGACCACAGGAGTTGAAGACTGGAAAACATTCAATAGTAGAAGAGCCTATGTTATAAGATAGCTTACAAAAAGGAAAGAAGAATACCTAGAAGGGCTCTGGAGGGCCTTTGAGACTTCAGAATTTCATAATCCTTCAAAATACTTCTCCTCTTTGGGAATGTTTTTGGGTTTGATAGAACATATCTTACAAGTAAAATAAAGAAAACAAAGCAAATGGAAGTTAATTTGTAGGAATGAACTACTCTTCAGGAAATTCTAAACATCAACAAAACTGATCCTTGGTTCTAAAAATCAAGGTAGTTCTAATTTGGGATTTAATTTCATTGACTGCTTTCTAAAATATATTATGTATTTCATATAAAATAGGCCCCAATCCTGGGTCTTAACATAATTGTAATCAATTAGACTAACCTACACTGTATATTTAGAGTAAGGTGTATGGCAGAGATTATCTGTCCTCCAGGATCCAGTCACCTCTTCTTTTAGTTATAAAACTGATACTGCTCCCCAACCAAAGTTAAGTGAGATACATGGCTGCTAGCTAGTTTTGCCTGTTCTGGAATTTTATAGCAAAACAGGATACTTGTTTTTGTACATAAAGTTTCAATGTATACAGCCATACTCATTTGTTTACTATTATCTATGGCTGCTTTAATGCAACAGTGGCAGAACTGTCTAAATATTTACTATTAAGAAATTGCCCTTTAAGAAAAAGTTTAGGGCTAGACTCTGATACAGAATCTTATAAATTTAATATGTACATAAATTTTAAATTTAAAATAAACCTGGTTCACTTTTAGTATCAGGATTGTAGCATTAAAGTATAATCCTTTGTGGTATTGACTTTCTTCTAGACCCTGAAAATCTTATTCTTACTTTCTTAATTATTTATTTATTCTGGAACCTTATTTTTTCTTATAAGCTGGAGATACACTTTTGACTCTTTTACCTTCTCCTATATATGTATGAACTATATATGTAACAAGAGTTATAGCATAATTGTTCTCAAACCCCTCTTTTATCAGTTTTATATTTTCACTACATAATTTAATTAAATAAAATTAAAACAATGAAATATAAATGTGAAAAAGAAGAGTTGTTGTGTCTATAATAACTTAACTGAATACTTTGGAAGACTAGAGAAAAGTGAAGTAAAAAAACCCCAAAGTTTATCAATCATGTTTGGCAAAACAGCTATGAAAGACAGAGAAAATAGTTTAACATAGAAAGAATATGCACTCAGATTGACTCTGAGGATAAAGTTCTTGCTCCAGTGTAAAGAAATGCAACTTGTAGGTGATATATTATAAGGGTGATAAACAACAACTCTTCTGTCAATACACCAATAACTTGGGGGCAAAAAAGTCTTGGTACCACATCAAAGGCAAGTGAATGCACATTTATATGTGTTGTTAAAATAAACTAACTGAGACATATAACTATCATTTTTTACATTCTCCATTTGACTATTTCTATCTCAGTGGTCAGAATAACCTCAAGTCAGTGATTTAATTTATAGTTAAATTAAGTTGTAAGGGCCCTGGACTATTAGGGCCCTAGTGCTTGGCGGAAGAAAACACATATCCTCTCAGGAGAAATCCTCTTCTTTTATTGTAGGCCTCAATTCCCATAAATGAAATTCCAAGGAAAACGGTAGGCCCATAGTAAAAAAAGTAACTAAAACTCTACAGAAGTACATACTACAAGCAAGGATCTGCAGAAAGAAAACTAAAAGGACTTCAGGTAAAGGAATTATCAGACATAGACTACCGAAGATTCATTTTAATATACTTTAAGAAATTTTTTAAATCTTGAAAATAATTGGAAATAAAACTCAATGGATAGATGTAACATCCAATTAAACACAGCTTAAGAAAAAATGAACTAGAAACTAGAGCAAAGAAATTATTCAGACTGTAACAAAAGGTATAAAATTCGAAGAAGATATTAATGAGGATTAAGTAAAAATATCTAATATACATTTAATTGGCATCTTAGAGAAGGTAAAAGAGGGAGATTGGCAGAGGCAATATTTGAACAGATAATATCTCAGTGTTCTCCAGAATCAATGAAAAACATTTAATTCACTGATTTTAGAAGCCCAAATAATCTCAAGAAGAATAAACAAAAAGAAACACAAAGCCACATCATACTTAAAATGCACAATACCAAAGACAAAGAGAAAACTTTAAAAGCATCCAAAGAAAAAACACATTACATTGAGAAATGACAATTGTTAGATTTTCAGCTGGGTTCTCATCCTCCACAGATAAAGATAGGAAACAGGAGAACAAAATCTTCATGTTTCTGACAGAAAGATAACTGCCAACCAAGAATTCTATACCTAACAAAAATGTCTTTCAAGAATGAAGTTGAAATAAAGCCATTAAAAAAGCAACAACAAAAAACCCAACTGAGTTTCTTACCAACAGACTTACACAAAAAGAAAACAAAAGAATCAAAATAATCACAATACTGTATTATTTGGGGATGGAGGTAAAGGATGGAATTAAAAGCCCTTCTAGTGTTTGGAAAACAGTGTGATAATGTTAACTTTAGCCACTGACAAGTTATGCATGCATTTTGTAATTTCTAAAGTAACTACCAAAGAATAGAAACAGAGTACCATTTCCTAAAAAAATGGAATGAGGAAAAAATACCTCAGCAATCCAAAGGCAAGAAAGAAAATAAAAAGATGGGACACAAAAATAGATGGCAGGCATACATCCAAACATATCAGTAATTACAATAATATAAATGAACTAAATGCACCATAAAGACAGATTCAGAAGTCATCACTGATGATGTTCTTCTTTAGCTAAAATGAGGTCAAGCAAGACTGTTTGGCATTTTTGAGGAACTTAGAAGACAAAGTTTGATACAGATTTCTAATGGGTTTGGAAAAGACAATAAACTTGATGCTAAATTAAACAAAAGGGAATATGAAAAACAGAAAAGACGATTTTTCAGAAGACTTTAAAAAAATTTTTTTAGTTTTGATATCTTGATGTACAATTACTTGAACATATGGTTACTAGACTCCCCCTATTATCAAGTCCCCCCCACATACTCCATTACAGTCACTGTCCATCAGCATAGTAAGATGCCATAGAATCATTACTTATCTTCTCTGTATATACTGCTTTTCCCATGTCACCCCCCCCTACATTATGTGTGCTAATTGTAATGCCCCATTTTCCTCCTTATTCCTTCCTTCCTACCAACCCTCCCCAGTCCCTTTCCCCTTGGTAACTTAGTCCATTCTTGGGTTCTGTGGGTCTGCTGCCAGAAGACATTTTTTAAAGACTTCATCCCACTTTCCCTAACATCCCCAACCATTTGCAAATACTTACTGATAACTGCAGAAAATCCTTAGGAGGTCTTCAGTACGAAACTCTTGGGGGAAGTCATAAATTTCAATGACATGTGGGAATTCACAATCACTGAGGTCAATATCAGAAACTTCATGGTTGTAATAATCAAATCTAGGTTCCTGGATGCTTTCTCTATTCTTCATATTCCCTGATAACTAGGAAAGAGGAAGCATATGTGACTAAATATATCAAGCCAGAGCTTTATGAAATATTCTACCATATACAAATAATCCTTGTAAGATAAATTCTAGCAGAAATAAGCAGGCGAAGAGAGGCAACAAAGGGCCAGGTAGTTTATTTGAGCACAAATTCCCAGGTGATGTTCCGCGGTCTGGCTATCACAGGCTGGGGAAGTCACACCCGGTCAGGGAGGTGGGGGCTTATAAGGGGTTAGGAGGGGGAGGAGTGGGAAGCTACCCTAGGGGGCATGGAGAGGTATGATTGGCTAAAGGTGAAGTAATAGACAAGTAGAAACTTTTTTTCCTTCCAAGAGGGAGGAGGCTGACATCCAGGTCTTAGTTGGCACATCAGAAGGATGGAATTCAGGAAGAGCTGTCCCCTTTCCATATAAGGCGTGGACCTTGGGGTCTGGTCTGTTCTCCTTTTATGGTATCTCTCTGTTCTATTTGCATGTCCTTGTTTTTCCTTCCTCCAGCCTAACATTCCAGCCTTTTGGTCATAATGGGCAATGACTCGATCTGGCTACTTCCAGCTGACAAGGGGTGTCGTGGGGGTTTGAGGCTGGTATTAGGCCGAAGGAGGGGGTTCAGTGGGAAGAGGTGCATAACGGTGAAGTAACATCTGGTTGGTGGCGACTTGGGTCATCTGGGTTAGCCGCTGTTGGAGGAACTTGAGGACACAAGGGGCAACTATGAGTAAACCACAAACTGTTACTAAGGGGCCCAGGAGGGGCATTAGCCAGGCTATTATGGGGGACTGGAATTCTGGATTGAGTTTACATTTCAATGACTAGTATTGGGATTTAGTACAGATAAGGCTGCATTATTGAAACAATACTTTTCCCTAAAATTACCTTCATTTTTATTAGAAGTAGCTAGATTAAGAAAATAATTAACAGTTGGCTTGATTATTTGCATAAGTGCAGCAAGAAGAGCAATTGATTATATAGGCTCTTTTAAATATGCATTGCTGGAACTTTTTATAAGGAATTTCAGACTGGACTTTTAAAGGCTTCTTGAAGCCAGAAAGCCAAGCCAGACTTGCCATCAGGTTGTGCCTGTAGTACCTGTACATTTGGGTGAATTCCTCTCTTCTCTGAGGTTCTCAAGACATTCCTGAGGTTCCTGTACCTGCCAGGAAGTGACCTTCTTTACTCACCTGGTAAGGCTGCTGGGAACCCTGTAAGCAAGGTACTAGGCCAGTTCTTCTAAGGGGCTTTGTTGGCTTTATAAAGTCAATCTTAGTTCCCTAAAGTTGTCTGTTCATATCTGAGTTTACACACATGTCTCTCAGGTATGACGTTCCAGTAAAAGCCTTGGTAATATAACCAGTGTTTTTAATTGGTCTTCTTACAAGGAAAGCAGATTCTTATTGAACTTGTACAAATAAACATACTGCCATGAACTATAAAAATAGTCACTGAGAGTTTTTAAATTCTGGAGGGGTCAGGTAGAGAGAAAGATAGTTTCAATTCTGCTTATAAAGGCAGTCATTTACTAAACTGTTCTCAGCTTAAGAAAAAAGCTTAAAACACTTTATCAACAACATTTGAAACAAAAAGCCATAAAATAATTTTCCTTAGTTTACTTAATCTTATGTAACTAATACCTGTTGTGCTGAAATTTAGTTCTTTACTAGCTTAAGAGTAATAAAACAGTGACTATAAATAATAAAAGACTTACAAATGACAATGGTCAAAGATTTGATGAGAGCTTACTGTAAGACAGCTGACATAAGGAAATTCTGATATTTCTGTAACACAAAACATTTAGTAACAAAGTTTAGCATTATTCTTTTTGACAGTGCTTTCTAGGTAATTAAGCAGGTAATTATATATCAGATAAATAAGCCAAATTAGCCAAATACTTTTTCCAATGAGAAAAAGTTCTTCTGACATGTTCTAGGGGCCCTCTGGAAAATATCAGAGTTAAATAGAGTTTGTGAAAGTACCTTTTTGAATTTGACTTTTTTTTTTTGGTACTTGCTTAAATAGGATTATAGGTTGCCATGAAGCAATACTTATCTATTTAACTAGAATGACAACAAAATACCACAAAGGCAAATAAAGGTTACACAGTTGTTAGCAAACTTCAGCTTTTAGTCTTCTTAATATTAAGATTTTATTTTCTTAAATACTCTGACAACTCATCGAGACTTTAAGCATGAGAAACTGCTTTGATAAAACAATTAGAGAACTTTTTGCAATCTTTCAATATTAAGAGCAGACTAACAGTTAAGAAAACTTTGTCTTTTTAACTAAAAACAAAATTCTAATTTTGCTGTGTACTTGATACTGAGATTCATTTGCTTTAATTTTATATAGCATGACCATATTAAATTCTTCTACAAACTTTCTACAACTTTCTTTTTATAGAGTTCTCTCTCTAAATAAACAGCTGTACTTTAGAACAAAGTTACTTTTTTTTATCAAAAGACACATTCTTTAGCATGCAGAAATGTTTTCCTTACTACTTTAAGTAGTTTTGATTAGAACTTAAAACCATCACTTTAACCTTTAGTGAACACTGAAAAATAGGCCACTGTAAACTGTTACACAAGCATTCTTCAGATTGACAAATTTATGAACATTTTATAATTTCTGTAACTATGAGCTTTACAGCACAATCTCTCACTAAACATAAAGTATATCTTTTTAACTTAGCAAAACTTTAAGGTTTTAGGTTACCACAAAGATTCTCAGGCTGTAGATAGGTATACACACTGTAACACACAATTAAAAAGGTGTTCACTTGCCACACTTACTTAGTTCATTCATTCATAATAACTATGCTAGATTACTTACAAGACCTTTACTGAATATTAGACAAAGCCAAGCCTTTAAGCATTTTATTCATAAAAGATTTAGCAGATAACATCAACTTAAATGACCTTAGGTAAACTTAGGCAGCTGATAACTACAAGGACATGCTCACCTCAGCCAAACCCAAATTAGCATTAATGCTTAACATTTTTTATCAGATTTTCTGGAAGTTTTAGAATGCCCAATTTTCACAAGCGCTTGTTTTTAAATCAATTTTTATTAATACCATCCAGAGGTAGGAAATATTTTTCATCTACACACCTAGACACACAAACATACAAACTGAGACACACAAACATACAAACCGAGACACAACGACTACAGTCAGCAACACTTCTTACACAAAAACATATACACAGACAGACAAACCGATAAAAAGACTTGAGTCACTGATATCTAATTGCTTTCCCTCTCTTCAGCTTCTTGTCTCTGGCTTCTGGAACCAGAGGGCGGGAGGAGCATGTTCTGGTGGGAGAAGAGGGTGGTGAAGGCGGAAGGAGAGGGAGAGGGGTGGTGCAGCCACTGGAAGAGGAGAGGAGCAGGTAGGCGGCGTGGATGGGAACAAAGGACCTGAAGATGGCAGCGACGTGGGGGAGGACAAAGAACTTAAAGATAGTGGCGAAGAGGGGTAGGGGTAGCGAGCTGAGAGAGGTGGGAGACCAAGGTCCTCCAGTGGATCTGAAAAGGAAAAAGGACTGGGCAGAGTAAGAGGCTGACCATCTTTAACTGGAGATCGGGCCAGGAGAAACTGAGTCGTTGAACACTTAACGTAAAGGTCTGGGCAGGAGCGCAAAGTCCAAAAAGCCTGCACATATGGGATTTCACTCTACTCTCCGCTCCGGTGGTAATAATTAATCAAGTCGGTGAGGAGGCCAAAAGTGAAAGTTCCCTCAGGGGGCCAGCGAGATTGATTGTCCAAGGAATACTGAGGCCCGGCCTCAGAGCAAAGAAAGACTAGCTTCTGTTTGCGAACTTCCAGGGACAAATATAGAGTAGCCAAATTAGAAATGAGACACTGCAATGGGGTCTGAGCCTCTGCTTTTGAGGCTGTTTCCCCATGTCTGTGCCACTCCCCAACTAATCCCACTGAGAGGAGTGCCCAGCATCCCAAGCACGCCAAGTCAGGGGAGACATCCTGGGAGCCTGGGTGAGGGATGTCTCCCACACTGCAGGGCCAGGGGCAGGCCGGATGCCCGCAGAGGGTGGGCCGAATGCCCAGGGGCTGGATGCCCCACCTGGACGTAGCTACGATTTCTAACGGACCAGGTGAAATGGAGTTAGGAAGGGAAACAGACCGGGGGAAACTGAGGGACTCACCGGAAAATAGTCCACACAGTGGAGAGCAGGCTGAGGTCCCAGGTAGGGGGAGGAGGGGGCAGGGCCACCGGTGGCCAGTCAGGGCCCCGCGCTCACGCTCCTTCCTGGGTTTTGGCACCAAATGTAAGGTAAATTCTAGCCAAAATAAGCAGGCAAAGAGAGGCAACAAACTGCCAGGTAGTTTATTTGAGCGCAAATTCCCAGGTGATGTTCCGCGGTCTGGCTATCACAGGCTGGGGAAGTCACACCCGGTCAGGGAGGTGGGGCTTATAAGGGGTTAGGAAGGGGAGGAGTGGGAAGCTATCCTAGGGGGCATGGAGAGGTATGATTGGCTAAAGGTGACAGAATAGACAAGTAGAAACTTTTTTTCCTTCCAAGAGGGAGGAGACTGACATCTGGGTCTTAGTTGGCACATCAGAAGGATGGAATTCAGGAAGAGCTGTCCCCTTTCCATATCAGGCACGGACCTTGGGGTCTGGTTTGTTCTCCTTTTATGGTATCTCTCTGTTCTGTTTGCATGTCCTTGTTTTTCCTTCCTCCAGCCTAACAATCCTCATCTTTGTCTCCATGTTCCATTTCTTAACCTTCAGCACTGTGTCAATATTAATGCTATTCATTAATATAATAATGACCAGGGGTCTATCACCCAGTTTATCCTATCCATGTGGAATACTTTTGAAAAGGTGCTGAAATTTCAGCAAAGACAGGCAATGCATGAAACTTAACTTGCATCTATCAACAAGCGTGTGAGAAAATGTAAAATGATTAATGTGGTGAGTTACACATTGTACATCTTAGAAAACAAACTTCAGAAAATAGCTGAAGAGATGAATGAACAACATTTGTTTTATTTGAGCTTATTGATCAGGCTCATCTCATGGTTTTTTTTCTGGAAGTGAACAAAAACAGAACAAAATTTTTAAAAATGGAAATACTTTTTTAGTCCACCTTTTGTTAATGTAGCTTACAAAGAAATCTGTTAAAAGACAAATAATGTAAGTGATACAAGTAATTACATTTAAGGTCCCCAGAATGAGAGCTACCTAAAGGAATTCACACATAGCAGGTTAGAAAAGGAATTAATAGTAACGAAAAATCTTAAAATTCTACTATTCTGTGAAAAAACATAAAGCTATTAACTATTTCACAGAGGAAGCAGGAGAAGGAAAGGAAAAAATGAAAAGTGGCAGTGAAGCCATAACAGTCACTTTGCCATTCACTTGTTATAAAACTTAGATGCTAGTACTGACCACCACAGCCTTCAGAACCAGTGTCCTCTCCCATTAGATCAAAAGTCCAACTAGATTTACATCCCTTCAAACTTTCTCTCAACTGTTCCTCCTTTCTCATTAAATGAGAAAATGAGAACTTTTAGTGCCAAGGATGTATCTCCTTTCATTGCAGAAGTAAAAAATGGATTCAAGAATTTTATTTGGGAGGAAAGGCAGGAAGAAGGCGATTTAGGTAAAATCAACAGAAATATTTATCACTATGCCTCTACTTCCTTTGCTCCACTAAGCTTCAGCTTTATATATAAAAATATAGGAAAAATAATAGTACCTGCACCTCATACATAGGCATATGGATTAAAAGAGATGACAAAGTAAGTGCTTACTTAGCACACCTCAAGTATTCAATGAAATCAACCTACTTTAAACAAATGTTAACTGAGTGCCGAATCTATTACAGGCAAACCACCATGTTATTTCCACTCTGCTTAGGATATAGAATGCAGGAAGAAAATATTCCTTCCACCATAACAATGAGAAAAGACCAATGATCTATAAAATCATAACTCTTCTTGAGTTCATCAGACAGCTGAGTATGCAAAACAACCAAGGAAACTGAAACCCAAAAGAATGACACGCACCTCCAAAGAAAAACAACACATACTCTGTTTTGCCTTTGGCAAATCATGGGAAGAAGTGGCCACCACACAAACAGGTGAGAAGGTATCAGCTAAATTTCAAACAAATTTTTAAAAGCCTAAAGTGGGCTTGTCTATCAGTTTAGAATAACTCAGAGACCCAGAGACCATGAGAGAAGTCTGCTATCACTTGCAAGTCCAGTGGTATGACAGTATCAGTTTTGAATTACTATGGTTTTACTACAGGTTTTGAAACCAGGAAGTTTGAATCTTCTTACTTTGTTCATGTTTTTCAAAATCATTTTGGCTATTCTGGGCCCCTTGAGTTTCCATATGAATTTGAGGATCAGCTTGTCAATTTCTATCTTCCCCCCCAAAAAAAGGGATTGTGAATATGTAAATCAATTTGGGAAGTATTTTAATGATATTAAAAAGATGAATATGGGGTGTCTTTTCATTTAGTTAGGTCATCTTTAGTTTCTTCCAACAATGTTTTGCAGTTTTCAGAGTATAAGTTTTATACTTCTTTTGTTAAATTTATTCATAAATATTTTATGCTTTATAAATGGAATTGTTTTCTTCATTTCAATTTTGGATTTCTGGCATTGACTTTTTGAGTTATTTTGCAAAAACCAAATAAACTGAATCACTGCATGTCCATGCATTTATAAATTGGGGCTAAACAATGCATTGTAAGAGATAAACAATATATAACTACAAAATACCTTGGAAATATAAATCCAAAGAACTAACTATAAAGAGGAAAGAAAGAGGCAGAATGGTGTGACAAGAAACTGTGATTATGGCCTTTTGCTTGCTCTAACCTGGTCAGCAAAATTGAACTTGTATACTTATATCCCATTTCTGAGATAACTACTAAACATTTTGGCTTCTGGGACTGGTTAAATCCAAAGTGTTAGTAAGAGCAAAACACACAATTCTCATTCTACGTTTCACAGAACCATAGATACAAAGCCTACAAGTAACATACTCCTGACTACATTTTCCTATAATACTCAGACTCCACTATTATCAGGGATTCCTAACTTTTCCTAAGAGGAGGAAGAACTTCATTTCATTTCCCCACGGTATAGATATTGTTGTGATCAGCTTACATTTCTTCTACTGTTAACACATTTTTTGTGGAGGTAGGTGGGAGGCCATATTGTTAATGGTACAAGTGAGATTCTTTTGTGAGAATCTCAGCAAAACATGCAAGGAGGCCTTGACAGAGTAAAGGAGAAAGGAATATACAACCTAAAAGGGGGAAATGTCTAAGAGAGGACAATATGGTATGATGTGAGGACCAGAGTGAGACTGTGAAGGAAGTTTGGGCAGGGCGCAGGGAGGAGGCACTGTCATACAGGGATCAGACATGGCAGCATAGACAGCTTTAAGGCAAGGCCCTAACATTTGATGCAATGATTATGTAGATACCTTTGCAGTTAGACCTGCACTGTCTAACAAAGTAGTTGTCAGCCACATGTGGCTACTGATTACTTAAAATGTGGCTAGTCCAAATTGAGATGTGTTTTATGTATAAAATACACATTGGATTTCAAAGACTAAATACAAAAGAATGTAAAGTAGCTCATTAATAATTTCTTACATTGATCACATATTGATAACTTGGATATATTAAAATATATTATTAACTTCAAGCATTTCTTTTTACTTTTTTGAATGTGGTAACTAGAATTTTTTAAATTATATGTATGGCTCACATTTGTAACTTGTACCATATTTCTATTGTAGACAACCAAAACATTTACTGTTAAGAGTCACATGTACTGAGGCAATGCTCGCTGTATCATCCAGGTGGAACCTTCATACTGTAAGACCCACATATATATTTTTCTTTTTTATAGCTAAGAAATTTTTGATAGAGCAACAACAGAGGGGAAAGGTTAGAATTTTATTTCTTTTGATCTAATATAAACCAAGGGAAAGTTTACAAACTCAGAACAGTTTTGAGTTATGAATCACAAACATTTTAGGATTTTTACCAGTGGTCTGTCTTGCTATTTATAAAGCATAAGTGAAATCTGAGTATTCCTTCATATGCATAACCAGCTTCCACAAAATCACTCAACTAAATTAAAATTATCTTCCCCAAAGTGAGGGTTTTAAGACTCTCATACCCTAGTAATAGCCTATTCTTGAAAAAAGTCTGTAAAATATTACCTGATGTGCTATGACATAAATTGCACTGACTTCCATTTGTAGAGGAAAAAAGGATGGGGAGAGTAGGTCAAGTAGGCATGGATCACTGATCTTTTTATTTTTTGTTGATTCTTGGTTCTTCAAGATCCAAAAGGAAAAACAAGTTCTGAAGTGTAAGCCAGTTACTCTTTACAACCAAACAAAAAGCTACATTTTTAAAAATAAGGTTAAATTCATATCCCTGTCACACAGGCATGTCAAATGAGCCCAATTACTAACAGGGAGATTGTTATTATCCCAATTACTAACATGGAGAATTGAAACACAGAGACTAAAGGATAACCCAAGGGTTAAAATCAAAATACTGACAAAGTTTGAACCATAACTCAGGTTTCCTGATTGCTAGCCTGGTATTCCTTCCATAACATGACGAAATGGCCTTAGAGTGAATAGAATCCGAAACAGTGGCTGTATCATTGTTCAGAACAACTAATTCTCTCTGATTAAGGATTTATGAATATAAACTGTTCTAAGAGGAAAAAAAGAAGAAAAAGAAACAAGGAGGGAAGGAAAGAGGGAGAGAGGATCAATAGTAAAGCTGAAAAGACAACTCAAGAGTTGATTTCTTTCCAGTCCTATATTCTAGATAGCATATAGACTAGAGATTAAACTTCCCAAAACACTGCTTTCATCATGCCATTCCTTTAATCAAGAATCTTCAATGGTTGCATTTAAAGCTCCTATAATCTGCTCTATCCTACTTGTCACATGCAGAATAATGGCCTCTCAAAGATGTCTATGTCCTAACTCCATTAACCAGTGAGTATGTTATATAGCAAAGGAGAATTAAATAAACAGATGGAATTACAGTCGCTAATCAACTGACTTTAAAACAGGGAGATGATCCTGGATTATCTGGGTGAGTCCAGTTACAATTGCAAGAGTACTTAAACGCAGAAGGGCTCAGAGGCAGAAGAGGCAGTGAGTCAGTTATGTGATATGAAAAAGACCTAACTGTCCATTCCTGGCTTTGGAAATGGGGCCACGAGCCAAGGAATGTGGGCAGCCTCTAGAGGCTGAAAAGGGCAAGAAAATGGATTCTTCCTTACAGCTTCTAGAAAGGAACACAGCCCCGCCAGTACCTTAATTTTAGTCCATTGAGACCCATTTTGGACTTCTGACCTCCAGAACTGTAAGATAATAAATTTGTACTGTTTAAAACACTAGTTTGTGGTAATTTATTATGGCAGTAATAGTTAACTAATATACTATCATTACTAGCTTTATCTCATGTCATCCCTTAAAATATGCTACATTCCAACCAAAGAATAATACCATGCCTAAACACACCTTGTTTCTTCCTGACTATTGCTTTGGTCACATTATTTTTCAAATGCTGACATGTGTCAGTTTGCGTATCTGAAAATATCACATCATTCTCCAAGGACATAATCAAACACTACCCTCTTCTAGGATTCCTCCCCTAAATACTCGAAAGCATGTATAATCTGACTGTTCCTCTATAGTTCTATAGCATTTATCTTATCTGCACTATTTTTATAATATTCATTACACAACACCTTACATTACAGCTAGACCTGTCTCTTCCTCCAACCTTATCCTGCCTGCCTAACAACCCACCCACCAAACATTTAATATATGCTTACATACATTAGAAAAAGAACAAAGAACTTTAATACATATAAAGTTGTAAGAATGAAGAATGTGCTACCAGTGGGTAGAGGAGAACAAATTGTGCTTCCTCATCTTCAATGCCCAAGTAAAGACATAATACAGAGAACATGCAAATAAAGATACCATAGGTAGAAGTGTGCCAAGGCATGAAAGGAAATAATGTGAGAACTTAGGGGAGTGTTTAGAGCTTATGTCTCCCCCTAAAATTCATGTTAAGTCCTAACTTTCAATACCTTAGTATTTGGAAAGATCTTTAAAGATGTAATTAAGTTAAAATAAGATCATTAGGGTGGGCCCTAATCTAAAATGGGTGGTATTTTTTATAAGAAAAGTCATCTGACACAGACACAGAAGGAAAACCATGAGAAGACACAGGGAGAAGACAGCCATCTACAAACCAGGGGGGCCTCAGAAGAAACCAACCCTACTTACAACCTGATCTTGGACTTTTGGGCAGACTTCAGAGAAAACAAGTTTCTGTGGACTCTGTCACAGCCAGTCTGGGGTACTGTTTTCTGGCAGCCGTAGCAAACTAACACAGGGAGTAAAGCTGTAAAGAAAGGCTGGAGTTTCAATTTCCTCGTCAATACTCTGATTCTGTAATTCAACTATGAAGGACATGTCATATTTATCCCTATATTTCCCCACTGCACACATTATCTTGCACAAACTAGGCATTCAGTAAGTATTTGCGGAACGAATAAAATGCACTTGCCTCAAATTAATTACTTTGCCCAAATGAATGTTTAACAAGACTGATTCTACACAGAGCCTTCATCAATAAGGATTTGATTTATGCAACATATGTTTTTTTAAATGATTCTGGATGGCATTCTGAAATTTGAAAAAAATTAACACTTTTCTTCTTTCCTTTTGCCAATAAACTTTAATTGCTCTGGTTATATAGATCATGCAGAAAATCTAAATTAATAAATTTAAAAAAAATTTCAAAAGAGATCACCTAAATTTCTGAAAATTTAGGACTTATATCTGGGAAAATTCTATATATTTTACAAGCTGTTCTCACATCCTGGAATGCCCTGTCTGCTCCTGATGCTTCTTCTCCTTTAAGGCCCAGCTTCAATTTTTACCTCCTCTTGAAGCTTTCCCTGCGGACTCCAATATGGTGGTCTCTGCCTTCCTATACTACGTCCTAACACTTGGCAAGTGGATATATACTGTATTTCATCAATTCTAAGATGCACATTTTTTCACATTTTAACATCTCCAATGTCAGAATGCATCTTACAATCATGCATACTGTCACTGATTGCTGGCACATGCATGGGCAACAAAAGTACCAGTTCCAAAACTTGCAGAAAGGGTGGTTGACAGTGTGGAAGATAATTCGGATATACAAACATTTCTATATAAATGCAAAGGTGGCTTAAGAATCCAGCAAAAATGATTTTTTGCTTCTTTTATATATCCTTTTAAGAAAATGCTGCATCATCAAAGTTCTTCATGGTATAGAAGTTGATACAGGAAGGATAGGCATCATATCAATGACTGAGTTAGGAAGAGCTGGACTATGAACATGAAGTTTTAAGAAAACCTTAACCAATTTATTTCACCTATTTTTCTTTATGTAAAAACAATGACATATAAAAATTTATGTCTAATTAAGTCTAAGAGTTTTTCCAATATGTATAAAATAAAAATTCTAAAGGATAAGCATTGTATGAAAGTTTGATTTTTCTTTCTTAGTGATGTATAAAATAATGTACTTCACAATCAACAGCATTTTCAATTCAATCAAATAGAATACTGTTTCTTCTCTAGCCATTTCTGAGAGTAAGCCTTATCAGCTCCCTAAAACTATAAACTCCTTAAACATTGTTAGTCTTCTCCTTTATCTCTAACGTTACCAACATCAGAGCTGGGCACAGAATAGCTGTACAGTGTCTGTTGTTTGGGTGAGACCTGTTAAACAGAAGCAAAGGCTTAGTGTCAATGGAAAGAGCCCAGAGCTAGAACCAGGAGACTCCGATTCTAGTGCCAACCTCCAGCACTAACCTTAGCTAAGTAAGTGACAACCTTTTTGGGCCTTAGTTACTTTATCTATAAAAGAAGAGGGCTAGGCTACATTATGTTACAGGTCCCTTTCAAAGCTAACATTCCACTTCTTAAAAAAGACATATAGCTCTGTCTCTTTAACATGTTAAAGGTTCTAATTCCTAATTATAGTTCAAGGTCTATCACATAATCCTGACTCAGAACTTAGAAGGTAGGAATAAAAACACTTTTGAGGGTACTTTTAATTAACACAATTAAATATAATAAACCACTTTAAACTATAATTATGGTTTTAACAAATTTAAATATGGGAGCATCAGGAGTTACAGGGACAATGACAACAAAGAATTAACCACAAGTTAACTACAGTTACTTCAAACACCACAATGTCTATTTACATAATTAATTACAGAATTAACCCATATAGCCAATTCTCAATTATGCAGATTAGATTATTCAAGTCCTTTGTTTCTATTTTTCTCTTCCACTGTTATCTTACAGCTACTTAACTGCTTACTAATTCACTTTCTATGAAAGAAAAGCAGTTTTAAAATTTTACTATTTACTATAAACCACAGTAAATTAAAATAACTGTTTAGAGAACAGGTTTAAGCTATAAACAAAAAAATAAGCTTTACTGAATTATCTGGATTTGATTCTATCTAAGGTATTTCAGTATCACAGAAAAGAAAGGAACGGCCAAGAGTTTTTCTTGTTGGTCTATGGTAATGTGAGTAAATCAAAAGCTAGAATTAAAATGTTTTACCCATTTTAACTTATCTTTGGCAGACAAGGAAATAATACTATTTTAAAAAACAAAACATATTTTAAATCTTTTCAAATTACTCATGACCTAAGTTCAAAAACATCAGAAAAAAAGAGTTCCCTAAAAAGACAGTAACACTACAGTGTATAATATGCAACGTAAATTATAGCTTCCAGTCCTCCTCTCTGCTGCTTTGGGCATAGGTCCTTTCAACAGTAAAAAGATAAATTCAGACTTTTAAACTAACATTTCATACACTAAGTGTAAGAGCAGATAATGTCTCCAAGCGTATTCCCTATCTGCAAATAAAACTATCTAATACATCTAGGTGATGCCTCCACTGACCTTATCAAAAAACCAAGGCCAGAAAGGCAAACATTGGCTTCATACAATTTATGATATAGAATGGGTAGAATGCCATGCAAGGTGCATCCAAAGATCTCTCTAGAATAGATACCAGCAACATAATACCTCCGATTATCATCAGTGGGAGAAAGCCATGGTCATAATTTGGATTAAGGCATAGTAAAGACCAGAAAAGAGGAAAGTTAACAGGAAGCAGAAAAGGAGAAGGGCAAAAGGAAATAAGAAAAAATAAAGCTACATTGAGACATTTATAATTGCCCCATAATTGGTTCAAATGATTATTTACCGACCCCAGTGCCAGAGGATAATTTTGAGAACTCTAGTTCTCTCCCATGAATGGTAATGTATGGCAGGGACCAAGTGAATATTCTGAACCAACATGGACCTGGCTCCTATTTAGACAGCACAGAAAGGTTAACATGGCAGATTAACGTTGGCATTCTTGGGAAGACATTATACAGATCCACTAAACAGTGAGAACACTGTAATAGATTATCTTATAGTAAAGATGAAGACTGAGAAGACAGGGAGACCTATCTGTATGTCCTCCCCTTCCCTGCATGGCTGGGAAGACTAGGTGGAGAGATACCATGGATGAAACAGAAAGGTTAGACTAGACTAGCCTGGAATAGTAAAACTAAGTCAGAACACGGGATGCTAGAGGTTTAAATCATCCCAAAAGAGTGCTGATAGTTTAACTCAGGTACTGCTATAATAGTGAGTGACAATGACTGTCCATGAGACCTAAGAAAAATTTCAAAGCAAATAAAACTTAGCCTTTACTGGCTTGATTTCTCTAGCCCCTGGTCTACTTTTTCCTTATACTCTCTCTTTAGCTACCTAAAATCCTGCATCACACCCAGGCCTGTTCTCCCACATCAAAATTTCCCCTTGTTTATTACTTTATAGAGCATTGGTCCTTGCCTATCTGTCCCTCTGAGCAACAGGCAATAGACAGGTACTTCTGACCTTCAAACTGCAGACTCAGATCCACTGGTATAAGAAATGAGTCAATCCTGTTCCAGTCAGGCAGTATAATAGTATGACCCATCATCTATGTGAAGGATCAGAAATACAGTCTTGGTACATTAAGCCTAACATCTAGTACACGTAGGCAACCCTTTGGTTTTTGTTAACCATCTCAGCCTTTGGTCAATCCACACAAAAAAATGTTCTATATAAGGTTGCTGCCTAGCACCTAAATTCCCTCTGTCCCAAATCTAGGCCTTATTGCAAACTTGTATCTCCCCACACTATACCTCCAAATTCACAACAAAGAAGTCTGAATTTAAATATATTTAGACTGTTGGCTACCCACTTCAGCAGTCAGGCCTATAGCTGAGTCACTACTTTCCTCTAGCATTCCTTCCCAAACCCAGCAACAGAGTAACCAGCAGGCCTATAAGTAATTTCTGATACAAATAATTAAATTCATTCAGGTCAAAGTGTGGATGAGATTTAATTCTCCCAAAGTTATGTTCTATCTTTAACCAAGCCTTTTAACACAAATGAATTTCTCATTTGGAGATACAGTTGTGTGTGTTTTTCCTGACTGGGTGAATGCACACTCTGGTTCTCTTTTATCAACCCTACCATTTCCTCTCTCTGCTCATGTTACTATACTGGGCACAAATTAAACAGAATGAACACCATGAGTCCTATCACTCCTGCTACCGCACCGGCCCCAACTGTATGTACTCCACATGCCACATCTCATGGAGCAAAAGCACTGCCATGGGTAGAGTACAGCACACCAAAATCTCTGAAGCTTCAGACAGAAATCCCTCCTTGTACTGACAGCATAAGCCCAGAACTGTTTACTTTTCTGTAGTTTTGAAAAGGGATCAGAAAGTAAAATGCTGTTGTCTTGAATGGAAGTTCAGAGGAAAAAAACATGTAACAAATCTAATGGAGCAAACTCAGAGAGGAGGTTTTTTTAATGTTAGGAGTTACTTGATTAAAAAAAAAACCTATGAGCAATGGTATCTACTTAATATGCCCTTTTTCTGTGTGAACCAGAGACCTAATCATCTGCTAGTGAACTAAACAATAAATAGTATATAATTCAGTCAGGTTCTTCACTGGATGTCCCAAGTAACTACATCAGAATATACAGCATCTGGAAGGTGAGTCTATACATCCCCACTCAGGCAGTCAATAACATGTTTATTGAGATATTTTAATAAAAATATTAAGTACAAATGTTATACTTAATATACAACACATATGAAAGATGGCGGCGTGAGAGGTGAGACAGAGACTTCCTCCTAAAACTGGATAAAATTAGAAAATTTAATTGGCGCAACTAATCCTGAGAGAGCAACAGGAAAGAGGACGGCGCCAGACTGCACACACCTGGAGAAAAGAGCAGTCCTCACCAAGTGGGGTAACATACCAGAGCTGTGCCTCTGCAGGACCCGAGCCCTTCCCCCACCCCAGCTCACTGGCGGGAGGAAGGGAAACAGAGCAGGGAGGGAGTGGAAGGCTTGGGACTGCTGAATACCTAGCTCCGGAGATCTGCTCTGGGAGCACAAACCTACATTTCATGGTGCTTTCATGAGACTCGCATGATTATCAGGTTGGAAAGTTAATACAGGTAGAGTTCCTGGGGAGACTGGGACTCTGGCCGCTTGTGGAAAGCAGGGATCCATATCCGGCTGCTCTGGGACAAAAACTTATACCTATGTGACCTGCCCACTGGCTCAGGCAGTGGAGACAGGCACAGCAGCCGGGAGGCGGGGAACAGCTCTCTCCTCCCCCCAGGCACCCGTACTGCTCCCCTGTGACCCCCGACATTGCTTCAGGGGCTGAGCAGCTCCAGAGACTACAGCTTCTGGAAACTAGAGGGCGCCATATACAAACATGAAACACCAAAGGAACCTTGTCCAGAGTAAAATTATTAATATAACTCCCGAGAAAGATTTAAATGATATGGACCTCGTGACTCTTCCTGAAAGGGAGTTCAAAATAAAAATCACCAACATTCTAATGGAGGTACGGAAAGACACCCAAGAACTCAGGAATGAATTCAGGTCGGAGATCCAATCGTTGAAGAGCACGATGGAGGGTATTAAAAGCAGGTTGGATACGGTGGAGGAGACAATAAATGAAATAGAAACTAGAGAAGAGGAATACAAAGAAGTTGAGGCACAGTAAAAAGCTAACCTTTTCAAACAATATTGCTTCTCTCTCACTTACCAACTTTACATTTCCCTGTATGGCCCCGGAAGATGACTGGTTAGCCAGAGACGGGTAAGATTCCTCAAGGGAGGAACAACCTAAGACAGGCACAGTCGCAGGGGGGCCATCAGGTGAGAAATCGGGGATCAACAGAGGTGAGGCTTAGAACCTCACCCCCCCTGTTTTGAGAGAAATCTTCTGCATCCATGGATGTTTTGTTGCCCTTGTGTAGCTTGGATTAATACTTAGTCTATAGGCACACACCTGATCATCTACATTTGCCCTCTTACAGCACTAAACTATGTTTTCTACCTTTATCTTGCATCTACCTACCACTTCAGCATTTTATTAAAAAAATAATAATAATAATAATAAGGGAGAAATGTGGGATTCACATATAAATCAAGTATAAAAATCAAACGAATAATCATAATTGACCTGATTGTTTATAGTTAATGATGCGTGATCAAAACCGAAAGTTTCTGTGATGACTGCCCTTGCACTGTTCACCATGTAAGAACTTATTCACTATGTAAGAACTTGTTCACCATGTAAAAACTTGTTCGTTATGCTTCAGAAGATTGGAGACTGTTGAGAATTAGGCTTGGGGTTGATTAATGATTGTGCATTGAGTCCCCTATACAGAATTTTATTGTTGTTAACAACCACATGATCAATAAATATGAGAGATGCCCTCTCAAAAAATAAAAATCAATAAAGCTAAAAATCTCAAAAAAAAAAAGAAGCTGAGGCACAGAGAGAAAAAAGGATCTCTAAGAATGAAAGAATATTGAGAGAACTGTGTGACCAATCCAAGCGGAACAATATTCACATTATAGGGATACCAAAAGAAGAAGAGAGAGAAAGGGATAGAAAGTGTCTTTGAGGAGGTAGTTGCTGAAAACTTCCCCAATCTGGGGAAGGACATAGTCTCTCAGGCCATGGAGGTCTACAGATCTCCCAACACAAGGGACCCAAGGAAGACAACACCAAGACACATAGTAATTAAAATGGGAAAGCTCAAGGATAAGGACAGACTGCTAAAAGCAGCCAGAGAGAGAGAAATAGGATCACATACAAAGGAAAGTCCATCGGGCTAGCATCGGACTTCTCAGCAGAGACCTTACAGGCCAGAAGGGAGTGGCATGATGTATTTAATGCCATGAAGCAGAAGGGCCTGGAACCAAGATTACTTTATCCGGCAAGATTATCATTTAAATTTGAAGGAGGGATTAAACAATTTCCAAATAAGCAAAAGCTGAGAGAATTTACCTCCCACAAACCATCTCTACAGTCAATTTTGGAGGGACTACTATAGATGGAAGTGTTCCCAAGGTTGAATAGCTGTCACCAGAGGTAATAACCACAGTAAAGAAAGTAGAACAGCTAATTACGAAGCAAATGCAAAATTAAATTAACTATCCTCAAAGTCAATCAAGGGATAGACAAAAAGTACAGAATTTGATACCTAATATATAAAGAATGAAGGAGGAAGAAAATGGAGGAGAAATAGAAAAGAACCTTTAGATTATGTTTGTAACAGCATACTAAGTGAGTTAAGTTAGACTCTTAGATAGTAAGGAAAGTAACCTGGAACCTTTGGTAACCATGAATCTAAAGCCTGAAATGGCAATAAGTACATACCTATCGATAATCACCCTAAATGTAAATGGACTGAATGTACCAATCAAAAGACACAGAGTCACTGAATGGATAAAAAAACAAGACCTATCTATATGCTGCTTACAGGAGACTCACCTTAAACCCAAAGACATGCACTGACTAAAAGTCAAGGGATGGAAAAAGATATTTCATGCAAACAATAGGGAGAAAAAAGCAGGTGTTGCAGTACTAGTATCAGACAAAATAGACTTCAAAACAAAGAAAGTAACAAGAGATAAAGAAGGACATTACATAATGATAAAGGGCTCAGTCCAACAAGAGGATATAACCATTATAAATATATATGCACCCAACACAAGAGCACCAGCATATGTGAAACAAATACTAACAGAGCTAAAGGAGAAAATAGACTGCAATGCATTCATTTTAGGAGACTTCAACACACCACTCACCCCAAAGGACAGATCCACCAAACAGAAAATAAGTAAGGACACAGAGGCACTGAACAACACACTAGAACAGATGGACCTAATAGACATCTATAGAACTCTACATCCAAAAGCAACAGGATGCATATTCTTCTCAAGTGCACATGGAACATTCTCCAGAATAGACCATGTACTAGGCCACAAAAAGAGCCTCAGTAAATTCCAAAAGATTGAAATCCTACCAATCAACTTTTCAGACCACAAAGGCATAAAACTAGAAATAAACTGTACAAAGAAAGCAAAAAGGCTCACAAACACATGGAGGCTTAACAACACGCTTCTAAATAGTCAATGGATCAATGACCAAATTAAAATGGAGATCCAGCAATATATGGAAATAAATGACAACAACAACACAAAGCCCCAGTTTCTGTGGGATGCAGTGAAAGCAGTCTTAAAAGGAATGTATGTAGCAATCCAGGCATATTTAAAGAAGGAAGAACAATCCCAAATGAATAGTCTAATGTCACAATTATCAAAATTGGAAAAAGAACAACAAATGAGGCCTAAAGTCTGCAGAAGGAGGGACATAATAAAGATCAGAGAAGAAATAAACAAAATTGAGGAGAATAAAACAACAGAAAAAATCAATGAAACCAAGAGCTGGTTCTTTGAGAAAATAAACAAAATAGATAAGCCTCTAGCCAGACATATTAACAGAAAAAGAGAATCAATACACATCAACAGAATCAGAAATGAGAAAGGAAACATCACAACGAATCCAACAGAAATACAAAGAATTATTAGAGACTATTACGAAAACCTATATGCTAAGAAGCTGGAAAACCTAGAAGAAACAGACAACTTCCTAGGAAAATACAACCTTCCAAGACTGACCTAGGAAGGAACACAAAATCTAAACAAACCAATTAACAGCAAAGAAATTGAAGTGGTAATCAAAAAACTACCCAAGAACAAAACCCCCGGGCCAGATGGATTTACCTCAGAATTTTATCAGACATACAGAGAAGACATAATACCCATTCTCCTTAAAGTTTTCCAAAAAATAGAAGAGGAGGGAATACTCCTAAACTCATTCTAGGAATCCAACATCACCCTAATACCAAGACCAGGCAAAGAACCCACCAAAAAAGAAAACTACAGACCAATATCCCTGATGAACGTAGATGCAAAAATAATCAACAAAATATTAGCAAACCGAATTCAAAAATACATCAAAAGGATCATACACCATGACCAAGTGGGATTCATCCCAGGAGTGCAAGGATGGTACAACATCCGAAAATCCATCAACATCATCCACCACATAAACGAAAAGAAGGACAAAAACCAAATGATCATCTCCATAGATGCTGAAAAAGCATTCGACAAAATTCAACATCCATTCATGATAAAAACTCTCAACAAAATGGGTATAGAGGGCAGGTACCTCAACATAATAAAGGCCATATATGATAAACCCACAGCCAACATCATACTGAACAGTGAAAAGCTCAAAGCTTTTCCTCTGAGATCAGGAACAAGACAGGGATGCCCACTCTCCCCACTGTTATTCAACATAGTACTGGAGGTCCCAGCCAGGGAAATTAGACAAAACAAAGAAATACAAGGAATCCAGATTGGTAAAGAAGAAGTCAAACTGTCACTATTTGCAGATGACATGATATTATACATAAAAAATCCTAAATACTCTACTCCAAAACTACTAGAACCGATATCAGAATACAGCAAAGTTGCAGGATACAAAATTAACACACAGAAATCTGTGGCTTTCCTATACACTACCAATGAACTAATAGAAAGAGAAATCAGGAAAACAATTCCATTCACAATGGCATCAAAAAGAATAAAATACTTAGGAATAAACCTTACCAAGGAAGTGAAAGATCTATACACTGAAAACTGAAAGACACTCTTTAGAGAAATTAAAGAGGACACTAACAAATGGAAACTCATCCCATGCTCTTGGGTAGGAAGAATTAATATCGTCAAAATGGCCATCCTGCCCAAAGCAATATACAGATTTGATACAATCCCTATCAAATTACCAACAACATTCTTCAACAAACTAGAACAAATAGTTCAAAAATTCATATGGAACCACCAAAGACCCCAAATAGCCAAAGCAATCCTGAGAAGGGAGAATAAAGTGGAGGGGATCTCGCTCCCCAAATTCAAGCTCTACTACAAAGCCACAGTAATCAAGACAGTTTGGTACTGGCACAAGAACAGACCCACAGACCAGTGGAACAGAATAGAGACTCCAGATATTAACCCAAACATTTATGGTCAATTAATATATGATAAAGGAGCCATGGACATACAATGGGGAAATGACAGTCTCTTCAACAGATGGTGCTGGCAAAACTGGACAGCTACATGTAAGAGAATGAAACTGGATCACTGTCTAACCCCATACACAAAAGTAAATTCAAAATGGATCAAAGACCTGAATGTAAGTCATGAAAACATAAAACTCTTAGAGAAAAACATAGGCAAAAATCTCTTGGACATAAACATGAGCGACTTCTTCATGAACATATCTCCCCAGGCAAGGGAAACAAAAGCAAAAATGAACAAGTGGGACTATATCAAGCTGAAAAGCTTCTGTACAGAAAAGGACACCATCAACAGAACAAAAAGGTACCCTACAGTATGGGAGAATATATTCATAAATGACAGATCTGATAAAGGGTTGACATCCAAAATATATAAAGAGCTCATGCACCTCAACAAACAAAAAGCAAATAATCCAATAAAAAATGGGCAGAGGAGCTGAACAGACAGTTCTCCAAAGAAGAAATTCAGACGGCCAACACACACATGAAAAGATGTTCCACATCACTAGTCATCAGAGAAATGCAAGTTAAAACCACAATGAGATAGCACCTCACACTCATAAGGATTGCCACCATCCAAAAAACAAACAACAACAAATGTTGGTGAGGTTGCAGAGAAAGGGGAACCCTCCTACACTGCTGGTGGGAATGCAAATTAGTTCAACCACTGTGGAAAGCAGTATGGAGGTTCCTCAAAAAGCTCAAAATAGAAATACCATTTGACCCAGGAATTCCACTTCTAGGAATTTACCCTAAGAATGCAGCACTCCAATTTGAAAAAGACAGGTGCACCCCTATGTTTATCGCAGCACTATTTACAATAGCCAAGAAATGGAAGCAACCTAAATGTCCATCTGTAGATGAATGGATAAAGAAGATGTGGCACATATACACAATGGAATATTACTCAGCCATAAGAAGAAAACAGATCCTACCATTTGCAACAACATGGATGGAGCTAGAGGGTATTATGCTCAGTGAAATAAGCCAGATGGAGAAAGACAAGTGCCAAATGATTTCACTCATATGTGGAGTATAAGAACAAAGAAAAACTAAAGGAACAAAACAGCAGAAGAATCACAGAACCCAAGAATGGACTAATGGTTACAAAAGGGAAAGGGAATGGGGAGGATGGGTGGGAAGGGAGGGATAAGGGCAGGGAAAAAGAAAAGGTGCATTACAATTAGCATCTATAATGTGGGGGGGGCATAGGGAGGGATGTGCAACACAGAGAAGACAAGTAGTGAGTCTACAGCATCTTACTACACTGATGGACAGTGACTGTAATGGGGTTTGTGGTGGGGGGACTTGGTGAAGGGGGGAGTCTAGTAACCATAATGTTCTTCATGTAATTGTAGATTAATGATAATAAAATGAATAATAAAATATATAATATATATATATACAACACATATGTTAAGTACAAATGTTGTACTTAATATACTATATATATATGTTGTATATATAATTAATATATAAACTAATAATAAAAGATACTATGCAAATAGAAATTAAAACAGTAATGAAGAGTAAGGCAGTATATGGATGGGGATTCTGTATTTTTCACCCAATTTTTTTCTGTAAACCTAAAACTGCTCAAAAAGTAATTTACAAAAGTAGAATAGAAAATAGAAATTAGAAACAAAGAACAATCATGTAAGTGGGAATCATAATCTCATTTAATCCAATGACCTCACCAACATGAAATAATATCAACCAGTTTAACCCTCAGGGATCTAGTCTTCTTTTGAAGCCATTGTCTGTATCATTTATCAGAAATCAAATTCAGTATTACAGCATCTCTTATATGGTTGTTTTATAGGTTTTTTTATATTAATCATCCTTCAGATTGTTATGTGACTACCTAATCACATGGTTATTGTTGGGAGCCACACAAAGACAACAAGATGGCCACAGTTCATGAGGTTCCTGCTTCACTTCCTGGAGATTAGCTGCGAGCCCGCGCGCGCCAACAAGAAAGCCCGCGCGCGCCAAGAGATACTCTTCTCCCCCTCCTTCCCCATTATCATATACCAATCAGAATGTAACTCGCTGCGCCATCCCTGCTATGCAGCCAATCCCCTGCTTACAAGTATCCTATGGCCCACTCTGCCCCTGAACACTGGTGTATATCTACCCCCGTCTTACAATAAAATTTGAGGGCTTGATCAGAATACTGTCTTGCCTTCGCTCTTCTCTCGCCCCCATTTTCTTTCAGGTCGGATCCCCCTCGTCCCCACAAATAACTAGGTCCCGCTGGACGGGACAAGTGGCGCCCAACGTGGGGCTCGAGGCGCGGATCCTTCGCAGGCGGACCCCCGAGTAAGATATCGTCTGGCCAGACCCCTTCTTGATGAAACAATAGGAGACGCCTTTCGCCGCTCACGGAGGTCGTCGTCCCTGGTGAGTACCGGCCGCCTTACAAGAAAATGGGAACTAAATTAAGTAAAGAAGCGGTCTTCATAAGAGACCTAAAAAGTTCACTTAGGGAGAGAGGAGTTCGAGTTAAAAAGAAAGACTTGGTAAAGTTTTTTATTTTTGTTGATGAAGTCTGTCCGTGGTTTATCATTAATGGCCCCGAAATTCATCCTAAAAAATGGCAGAAAGTAGGTAGAGATTTAAATGATTATCTTATCAAAAACGGCCCTGACTCTGTTCCTGTTTCAGTATTTTCCTATTGGGGTCTTATCAGAGATATTGTTGAAAATACTGACCCTGATAAACGTCAACTCTTGTCAGTGGCAGAATATTGCCTCCGCCCCCTATCTCGGGCGGCCTCAAAATCGTCTCTTTCGAGTGATCCCCCTGCCCCAAAATCAGCTAAATCCCCCTCCCCTAGCCTGACACCATCTTTGCTCGGTGCCCTCCATGATACCCCTCCCAAATGTTGCATTTATCCGCCTCTCCCTCGAGATTCGGACTTTGTCGATACACAAAAGGTTTTTCCAGTCGTGACTAAGAGCCAAAATGGCGAGCCTTTAGATCCGAGAGACGCGGCTGAACTAGAAGACGAAGCGGCCAAGTATCACAACCCAGATTGGCCTCTTGCCGCCCCGTCGCTTAACCCCCCTTCTTACACACCCCCAGTTTTGAAAAGAGCCTCTTACACTCCCTCTATTCAGCCTCCCAATGTTTGCGCCCCGGCCTTTTTGCCCCCGTCGGCCCCTCCGCTACCCCCTCCGGCTCCCGGTCCTGTTAGCCCCCCTACCAGCACTGAAGACCTAATAGCACAGATAGTAGAACAAAGAATAACTTGCCATCTCCAAAAATTAGTTGTCTCCCAACCAGTTCGTCCCGCATTATATTCGCAAAGGGGCCTCTCTAAGAAACCGCTTACAGCCACAAAACCTAAAAAACAACCTAAAAAACTGCTCTTTCCTGTTCTTACCCGGGCCTCCGCCCGCTCTGGCCCCACCTCCACAACACATAGCCCGGAGGAGGGCGATCTTGAAAGCGACGGCGAAGACGCCCCTGCTGCTCAGGAAATAGAAAGTGAGGGAGAGGAGCAGGCTGAGCCAGAGCCGGCCGAGCCTGCCGATGGCCCTAGAGAATTTCACAAAATCCATTTCAAAAGCTTAAAAGAGCTGAACGCGGCCGTTAAAGCTTATGGCCCCAATGCCCCTTTTACCCTTTCTGTTCTTGATTCGCTGTCTCGAGGAGGACATTTAC
The DNA here is from genome assembly GCF_030020395.1 of Manis pentadactyla. Taxonomy (NCBI): domain Eukaryota; kingdom Metazoa; phylum Chordata; class Mammalia; order Pholidota; family Manidae; genus Manis; species Manis pentadactyla. Next base: position 109,074,326 of record NC_080026.1, on the reverse strand, counting down.
TCCCAGGTGAATGGCTGCGTATAGTCCAGGCTGTGCTTACCCGTGGTCAGTTTTTAACTTGGAAGGCAGATTTTGCTGACCGCTGTCAGACCATCGCTGCTGCCAATGTAAAAGACCCTCATTCCCCAACAGCGTCCTGGACTTTTGATAAGCTTACGGGACAGGGCAGATATATCTCTGAAACCAGGCAGCAGCGCCTTCCCCTTGGTCTTTTATCTCAAGTGAAAGATGCCGCTTTGGGCGCTTGGATATCACTCCCTGCTTCCGGGACTGCTAACACTCCTCTAACTAAGATCACTCAAAGCTCGCAAGAAGACTATAGCGAATTTGTTAGCAGACTGTTAGAGGCCGCCGAAAGGACCCTTGGTTCCGCGGCTGCCAATGATAAGATTGTAAAACAGCTAGCCTATGAAAACGCCAATTCGGCATGTCGAGCCGTCCTCCGCGGTAAGACTCGAGACAAAACTCTTGATGAAATGCTGAGAATGTGTAGAGATGTCGATCCTTTTACATCCAAAGTCCAAGCCCTTTTAGCTGTAGGTGCCGCTGTTCAAACTCCCCCGGCTTCTTATCCTCCTTCCTTCCCCAGGGGCGCACCGCCTATGCGTAACTGCTTTAAATGTGGACAGCCAGGCCATTTCGCTCGCCAATGCCCTACCACAGCTCCTCCTCCTAGAGTTGGGTCAGTCCCCGGTATTTGCCCTCGCTGCCATAAGGGGCGGCACTGGGCCAAAGAGTGCCGTAACAATCCAACAAATCCTTTTTACAGTACCACAAATCCTTTCACCCCCCCTTTTCAGGGAAACGGGCTGAGGGGCCAGCCCCGGGCCCCCCAGCCAATTCCATTTCAGCCGGCCTCGGGGAACAGCCTAGCTGTAGCACTCCCGCCCTCTATCGGGCCACACCCGGGAGTGCAGGACTTGACCTCTGTGCCTCCTCCTCAACAATATTAACGCCTGAAGAGGGAATTACAATTATTTCCACAGGAATTTATGGCCCACCTCCCAAAGATACTTATTTTCTAATTTTAGGGCGAGCTTCCACCACAATAAACGGCCTTATTGTCCACCCTTCCTTAGTTGACAATGACTATACTGGAGAAATAAAAATTCTTGCTAGTGCCCCCCAGTGCCCTGTCAGCATTATGAAAGGTCAGCGCCTTGCGCAGGCGCTCCCCCTCCCTTTAAGTACATCTCACCCTGCTATTCATAAGCAGCGAGGCTCCTCTACCCCAGGTTCTTCAGACTTATATTGGATCCAAGCTATTACTAAAGAACGCCCCACTCTTAAACTTAAGATCCAAGGAAAAGTATTTGAAGGAATTTTAGATTCGGGGGCCGACTCTACGGTCATATCTCAGGCTTCATGGCCCTCCAGCTGGCCCTTACACGCTTCCTTGACCCATCTACAAGGAATTGGGCAGTCAAGAAACACCTTACAGAGCTCACAGTTATTAAACTGGGAAGATGAAGAAGGAAATACCGGATTCATTCAACCCTTCGTAGTTCCTGGGTTGCCGGTAAATCTTTGGGGAAGAGATATCCTTTCTCAAATGAAGGTCATCATGTGTAGCCCTAGTGAAGTTGTAACACAGCAGATGCTTTCACAGGGTTACCTCCCTGGTCAGGGGTTGGGCAAACTAAAACAGGGAGATCCCAACCCGATACTGGCCACGCCTAAGATAGACCGCTCAGGTTTAGGGTTTGAAAAACATTTTTCGTAAGGGCCGTTGCTCCTCCTGCACTCCAGGCAGACAAGATTACTTGGAAAAGTGATGTTCCTGTCTGGATCGATCAATGGCCCCTTACCACTACAAAATTAAATGCAGCCATAGAGTTAGTGCAGGAACAGCTGGCTGCTGGACATATTGAACCTTCTACATCCCCTTGGAACACCCCAATCTTTGTAATCCAAAAGAAATCAGGCAAGTGGAGGCTCCTACAAGACCTCAGGGCGGTTAATAAGACTATGGTCTCTATGGGCGCATTACAACCGGGAATTCCCTCTCCAATAGCCATCCCTAAAGGGTATGTCAAATTAGTAATTGATCTAAAAGATTGCTTTTTCTCCATACCTTTGCATCCTGATGATTGCAAACGTTTTGCCTTTAGTATACCCATTACCAATTGTGTAGGGCCTTCTCCCCGGTTTCAGTGGAGAGTTCTCCCACAAGGAATGGCCAACAGCCCCACTCTTTGCCAAAAGTTTGTAGCCCAGACTATAGACCCCTTTAGGTTGCTCTTCCCCACTTTGTATATTATCCATTATATGGATGATATTCTTCTTGCCAGTCCTGACCAGCAACAGCTCTATGCGGCCAGTCAACAGCTAGTCACTGCCCTCCGAGATCGAGGACTACAAATTTCCCCAGAAAAAGTCCAGGTCCACCCCCCCCAACTTTTTTTAGGCTTTGAATTATTTTCTAATAAAATCCTCACTCAAAAAATTCAGTTAAAGAGAAGCTCCTTAAACACTCTTAATGATTTTCAGCGTCTGCTAGGAGACATCAACTGGCTCAGGCCTTATCTAAAGCTGACCACCGGAGAGTTAAAGCCCTTGTTTGATGTCCTACGTGGAGACCCTGATCCTTCCTCCCCCCGCTCGCTTTCATCAGAAGCACAAAGGGCATTAACCATTGTAGAGCGGGCTATTTCTGAACAGACCATTAGCTACTTCTCTCCACATCTAAGTTTGTGGCTGCTCATTTTCCCTACCCCCTTCTCCCCTACAGGAGTCCTTTGGCAAAACCATCCACTATTTTGGGTTCATTTGCCAGCCTCCCCCCCTAGAGTCTTAGCTACCTATCCTCAATTAGTTGCTGCCCTCTTACGTTTAGGCCGAGAGGCAGCTCTCAAGTTGTTTGGGAGAGACCCTGAAGTTATAACCCTCCCATACAATACATCTCAATTACAATGGCTTATTCAACATGATGATGATTGGGCAATTAGCTGCACCTCCTTCCAGGGGACAATAGACAATCATTACCCTGCAGACAGATTAGTCCAGTTCCTTCAAAAGACCCCGGTTGTCTTTCCCAAGAGGACTAAAACCACGCCAATTGCTGGGGCCGTAATGGTGTTCTCTGATGGGTCCTCCTCCGGTATAGCCGCTTTCAGTATTAATGGGCAAGTTACTCGAATACAGACAGACCTCTCTTCTGCACAACTTGTTGAACTAACTGCAATAATTAAAGTTTTTGAGCTTTTAATAGATGCCCCCTTTAACCTTTACACTGACAGTGCCTATGTAGCAACCTCTGTTCCCCTATTAGAGACAGTGCCTTACATACGTCCCTCTACAAATGCTTCCCCCCTATTCGCAAAATTGCAAAAATTAATTCTAAACCGCGATGCCCCTTTTTTCATCGGGCACATACGCGCTCACACTGGCCTTCCAGGGCCGCTTGCCAAAGGCAATGACAGAGTTGATCTGGCGACTCAATTAGTAGCCTCTGTCACGTCAGACTCACCCTTGGCTGCAGCCCAACGGGCTCATGAACTACATCATCTCAATGCTCATACTCTTAGACTCAAATTTTCAATCACCCGAGAACAGGCCCGCCAAATAGTTCGGCAATGTCAAGGATGTCTAACTCTCCTCCCAGAGCCTCATAACGGAATCAACCCCCGGGGGTTGGTTCCAGGAGAGATATGGCAAATGGATGTCACTCATTACCCTCCCTTTGGTAAATTAAAATATATCCATGTGTCTATTGACACATGTAGTGGTTTCCTATGTGCATCCTTGCAAACGGGAGAGGCAACTAAAAATGTTATTACCCATGTTCTCTCATGCCTGGCATATCTACCACCACCTAAAATCTTAAAAACTGACAATGGGCCTGGATACGCCAGCTCTAGCTTTAAACAGTTCTGTGCGCAGTTAAGTATTAAGCACATAACAGGAATTCCCTATAATCCCCAAGGCCAAGGCATTGTTGAAAGAGCCCACTTAACCCTTAAAAACATGTTATTCAAACTTCAGTCGGGGGGAGAAGTACTCTATCCGAAAACAGGTAATGCAAAGACACTCCTAAATCATGCACTGTTTGTTCTTAATTTCCTTACTTATGACTCCGCGGGTAAAACCGCTGCTGATCGCCTTTGGCATCCCTCCACGGCAGATAATTATGCACAGGCTATGTGGAGAGATCCGATGACCAACGCATGGCACGGGCCTGACCCTGTGCTCATATGGGGGAAAGGACATGCTTGCATATATGATGCTAAGGCACAAAATGCCCGATGGCTCCCAGACAGGCTCATTAAACTTCTAGACACAAATAAAAGCAAAAACAATAATTCTAGTCCAGGGCATATTAACCCCTGAGAAGCCTTCCCTTTCTGTTTAATTTCAGGAGGCAAGGCCAAAAGACCTCTCAGTGTCTCACCAGTTCCAAGCAAGAGACCTAGTCTCTGTGAAGAAAGCGCCTCAACCAGACCCGGACTGGCAAATAATTTGAACTGATAACCCTCTTAAATTTCGCTTGTGTAAAAATGATTGTGTCACTAACAATTCTAATTCTAATGACCCAGTTACTTCCCACCTTCCAGAACCCTAACCCCCATGAACCCAAGATACTCACATGGCAAATCATCACCCCGGCTTCCCAACGAGTAGTAGTCCAGTTAACAGGACAACACCCTAGGGGAACTTGGTGGCCTACCCTCACTGTGGACCTGTGCACTCTCTTCAAACAAGACCCTTGGCACGAAGGTAGAATAGGGATACCAGGATGCGGTTCCCAGAATTCCATGAAAGAACTCCAAAAAACCTGCTTCTATGTATGTCCAGGCCCCCAAGCTGGCAGTGCCAAGATCTCACAGTGTGGTGGGTGGACAGATTTTTTCTGTAAATATTGGGGTTGTGAACAAACAGGGACATGTCATTGGCTGACAGGAAGTGCAAAGAGATCTCCTCTAGGCCTCATAAATATCCAGCGGAAGACCTCGCAGAATACCGCTTGTACCCAATACCCGATCTGCAACCCTATTGACATCTCTTTCACAGATGCAGGAAAAAGGGCAACAAACTGGGAAAACGGGCTTATGTGGGGACTGAGACTCTACCAGAGTGGCTATGATAATGGAGTCTTGTTTATGCTCAGGCTTAGGGTAGAGCCTCTTCCGGCTGTCCCAGTAGGACCCAACACTGTCTTGCGAGACCAGCCGCGTCTCCCAGCCCCACCCGCGCCGACCCTAGCCCCACCTGCAGACGCTGCCACCCCTTCCTTCGCCTCCACTCTTACCCGCACCACCTCCTTCAGACCCACCTTCCTTCCTAGCACCGGACAGCGCCTTCTCAACCTCCTTGAAGGAGCCTTCCGAGTTCTAAATACCACCAACCCAAATATTACCAAATCCTGTTGGTTATGCTTTTCCTCTTCACCTCCTTACTATGAAGGACTAGGATTGTTAGGCAATTTTAACAATACGACCAGCCACGAAGCCTGTGGCTGGGGCATGCAGAAGTTAACCCTGACTGAGATAACTGGAAAAGCTACATGTTTAGGAACAATTCCCTCAACCCATAAGAGTCTGTGTAATAACACCATACCCATAGTTACCTCGAGTGAATCTAGATATCTAGTCCCTCCCCGTCAAGGATGGTGGGCTTGTAACACTGGACTAACACCGTGTGTTTCCACCTCTGTTTTCAATTTCTCCCATGATTTCTGTGTTATGGTTCAACTAGTGCCGAGACTTATATATCATGATGATCCCTCATTTGTCACTGAGTTCGACCCTAAAAATAGGTACAAGAGAGAATTAGTCTCGTTGATCCTAGCCACATTAGTGGGAGTAGGAATTGCAGCAGGAGTAGGAACAGGGACAGCTGCCATCATCCAGGGGAACCAAAACTATGAAGGGCTGAGAACCGCCATTGACGACGATCTAAAAACCATAGAACAATCTATTACCAAACTTGAAGAATCTCTGACTTCCCTTTCTGAAGTCGTCTTGCAGAATAGACGGGGGCTAGATCTACTGCTCCTAAAAGATGGAGGACTGTGTGCAGCTTTAAGAGAAGAATGCTGTTTTTATGCAGACCACTCCGGAATAATAAGAGATTCAATGTCAAAGCTTAGAGAAAGGCTAGACCAGAGAAAGAGAGAGCGAGAAGCTAGCCAAGGTCCCTTTGAGTCCTAGTTCACTAAGTCCCCATGGCTCACAACTCTGATCCCCACCATCCTTGGACCCTTAGCAGGACTCCTCCTTTTAGTGTCTTTTGGCCCTTGGGCCTTAAGAAAACTAACAGCCTTTATTCGAGAGCAGGTTGACCAGCTCGTCAAGCCAGCAGTTGCTGTTCATTATCACAGACTTACAGCCTGTGATGAAGGATCCGACACCGAACCAACCAATGCTCCCGGCCTCCAGTTCTCAACTTTACAGGCGCCTCAACCATGGTACCATCGATTCTGGCACCGTAATTAATGTGGCCCATATGCTGGTCGGCCAGAACCAAGCATACCCCTAACTGTGAGGGTATGGGCATCGAGATGAGTGCGAGACAAAGTACCGCAAGGGAGGGTTCTTCCTAGAACCTCTCTGGTCCTCCCTGAGAATACGCCTGGCTTGCATAGAGGTTGGTATCCATATGTACATAAAGCCTTGATATATTAAGATCAATTTGGCTTTCAGCTCTGCCTCTCCTCCCTAAAAGATACCGAGAGCATTTGCGAAATGTTACCCTGCTGGAGGAGCCAGGCCTCTATTCCCTCACTCGATTAAGGCCCACCTTTCTGAAATAAATAGAAAGGGAGGAGATGTTGGGAGCCACACAAAGACAACAAGATGGCCACAGTTCATGAGGTTCCTGCTTCACTTCCTGGAGATTAGCTGCGAGCCCGCGCGCGCCAACAAGAAAGCCCGCGCGCGCCAAGAGATACTCTTCTCCCCCTCCTTCCCCATTATCATATACCAATCAGAATGTAACTCGCTGCGCCATCCCTGCTATGCAGCCAATCCCCTGCTTACAAGTATCCTATGGCCCACTCTGCCCCTGAACACTGGTGTATATCTACCCCCGTCTTACAATAAAATTTGAGGGCTTGATCAGAATACTGTCTTGCCTTCGCTCTTCTCTCGCCCCCATTTTCTTTCAGGTCGGATCCCCCTCGTCCCCACAAATAACTAGGTCCCGCTGGACGGGACAGGTTATATCTTATCTCTCCAAATAAAATGTAAGTAACTTGAGAGTAGAGAAAAAAGGCAGCATGTAGCACAGCGTCTTTAACATAGCCGAGATAACTATATCTAGCTATTTACAATTTATAGTTTATTCAACTGTAAGTGTCCAATATTTGCCAATTAACTGCAAAGTAATGATGGGGTACCCAATATTAATGAGGTCCCCTAGGATATAAAGGACTTTTCTCTCTTTGTACTTCATGTAATTTGCTTTCAGTGGTTGGATTATGAATTTTTCAATTTTGGGTTTCCTATTTAAAATGAAGAGCATTTTTACAAAAGGCTATAGGAAGACAGAGAGAAAGTACAAATTTGAGTTAGCACACACAGAAGGAAGATGGTTTGGGCTGTGTAGTGTTCCTTCACTCTTTTCTCTTTCCTGGCTATACACTGTTAGTAGCCTTCTGTAACAAAAGGAGACTCCTACCTGAATATTTACCCCTATCTAAAAATTCAAATCCACTCTAGAAATTCCGGCCAGTAAAGGGACCAGATGCTGGTATCCATCAATATCAATGTTATGTTGCTGGTATCCTACTAATTCTCCTACCAATAGGTTTGTTGATCAGTATAGGAGGCAGCAAGGGTTTTGGAAGTTTTATCTAGACAGCAATAATTCCTGTGTTTCTGTACCAAGATCTCAGAGGGCTGAAAGAGGTCATACCAATATCCTTTTCTTTATTAACTAACAACTTAAGTTTTTGGGCATCCCATACCATGGCTTTAGGAGATTAAGTGTGATCCTTGAAGATTCATCAAGAGTTGCAGTTCTGGGAGCTCAATAATGACCTACCTATGCTCTCTTCTCACCTCAGAGGTTTCAGGAGTTCAAATGACACAGGAAACTGCTTTACATGCCAATAGCTGCCACACCCTGCTCTAAGGCATACTTCTCTGCCTATTAGAAATATCAAACATACCTCCATGTGTAGCCATTGTCAACAGAGAAACAGACCAGCTAGGAAAACAGCCAAAAAGCTTTGACTGGGAAGTTTTCAAAGTAGGCAGACACTCTGGTTTAGCCTTTAATAAAGTATGTTCGGAGCAACATAAATAATATATTAAGAATAATAGTCACCAAAGGGCCATTAATGTTATTGGATTTATGACATCTTTTAATAACATTATTATTGTATCTTCTAAATCCCAAAGCACAGGAGACCATAGCCTGGAGCTGTATCCACCACCTGCATTCTCAGCCCATCAGCTTCTTTCTTGTTCTCATCCATCCTCATCCCTCAACATAAATTCCACTTTCTACCAAGGACCTCCAAAGAAATAGAAACACAACACCAAGGCATTGGCTGTCTTTTTTTCTGCCATTCCATGCTTTAGGTCATGCCAGTGTCCTCTTTGCCTATATTACTATGTCCTCAAAATATTGAGTAGTTGCCTGAAATCTTTTGTAACCATTCTAAACAGTGTTAAAACCTGAAAAACAGAGTTGCATACCTGAACACCCCTCCCCCAAATACAGAAACCATATTCCTCAGCTACCACACAGAATCCAAGTTCCAGCAGCAATGTTCTGAAGCCCCTGGAGGCCCCCCTAAAAAGGCAGAGCTCTAACTAGCCCTATGCCTACATGCATTCAGTATTTACTGAGTCCTGCCACGTGTAAAAGGCTCTGTGTCATGCCCTTCTTTTGTAGGAAGCCATTCTTTCCTAATCATACCTGTACTCTCCACCCACTCAGGTAGTCCCTTTGCCAACTCCTAAGAACACCGCCTCTTTCTCAGACTAAGGCCTTCTCCCAATGCTTGCAGCCTTAACAACTCTTCTTTATTCACCTAACTTCCCACATTATTAGTACTTTTTAAACTGATTTGGGTCTAAAACCTCCGCTGAACAATTTCTTTCTTTCTAATTATGGGCTGACAGCTATCCCTAGTTTCCACACTAACATTCTGACATACACTTAAGTTTATGTATTACCTTTGAGCAGTGGTTCTCACTTTATGTACATCAGAATGACCTGAAAAAATTTGTAAATATACAGTTTTCTCGGGTAAAGAGTACATTTCTAACAAGTTCCCAGGTGATGCTCATGCTGCTGGTCCAGAGACCACACTCTGGAAACTATCACCTTTGAGAATATGATAAAAGCTATGAAAAACTGCGCATACATATAATGTTTGCATGCAATTTCAAGCAATTCATGAATGCCCACTCACAGATACCTTCTGTGCTGTATTTCTTTCTAAGGGATGTTTAGGACACAGTGTTCCCTGATGTGACCATAAGAAGTGCTAATTGTGGTACAGATGTGCATGCCAATACCTCCTACAAATGAGGAGGAAGTGCTTGGCATTGGAAAATCAGTTCTGTACAATGCACTGCCCCCTTCAGTCTCACCTCTCTCTCTCACATGCATGTGATGATTTTTCTGTACCTCTGGTTTAATTCCCAGAAAAAGACTAAGAGGCTCTTTGGAATCACTCAAATAAAACCATATTATAGGTGAAGAAGTGATCTGGTAGAAAGAACATAAATACTGGATTAAGAGAAAACTAGACTGAAATCCTGGTTCTGTCTTAAAGTTATGATCACTAAGCCTCAACTTCTTCATTTATAAAATTGGGGATTTTCCAGGGAAATCATTTTTTCCCTTCTAGGCAAAGGTTATGTGAAACCCCCATGAGGATGAAAGGAGTGGTGGTTCTACCATTTAAAACCAATGATTCTTATGTACGGTAAGGAATTTAAGTGTTGAATAGCAAGTGAATGTCTAAATTAAGAAAATGAAATAACTGAACTAAATAATCTCTAAGATTCTTTCAAATCTAACATTTTGCATTTATGAACTCTGGCCCACGTAAAATTACTCACTTATATTATCTATACATACTCAATAATCATTTATTTAACTCAGCACAGTAAACTCTTTAAAAAACAATTATACCTTTATTTCCCTTCTCTACACTAACAACATTCCAACACCTACTGGAAAAATAAATATAAATAATAATAAGCTTTTCTCCTTCCCTCAAATAGGCCTGTGTAAGTTATATCTTAATCAGAACAGAAAAGCCCTTCTGAAGAAGCTTCCCTCTGTATTTCCTCAACATATAGCCAGAGTTTACTTTAATTTTTAATTTAGTAAATTTCTTTATTCAGCAAGATCTCTCAGGATTTGGCTGTTACAGATATAGCTCAATTCTATATATTTTAGCTTTAAAAGATCTATCAGGTATTCTTTTCTCAACCTACAATCCTATAGTTTATTGCAAGAACCCACACACTATATGTAATGTGTGAGTATGTACAAATATCTATCAGAATTACCCCCTAAATCCCAGGTTCTATGAATCTATAAATTACCTAAGCATCAGGCAATTAGCACTAAACATACCTCTTGTAGAAGATGTGGATCCAGGCATTCACCATCATCATTAAACATCGACTCCCAGCTCTCCTCAATGGCAGCACTTTCTTCCATGTAAGAAGTTTTAGTTGCTTTCATTTCCATGGATGTTTCCACAGACAAAGAGTCTATATCAGGAGAGGATACACCAAATTCTATATTCTCTGAGTCACCTTCCTCTTTCGTTTTGAACTCTTCAGCAGTTTTTAGTTCATTCAATGCCTCTGCTATATCGCTAGTACAATCTAGATCATTGCCCAAGGCACTGTCTGAAAGTAGTGCTGTCCCATTTAACATACTGAGTTCAGAGTCCAAAAAAGTGTTACAATTACTACCAGCAATCTTCTTTATAGGTAAGGAAGAAGCAGAATCTGACAAGCTCTCTATCAACTTTCCTGTTGACTCTGTGAAAATAGATGAAATACTCTCAGCATAAATATCTGAGCAAGCAGTCAGGTTGCTGAAATTTTCAGTGTCATTACCACTTCCAGCTGTATGAAGAGGAGCTGTATCTGCACTCATTTCTAAATATTCTGAGGAATTACTTGTGTTGCTACAGGCCTCTTCAACTATTCTAACTGCAACTCTACAATAGCTACCTACAGCTATCTGATTGGGCATGACATCTGTAATGTCTATCATACATGCCTTATTGGTAATGTCACCTAAGCTCTTAGAGCCATTTTCTGTAACTGTTTCATGAGGAAGGAAAGCTGCATCAGAAGTTTCATATTGTACACATAACTCATCAGCGGTGCTGTCATTCTCATACTCTCTAATCATTGTTGAATCAAAAATGCCATTTGTGCTCTCTAATTTGGGGATTACAGTCATTCTATGAGAGATGTGACTCACGGTGTCAGGAATGGAATCTATACTTTTCTGACCCAACATGAAATCAGTACTGTTGGATCTATCACCAACATTCTCAGCTTCAAAGTCTATACAAGTTTGATCAGTGACACGATCCGGACTTCCAGGAACAGAACTCATGGTGACCCCTCCATTGCTGAGCTTCAACATTCCACCTGAGGTTTGCATGCCTTGTTGTACAATCCCAGAATCAGAAGTTGGTTTTACTGGTACAGTCATACTCTGAGGTGTCAACACAGAACTAAAAACTCCAGGAAACTGGGATAGTATCTCCACAACCTTGGTATCAGTTTCAGTTCTGCTTTCCAAACCTCTGTCTTTACATGTTTCCCCACTTAATTCATGCCTACTGAAATCACAGAATTCTACATTTTGTAATGTTCTGTTTATCAGAGCTTGAGCCTCACTGGTTTCTGAACAAGACTGAGAGAGAGGCAACCTCTCATGTCTTGTCACATCTGTGGTTCCAACCTCCAAACACTCCACCTTCAGTGGTTTTAAATGTCTTTGTAAAGGTATACTAGGTATAATCCCAGGATCTGGGACTCTGTGCTGATGTCCTTGGGATAATACTTCTTTGGATTCTGTACTTCCCCTCTTAGTACCAACACTAGCTTGCTTGCTTGCTTGAAGACATGCATCTTTTCTTAATTTTTTTGAAGATTTCTTTCCTCCCCTAAGATTGTACTCCTTCTTATTAAGAGTAATACTTAGTCTTTGAGCCTCAGGTTTGTCTCTAAAGCTCTCCTTTTGGGACAGACATTCTTCTTTTTGTTCTTGTTTCACCATGGAGTTAGGTTGACCACATCTTTTTTCTCCATCACCTGACTTGAGGAGTATTACACCTCTTCGAGCTTTAGGTACATAAAGTGCCATGTCAGGCCTTCTGGCTCGAACTCTGCATCTCTCTGCTTCTTGCTGCATGGCACCACCTCAATCTAAAAGAAAAAGACGGAATGATTTAATTACCAGAAAGTAATTACAATGTATTGAACCAAGATATTTTTAAAGACTAGTAGAGGGCCCACTAATCCATCCTATAGAAACCCTCAAGTTAAAAGAAAGTAAAATCTGCCATAAAATAATTAATGCAATCAGGTAAGCAACTAAGGAAATTAAGTTCTAAAACAATTCATGAGCCCGTGAATTATATCTACCTATCTTCTTTCTTCATATTCCCCACGCCCTTTACCTCCACCTCCCAGTCCTACTTTTTAACAAAAGGCCTTGTCTCAGACTAAATTAAAACACTGCTATAACAGTGACTGCCAGCTATCAAAAACTCATAAAATACAACTGTCTCCCTACTGTAGGAACTCAGAATTTACATTGAAGAGTATATTCAGAGAGAACCCCAAAAACATATTTGCTCCACATATATATATATATATATATGATATTTAAGATTAACTTATGGAAGTAACTTGAATGCCAGCTAGAAAATGAGACTATTAATCAAGGACTGCTTTCTAGAAGATGTTTTTGACCTATGTAATACTTTAGCAAAGAAACAGGTAGTGGGAAAGAGAGACATTATTCTATTAATACTTTTTAATCAAGTGACCTACTATAAATTTTTCCTCCTTCCAGCAGCAATAAAACAGGTGTGGATAGGATGAAGGAGGGTGGAGACCAAGGAATGTGATGAGAAAAGTCCACCATGGTTGATGAATGGAGTTACAAGGGGGGGGAAATTTAATGACAGTTAAAAAGACATTTATCTAGTATCTACAAGACACAAGCAATATATGCTAGACAATTTCATACTGAGTTATTCTTTTACTCTTCAAAATAATACTGTGAAATAGGTATTAGTTTGTCCAGAGCCAAGAGAATAAGTAGCTGGTATACAAAGCAAAAAAACACCCATACACACTCCAAAGCACCCAATGTTAATACTTCACCACATACATGTCAAAGGAAAGAGATAGGATAGGAAAACTATTTTCAGATCCCTAAAATTTCCCCTGCTCCAGAACACCTCCTCAGTGAAGCAGCTCTGCTCTCACTGCACAGGCTATTTTCTCTTCAGCCATGGTATATACCATGGTCCAGTGATGTTCTTGTCCCTTTTCTCTTTTGATGTCTTATTATCTAGCCCATTATTCTTCATGGGTTCTCTCCCTATCTATTCATTTGTGGAAAAATATGACTTTAACACTTAGCTATGCCAGGATTTTTCAAAAATGCTGACTTTCCAAAAATAGAAGTATTACAGTGTATTTCATTGAAAGGGATGCCAATGAAGACATCTGGTATCCAAACAAGACATTTGTTTCTTGATCTTGGCAAAGCATCTGACAAAATACATCACGATGAACTTCTATATGTAAGATGGTAAAATGTAGGCTACTTAATACAACTGGTAGGTGGTCTCATAACAAGAAGTAATAATAATGGGCAGAAGTGAATTTAGAGAGGCTTATTTTAAGAACTGTGCCCCCATAGCCTTTCGGAATTTAATATTTAAAAAAACAATTTGGATGAAAAAATAACTTGGATATAAACAATAAACATTGAGTGCTTATTAAACCTGCAAATGACACAAGATTGATAGGATTAATAAGTACCAAAAATTATAAAGTTAGAATTTAACTAACATTTCTACAATCTGGAACACTGTGCTGAAAACAATATGAAGACATAAGAATGAATAAATACAAAGATCTACTTTAGGTTTAAAAAAAACAGTTGACTTCTGTGTGAAATTTGCACAAAAAACATCTAAAAGCTTTTATCTCATCTACAAAGTCAATAAAGGCCAAAAGGGTAGTGTGGATGTTTAGAAAGGCAACACAGTCTTAGATTACACAGTCTAGAAACTATGCCATACAATGTAGGATTAAAGGAACTAAAGGTATACTCCTTGCCCAAAAAGGACTACAATGGAAACATCCCAGCTACCTTTATACCTAACAGGCTGGTTGATCTACAGAAGAGACAAATTTTCTCTTCTAAGTTTCTATGCTTCTATATTTCTCCAGAAGTCAATACCAAACCAACTGGTAGAAATTAAAGGAAAATAAAGTTTAGCTCAATATAAAAAAGAATTCTACTTTCAGAGTTCTCCCATGCTATTACTATCAAGTAATGAACTCTGTCTCTAGAATTCTGTCTCTAGAATAATTTAAATACAGTCTGGATAACTGACTGATTACACTAGAGAAACAACTTCTATCTGTATGGCAGATTGGTCTGGATTAATTTTAATCATTCTTCGAACTCTAAATATTCTATTTCTCATTTACACCAGACATATATACCACAGATTTCAAATTTAAAATAATTATTACATGCTATACAACTGATGACATAAATTTTAAAACTTAAACCTTTTTTATTAGTGCCCACATGTTGTCATTATATGTTTTCCTAAAGCTGAATAACAGTGTAATAAATTTGTTATTATCTAATTCTTAGCAAAACACTGAATTCAATTATGTCATGACCACCAGTGTTGGCATGGGTTTAGCAACCAGCTTTCCAAGTGCAGTTTGGACAACTGGTTGACACTTTTGTTTATATCAATCATGTCAACAATATGATTTCTTTGCTAACCCGGATCATCATTTTTGAATGGAAAATTATATCCTCTACTTTTTGAGTTATGCACAACGTAAGAGCTAAAGACATGACATTTTTCCCCATCACCTTAACTCTAGACAATTAAAAAAAACAAAAAATCAAGCCCCGAATGAAGACATTTGCTGATCTCTGTGGTGTAACTATTCCCAACATGGCTAATTTCAAGCTACCAGTGTGACATCACTGAACATGGAACTAGGAAAAGGTACACAGTAACATAATACACAATAGTTCAACCATAAAGATACAATATATATATATATAAATAACACCAAGGGTAAGTAACATAGTAAAATGTAGAAAACTAATTAGGAGGGCATGAATTTTAATTTATTACCTTCCTATAAAAAGCATCATTTATTTACAATAAGGTATGTAATTTAATTTTAATAATGGCTATGTTCAAAAATCAGTTTGCAAAATTCCTAAAATTTTAACAATCAGCTCTTGGGCCAGAAGGAGATGCCCCAATACACCACTGGCTGTGACTTCCTTCAAAATACTCATCGACACACACACAACAACAAAGGACATCCCCATCTTGTGGGCTTTCAAGATAATGCCAATTCAATTTAAAACCTTGTGTTTTCATGAATTTCCTTTACAACTGTAGGCATGAAAGGCCTTTAGCATTGAGAGACAGGGTGCCTATTATGTGCATGTTTAAAATATATCTTGGATTAAAAGTTTCCCACCCAGGTATTTACTAAGAGCACTTGATATTTTCTTTCTCTCTTTAAACACAGTTTAATTTTTCACAATGTTCTAAGTGCTTTTATCAGTCCAATTTGTTTCTTAACTGCAAGGGAGAATCAGTTATTTGGGGGGTATATTTTATAGCTAACTTATCCTGGAATGGCCATCAGCATGCAATTCTATTCAAAATTACATTCCCTAAAGGGAATAAAAATTCATATTTCTTTACAATTGTGGGCAATTAATTGCTAATGTACACCTTTAAAATATTTAAGCCAAATCATTTTTTATACTACACTTTTGAACACTGGGATCATACATAAGCACCTGCCAAACTGCTCCTACAGTTTCAAATTCTCCTTAAAAGAAAAATAACTTCCTTTAAGTACCCTCTGACCCATACTCATGAGTAAGTGAACTAGCACAGGACAAATTAAGTTTTTATATTTTCATAACAGAAAGTCAACACTATCCACATTTGGTATCTGAAATATATGGATCCCTCTCCAATCAACAATAGAGAATATTGGCACTTAAGGTACTCACTGGATAATTCAATTAATTCAATCCAGTACTCACCAAAGGTTCAAATGAGACATCTGCCATTTGAGAGAAAGTGCCTAATGGACATTTTAACTATTCATTATTTGAGAACAAATTCTCTAAGCTCTATCACTTTATTGGCTTATTAAAATGCATCATAACTAAACCATATATTTTTGTCTTAACTTTTTATTTGGAAATAATTTCATATTTACAGATAAGTTACAGATAAGCACCTGTACATCCTCTGCCAATATTTAGCTACTATTAACATTTTACCGCACTTGCTTTATCAGTTGAAATTGTGTGTTTCGTCTCTCCTTTCTCTCTCTACACATACACACACAATTTTTTTCTGAACCTTTTGAGGGCAAATCAGACATCATGGCCCTTTTACCCCAAATACTTTAGAGCATATTTCCTATAAACAGGTATATTTTCTTTCATAATCACAACAGTTATCACTGTCAGCAATTTAACATGATACTTT
Organism: Manis pentadactyla; assembly: GCF_030020395.1. Lineage (NCBI taxonomy): Eukaryota > Metazoa > Chordata > Mammalia > Pholidota > Manidae > Manis > Manis pentadactyla. Next base: position 109,057,585 of record NC_080026.1, on the reverse strand, counting down.
TATCCAGTCTACCTTAAATATTACAGTTCTGTTAATTGTCCCAGTAATATCCTTTACAGCATATTTCCAATACTGGATCCTAGATTAGAATTACATAATGAATTTAGTTACCATGTCTCTTTACCTCCTACATTCCAGAATGTTTCTGAGGCTTTTCATGGTCTTTTATGACATCAACGATTTGGAAAACTCACACTCCCAGCCTTTTGTTTTGGTTTTGTTTTCTCTTCTTTTTCTTTAATAGGATTTATTTATTTATTTTGGAATCATTTATCTAAAATTACATGAGCAACATTATGCTTACTATACACCCCCCATCATCAAGTCCCCACCACATATCCCATTACACTCACTGTCCATAAGTGTAGGAAGATGCTATAGAATCACTACTTGTCTTCTCTGTGTTTTAGAGACATCCTGGTGCCCTGCACTACATTATGTCTGCTAATCTTAATGCCTCTTTTTCACCCTTGTCTCTCCCTTCCCACCCAACCTCCACAGTCCCTTTCCCTCTGATAATTGTTAGTCCATTCTTGGGTTCTGTGAGTCTGCTGCTGTTTTCTTCCTTCAGTTTTTGCTTTGTTCTTCTACTTAACGGACGAGTGAAATCATTTGATACTTGTCTTTCTCCGCCTGGCTTATTGCACTGAGCATAATACCCTCTAGCTCTATCCATGTTGTTGCAAATGGTAGGATTTGTTTTCTTCTTATGGCTGAATAATATTCCATTATGTATATGTACCACCTCTTCTTTATCCATTCATCTACTGATGGACACTTAGGTTGCTTCCATTTCTTGGCTACTGTAAAAGGTGCTGCAATAAACATAGGGGTGCATATGTCCTTTTCAAACTGGGCTGCTGCATTCTTAGGGTAAATTGCTAGGAGTGGAATTCCAGGGTCAAATGGTATTTCTATTTTGAGCTTTTTGAGGAACCTCCATACTGCGTTCCACAATGGTTGAACTAATTTACATTCCCACAAGCAGTGTAGGAACGTTCCCCTTTCTGCACATCCTCACCAACATTTGTTATTGTTTGTCTTTGGGATGATGGCCAACCATACTGGTGTGAGGTGATATCTCATTGTGGTTTAAATTTGCATTTCTCTGATGATTAGGGATGTGGAGCACCTTTTCATGTGCCTATTGGCCACCTCAATTTCTTCTTCGGAGAAGTGTCTGTTCAGATCCTCTAACCATTTTTTAATTGGATTATTTGCTTAGTGTTTGTTGAGGTGAGTGAGCTCTTTATAGATTTTGGATGTCAACCCTTTATCAGATATGTATTTATGAATATATTCTCCCATACTGTAGGATGTCTTTTTGTTCTATTAATGGTGTCCTTTGCTGTACAGAAGCTTCCCAGCTTGATATAGTCCCACTTGTTCATTTTTGCTTTTGTTTCCCTTGCCTTGGGAGATATGTTCATGAAGAAGTTGGTCATGTTTATGTCCAAGAGATTTTTGCCTACATTTTTCTCTAAAACTTTTATGGTTGCATGACTTACATTCAGGTCTTTGATCCATTTCGAATTTACTTTTGTGTATGGGGTTAGACAATACTCTACTTTCATTCTCCTACACATAGCTGTCCAGTTTTGCTAACACCAGCACTTGAAGAAGTTGTCATTTCCCCATTGTATATCCATCACTCCTTTAGTATATATTAATTAACCATATATGTTTGGGTTAATACTAT